>NC_137846.1:16715522-17345209 GCF_948465745.1 Chenopodium album
CTTAATCCTGTGGGTCACGTCTTGATCAATGTCACCATTCTTCTGGATGATCGACCCTAGGTACTTAAAACATTCACTCATGGTCAAATCCTTTCCATCCAAACTCACCACTTCATTGCTTGTCCCCCTCTGAGTGCCAAAACGACATACCAAATATTCAGTCTTACTCCGACTTAGCTTAAACCCTCTAGATTCCAACCTTTGCCTCCATTGCTCCAACTTGACATTAACCCCATCCTTAGTCTCATCCACCAAAACGATATCATCTGCGAACAGCATACACCATGGAACCTCATCTTGAATTGGTCTAGTTAATTCGTCTAGAACCGTTGCAAAAAGAAAAGGGCTTAATGCAGACCCTTGATGCAATCCGATTGTAATAGGGAAATCTTTTGTCAACCCTCCGCATGTCCTCACATTTGTTGACACATCCCGATACATATCCTTAACTAGGTCTACATACCTTCGTGGGATACCTTTCTTCAACATTGCCCACCAAAGTATCTCTCTTGGCACCTTGTCATATGCCTTCTCTAAATCAATAAAGACCATATGAAGATCTTTCTTCTTTACCCTATAAAACTCCATCATTTGTCTTATCAAATGGATTGCCTCCATAGTAGATCTCCCAGGCATAAAACCAAATTGGTTATCTGAAATGCTTGTGCATGCCCTCAACCTTTGTTCAATCACCCTTTCCCACAACTTCATAGTATGGCTCATAAGCTTAATTCCTCGATAGTTAGAACAATCTTGAGCGTCTCCTTTGTTTTTATAAACCGGGACCAAGGTGCTCTTCCTCCAATCTTGTGGGATCCTTGTAGCCGTCCATATCTTGTTGAAAAGGTTTGTTAACCAATCAATACCAATCTTACCCAAACACCTCCACACCTCTATCGGTACCCCATCAGGGCCAACCGCCTTCTTAGGTTTCATCTTCCTCAGTGCAATCTCCACCTCTACTCTCCTAATCCTTCGCACATACTCCATGTTGATTTCTTCATCACTCATAGAGGTATCTCCTATCACAACTCCATTACTTCCATTAAATAATTCATCGAAGTACCCCTTCCACCTGTCCTTGATGCCCTCCTCTTGCACTAGGACCATTTGGTTCTTATCTTTGACACACTTCACCATGCCAATATCCTTCCTTGCCTCTTGTCTTCTCTTTGCCATCTTATAAATGATCCTTTCTCCCTCCTTGGAATCAAGCTTTTCATAAACCTCCTGATATGCCTTTTCTTTTGCTTGGCGAACAGCTGCCTTTGCCTTACTCTTAGCCTCCTTATACGCTGCAAAGGTTTCATCACTCCTACATTTTCCTAAGGCTTGATAGCATTCCCTTTTTTGCTTAATTACTGCTTTCACCTCTTCATTCCACCACGAAGTATCTCTCTGTACCGAAGTTCTTCCCCTTACTTCCCCTAAGACCTCTTTGGCCACTCTTAGGAAACAGTTCTTCATTCGTAACCAGGTCATGTCCGGATCCACCTCTCCATCCCAATCCGCTTCTTCAATTACCTTTTCTGTAAAAACCTTAGCTTTTGCATCCCTTAGGGTCCACCATCTTATCCTTGGTTCTTCTTGTCTAACTTTTTTCTTCGCCTTCTCTTTCAGACGAATAGTCATTACCAATAGCCGGTGTTGGGTGACCACACTCTCCCCTGGGATAACCTTACAGTTTATGCAACTTTGTCTATCTATGCTCCTTGTGAGCAGGAAGTCTATTTGAGTTGCATTTGCTCCATTCCGAAAAGTTATCAAGTGTGAATCCCTCTTCTTAAACCAAGTATTAGCCAAAATTAAATCATATGATTGGGCAAAATCCATAATAGCTTCACCACCGGCGTCCCTCTGCCCATACCCAAAGCCTCCATGGACACTCTCATAGCCATCTCGGCTCGCCCCAACGTGCCCATTTAGATCCCCTCCAATATATAACTTCTCTGAGTGGTGGACACCCTGCACCACCTCGTCTAGGTCCTCCCAAAATTGTCGTTTCTCTTCTGCATCTAAACCCACTTGGGGAGCATAAGCACTGATAACATTCACAATCTCCTTGCCACATAGCAACTTCAGCCTTATCAACCTATCGTTCTTCCGATAGACCTCGATCACCTCTTTTGCCAACCTCTCATCGAGAACCACACCAACTCCGTTCCTAGCTCCACCATTCCTTGTTCTGTGGCTCGTTTCTTGCCCAACATACCATACCTTATACCCCAAAACCAAGCCTCGAGCTCCTTCTCCTGTCCATCTTGTCTCTTGGAGGCACATGATGTTCACGCGTCGTCTTTTCATTACTTCTACCAATTCTGCTGATTTTCCCGTAAGAGACCCCACATTCCAAGAACCAATCCGCAAACTAAATTCTTTTCTCCCACGCTCCCTCCTGATCCCAACTCCAAGTCCTTGATTATTTGACACCACAATTGGGCAATATGGCGCGTCGCTTCTGGGCGACGACCTAGCAACCCTTACATACTTATCACTGCACCCGGGTCTGGGAAGTGCAGCGCGTCGCTCAGTAGGGAACGCCCCAATGGCACGCCCTTGCTCATTTGACACCACACTCGGGCAATGTGGCGCGTCGCTTCTGGGCGACGACCTAGCAACCCTTGCATACTTATCACTACACCCGGGTTTAGGAAGTGCAGCGCGTCGCTGAGTAGGGAACGCCCCCACGAAAATATCTGTTTGGCTCATGTCATGGGATGTGACGAAGTTTTATACTGGCTGTCACTGGCCTACCGTAACCCTCCTCCTTTATCCAGGCTTGGGACTGGCAGCGGGAAACCCACTGGCGGAGTTAAGTCGTTTCAATATCAGATGTTAAAAAAAAATCTGCAATCGAATTTCTACACCCAAACCCAGATGTCGCTAAGCTTATCCGCCCCTTTACTTTCAGGTAATTTCTCGCATCTAAATTACTTCTTGTATGTATTTGTATGCAAAATTTGAGTATGTAATTTTGGTTTAAGTAAGTTTATTTTGGTAATTTGGGAATTTTGTTATTAATTGAATCTTTGTAGACCTAGATCCACTGGGGTGTGGGTCAGTTTGATGCAGCTTGAAGATGAAAATAAGCTTCTAGAGAATATTGTCAATATCGTGTCATTAACAAAGTTAGAATGTTCTTAATTCTAGATTATTTATTGCATGTGATAAAAATTTGGGTCTGTGTTCATACAATGCAATCTTTCTAGTATAGTTAGCAGAGAGGCACTTTGTGACATTTGATTTATTTATCTTGGTTTTGATGGTATGATAAATATATACTAATAGATAGAATTAATGGCTTGTCTAGATTCTATAGTATACTTAAGCTTAGTTGTTCAAGATCACACTAATAAGCTGCTCTTTCTAAACAAATTATTATGCAATTTATCTCCCTTCATTATTAGCATTGTGCTTGGTATATATTGAATTAGTGTCTTGTCATAGAGAGAATACAAACATAATTCATCCTTAATTATATTAGTATCTTATCATATAGAGAATGCTTATATGATATGTTCTAAAAGTGAGGTACCTCTGTTCCTTGGCCAACCTAATTAAAAGAGAAGTTGTGTGCTTGTGTCCATCAGATCATCATATCTATGCTTGATTTGCTTGATATATTTTACTATATTTTATATGCTTTACCATGAGATTGACAGACATGTGGACTCATCATAGCTATTATATATATGACCTAGTTGCTTCTTTACATGGCAACACACATAGACTTATTCTACCCCCTTAACTTTTAGACTTATAAACAGGTAGTATTGTATGCATGAACATGGGACCATTTTAATTGGTTACACATTCTTTAGCTATAAAAACATCTATTTGATTGTTATTGTTAGTTAAATGACCTTTATTTTTTAAAAATTTTCTTGATTGCAAAATTACATCAGATTTATTAGTGTTAGATTCTAAGATGGTCAGCTTCATAATTATGGTTATATTGATTTGCATAAATTTTGTTCAAATATTTCTTTTGTTATAACTATGATACTTGTTTGGAGTGCTTGCTTGTCCCAATTGTTTCTGCTCCCTACGTTTTGGGTTGTGTTTTGCTTTTGCTTAGATAAAAAATTGTATTTTTATGCCTTTCATCTTCTCTAAATTCTAGAATTTTACTTCTTATAATGAATTTGACTTATTTTTTCACAAGAAGGATGATTCGAAATCAGGTAATTAGTAATATAGAATTTTAATTATTCATTCATGAGAGATGAGGATTCTGTTCATTGAACTTTAATTTTTGATAATTAATGTTTCAGTGTAGCAAATCCATGCTACATTATATGTAGAATGCAATGAGAGGTGAATAAAATTTATATGATGCGTCATTGGTGTAAAATGGGGGTTATTTTGTCCATTTTCTAAAATAAGCATTATACTTATGTTGCTCAGACTCGGATATGAGTGTCTAGCCTAATTGAAGTTTCAGGTGTAAAGCTGCAAACTTCCATCGCTTATTCCCCTAGCTTCCCTCTCTCCATTAAAAAGAAATGTATTCTTTGCACTTTTTCAATTCATTGCAGTTTTCATGCGTTGTGATTTTGATTTCTCCAAACTGCTTCATATGCTTCTGCATAATCTACTATCAATGACGCTGACTTGATGAGTTTCTTGCAGATTGTGAACCAGATGAACACCAGAGCCATACTACTGTTGTCACATCTAGAGATATTTAAGTTCTTCGGTAGGTAACATTTTGATTTTGAAGCATAAGTGTCTTAGTCCTTTTTTAACATTTCATTATGGTGCTAAGATTTTCTACTTTCAGCTTACTGTAGTTTAGTTTTGAGTTATTTTAATGAATACTATGTCACTTTAATTGTCTTGGATGATGATATACTTTGTTAAAATGTTCTTTTTTTTTTAGTACCCTGAGTGTTAAGAAATAACTCAAAACTGACATGATGTTCCTAACATCATCACTTTTTGATGCTTCTTCAGTTCAAGGTGGATTTCCAACATAGCATAGCTACTTGCATAGTGCATTAAAAGGTGAATCCTTCTGTCCTTCCGGATAAGGTAACCTGTAATCTGCTGATTAGACCTTTAGTTTTTAATTTTTTAATTTTTTTTTATTAATGTGCAGCTGGTGAATTGATGGAGGCTTCCTCTTTACAGGCATTATAATAGTGAATTCATTAAACCATTTTTAAGTTTTGTCCTTAGCCTTGATGTTATTCATCTAAGTTTACTTGAACTGAGATATTTTGCTTATAATTTGTAGTAATATTGTGCTGTAATGATTAATATTATGCATTTTGTCTCTCTAGCTGTTTTTTCCCTTGTATTTTATATTTTGAAGTTACTTTTTGTATACTAATGATTTTATGACATAGCTTAAGCTAGATCAGTGAGAAATTGAAATGAATTATGTGGATATCTATCTGAAATAGAGTTCAACTAGATTTTTTCCATCGATATTTCTCACCATCCCTTGTTTCTTCTAAACATCAATATCATCAAAATTAGAACAATAAGTTGTATAAATATTGTTGTTGTTGCTGCAGGATGCTGACCACACGGTTGTTGACCACAATATCAGTGTTGTTATTAATCCACGATGCTGTTGTTGTCTGTCTCCCCAAGACAAACTAAACTACTACTTTTTGCTTAAGGATTCAGAAACATCATAGGGTTTGCGATGAATTCAAGGCTAACAATGAGTTATTGGTCGACACTTTGTTTTACGCCCTTTTGCAAGCACATTAAGGAGCAGGTAAGTTAGAGATAGATTGCAATTTTTTTGTAAAGAAATGAGCATATTTGTTCCACTACAAGTTGTATTTCTCATTACTATGAGATAATTTAATTGTACATATACTATAATATATTTATATATGCAATAAAAAAAAAAGACTGTCATAATATTGCTCGTCCTATTTTATTGGTAATACTAGATTACTAGTATACTAATAATAATAATATTACATGTGAAATATTTTCTTTTAAAAAAATATATTCTAGATATTTATTAAGAATTTGGACAAGAAAAGCGTCTCCAACAAAGAAAATATAGACAGAAAAAAGCGTCATCAAAATATTAAAATCATATGTATGAAAATCTGGACACAATAAAGCGTCGCAAATTTAATGATTCTAGGCACAAAGAAGCGTCGCTAAAGTTGAGAAAGTGCGCCAACTTCTATGAATTGCGACGCTTCGTACAAAAATTTGGACAAAATAAAGCGTCGAGAATTGTGACGCGTTTTTGTGACATCTAATTTTCTCGACTCACTTTTTCTCGACGCTTTAAAAAAGCGTCGAGAAAGAAATTTTCGACGCTTTTTAGCGTCGAAAAAAAGCTAAAAAAGCGTCTTAAGAACACGAATTTTCATGTAGTGGGTCAATGAAGGGAAGGGGAAAAACGCTTTTCATGTAGTGTCGAAAAAAAGCTAAAAAACCGTCCTTGTAGGAATGAGTTCACCTCCCTCATTCTCTACAACGATCATGCCTCCTTTCTTTGGGAAAACATGGACTGGGGAAACCCATCTAGAGCTAGAGATAGGGAATATGATTCCGGAATCCAATAGCTTAGTGATTTCCTTCTTGACTACCTCCCCCATTTGAGGGTGTAGCTTCCGTTGCCTTTCAATGCTAGGTGAGGCGCTCTCCTCAAGAGTGATATGGTGTGTACATAAATCCAGGCTTATAACTTTGAGGTCATCAATTGTATAACCTAAAGCACCTTGGTGCCTTCTCAAAACACCACATAACTCTTAAGCTTGATTCTCACTCAAGGAGGAGCTAACAATAACGGGAAAAGTAGAATTGAGGCCCAAGAATTCATACCTAAGGTGTGATAGTAGAGATTTGAGCTCTACCATGGGGCCATATTTACCTTCCTTAATTGAGGCCGCTTGCTATGCATCTTGGGTTGAGATTCCCATGCAAATATGATCATCACCCTCTTCCATGCTCTCATCAATGATTTTCTCAAAGAATGCCATTTTCTTGCCATGCTCACCTATCTTTTCCTTATTCAACAAAACACACTCAAGTGGATCATTAGATGTGAGCAAGTGTTCATTCATGGAATTCACAATATTATCTAAGGTTTCAACTCTCATGCAATTTTTAAGTGAAGAAAAAGGGTATTTCATGCTTTCATTCAAATCAAATTAAATAACCTCTTCTCCAACTTTGAGGGAAATCTTAACACTTTTAAAATCAATCATGGCACCCGAGGTGGCAAGAAAAGGTCTACCAAGTTGATAAGAATGTTGACATCCTCATCCATCTCAAGAACTAAAAAAGCGACTGGAATCACAAACTTCCCTACCCTCAAAGGAACATCCTCTACCTTACCTTTTGGAAACTTAATTGATTTATCGGCTAATTGCAAGGTAATGTTGGTAGGCAAAAGTTTCCCTAACTCAAGTCTTTAATAAACCGAATATGGCATAAGGCTAACACTAGCTCATAAGTCACACAAGGCATTATCAATTTTCATCTTATAGATAGCACAAGGGATAGAAAAGTTTTGGGGTCTTTCAACTTAGGCGGCATCTTGTTCATAATGATTGCACTACAATTCTCGATTAAGCTAACCGTTTCCGCCACATCACAAGTTCTTTTTCCACTCAAGATGTCCTTAAGGAATTTTTCATAATTTGGCATTTGGTCAATGACATCGGTAAATGGAAAGGTAAGATGAAGTTGCCTAAGCATCTCTATGAATTTGCCAAATTGTTCATCTAATTTGTGCCTCATGAACTTTTGGAGATATGGAAGTTTGGGTTTGACAACTTCTCTTTCTTTCTCCTTTTCTTTTTCAATTGGTTTCTTACTGTAGGGAATATTTCAAGCATCCCACAGTTGAGCCCCACTGTGATCATACACTTAAGCGTGGTGGCGTCCAAAGGGAAGGAAGCTAGAGTAAAAGAGTCGCCAACAAGTTTTAGGAACTTGTAAACCGTTCACAGGGTAAAGGTTACACCTCTTCACGATCCATGAGATCGCTAACTCCTTAGGTTTGGATACATGATTGGATATTCGGGGATAAAGGTACAAATTCAACCTAAAAGTGATTGAACCTGCCCTAAATAGGCCTCTACTTTATTCTTCTCATATTCATGTGCGCTTTCTGACTAACATACAACAAATAAATTAACCCTAAACCTGTTTAATCTATGTTGGTTGAATTTAATGCACAAACAAAATCTATTATTGGCGATCACTTGAATTATAATCATATTAGCCTAAACAAGATTATTAATTATCTTATTAAGCGTGATTACAAGTACAAATTCCCTTTAAACCTGCAAGAGAGGGCGTGATCAAGCAATAACAATAATAATATATCAAGCAACAATAAAAACAACAATCATCAATCATAATATTCTCAATAAAGCATAATAATAGCAAGATCCTAGGCATGATACTAACAAGATTAATAACAAATCGTAGCTTGTCACTAAGTGTAGACACCCAAATGTGTCTCCCAAAACCAAACCCAGTTATGATTACCTTTCACATCATTTGATTATCGAACGAGGTGAAAGTGTGGAAGGGTACATCCGAGAATGTTGAATTCACCAAACCATGGAAGCGAGTTTAACTCGCGGGGTCCCATCCACACGTGCCAACCCTTCCAAAGGTAAGGCTTTCGCGTGGTGCATCCGGACTCATAACCATGGACCCTCTTTGACTAACCCATATCCTAAACTATAGAGAAGTAGAGCCATGGTTAGGTTGCAAACTCATTGCATCATATTGTGACTACTTGACTACTTGTGCATTATTTGCTGTGCATACTCTATGTGTTTTTCCTAACCGTTTGTTTGACTTGTGATTAATTCTAAATAAACTAATTAATGACTAAAAGGACTTTGCCTAATTAATTAATTAATTAACTTGACTAATTAAAGGCTAATAAATTAATCAAACTGACTTAGTACGACTTTATGCCTGTCCCTTTAGAGTAAAAATACTGAAAACAGTCCCAGATCGATGTTCCAGTAATGGCGCAAAAATCTGGGTTGTGGCGCCAAACGCTGCTGTGCAACGCCGGGCGACAACACCTTGTCGTCTGGCGCTGCACTGCAGAGTGCGGCGACAGTTCTGTTTCTTTGGCGACAGTTCTGTTTGTTGCTCGAGTCATCACGACGAGTCTAATTAAACAGTTTATTAATCAGTTTGATCAGTTTGTTAATGGCAGTAGCCATATTTAGTCCTTAATTGAGTTTAAGCACTTAGTTCCATGGTTATACACAAAAGTCAAAGTATGTCATTCACATTCACTACTAAAGCACACACCTAATATGTCACATTTTGACCACGTCTAGAGAGTCTCGTATGCGCGTCCTTTCCGTCATTTGAGTTGGGGGTTCACTTTATTCCTAAATTCTTCTATATATTCCCATATACATCATTTTTTTCACTCTCTACATACTTTTTCATACCTATTATTCTCCCCTTTCTTCCATGATTTCTTCCCATCTATTGCATGTTGAATAGAGATTGAGTCAAAAATGAAAAACTTATCAATAATTTCCCTTCCCACATCACTTGGTCAAGGAGAGAAGGGCGTTTAATCAAGGACAACCTCTTCGTTCATGTTCAATTTTTTGATAAGCCAGTCAGTCGGAAAAGAAAAGCTAAGAAGATAATGGCAAGTCAAGAAGAAGTCAATGAGCTTAAGAAGCAAATGGCCAGCGTGACTGAGGTGTTGAAGGCCTTAACCCTTCAAGTCAATGACCCTGTGAGGCAACAACAAATGGAGCTCATGCAAGAAAGCTTGAGCAAAATATCCAATGACTACAGATTCCAGGGCATTAGCTCACAAGGGGTCTTAGTGGATAAGGAACTTCTTCCGCAGAAGTCCAATGCAGTGACATCCCTAAGTTCACGGCAATAGATAACCCTTATTTCCACTTAAGAGCTTTCGAGACAGTAATGAACATTAAGGGGAGTGATAGGAAAGTCTTTCATTCCTTGTTTTCTTTATCTCTCGAAACCGTTTGTCAACATTGGTTCTTTTCCCTTGACAAAGAGAAAACCTCTACTTGGGAATCTATTGTAAACGCTTTCATTGATAGATATAGGTGTAATATTCAAGTCGAAACCGACTATAGACAACTTGAGATCTTAAGACAAAAAGAGAATGAAGGCTTTACTTCTTTCTTTAACAATTGGAAGGAAACTTCCGCCAATATGATAGAAGTTCCTACTAAAAAAGAATCCGTGAGGATGTTCATCAAAAATTTACAAGAAAAGTATTCAGAGCACTTAAAATATCAACACAACTTGAATACTTTCAAAGCAGTCTATGACATAGGTATTGAAATAGAAGATGACCTTGCAAAGCAAAAAGCTACTAACAATAGCAACACCAGTGGCTGGAAAGGAAAGAAGAACAACAATCCTTCTTCTTCCGAAAACGCCCACTCTAGTAACAATGTTAGTACCTTTGGTCTTAATGAAGTCTTAGCCATGGATAAGCAAGGGTCTAAAAAGCAACTAAGGAAAGATTTCACTCCTATTGGGATGAGCTATGATACTGCCTTCGATCGACTCCATGCCAAGGGACTCATTACTCCCATTGGACCTATTCAAGATCCCGCGCCTGAAAAAAATTGCCTAGTTGGAACCTAGATTCACATTGCAAGTACCATCAAGGTAGGGGTCATACTACTGAGAGCTGTTAGAAGCTAAAATAGGCCATCCAATATTTGATCGATAACAACAAGCTTCCCATACCTCCAGCCGGCAAGAAGACCGAGTGATAATAAGAGCTCAAGATAAGAGGCGGGCTTCAACAACAAGATTTCGTGACCTCTTTTTCTATTTCTTTTATTCATCCTTTCCCCAATAAGTCTAGCATAGGCACCTTTTATTTTCCTTAGATCTTATTTTGTAGGTTTTTTCCTTTTTGCCTTTTAATAAAATGAGCATTTCTTCTTCTTTCATATAATCATTGCATTGCATTGCATCAAAAAATAAAAATAAAATAAAAAATAAAAAAAAATACATGTCGAACTAAGCACAAGGTATACCAATGATTTGAGGCACCCCTTGTAGCCACATCATATCACCTTTCACCCCTCAAATATGCAATCCTTTCTTGATAAACCACTTTGAGCCTCGTCTAATGATAGACCTTCCTTTCTTCGACCCACATCTACTTAACCTTGGGATGGGATGGTGTGCAACTTATGCAATTTTCAAAGAACGAAAGCTTGAGTGATTTTACATAAAACTCAAAAATTCAAAAAGCAAAAATGATAAAAGTGTACAAAAGGGCAAGTGTTCCAATGTCTTTGATATGAAAATATCTTTGATAAGAACACACCTCGGATTGCGTTTCTTATCGAGTGCTCGGTACCGTGCCTGAGAAACATGAATGCCAAGTGAGTGATAGACAGCATGATCGGGATTGCCCACACTTATAAAAATAAAATAAATGCAAAAGAAAAAGAGAGAGCCAAATATAAACGAAAAAAAAAGAAAAGAGAGCTAAAAAAAAAGAGTTAAAAGCCTCGGGCATAAAAATATAAAGATTCAAAAGCAAGGTTGCACACCTTGGGGGCTTATCGAGGGTCTTGAACCTTTATCCCCTTCTTCTTCAAACCTTTAGCCTAACCACGTTGCAACCCTTCAAAAGACCTTTTTGAGGTATACACACTTGTGCGAGGTTCGGCTAGAGCTACGTTCGGCCTAATTTCCCTAACGGATACGTAGGCAACCTCACATTGGGGTGCGGCCGTAATAAAAATGCATTCATATTTACATTCATAATTGATCATATCAAGGAATTTCCAATGCTCATCCTTTTCCATTTAGAGCTAGACTTGGGGGCTTGATCCTTACATTATTAGCCTACCCAGCCTAAGAGTCACCACCATTTGACTCTTTTCAATATATTTTTCCACACACTTAGCCCTTGCGGCCTAACTTTAGTGTCACTATCACACACATCACAGATACATGACCAAATATACTTCCCTTAGGAACCCTTTGTCATGAAATCTTAACACAACGTTGAAGCATACTTTGTCATAACAAAATCACTCATCACTCATCATTGCATCACAAAGTATGAAATGCTTAGCCTCCGTGCCTAAGTTACCCAAATACTTTCAGCATTGAGTCAACAATTGAGATAGCCTAAGATGAATTAATCCTTGCACCTTGAGAGATAGTATCAAACAACATTTGACTAAGCTCATTCAACATGCACCATCAAAAACTTCTTCCTTTTTGTGTCTTTCTTTTTTGGGAGAAAGTAGGTACTTGGGGCAGTCTTCGACAACATTCACTAATATTGTGGAGGTTGTCACCAAGATTTGAGAAGATAGCACGAGATGGGCGATCTTCGACAGCATTCGCTAAGATTGTGGAGGTTGTCACCAAGATTTGAAAAGATAGCACGAGATGGGCGGTCTTCGACAGCATTCACTAAGATTGTGGAGGTTGTCACCAAGATTTGAGAAGATAGCACGAGATGGGCGGTCTTCGACGGCATTCGCTAAGATTATGGAGGTTGTCACCAAGATTTGAGAAGAGCGGTTCGTGATGAGGCGGTCTTCAACGGCTTTTGCTATGATTGGGAAGGTTGTCACTATGATTCAAGAAAAAAGCTCGAGATGTAGCAGCAATGATAGACGACGTTCCCTAGGATGTGGAGAGTTGTCACAAAACTGAAGATGGCTACAAGCAGAGTCATCTTCGATGAAACAGGAGGCAGCTACAAGCAGAGCGGTCTTCAACAAATGCAGTAAATCGGTTACCCTAGAGACGTGTGCTCGACGGTGCAAGATACGCGTTTCTTAACTCTTTTATCTGTTTAACTAACGCTAGTTTGCAGGTATCAGTGTTACAAGAATGATTTAGGATCGCAAAATGTTCTGAATCATTCTCCATCCCTATCGCTACTTTGACTTTTGTTTTCGAAATATAAGTTTCTCCAAACTCATTCAAAGTGGGGGATCCTGTAGACACCCAAATATGTCTCCCCAAAACCAAACCCAGTGATGAGTACCTTTCACATCATTTGATTATCGAAAGAGGTGAAAGTGTGGAAAGTCTAGTGATGAGGATGTTTTTATTAAAATATTTCTCTTTCTGTTTTCAAAAATATTTCTTTTCTTACTCTATTTTATGAAAAACGTGCAGTCCAGTTTAGTTTGGTCCATGATATGGGTCTAATAATAGTGTAGTTGAATGGGACTCGAAAAGAGCTTTCCAACGATATATTATAAGCCCAATTCTGATGAATAATGAGGAAGTTATGGCCAAAATACTAAACTGGGCCCGGTTTGGTTCTTATATGCGGCCCAATGATCTAGAGGAGGGCCTATTATGAATTATCATTCCTAATGCAATTAGGATTGATTATAGTCTTCTATAATCTTCTAGGAAGGTTCTTTTAAATCCTAATAGGGTTAAGATTGATAATTATGTTTTATGAGTTTTATTTGGAATAAAAGAAGTGTTTTATATGAAAATACGATTTTACCCCTAACACGGATTTTATGTCTCAAATTTATCAAGAAGTGGATTCCGCGTGGGAAACCTTCTACATCGCCAAACGATAGTTTCGTCGCCTGGTGACGATTTCGTCGCTTGGCGACGAGCTCTGTCGCTGGTGACAGGAGAGTGTTTTATTCCTTTTCGAACTCTGATTCTTTTCAATCGATTCCAGACTATTTTCTTATAAATAGGGTCCCTGGACCTCCGTTTTTCAATACCTAGAATTCTCTAATTCTTCTCTCTCTAAAGCTTATTCTCTCTCTCTCTTTCTAGCCTAGCCTTTACAAACACAATTCCTCATACATTAGCACTAGCCACACCTAGCCAAGTTCGAATTTGCCTTCGCCCTAGACGTGAAAGGTTTGATATTTCTGAGGGTTTGGTCCCCAATCTCTATTTCAATTATTTAATTTGATTGTTTGTTTTATATTTTCCTTGAAGTTACTAACGTGTGTATTTTGTTATTAGAAAGAGATACGAGGCATCCAAGTAAGTAATTTAATTGCTTTATTGATCTTTTGATGTAGAAATCATGCTTAGATTGTTTTATTGATTCCTAGTATCATGTTAGGATGTTTTATTGCTTCCTAGTATCATGTTTAGGGTAATTTCTAATATCAATTATAATTTCTATGATGCTTCCTATTTTCTTTCCTAATATCATGTTAGTATCATGTTAGGGCTAAAGCTTTGATTTTTATTGTTTAGTGACATGCTAGGGTTTGTTATTAATCTTGTTAGTATCATGCCTAGGATCTTGCTAATAATATTATGCTTTTTTGAGATTGAGATTATGTTGCTCGATATATTTTTATTGTTATTGCTTGATCACGCCCTCTCTTGCAGGTTTAAAGGGAATTTATACTTGTAATCACGCTTAATAAGATAATTAATAATCTTGTTTAGGTTAATTTGATTATAATTCAAGTGATCGCCAATAATAGTTTTGTTTGTGCATTAATATTATTCAACCAACATAGATAAACAGGTTTAGGGTTAACCTGTTGATCGTATGTTAGTCAGAAAGCGCACATGAATACGAGTAGAATAAAGTAGAGGCCTATTTAGGGCAGGTTCAATCTGTTTTAGGTTGGATTTGTACCTTTATCCCCGAACTTCCAGTCATGGTTCCAGACCTATTGGAATTGACGATCTCTTGGATCGTTAAGGGGTGTAACCTTCATCCTGTGAACTGTTTACAAGTTCCTAAAACTTGTTGGCGACTCTTTTGCTCTAGCTTCCTTCCCTTTGGACGCCACCATGCTTAATTGTATGATCACAGTGGTGCTCAAGTGTGGGATGCTTGAAATATTCCCTACACTAAGCATTAAAGATCAAAGCTTTATCCC
Source organism: Chenopodium album (assembly GCF_948465745.1). Classification (NCBI taxonomy): domain Eukaryota; kingdom Viridiplantae; phylum Streptophyta; class Magnoliopsida; order Caryophyllales; family Amaranthaceae; genus Chenopodium; species Chenopodium album. Next base: position 16,730,357 of record NC_137846.1, read on the forward strand.
TAACATGATACTAACATGATATAAGGAAGAAATAGGAAGCATCATACATGATATTAGAAATCAATAAAAGTATCCTAACATGATACTAGGAAACAATAATAATCAAAACATGATTTCTATATCAAAATAACAATTAAAGCAATTACTTACTTCGATGCCTCGTATCTCTTTCTAATAACAAAATACACGCGTTAGTAACATCAAGGAAAATATTAAATAAACAATTAAATCAAATAATTGAAATAAATATTTGGGACCAAACCCTCAGAAATTATCAACCTTTCACGTCTAGGGCGAAGGCAACTTCGAACTTGGCTAGGTGTGTCTAGAACTCGTGAATGTGGAATTTTGTAAGAGGGAAGGTTTGAAAAAAGAAGAGAGAGAGGTTGATGGTTGATTGTTGATGATCGAAAACGGGGAGATACGACCCCTATTTATAGAAAAATAGTCCGGAACCAAATCAAGTCCTATTCGGAATAAAACTAACATACGTCGCCAGGCGACAGACATCAACGCCAGGCGACAGGATTAGCGCCAGGCGACAGATGTTAGCGCCAGGTGACAAACATTCTCGTTTGGCGCTAATTAAAAGATAAAAATGCGTTTGTACGCGGAATCCTCTTCTTAATACGATTAAGCAGCAAATTCCGTGTTTATCAGATTAAAATCAGGTTTATCATAAAACACTTTTTTTATTCTAAATAAAACTCTTTAAAATATAATTATTAATCCTAATACTACTAGAATTAAAAAAGAACCTTCTAAATATTCTCGAAGATTAAAATCAATCCTAATAACTTTAGGAATAATAATTAATAGGCCCTCCTCTAGATCATTGGGCCGCATATAAAACTCATTTCGAGCCCAATTTAATTTATGCCATAACCTCCTCATTATTCATCGGAATTGGGCTTATAATATATCGCTGGAAAGCTCTTTTCGAGCCCAATCCAACTACACTATTTTTGGACCCTCGTCATAGACCAAACTAAATTGGGTTGGATATTTTCATAAAATAGAGTAAGAAAAGAAATGTTTTCAAAAACAGAAAGAGAGGTATTTTAATAAAAACATCTACATCACAAGAGTTTTCACAGTTCCACCTCGTTCGATAATCAAATGACGTGAAAGGTATTCATCACTGGGTTTGGTTTTGGGGAGACACATTTTGGTGTCTACACTTACGTTCTCATTCAAAAGGTTTTTTCCTTCCTTATCCTCAACCAAAACTTCCTTAGTACTCTCCTTAGCCTTACTCTTCTTATGCACTCCATTCTCAAGAATCCTACCACTCCTTGTCACTATGGCATTTATTGGTCTCTTAGGATCTAAACCTTGAGATGGTAGAGAAAGAAGGGCTTACATGCTCTTTCAAAACATTGGCTAATTGAGAAATTTGATTCTCCAACATTTTACTATGAGTTATCATGTCATTAAACTTCATGTCACTAGATGACATGTAAGTATTCAAATCCTTAATTTTATTTTCAATGACATCCTCTAAACTACCTCTAGAAGAAGATGATTGAGCATAGGAGCTATCACTTTGACCTTGAGCCTTTGGAGTGAAACCGGGTGGGGGACCCCTTTGATTTTTGTTTTGAACATTGCCCCGATTTTGGTTACTCCAATTTCCTCGACCTTGATTTTGGCCATTTTGGTTGTGGTTCCCATAATTTTGATTATGATTCCCATATCCTTGGCCTTGTTTTGACCACCATAACCTTGGTGGTTATAGTTGCCTCGAAAACCTTGGTTTCTATAACCCCCATTGTGGTTATAATTATCAAAATTCTCATTATGATGATAGTTCCTATTCCCATTATTCCTTTGACTATCAAAGTACCACTTTTGCTTGTCGTTCCATGCTCACCATCTAGCCAATCCATATAATGCCTCACCACATTTTCAATGATATCCACCACTTTCGATCCTCTTCTGTCTTGTTCATTATTGATCCTCTGGCTCCCTCATCAAGGCAAGATTTTCCTTGAGGGCTTAGTGTCACGGTCCGGGAGTTTGGGCCCCGAAAAGTGCGGCGCGCTCTAACCTTTTGGCGGTAAGAACGCTAGCCTTAAGCAAAAGAGGGGTTTGTGAGCACAAAGAAACACAAGCGGGCAATTAATCACAGGAGCATTCTCTTCTATTTGGGCGACGGAGTGCGGGTGGTCGGGGCTTGTGACGGCCAATACTTCAAGGCGGGCACAAGCAGGTCTGAACCACGAGTTCTTAGTGCGTCAAGTTGGTTTGGAGGGGATCTAATATGCAAGTAAGACACAATATCTATAAAGTTCTAACAACAAACAAGCATAAAAGCAAGGCAACACTTGGTAGAAGGTTTAAGATTTCATTAATCATTCACCCTCTAAAGAGCTTTAATTTGATTACAAGGACAATCCCTAGTGAGCACTGAATTGACAGTAACACAATAATGGGACCTGAAGCATAGAAAACATAAACTAAACTCTAAGAAAGCATCTAAAGGGAATCTAATACATCAAAAGGAGTCGAATTCTAACATCCTCCCCCACTTAAGTTGTGGACGACCTCGTCGACTTACAAGAGTTACAAACTAAATTAGAAAATCCTAAACTATCTTGAGTCTTTGGAGCGCCGTTGATGCGGCTGACTTCTTGAATCTTTGTTGACTCTGTAGCTGGATCTTCGTTGTTGTCGAGGAGCTTGTCTTTGGGGTTGTTGTGCTCGAACAACTTGTTGAGAGCTTCATCTCTAACTTTCCTCCTAGGAGTGGTGTCTATTGAGTTCTAAGGGAGAGCTGCTTCCACGATCATCTGTTGGGGAGCTACTTCCTTGAGACTGTGGTGGTGAGCTTCAATTTGTGGTTAATGCCTCTTGGGTGACCATTGTTTCTGTGATCCCCTACACATGACCTTCGTTGTCTACTCGACCATTGTTTTCCCTCTCCCTTGGAAGGTTCTCCTTTGGTGTTTCTTTGGTGTCTCTAAGCTCGTCGCTCTTTGCTTCAAACCAAGTGTCTGATTTTGAGTTTGGCGAGGGTGTATCTTGGATGTTACTGACTCGCTGGGCTTCATCTCCCGCTTCTGGGTGTCTCTGGCGTGAGCTTGTTTCTTTGATGTCGCCTTCTTCTCTGGCTCCATCACTCGCATTGCCGAAAGATATCGGACTTTGGATTCTTCTGGGGAGATCATTCTTATGGAGCTCATCCTGTAGATCGTACCCATTCTTTGAACTAGATTGTTATCGCTGCTGGTCTCTTTCTCCTTTGCGGACTCTTGCACGGACATGGATGACAATCTCTTTTGGATCTTGTCAAGCTCTTCTTTATGCTCGCACTCCCACCATTTATGTGGGCCTCGGCAAAGAATGCAATTCGGCAGCTTTATATTTGCCGAGGAAGCACCGGCCTTAGAGTTTCCGGAGTTGTGGGAGGGAGTAGATGTTGATCTCTAGGCATCACTTCCTTCACTTCTTCTATGATATGTATTGATGGTGTTTGACGATACTCGAGAGCCATTCTCTGTACCCTTTGGAGAGCTTGGAGTCGGGCTATTGGAGCGTGTTAACATCCCACTTGAATCATTCTCGGACTGACGACCCTTCCCGACTGAGTAGTCCATCAATCTCTCATCAGCACACATAGCAGTAGCGAAGGTATCAATATATTGCCTTAAAATCTCTCGCTACGCCTATTCCTTTAACCCATTGACAAAGTTGAACACACAATCTTTCTCGTTCATGTCTGTGATGTCCAACATTATCGCCAAGTATTCCTTCATATAGTCGTGAAGAGAACCCTTCTGGCGGCACTCTTGCAACTTCATCCGAGCAACAAAGTCTGTGTTGCTCGAGTAGAATTGTTCTTTGAGTTCCTCTTTGAACTCCGTCCATGTATCAATCTTTATCCTTCCTGCTTCGATGTCTGCGTGCTTGGTGTGCCACCAAAGCTTAGCATCTTCGGACAATTACATGATAGCAGTATCCACTTTCTGATCGTCACTTAATTGACATACTCGGAAGTACTGCTCATGTCAAAGAGGAAGTTGTCGACTTATTTGGCATCTCTAGCGCCACTATAGTCGCGAGGTTTGGGCGGCTTGATCTTCGCCGCACCAACAGTAAGTGCGTCTCTGCCCACAGTGCGCATCAGGGTAGCACATTTCTCAAGTGCTTCATCAGCTTGTCCTTGAACAAATTGCAATTGTTCGCGGAGAGTATCTCTATCTTCCATCAATTTTACAATTTTCTCGGCTTGCTAGTGCACAATAACTTGCATTTGGGACCATTCGTCCGCTTTCGTCTCGAGCCAACCGAGTCTTTCCTCTACGAATTCCATCTTCGTGTAGCCCTCCTTGGTGCCTACACGGGTTGCTTGCGACGAGGTTTGGACCTCAGCTCTAATACCAACTGTCACGGTCCGGGAGTTTGGGCCTCGAAACGTGCGGCACGCTCTAACCTTTTGGCGGTAAGAACGCTAGCCTTAAGCAGAAGAGGGGCTTGTGAGCACAAAGCAACACAAGCGGGCAATTAATCACAGGAGAATTCTCGTCTATTTGGGTGACGGAGTGCGGGTCGGGGCTTGTGACGGCCGATACTTCAATGCGGGCACAAGCACGTTCGAACCACGAGTTCTTAGTGCGTCAAGTTGGTTTGGAGGGGAGCTAATATGCAAGTAAGACACAATATCTATAAAGGTCTAACAATAAACAAGCATAAAAGCAAGGCAATACTTAGTAGAAGGCTTAAGATTTCATTAATCATTCACCCTCTAAAGAGCTTTAATTTGATTACAATGAGAATCCCTAGTGAACACTGAACTGGCAGCAACACAATAATAGGACCTCAAGCATAGAAAACATAAACTAAACTCTAAGAAATCATCTAAAGGGAATCTAATACATCAAAAGGTATTGGATTCTAACACTTAGACTGCCATACAAGATTTGGATAACTTGATAAGTAGGGATCCCATGGTGCGGGCACTCTCTTTGATATTCCTTGTACCTCTCCTATGCCTCATAAAGACTTTCATTGGATTTTTGCTTGAAGCTTTGAATGAGAGCCCTTGCCTTGGCCATTTTCTTTTGAGAATAAAACCGAGATAAAAAACCCTTTCGTCACCTTATCCCATGTCCTCAAGGAGTTTGGTTTCACCTCCTTGTCCAACCACTCCAATGCACGTCCAATGAGAGAAAAACGGAAAAGCTTAAGGCGAATAAACTTTTGAGAAACCCCACAAACTTTGATAGTGTTTCAATACTTCTCAAATTTCTTAAGATGGTTAAGGGGACTTTCATGCTTTGCACCACTAAATTGACGCCTTTCTATTAAGGTAATCATCGCCGGTCTAATCTCAAAGTCGTTGCCAAAGCCGTAGGTAGAGCAATCCTAATCTAATAACTATAGGCTTCCAGAACTCCAAACTCCTTTAATGTCACTCTTTGGTTATCTCCCATGATGACTTGCTCTTATTCTTGCCTTGGAGAACGTCTAGCAACTCTCAACTTCGTGATTGTCCTTTTAATTTCCAGATTGAAAGGCAATATAGAACAAACACTATATCTACGCATACAATCTCAAAGAAAATATTAGTAGTACGACTACAAATGTAGCCTAACAGAAAGAAAATATTTTTGTATTTTTCAAGTAAGATGAAATAGACTCAACAACTATAACAAATAACTATGCCATTTCCCAGCAACGACGCCATTTTGACGACGGGATGGACTAGGTCGTTGACTAATCCTCCTATAACCAAACTAAATTTGTAAACACTTAACAAACCCTAATACAATTATAGAGGTAAGTCAAGGGTCGAACCCAAAGGAATGGAGGTAAGTGTTATGGTCTTAGGTCAAGCTATTCCGAAGGTTGAATAATTGGTTTGGTCAAACAAGAACAAATCAACACGACAATTCGAATATGAAAATCAATATCAAAGATACTAGGGAATTAGGATCCACATGCATTCACGATAAACATGCTAATTGGATAGGAAATCGATTAATCGAATTATGCGAGGGAAAAATACTAATTGCAATCAAAAGCACTCAAAACACTATTTCATAGGCGTCAAACTGGTGGTCTCTACGAATGACTATCAGAGGAACATCAAAGTCAAGTTCTATTGATAAAAGTAGCTTCCAAATCAATGTGTTGTATCAATGAAAACTACAATGCAATCTAGCTTGATAATTAAGGTTGATAACTCCTCAACAAATCAAACACATGCACAATTTCTATCAACCAGTTTAATCACAATATAAAATCAATCAAAATCCCCCAATTAGCTATGACCTATCATTCATACTTGCTTCACTACATCCCTAGCAAGGAATCTACTCACTACAAATTGTAGAATTGAAGAACAAAACTAAACAAATCATCAAATTCATCATCAACATTGTAAGCAAATTATCAAAAATCAAATTAAGCTATAAACTAGAAATTCAACACAATATCAAAAATCAAACACTAAATTGGATTAAAAAGAAAGAAATTCTTACAGCACTTTGATCAATATCAAAGAAATTGGAGATCAAGTGTAGCAATCATCAAATTTTCAAGTTTCTCTCTCTAGAATCTAAGAGCTAAAGTTTCCCTAAATTGAACTTCTCTCTCTAAAAATCTAATTCTAAAACAATTCTAATACAATTTCTCTCTAAAAAGGAAGAAAATCTATATATAGTAAAACTAACAAAGGAGAAGTTAGTTAGACGTCCAAGAAAAACCCGTACAAGCGCACCTTGCTCCGGATAGTGCGGCCGTGAAGAAGAGGGTACGGAACGGGGGAGCATGGGCTACGCCCCCGTGCCATGCTCTTGCACGCCCGTGCCTCTGCCATGCGCGCCCGCGCCATGGGAGCAGGAGACTTTCCTCGCGCAACCAAAGATGCATCGACTTTTGAGCTACAAATGGAGTGATAGGCTTGCACTTCAAGCTTCATAGAACCTGAGGAAAAGCCATGGAGACCCTTGGACACCACCGTTCTCCTGTAAACAACAAAAAGCAAAGAAATAAAAGTGAAAAGACAAAATAAACCAAGAGAATGCAAGAAAACGAGAAAACAACTAAGAATGCACAAACTAGGAAAATAAGGGTTAAAACTACAGAAAAAGAGATGAAATAAGCTTTAGAAACAACTAAAAGTCATCCTAAAAGAGGCTAAATGAGTGCCATAAATGACACTCATCAACAAGATAATAATTATAGATTCTACGAGATTATGTAGATAAATATCTTATAATTTTTATAGTATCTCCTACATCTAGAGTGCCGTAGAGTATGCAAGATATCATATATTCTATGAGATTCTAAAGATAAATATCTTATAATTTTGATATTATCTCCTTATTATATTTAACATCTAAAAATTAACAAAATTTCGTTGTCAACAGACATTTCAATAAATCAAATGCATATCTATGCGTAATTTTATTAAACATTTATAAATTGATTTTCAAATTAAAAAAGATATTAAAGTCCTAGGGGCTACATATATTATTATTCTATTTACAATTTTTCTCACTGTATTTTTTTTGTAAATTTTAAAATTTTCAATTATAAAAAAAAAAATTATGTTTTATGTAAAAAGATTTTATAATGGATTTGTCAATTTGATTTTAAAATATGTAATAAAACATGTAAATTATGGTTTTTCTTCCATCTTTAAATGATAGTAATACTTTTTGTACAATTTGTAATACAACAGCTAGTGTGCAGCCCGAGCGATGTCTCGTGTTGCTAGTCAGATCTTGTTGAGTTCAACTTATACTAGAAAAAATAAGTTCTGATCATATCAGATCAGAAAAAAAAAATAAGTTTATTAGATCAGATTAGGTTAGAAAAAATAAGTTTAGATTAGATCAGATAAAAAACAATTATTTAGATCGGATCAGAAATAATAAGTTCAAATCATATCATATCATATCAAAAAAAAAAAAAAAGTTCGGATAAGTTCAGACAATATATTATTATTATTATTATTATTATTATTATTATTATTATTATTATTATTATTATTATTATTATTATATCTCAAAAATAGACAAAGGCATACAGACTATAAAAAATTAGTGGTAAGCCGAGATATAATTTGGGCCCCTACTCCTCTAGGTATAGCAAAGCATATCCTATTGAACATGTGAGCATCAGTACGTGCCCCAATGTCTTGAGTTGTCGGGAACTTCTAAACCCGCTTCAACAACAACAACAACAACAATAACAACAACAACAACACAACAACAACAACAACAACAACAACAACAACAACAACAACAACAACAACAAAAATACCAAAAATAGCAGCAGCACCAACACCACCAACACCACCACCAACAACAACGACAAAAACAACAACAACCATTGATGTGCAGGATATCACTCAATACTCTCTAGCTTCTAACTTGGCTATTTATAATTTTATACTGAGGCGGAAGTCACTTTTTCACGCATGGGGATTTGGTTTTGTGGAGTTTGCATCAAAACTCACACTCTTCGTTCTAAGTGTTGTCATGGTAGGGGTGAGGATGTGTCAACCAAGATGAAGGAGATGGTATTGTTCGTTTCGTGCTTCATGATATTTCCAGGCCGCAAGCTCCCTCTTCTCCTACTCAGTTTGGACATGTAGATGGTTTGGTGCGTGATCAACTCTGTGGTTTTAATGTGCTCTCCTTGATCATTTGTTCTCAATGGGGTTTCGTACGATGAAGTCTATCCCTCCCAAGTTTCGTTTGAGTTTTTCTCGGGTTCTAAAAGGTACTCTTGATAAGGTGATTTCTAAACCTGATGACATTTCTGGTTTATTTGAGCTTTTTTGTTGGTGTTACCTCTTTGCATCCTTAAAACTTTTTGCATGCGGATTAATCTTGATTGTAAGTCTGCAATAAAGCAGCAACGTTAAGAAGTGGGTATATCCCCGTGATATTTTTTCTTGGGGTGCGCTGGGTGGTTGTTTACAGCTTGTGAAGGAAACTTTGGCAGAGGGTTCTTCTTTATCAAAGGTTGATGACGAGGATGTTGATTTGGATGAGCGTAATATCAAGTAGTGTAAGAGGAAGATTTGTGGTGGACATTACACTGCCGTTGTTCGAGTTCTTTCTTCTTCTCGTATTGCTCCTTATAATGATGCCGCACTTGCGGATTTATAGTCAAAACACCCTTCTTCGCCAGCTCCATCTTTGCCTGATATATCTATTAATAACCATCATCTTATTGCTTATGCTGCTATTGTTAGGACCGGATTATGAGTTTTCCATGTGGCACATCATGTGGTAGGAACATGTTACAAGCTCAACACCTTATGGATTTTTGAGTGGGGATACCGTGGCTATTTTTAATGGATTAGTTGACTCTATTTCTTAGGTAATTAATATTTTTCTAGCTGGGAAATGTCCTAAGAATTTGGGTGAATACATTACGAGTATTCCTTTCACACCTCTTGTCAATTAAGCTAGGTGGTGGTATTCATCCTATTGATGAGGGTACTAATTAGGATGTCTAGTTTCGAAGGTTGGTGCTGTTATGGTTAGACTAACTATGGGACAATAATTTGAAGGTCTTCAATTTGGTGTTGAGGTGCCTACGGGTGATGAGGCAATTCTATATGTTGTGCATTGGTTTATTATGGATCGCGATTTTAATGTTGGCCTTTCTATGTTGTTGGTGGATTTTCAAAATGCCTTCAACTTAGTTGATCGTTCGGTCATGCTATGTGAAGTTTGTCTTTGTTGTCCAATTGTTTCGCATTGGATTGAATTTTGCTACTCTCATCCAGCTAGATTTTATTTACGGGGAGCACACCTTATGGTCATCTTAGGGGGTGCAGCAGGGTGATCTCCTTGGTCCTTTATATTCTACTTTGGTTTTACATCACTTGGTGTATAAAATCAGAGACTTTTTTTGATGTAAGTCTTCAGGCATGGTATTTGGATGATGGCACTATTATTGGTGATACCTTTGTGGTGGGGAAGGTTCTAGCGTTGATTATGGAGGATGTGCCTTGTCTCGAAATGTGGAGAAAACTGAAGTTTTCTAGCCTTCAGTCAACCCTTGTAGCAGGCTTGTGGGTGTCTTCCCCCTGACATTTCTCGACCTCTGCATGAAGTTAAATTGCTTGGTGGTCACGCTAGTTTCGACTCCATTTTTAGTGGTAACCTTGTGATGCAGAGAGTGACCGAGACCATTACGCTTATGGATAAGGTTGCTAATCTTAATGATCCCTGGTGTGATTTGCTGTTACTTAGGGCGTGTACTAGCATTTCGAAACTCTACTTTTCTTTGCTTACTTGTCCTCTTGGTGTTTTTGATGCGGCTCAACGCTTATTTGATAGGGCTCTTTAGTCTTCCTTAGAGCATATTGTTACCTTTTCGGGGTTAGGATTTGGTGATTGGCAATGGCGACTTGCTACGGTACCTTTTGCGGTTGGAGGGCTTGGTGATTATTCCGTGAGCGACGTTAGTAATTATGTTTTTCTTGCTTCTCGTTTGCATTCTGCTGGCCTGCAGAGAAAGCTCCTACGAAGTGCTGGTATTGTTGGCTCCAATCGTGCCTTGGATGATGCGTTGAAGTGGAGGATGCTGCCCCTAAACTCATGAAGAAATTGAAAGACATATATTTCACAAAGGTTACCACTTCTATAGAGTCCAATTTTTCTTTATCTTCTCGACATTTAGCCTTGTGGAAGTCATAACAGAGGGATCACACTTCGGCTTGGCTTCGAAAAGTCCCTATTTCAATTCGAGCTTGGGTCAGACAATCAACCATAGGTCTTCTCCTTTGACACAGTTTAGGCTATCTGACTTTGTTATTAGATGGGTTGTGGCTGATGCAGCTCATCGGAAGCGAGTCAAATATGAATCTAGTTGCCGAGCAATTGGATATGGATTCCTTCCTTTCTCCTTTTCTTCACTTGGGGAATTAGATAAGGACGTTGTTGAGTTGCTGAAGTGGGTTTAAAAGTTTTTAACGACTCGGGATATTGAGGCACGAGCTGCTACTCATATTTTCACTAGGATAGGATTTGCTATATCTAGAGGAGTGGGGGCCTAGGTTGTATTTCGGCTTCCTACTAATTTATTGTAGGCTGTATAACTTTGTCTATTTTTCAACAACAACAACGACGATGACGACGACAACATGATGGTATTAAAACTAAAATCAGAAAAATAAAATAATTAAAATTACTTCAAATCAAATTATTAAAAATAAATTCAGATCAAACCGGATAAAAAAATGTTCAGATTAGGAAAAATAGGTTCAGATTAGATTGGAAAAAAAAATAAGTTCATATTAGTAAAAATAAGTTTGGGTCATATTAGAAAATAATAAGTTTAAATGAAAAAAAAAAAAGTTAAGATCAGATAAGATAAGTTCATATCATATCTTAAAAAAAAAAAGTTTAGGTTAAATAAGATAAGTTCTGATTAGATTGGAATAGATTAGTTCAGATCATATCAATCAGCCAAAACAAGGTGAATTAAACAATGCCTTAGTTTGTGCTTGTTTAGTTACATAATCATGTGCAACTTTTATTTCTTAGTGTTTTGATCACCATCTAGAAATATCATGATTGAAAAAAAGATTTATATTAGAAGAACCATGTTCAATATAATAAAGTGATACTTTTTTTGGAGGGAGTTTTCCCTCCTAAACTCTACCTATCTTTTTTTTTTTTTTTTTTTTTTGTGGAAATTGAACATATTTATTTATTATTATCGTTGTTATTGTTATTATTATTATTATTTGAACCCATTACCTTTTTTTTTTCTTTTTTGTGAAGCATTATTTTGTTTTCGAAATATATTTATATATTATTATTTTTTTTTTTGAATCCATCTATCTAACTATTGCTCTATACTAATTAAAGTAATCCTTTTTTATTTGGAGGCAATTTTCCCTCCTAACTGTAACCTCTTTTTTTTTTTTTTTTGTTAACCATTATTTTGTTTTGGAAATTGAATATATTTTTTTGTGAAGCATTATATTCCCTCCTAATTAAAGTGATCCATCTATCTATCTATTACTCTATACTAAAGTGATACTTTTTTTTTTTTGAGGGAAATTTCCCCTCCTAAATTCTACCTTTTTTTACTCTATATATATTACTCTATATATATATAAGGCATTATTTTGATTTGGAAATATTTTAAATATTGTTATATATTTTTCGAATCCATCTATCTATAAGTCTACTAAATAAAAGTTTTTTTCCCCTCTCAAACCCCTAACTAACCCTGCCCAAATTCACAACTGACTTATAACTTTGGTTTTCTTGGAAATATTCTCTCTCATACTTAATATTGTGCATAATAACTAATTCTTATCACCCTTGCAAAAGTGATACAAAAATATTATGATGATAAAAAATAATCCAAGTCCTATTAATTACTTCATATACAAAGTATTATAAAGATGAATCTAGGTGGTGCATTTGTCCAAAGAACAACTACTGATCGTGAGAGATATTTAATATTGGGCCATGAATTGCAATATGAAGATTTAGGTAATTTTTTTTAAGGAAGGTTAGTGCATTTATTCAATTAAGCAAGATTAAGGCCACGAACCTCTCTTGAGCATGGTTAACCTAACATTGAACATAACCTACAGGCACTAACCGAGCAAGAAGATGGGCTACAAAGTTGCCATCTTTCTTGACATGGGACCAATGAACAAAATCAAAATTACTACTCAAGCTAACTATAGATATCTTCCATCACACTGTTAGCTAAAGTAAAATTGAAAACATTCTTGCAAAGCTTTAACACCATCGCTTGAGAGTCGGATTCAAGAATCACATTTGTAAGGCCATGTTTGTTTGCTTTCCTAAGTCCAAAAACATCAGCTCTACACTCAGTAACCAAGGGATCCCAACAAGCTTTGACTAGGCATACCGCGGCAAAAATTACGTCACCTCTGGAATTCCTCGTAACAGCTCCTAATCCCACCCACCCCTCATCGCAAATGGAGGCATCTACATTGACTTTGACTCTTCATGAGGGGGAGGAGACCATACACCACGACTCGGAAGAGAAGAAACGGGAGACAGCCTGCCATAGATCTTTTCAAAGTACCTTCCATAGTCCACAACTAACTTTCAGTGCCTATCAATTATCACCTCATCCAGTTCCTGCACTTTATCAAAGACCAGCTTATTCCTTCGATACCAAATGAGCTAAACCAGGAAGAAGCAGCGGTTTATGAGTTCTTTGCTAAGGGATTCTTCCCACTCCTCTATGATTTCACCAAAAGAAGAAGCACTTCATTTTGATAGAGCCTCACCACAACCACTAGAAACCCACAAATTGAAGACCAAAGGATAGGAAAATATGGCTTGTTTAATTGACTCTGCTTCGACCACACACTAAGGACACAAGGGGTCTTCACCAATATGCCTAGCCACCAGAAACCCCTTTGTTAGGAAGGAATTTGAGCAACACTTCCACAGAAAGTTTCATACCTTTGGAGTGGTTTTTACCTTCCAAATGTACGCCCACCCCTTCTCAAAATTTTCGAGAGCAAATGATTTCCCTAAAACATAGGATAACTTCACCTCATAATCCCCATTCTTTGACCACGCCTAGAAAATAATATCATCTAGAAGTCATTCGCTGATAGGGATTGTAAGAATCAAATTTTTGTCTCTTTCACTAAACAATTTCTCCACTTTCTCATAATCCCAGCAGCACCCTTCATCATCAGAACGTCATCATTTGCCTTTCCTGAGACCAATCACTCCTGTTTTAGAATTTCTTTTATCATTGTAATTAAGTTTGGGATGTCCTTCTAACTTAGAAGGGAGTCTAGGACATTCAGAGAAGAAAAAATAAGTTTTTTTTGCCACACTTTGTGGTCCCACTCTAACAACTTTTGGATCATTGTATCCAGGGAGTGATGGTTTGCTCATCTTTGTAGCCATTAACCAGCTCCTCTATTTCTCTTTTTCAGCAGCAGATAGAGAAACATTTCTCCTAATGGGGGATGCTTTCAAGTAAGGATCATATTGGTATACAATACGATCCTTTTGCTCATCATCTCCACTATAATTCTGGCAATCCCGATCAAGGTGCCCCAATCTTCCGAAGTAGTAACAAAAAACTCCAAGTCTCTCATATCTGGCATAAACCCATTTCGAAAGCCCCTTGCCTGTAGCAATCTTTAGATCACGGCGCAGAGGTTTATTGACATTCACAAGGACCTCTACATTGATCTCTGACTCCCATCCCAACGGATCAGAGTCATCAAACTTAATAAAGCCTCCAAACTCTTCACCAATTTCAAAGGTCATCTTAGCATTTCTCTTGTTCAAAGGCATATCAAGCAAGCGAATCCAGAAGAGTAACTTCTCAAATACCACTTCTGAGGGTTGTTCGTCCCTAACAATTTAATTTGTTCCTTGAAGGTCCGTGGACAGCCCTTAAGAACCCAATCATTATCCGCATTGCAATAGAATTGGAACAGGAAAAGATTCGTGTCAACCATTTGAACAACAACTCTCTCCTTCGGATTCTAGATAGAAGTTAGGGTTTTCTTGAGAATTTCAAAATTAAAATGTTTTCTAGTCAATAGTTTTCCCACTAAAGTCAAGGAAATTTGCAATTGAGATTCTTCGACAACCTCCTCATTCACACCTTCACCAATCACCTTTTCTTCAATCTCAGTCAATTTCAATTTGTCCCACTGTTCCAAAAGGGATTCCTCTACAGTCGCAAGGAAACAACAAAGGAATCAAAAGAAACAATGAGAATCAAGAAGCAGCCGCGAAAAAACGAGGGCCAAAATGCCCTAAAACCACTAGAACTTTACCACCACCCACTCGGGGCACTAAACCCTAACTCAGGATTCTCCACTTTTTCTTAAGGTCGCTATATCTGAAGATTTAGGTAATTAAGTTATTGTTTTTTTACCATCTACCATTTATATTCCCTTTGTTCTTCCTTCTCTAATGTACATAAAAATTATGACACAACATCTCCAAGCCAATTATATTAAAGTTTATCAAATTAAAAAAATTGCCTTCAATTTGTTTGTATTATACTTTAAACAAAATAGATTTATTAAGTTAAAATCCCAGGCATAGCTACTGAATATTTAACAATTATATAATACTCTAAAAAAAAATATTATGGCACAGGAACTATCTAGTTTGATATATGTTATGATTTAATACTCAACAACTACTGACTATTTAACAAAAGGATAAGGTTTTAAAAAAACGAAGGATAAAATTATTATTTTTAACCAAATCGAAAAACATTAATATAAAGTTTTTCAAGACTAACGTTGTTAAATCATTATGATCATTAAATAGAAACAAACAGTACAATTAAACACTAATTATCTTACATTCTTACCCAAGTTATTTATAATTTTGTTGGTTAGAAAAACACAATAACTAAATTGTTAAGATGGTAAGAATTGTAACTCAATATTTCTTGGTCTCGAGTTCAAGTCTTTGAATAAACATTTTTTAATTGTCAAATGTCTTGTTTATAGTGTTTTAAGATGTGACACGTGGCGTATATTGCTGACATGTCATGTTTATAGTGCTTAAAAAGATGACACATGCCACATATTATGTTAAGAACGTTTTTTAATAAATAAAAACTAGTGTGTAGCCCGAGCGTTGCACCAGGTTGCTACTTTAATTATTCCTTGTTATTATCAATTATATGCATTTGATATTATAATGCCTTTTTTTTTAGACCTTGTGATTATCAATTATATACATTTATTTTCATGTTTATGACATAATTGATAGTTGGCTTAGATGGTTATTTAACCATCTTTCTTATAAGAGGTTGGGTGTTCTAATCCTCTTATCATCATCTTTTTATATGAAGCAATATTGGGTGACGTGGCATAATGATTCAGGTTGATTGAGTAGTGATGATGTGGCATAATGAGAGATGGAGTAGGTGACATGGCGTGGTCTACGTGGCACAAAGACGTTCTTAGTAACGCCTTTTTAATAGATTAGTATAGATAGATAGTGTGTGGCATGGGCAATGCACTGGGTTGTTACTTTCAACACTTGTAATTAAATAGTTTGGTTTATTTTTTAATACTACTGTTTATTTATTCATTATTTGTTTATTTATAATAGTTTTTCATAAAACCTTTGAGAACAACTATTGACTAATTATATAATTTATAATATAACGAAAACAAAGACATACTTCCTCCGTTCAAATAATATTGCAACAATTGGACTTTTGCACTACTCGTCACTCTTGTTTGACTATATAATATGATTTATACGTTAAACAAAATATATTCACGTGAGTCCTTGTTAGATTCGTCTCATAAATTACTTTTACAATATCAAATATTTATAATTGTTACTCTTATACAATTATAGATATTTAACAAATAAAATATGCTTTGGGATGCGTAATTTCATCCTTGTTGTCAGATGTTGCAATATTATTGAAACGGAGGAAGTAATCATTATCAAATTTTTCTTGTATTCATTACCTCGAAGAGTATTATTACCGAGTAGAAAATAATAGAATTGGTTTTTTTCCCTACCTTATAAAAAGTATAAAATTGCTCTTATGAATAGTACACGGACCATTACACCCCTCAAAATGTTTGTTTACCTTCTTACCCACATGTGTAATTTTGTAATTTCTTAAGACTCGTCAATAAATTAGAAATTAAATGGAGAATGGAATAATAAAGTTTAAAATTTTCTATATTTAATTGGGGGGGTTATGGTTTAATTATATGACAACATTAGTCACTGGATAACGAAAGGTTGTTGCTTTATGTGGGTGTTTTTTTCTTTATTTTGTGAAGATTCAAAATTAATGACTTACACATAATTGTGTTTAAAGGACATTGAGACTAATGAAATAAATATATGATTGTGCCAAAGTAGATGTACTAGAAAGAAAGGAAAGCAAATTGACTACGGTAAAAAGGGGAAGAAAGCAAGAAGAGATTCAAGGGAATTATGGAGATGTATAGAGCTTATTTTACCGCAAAACCAAATTGTTAGAAGCATTATTTTGTCCGTCATTTTCTGATTAAATTATTTGTTAATTATTGAGTATTGTGAAATCACGTGTATCTTAATACTATTATATATTAATGCCACTACTATGTATTGTGACGCACCCTATACTGCTGTATGTTGTACATTGTTGTTTCCAATTAGGCCAATGAGCGCAAAAGATATATTAGTATCATAAATTCTAATACAAAGGGTTAGCACTTTGTTTTTTTTATCACTGCTTAAATAAGGGGTACAACCTGTTGTTTTATATTTCCCATAATATCCTACAACATCAAAGACAAGAGCCCTCAGCAGCGGATGATTAATTCCATGTGAAGTGCAAACACAAGCCAAGGAAAAATAAGGCTAAGAAATGGAGAGATATTTCTTTATCAATCCATTAAGTCCATGTCAAGTGCAAACACAAGCCAAGAAAAACTAAGCCGAAAGGGCTGACCATCCTGCGCGCAACGCGCGCTTTGGCTGCCCTAATTTAAAAAAATAAAAAATAAAAAATTGCATTTAATAAATATTTAGATCTTCAATCCATATATATATACATATATAGTAGTCGAATATAAAAGCATCATTTTTTAATAGTTGAGATGGTAAAACTTCCACTACATAATTTAGTGGTTGGGAGTTCAAATCTTAAGATAAACATTTATACTTATATATTAAAAAGTGTTCCTAAAACAAAATATGTTCCACGTGTCACCTTAAATATGTTCCACGTGTCACATTTTTCAAATTCAACATGTCAACAATATGCGTCACATGTCATTATAAACATGACATGTCACTTTCACATGTATTAGGTTTGCATCTAAAAAATGCTTATAACAAGACTTGAACTCAAGACCAACAAGTTTTAAGTTAAGAGTCTTACCATCTTAGCCTTTTATTAATTGTGTTTTTTGATCCAACAAAATTATAGTTAACTTAGATAAGTTAATTTGTGTCCTATTACACAATTTGTTTTCATTATGTAATGATTGAGTTTGACAACTAAAAAATGTTTATAGCAAGACTTAAACTCAAAACCAACAAGTCTTACTATCTAAACAGTCGAATTTGATTAGCAAATTAAACAAGTACAAACTGGCAACCCAGGTTATTGCCCGGGCCACAGACTTGTTTTCATTAAAATATGCTCATAATTGAAAGATGATGTGGCGAGGGTGCCACGTGGCACATATATATATATATATATATATATATATATATATATATATATATATATATATATATATATCACATAAACGTTTCTATTTTATATATACATATATATAATATATATATAATAATAATAATAATAGTGTTTGGACCGGGTGATGCACCGGGTGTTTCTTTTTAATCTTAAAGAGCTTGAAAGATGTAGTTTGTTATTTTTTATTTGTTATTAAATCATAGTACCATGAAAACAATAAATTATTTTGGATTATTTTCACTTTTATGATACATTCTAGTATGCATGTATTTATATATTTTTGTAGATTTATATAACATGAATTATTTGTAGTTAAGATGGTGTGAAAAGTATTGTGTAGAACGGATTCACGTGAGTCCGGTCATACAAACAGAAAAAAAATTCTTAATTGTCACTAATTAGATAATAATGGTCAGATATTAAGTTATAAATATCAAATATTAGATTAAAAGTGTCAGAAATTACATGATATTGGTCAGAAATTAGACAAAATTTCCTCATGATGAAGGTGCTGCACCAATAGTGGAGTTTTCAATGACTAAAGAATCACTCACCATGCTTATGGCAATGGTCGCACGTCGGCACCTTTATCATCATCATTTGGATTGTCTTCTTAGCGGCACCTTCTTCATCATCATCATTTGGATTGTCTTCTTAGCGGCACCTTCTTCATCATCATCTAGATCGTCTTCTTCGATCCTACTTCTATATGCTTCGATCTTCCTATGTCAACGGCGGCATCTCCATCATCATCATCTGAATCGTCTTCTTTGCGGCACCTTCATCATTATCATCTGGATCGTCTTCTTCGATTCTGCTTCTAGCCTTTCTTTCGGCGTTTTTAAGGTCGGATGGGTGTGTGCATTATAAACCGAACTCACGTGAAACGGTCTCATGCAAAACCTTTTCAAGATGGTAATAAGTGTTTTCTTTATTAAAGGGGGTCTAGTGTTCAAACCTCTTTGAATGCATTTTTGGTTGATTATGATGTAAAACAGAGATTGTGAATGATGATGTGGCGTGATTCTAGTGCGAAAATAGCTACACATGGCATATTGACATTTTGCGTGATTCTAGTACGAGAATAGTTACACGTGGCACATTGACATTTTTAGGAACGCTTTTTAATACTTCCTCTATTTTTTTTTATACTTGCAACACACCTTTTATCACGCTTTTTCAGGAGGTGATTAAACTAGGTAAACGAATGAATTAAGCTAGGAAATTTAAACCGTAGCAACTTATCCCTTTCTTCTTATAGGTGGTAAAATTTTGTAAATTAATTTATTCGTTTACCTAGTCTAATATCTTCCTTCAAATGCATGCCAAAGGGGTCTGTTGCAACTAAATAAAAATGGAGGAAGTATATAATAAGTATAGATAAACTAGTTTTTAGAATCGGGCGATGCCTTGAGTTATTGCATATATTTCATGATTGAAATTGTTATTTATATTTAGATTTGGTAAAATGACATTTAATATGGTGATAACAATGGGCAGTGGCTAACACTTTAGTTTCAAAATTTAAGGTTATGGGTTCAAATCTTGTCAATCCATGTATTTATAAGCACGTGAAATGAAAGACTTGATTATTTGAGAAGGGCGGCACGTGTCATGTAAGCTTGTTTTGGACCGTAGTTGAGGGATAGCTCAAGTGGTTAGAGTTTCTCTCCCGATTTCAAAAGATCTTGAGATCGATTCTCATCACCTGTCCTAGTGTGTCGCACACACACTAGTACACTACACTACACACACACACACACACACACACACACACACACTAATCAAATGCGTTTTACTCCCTTCGTTTTTAAATACTTGCTTCATTTCTTCATGCACGGAGTTTAAAGAGAAATTGGATAAAGTAATAAAATATGGAGCTAGTGGGGTAGTTGGAAGAATAAAAAATTGTAAAAAAACAAAATTAGTGGACAGAATTGGAGGAGAGGGAATATGAAATTAATAAAATATAATTTATGTTGGCTCTACTAGTTGAGAAGAAATCTATTAACTATTATTAAAACAAAATATTACTGACATCATCAACCTCTAATCTATCCTACGTGTCACTCTCATATTAAAAATTTCACCTCTATTTCTATGTGTAATGTCATTAATTATTAATTTTTTAATCTACATTATACATATTTCAAACAAAAAAACAATTGCCACTTTTTTTTTTTTTTTTTTTTTGAAATCAAACAATTGCCACTTTTTTTTTTACACAAATGATTAATTTTTTTTTAATGCATAATAATTAAATTATTCAAATATCTAGTGAATTAAATATTGTAAAAGCTTTCCAAATAAGGAAATAGAACAACTATTTAAAAACTGCTGAAAATAAAAAGTTGAACAAGTATTTAAAAACAGATAGAGTATTAATAATAAGAAGAAAAAAAAATTAATATTGAAAAATTACACACTGACTCAAATCAAATAAGTCCCCACATCATGTTTTACTTACAAGTTTGTCAAAAAAAAAATTAAATTCCATCCCAAAAAAAAATTTTAAAAAAAAAAAAAAAAAAGGTGGGGTCAAATAGGACTACTAATTGAATGTCGACGACAAACTCAAGAATTGAAAATGCTGTTTTGACCCGCTTGGAACTTTATTACTTTAGGTTGTTATCGTTGTGATAAACCCTCCACTAAGGTTGCATCATACGCATGTTATAATTATAAATAGTAAAACATAAATGTGCCTTATTCTATTATTCATACATTCTCTATTGATTTATAAATGCAACATTTAGACTTTCAATTTTATGAATATACATTTGTCACCAGTAATATCTCTGATAATTGTTTTATAGAATTTATAAAAATTTAATGTTTTTAAAGTATTATCAAAACGTAATAAAACCCTATATAACTATATTTTTCTTTAATGATCACAAAAAATTGTAAAAGACTCCTATATAAATAGTATAATATTAAAATGTCACGCTTATACTACCTATGTTTTGTTTTAGTTAAAAAAAAATTGAGGTAGTATAAGTAAACACTGGAAACATACAGTATTATCCCCTAATAACACCCATGTTCAATACATGTATTTTTCAACTTTCAAGTGAACAACTCTTTAAAAAAGCAAACTATAAGGTACTAGCATGAGGCAAATTTAATATGATTAAGGATTATTTGATAAAAATTGGGTTTTGCTTGGGCTCATCCTTGACGTCTATTCCTATTGTCTTTTTAACAAATCAATCCAATGAAATCAATGCTTCCAAATTCCAATTGTATGATTTATATACCTGGGCAATTCTTCGTTGCTCCATCATTCATGCACAATGATTCTATTCTTTGTTTCATACCAAATACTTCATCTGTCTCCATTTGTTGGTCTTACTTGAATAAAGTTATTTTCTAAATTTTGATTTAATAAGGTTGATGAAAGAAAACTGGTCAGACCAAAGAAAGAAAAAATGTTAACTTGATAGAGCTTCCCTCCCAACTTCCCTTGAATTTACAACTTCCATAAAGTTTCCTAAAAAGCGAGCAAATTCTTTGATAATTCCTATACCAAGTTCTACCTACTTAGGGAAGTTACGTGATCAATTTCATCGGTATTGTGGATTTGTGAGAAGAACTTCCTCATTAATGTCAACCAAACAACTTATCCGTTACGACCAGCGATGCTAAACATGGTTTAGTTGGGATTCCAATTAAGTAAGAAGATCCCAAACTTTTTTTCTCCTCAACTATCAATCTATCATCAGTAGCTTTAATAAAGGGCAATAATGGTTGCAGACAGTGGACCTGTTTGGTGAACTGGTTATTATGTAAGACTGACTAAGAAAGGCTATAATTTTTAGGCAGGGGTCATCTTCCACAATTTTGGAGGAAATAATATCGGATATAGTCCCATAATAAAGGAAAGAAAATGACTTCAGAGGAAGATAAAGGATGCTGAAGATGTGGTGGAGCAGCAAGAAAAGTAAGGGAAAACCGGAGAGGGGCTTGCCAGCGAAAGGCCAGCCAGTGGTGGTTGTTGTGATGATGATGATGGTGGAGAGGTGGTGCGATGAGTGATTGACGACGACAAAAAAGCCAAACTATATTAATGGACTTATTTCCTATGTCATGCTTAACGAACCAAGGATAAATGCCTTTAACTTTGAAGATAATTCCAAAAGAAAACTACCCTACAAGGCTTAAAGGCTTTCAATCAAGGGAATCAGGCTCCCCTCAAAAGTATAAGCAGAGGGTCCAAACCAGAGCCATAATTGAATAATTTCGGTTGTTGCATCATTTGACGTTGACTCTAAATTACCTAGTTATTATGAGTAATATGAAGGACAATCAATCCTCATAATAGTTCCATATTAAGTTAAAGTTCTGTTATGAATTGGGTCGCTATCATTATGGATGATACTCACATGCATAATGACGCCAGTTATTAGACAAACGGATAGGAGGGATCGTGGCCACCTTGCTAGTAAAGTGACCTGAATGCACCTCTTATGCCCTCTGGTCATTCTTTTCCCCTTCTAACTTATCGCCTTTAAATTTTTAACCCTCTTTACTGCAGCCTCAACTAAACCTAGCCTGAATGGGATATTACTCGCAATGAAGTCCTTAGTTCCTCCTGTTGGGGCTGTTACTCGGACTTTAACAGAAGGGGAAAAAAAAGTAAAATTCTAAAATTAAACTGGGAAGAGATTGAATCACAAGCAGTAAATGTGAAACTCCAGGCGGTCCACAATTATGACTTGATTTCTTCATTAAACAAGCCATTAATCTTCATACAAAAACAGCTATGATGAAATTTGTGCAGTAACAATAAAAACAGATTCAATCACGCCAAATTTACAAATTACACGGACACAAACGAAACAACAGCTACGCATATATATAATCCACTCAACAGCAGCCCTGGAATTCTTGTCACCTCTCCTACTCTGAAACAGACCTGTTCCTGCTAAAAGAAAAACCCTCACTTCATTTACGGCTATAGACATAGAAACCATGTATAGACATCCCATAAGGAAAGAATATTAGAAACTGTTATTAAGCAAGTAAATGAATAGATTTCAAACAGCGTAGGCATATCCACAAGAAATGTTAGCATAGCAATTTGTACAGGCATCTCAGAATTTAGAAAGCAATTCAATAATTCATAGTCATCAGCTGAAAAATAATATTTCACCATATGAACATCATAGACGAAGCAAAGCTTGGTACAGAATACTTAAGAACAGCATGATGAAGCTCTGGCTGCATCCCCCTGCCGGTCAACAAGAACCATTCCAGCTGGATTCTGTGGCGCTTGGGCCCTTGGTAATCTTTTGGCTGTTTTAGAGGGATGAAAATTAGATCAGGAATAATTAGCATCATTCCAAGACAGCTATAAACAACTTCAACACAACCAATACTTGTAAAAGCACACACACAAATATGAAAATAACAACATTAAGTAGTAAGAGCTGCTTTCTGAACTTGGCTAGTTGGATCAAATTATTGACCTAAAAAGCTCTAAGGCAGCAAAATATAACTTCATAAGAGCCATAACTACTAAAGACACTGTCAACACTATGTATCACAGAAACGATTTGGGCTTTGGAAATGAAAATGTCTTGGAAACAAGAAAACCTCAACCCCCAAGTCCCCAACCATTCCAGGGCTTCATTAACAAAGGAACGATGGGGTACAGGAAATAAGGAAACCTCAGGTCCCAGAAGTTTTAGTGCTTCTTAGGCCACATGTATGAGAATAGCAACTTCCATGACAAGTGTTGCTTTCTAAACTTTACTAGTGGTGTACAAATATTAAAAGTAACAAAATCCACAATTGGCAACATCAAAATAGTGGTGTACGCTAGATAGCACGAGTATGCTATATAAATCCTTGCAGAACATGAATTTCCAAGATATGACTAGGAAGTGAAAAAGAAGATTAAAATCTTATAATATGCTAAAGCTTCTACAGAAGTAAGTCAAGGCAGATGCAGGAGGTAAACAATTCTAACAAAAGACTAAGGGCTAGACAAAGGCAGGTCCAGGTAGTTTAAGATATTCAGCCAGAAAACTGGTTCGTAGAGTCGGATGCACAAACCTTCGGTAATAAATTAGTAAATTACCACGTGCCTCACAATTACTTAATAAGGTTGTCCCCACAATTCCATATAGTTTGCTCTGTGAAGTGATCTTTTTCACCTTCATCAACAAAGTCTTCCTCATAATAAAATTGCAATATGCAAAGATAAAGTATCATATCAGATGCAACAGAGCAGTTGCCCTGTGAAGTACACGCCTTTCAATGCCAGACTGCCATCAATAAACTATTCCTTACAGAAAACTATTAATTCATGCACACTGATTTCCGACAAATCATTTTATAAAATGCAAAAAGAACCAATTTTCAAGCAGCCGTTGCAGGCTTTTTCCAAATAATTAACCAACAATTACTATCCACCTATATATTCAACTTTAACAAATTGGCCTGTACATGACAAAATCACAACCACATAAAATATATTTAGAAGTACAAAATATCTGGTGCGCACCTATTTCATAGAATATCTCATTAACATTCTGAGCTGTTTTCGCTGATGTTTCCATAAAGAAGAGACCATTTTCTTCAGCATATGTACGTGCCTCCTGCAAAAATCATCAAACATGCTTGTATTTATTAATCACAATTTTCAAAAAATTAAACTATTCAATGTAGATTTATATTGCTCAAACTCCACTAAAATGTCTGACACAGACACAGATACCTTGAAACCTACGAGTACCAAAAACTAGACAGACTTATCTAAGTCCAACACATTTGAAAAGTTTAAGTAAGCCAGGTAACTTAAGTTGGGATAACTTTCTACATGTTACCTTTTCTTTGGATTCCAAATATATAATAATTCCAACCCAAAAGAGAGGGGGAAGAGAGAGAGAGAGAGAAGCAGAAAGACTAATCTTTAAACCAGACCAAATAGGTCACATAATATACAATCATTATACGTCAAGAAAGTTGAAGAGCAACATGAGACTGAGAAGTGTGGCCTCATTGTTGTCTAGTGGATGCATACTACATAGGCAGCAACATCAAATAAGTCAAGGACACATGTAAATCCAACTCAATAGTACAACAGGAAAGTAAGAAAAAGAATAGAACAGGAGGGAAAGATATAGTTATATAATCAGCAAGAGCCCTTGACTATTCAAGAGAGATGCAAGAAGCCAAGAACTTAATCAAAGTCAATTTTACACAGTTTCCTGAACACACCATAGAGCTAATCACGAATCAGATAGTAGCAAGCAGACTAAACGCTAAATCCTTCAATTACCTAAGAAAGCCTATCACCGACAATAGATTCCAGACAACAGAATAATTATGGTACATATTTTCTGTAGCATAGCTGCACATCTTAAATTAAATTTATGGGGAGAACTCAAGAAGTCGTAATATATCCAATTATTTTTCATCTAGAAGGGGTATCTACGCCAAATAATCAACTGCATATGTTTTACTAAAACCCATTTCTAGAATACAGCATCTCTCGGCATCTAGCACTTTTTAGTGGGACTTGATTTATTCAAATGAAATTAACAGGGAAATAACTACCACAATTCTTTGAAAAGTCTTGTTTTTCAATAGCAAAAGGTAACGGTAAGTCTGAGACACCATTAATTATTCTTCCATCACTCCCGACAGTCAACCATCATCCGATCAAGCAAGCGAAGACAGAAGCCAAGTAAGAAGCACAGCAGCACAATAATATATCACAATGAATAAACAACAACCTAGCAGGCAGCAATATATACAACTCCAAATCCTATATTATTAAGTTCGTGTACTCCTTCCATCCCAAAGTATTTGTCTATCGTTCTTCACATATATCGAGTGTTAAAAACGAATGAAATAGAGCCAATAGAATGTCCATGTAGTGAGAACAGAGAAATCTGATTGACTGCATATGCATATACAGAAAATGCCAACTTAAAATAGTGTAGAAAGGTAAACAAACACATTGAGGCTGAAGGGCTAGAGATAGTCAATTAAAAGGTCTTAACATTTTCAACCCACAAGCCAAACCTGCAACACTCAATTCATTGCCTTCCAAGACCATGGAAAGAGTTATAATTGAATTCAATAGAAATAATGAATTGCTATTTGCTGCCAAAATATTAGTCATGCAGCCATACGTAATGACTGAAAGGCCTGTGGTTTATTTTTAATTTACTTGAAAATCCCATTCGACTCTTCACCTGTTCCCCCTCCCACTTTTACTTAGCCACCACTAACATCCAAATTCCAAACCACCACCACCACCATCATCACAAACACCATCCACCCAAGCCACACCACTGACACCTATTATGGCCTTAATCCGACACAATCCAACTCTCCGATTGTTAATCTGGTGGTTACCAATGAGGCAACAGTTCGCAACTTCGCACACATCTCAAAGGTGTTGGGCGGGGAAGATGAACTTTCATTGTTAGTGAAGTTTTTTTTATTGCTAGAAAGTACATATAGGCACATGGTTGGGCACATAAACCATGAGCATGTTTTTTTACATCTTTATATTCTAATCAGTATTCTATGTACTTTCCGGTGGTGTGGCGCGGCAAGCTGTTGGCTGCTAGTGGCATCGGCTAACTCAAATTACCGATGGCTATGGGCGGTACCGGTGGTCATTGGAAAGAGAAAGTGAAAGTAAAAGAGTTAAAAAGGGTGTTGGTAGAATTTAATTAGGGTAAAATGGCAATTTCTTGACGACAAATAGTAACCCCTAGAAATGATACATTTTACAAAAGAGACCTCTGATTCTAACCAACCACAAAAGATCAGGTCAGATTTCTTCAGCTGTAACAGAGATCAAGAGCATTACTGCACAGTGAAATCACAAGGAGGATGAGGGTCAACCCACAGCTAGCTTTATTTCCAAATAACAACCAATCTAGACTGGCAGAGATAATTTTTCTCATTAAACAAATAAAAAGAGGGGAAGGGGGGGGGGGGGGGGGGGGGGGTTAACAGTGACAACAACTGAAATCTAGGAGTTAAAAAAGAAATTGAAATATAAGGTACAATAAAAAGTCGCATAATCTAGTAAGCAGTGTCACACTTACTTCAGCTGAAACAACCCTCTTTTCTTCTAAATCAGCTTTGTTCCCTGCAAGTGCCATTACCATATTTGGATTCCCTGGTGTAATAAACAATCAGTATAGAGTATAGACCTTAACAGTTAGAAGTTCTTAATGTATAGCAAACACTCCAAGAATTCAGATAATAAGCAATGGATTTTATCAATTCTTGGTACAAGAAAATAAAACCAGAAACTAAATACTAAATGTGACCAGGCTGCACATACCTTGCTTCTGAAGTTCTTGTACCCATTTCTTAGCACGAGAAAAAGACTCCTGAAACAAATTTTACAAAAAAAATAACTCAATAAATGCGACACTCTGGATGAAAAATTAAGAAAGAATAATAATAAATTACATAAATTGGGGGGAAAAATTATAATTTAACAAAATCCACAACCTTCTCACAGAAGCACATAGTGTAACTTTAAGTTATACAAATATGTCATACTTGGGAATTGAACAAGATATTAGCAAAAGAATAAGTCAATCAATATACATTTTACTACATAGAATACATATAAAAATCACCCCAATGGAGCTCACAGACATAACGGACAAATCCCCCAAACCAAAGATGATATGAGAGCAACTTTTGGATGCTTTGAAGAATCCTCACACAATCTACGGTAACAATTTTGCATTAAAGAAAAACAGAATCCCTATCCTCCAGTAACCTCAATAAACATGACAGAAGGGTTGACACGTCTCACTATGATTGCTTTCATTTTTCCATTACATCATTAATATGACAAGGGCACAGCAAAACTCCACATATTAGTAAAGGAGCGGAAAAGAAAGGAATCTATTGTTTGGTATAATATTAGCAAAGGAAGGAAAGGAAGAGAAAACTAATTTTAATCTGTTATCAGAATTGGGATTTTACATTGGATCGGTGAGCATGGTAGAATCGAAACGTTAAAATCAAATCGTAGAATCGTACAATTCTACAAAATTGAAAATTTGGGTTTCAAAATGTAACTAAATAACTAAATACATAATTTTCCAGCAATGAGAATGATAATAATATATATTGTTGATAACATAATATCGAAAATACAAACATAAAATAAATTTAGAAGTAATTTCACACACCCAAAACTCAAACAATACACTATAAAGTCATAATGTTGGTATATATTTTTAATCACGAGAGTAAGAGAGAATTTTTGATAAATTATGAAAAACAATAACGTTGTTGACTCCTAAAATTGTTTTCCATAATAAAAATTACGATGATAATAGAATACTAAGTGTCAAGTAAGTTCATTTCAAAGAAATAACTAAAGAATGACAAGTACAACAAACTCATGTAATAAAGGTGTTTTTAATATGCCTAAAATTGAGTGCATAAGACTCATGAATATATTCTTTTGCCCACAAATTTTAAACAGATGAATCGATATTTCATAAGCTTAATTATGATTATATTGAATAATATATACGTCATTATTGACTAGAGTTAGGCTCAACTATGACACACATAAACTCTATAGGCTATTACATAAAATGTGTAAATCATACAAGTATGGGACAAATTGTATTAAAGTAGACCTCGAGAGCTTTCCAACGATATACTACCTCCGTTAACAGTTACTTGCAACATTTGCTATAAACGGATGCTATCTATTATGTGTAACAAATGTTTTTCTTTTTCCTCTTTTAGTAAGTTTTTTTTAAGAAATAACCAAACTACCCTCACTTAACCAACTTACTCCATTAATCGTTTAACTAACTATACTCTATTTTAACCAACTAAACTCATCTAATCTTTAAAAAAAAAAAAAAAAAAAAAAAAAAAAAAAAAAAAAAAAAAAAATCAGATCTCTAAAAAAAAAAAAAATCAAATCTCTATCCTCCTTCATCATCAAAATCTACTAACATTCATCTTCATCATCAAATTTCTTTATCCTCCTTCATCATCAAAATCTCACTCTCCTTCATCTTCCCCGTATTCTGTCCAGATCTGGAGGTGGTCGGCTATGGATTTCGTGGGCGTGGTGGGTGGCGCGGTGTTGGGTTTCGTAGGGTAGTGGGTGGCGTGGTGTTGGGTTTCGTGGTGGTGGATTAATTGGTGGGTTCTGACTTTCGTGGTGGTGTGGATTAATTGGTGGGTTTTGGGTTTCGTGGTGGTGGGTTCGGCGGGTTCTGGGTTTCGTGGTGGTGGGTTCGGTGGGTTCTGGGTTTCGGTGGTTTAATTGGTGGGTTCTGGGTTTCGGGGTGGTGGATTAATTGGTGGATTGTGGGTTTCGTGGTGGCGGGTTCGTCGGCTTCTGGGTTTCGTGGTGGTGGGTTCATCGGCTTCTGGATTTTGTGGTGGTGGGTTCGGTGGGTTCTGGCCTGGGTTTCGGTGGTGGTGGTTTAATTGGAGGGTTTTGGGTTTCGTGGTGGTGGTTTAATTGGAGGGTTTTGGGTTTCGTGGTGGTGGTGGATTAATCGGTAGATTCTGGGTTTCGTGGTGGTGGGTTTGTTGGTTTCTGGGTTTTGGGGTGGTGGGTTCCGGGTTTTGGTGGTGGTGGTGGTGGTGGTGGTTTTCGGTGGTGGCTTCTGGGTTTCAATGGTAGTGGTGGTGATTCTAGGTGCTGAGTTTGGTGGTTTTGTTAATTGTGGGAATTTTTTTTTTTTAATTGGATAAACACTTAAGTAATGTCCTTGTATTTCAATAATCACGATTAAAAACTTTTGCCTAAGAGTCCGTGCTACCCCCCTTTGTTGCAAATAATTGTTAATGGAAGTAGTATTATAAGTCCAATATTGACTTCTCAATAAAAAGTTACGGGTTTCACATAATCAGATTTTGAATCGGTAGAAATGTAGAATCGGTAGAAATGTAGAATCGTGGAATCGGCACGATTCTATGAACGATTCTACCGGAGAGCAATTCTACCGACGATTTAAATCGTTTGGGTGGATTGGGATCGTAGAATCGTACGATGCTATGATCCGAATCGCGATTTTAATAACATTGCTTGATATATTTATTTTCTTTTTCTCCTCTTGAATTCTTCCAATTTTGGGAGGAAAGGAAACGAAAGATTTCGTAAACGGAGCTTTTCTTCCATTTCCCTTCATATTCTTATTAAATTCCATTTAATTTTTAAATCAAATCAACGATTCCATATTTTTCCTTTATTTTCTTTTCCTCCCAATTCCTCTCAACCAAACAGGGTTTCAAAATACGGAAGCCCAATGACTACAAGGTTTAAACAGCACAATTTTCCAGCCAACT
This sequence comes from Chenopodium album, assembly GCF_948465745.1. Taxonomy (NCBI): domain Eukaryota; kingdom Viridiplantae; phylum Streptophyta; class Magnoliopsida; order Caryophyllales; family Amaranthaceae; genus Chenopodium; species Chenopodium album. The sequence goes on from NC_137846.1 coordinate 16,760,864, forward strand.
ACTGAGTCATGGAGTTAAATTTAAGGATATGAAAATAAACACAATTCCTCAAAATTCTTCTTTGAAGGTGACAACTCTTTCACTTCACTGGAAGTAGTAAATCACACATCGACTTTTCCACACTAATGCCCACGTCTAAACACTTTGATAACTTCATTGCCTATTCTTATAGGGAGTATAAATCAACACAAGACAACCATACATTCAAAGTACATCACCCAAAAATCCAATGACATCCTCTGAGTATTGCATCAATAAAAAAAAATACTAATGACATCATATATGCCCCAACATCTAAACAGTATCACAGACCAACTTCTTCTCACATACTACTATTATAAAGCTCCAAACCATATACATCCCATGCAACATGGATATCACACTCAAAACAGTCCAGACATTTCCTCTTTCACCACTATGGTCTAAATTTTGCACAAACTAACTAGCTTAGTTGGTTAACGTCTTAAATAAAGTACCTACCACCCAAAACTTACATAGGACCAAATCCCGTCTACATCACTAACTGAGCCGACTCTTTGAAATCATCGAAAAAGCAATGTAATCGATACAAGTACAAAGGGAGATAAATTAAGTACCTGGGTAGTAATGTCGTATACTATGATCGCAGCGGCAGCACCCCTGTAATACATAGGAGCCAAACTGTGGTACCTTTCTTGACCAGCAGTATCCCATATCTCAAACTTCACAGTGGCGTCATTTACTGCTAACGTCTGCGAGAAAAACGCTGCTCCGATCGTCGATTCCTGCGCAAAAAAATTAATGCAATCAGTAAATAGGAATTATCAGTTGAAATTGAAATTTACCACTTCATATTAAAAACTAACAAAATTTAAACAAAAGAAAAACCCTTAATTTTACCTGAAATTCGAGGAATTGACCTTTAACGAACCGAAGAACAACGCTGGATTTTCCAGCTCCCATATCACCGAGAAGTACCTAAAATTCAGAACAAAATCAATGTTTAATCGATTTAATAATAATAATAAAACAATAATAATCACTAAAAACGAAGAAAATAACTGAATTTCAAAGATCGGAGCATCGAAAACCTAAAATTGCAGATTGCAAGAAAAGTAGAATAAAAATTAAATTGAATAAAAAAATAATAATAATAATAATAATAATAAATAAAAAAAATTAAAAAAAAAAAAAAAACAGAAATTAAGGAAAAGAGTAATACCAATTTAGCATTGAGATTGTTGTGTCCAGTAGTCGCCATAAGAGGAAATCGATGAGATCAAAGGAAAAGTAGAAAGATGAATGATGAGATTCTGGAAAGAGGAGAGAGAAAAATTGGGGAATTAGGGCGAAAGGAAGAAGATGACTTTTGTTTGTTGAGAGAAGTTGGAAGTTTCTGCGTAGTAATTTTGAAGATGGACACGTTTTAACTCTGACCCAAATTACGGTTTTGAAGAGCAAGTTTAGCCTCAAGTGTTAAAGATTTTAGGGGACATTATCATCTTAAGGGCCTGTTCACATTTACTTAATTTTAGTTCAGTTCAGTTCAGTTCAGCTCCAATCAGTTCAGCTCAGTTCCAATCAGTTCAGTTCAGTTCAGTTCAGCTCTTAATTTCCCTCTCACATAAAATATTCATTTCAGCTCAATTCAGTTCAGTTCAGTTCCAATCAGTTCAGTTCAGTTCAGCTCCAATCAGTTCAGTTCAATTCAGTTCAGCTCAATTCAGTAAATATGAACAGGCCCTAAGTTTATGTTTAAGACTTTTCATATTTTTTTCTTAAATCTCAAAACAAGTCTCAAATTGAGTCTTGAAATTCCAAAACTCAACTTAAGACTTGAGATTGGGACTCACCTCACTTTATTTTTATTATCTTTTATTATTTTACACTTTTCAACATATAAAATGTCATATATTTGAGTTTTAGGGCTAAAGTGATAAATTTGTGAAAGACTTAATGAGTCTTAAAAAGAATTTGATGACATCATTTTCAATGAGGACCACAAAAAATGATGTCACATCCAAGTCTTAAGACTCGGGGCTAAATTTGCTCCTAGTCTTGCTCCGACTACTTTGTCAAGTTGTATGTACCAATTTTTTCTACCATACACGAATTTAATACGGAGTAATTGAGCAAATAGAGTTAAGGTAAAATACAGTCCTTAAACTTTGGTATTTGTAGCATTTTAGTCCCTCAACTTTCAAATGAGGCAAAATGTTCCCTCAACCACCTAAGCCTTACCATTTCTGGTGGAGGCAAAGTTTAGTCAACAAAGTTTAGGGACTTCCAAGCCAATAAATCGAGGTTTAGGGACCATTTAATATGATGTGTAATTTATTTTTATTTTTTTTTTAAGCAAAAGTTTAAGGACTTGGGAATCACAAGTCAATTAATTAAATTAAATATAAACTAAATTAAAGCTTGGGGATTTATAAATTGAGTTCTTTTTTACCAATTAAATATTTATAAAGTAAATTTATAATCATGATATATTTGTTATTTTTTATTATTTCTTTTCTTCTTACCCTTTGTTTCATAATCAATTATTTTACAATATATCTCAACTAAAATCATTAACCACACATCCTCAAATCATAAGTCCTTACCCCTTATATATTTCACACACCAAAAAAAAAATTAAATAAAAAAAATGTAATGTGTTTTTAAAGTGAGTGAGTAAGACAAAACCCAAACTTTGTAATATAAAACTAAATAAAAATATGAAAAAGATTGAAAACTAGAATAAAAAATAATACCACCCCACTTTATTTCTTTCAAAATGACAATTTATTTTCATGTGTTTATTTTCTAAAAGGGTTTCAATTTTTTTTGGGTTTTTGTATGTGAATTTTGAAGTTTTTTTTTTTTTGTTCCCCTCTGTGTTTATGTTCTAAATGATTTTCAATTATTTTGGGTATTTTTTGTGACAATTTTTAGGGGGTTTTTTTTTATCTTGTGTTAATTTCTAGGAGAAAATAATAATTGTCCTAGATTATTAACTAAATGTACCGTGTTTAGCTGAATGAGTAAGAATAAAAAAGGATTTTTTCTTTCACAAACAAATTTCGTATTATAGCTAGATTTTAGCGAGATTTCTTAACATATTTTAGTGAGAGAAAGTAAATTGTGACCATGAATTTCACACTTAAAATAGCTTTCACTTATATATTTTTATAAAGTTAATAATTTTTACAAAAATTAATTTGGTTTTGTTGAAATCAAATTAGATTAATGGAACTAAATTACATTTATGGGTTAAAACTTATAATCACTCTTGCATGGAAGTGTCATGTGTCCCTGTAGATCCCTAAACTTTGGTCTATAATAATTACATTAGTCACCTCACCTTATAGGTCCCTAAACTTTTATTTCTAATTTAATTAATTCCTACTCATCAGTTGAAAGTCCCTAAACTTTGTTTTTTAAATCATTAAATTTATTACCACATGTACACTATTGTCCCCAAACTATGCTTAGTTAGCTACTTTGTACCTGAAAAGTGATTCATTGGTGTTTTGAGGGACCATTTTGCCTTATTTAAAAGTTGAGGGACTAAAATGCTACAAATACCAAAGTTCAGGGATTGTATTTTACCTTACCTTTTAGCAAATATAATCAAGTACGGATTACGGAGTACTCCCTATGTCCTTTATTTACGAGAGATGCTACACATAAACTTGGTTTATGTGGGGTAGACATAAACTTCCAATAAGAAGTTGCCATGTCATTGCTAGCCAAAAAAAAAAAAAAAAAAAAAAAAGAGGGAAAAATGGGGGGAGGGGAAATTATTTGGGTTTAGGCGCCTAAATACAAGGTTGAGCGGGAGAAAAAAGTTAGGCGTCAAACTACATTTATTGCATACTAATTTCAATACTGTGTTACTAAACAATTATATTATTATACTAATAAATAGAATTTAATACTAGAAATAATAATGTCCTAATCAGAGTCATTAATGAGGAGAGAGATTTTTTACAAAAATTGAATAATATATCATTTGGTAATGTTTATTAAACTACAAATCAAAAAATTATTAAAAAAAACACCAATGAAATTCTTTTTAACTGCTCCTTTTAAAGACATCCATATCGATATATTTTCAAAAATGTTAAATAGTTGGATAATTTTAACCTTACTACAGTTTTGTATTCTACCTTTAAAATAGCATGTCAAAAAATTTCATTTGACATACACTTTATTTTTTGGTATTCTACCTTTAAATGTGTAATTTACTTTATTTCAAAAAATTTCCCTCACTTTTATTGAACAAAAGATTCTAAGTTAGAAAATTATTTTAAACGAAGGATTCATAACAATAACTCATGATCAATTGTTATTTTTAAAAAGTGAAATTATACATGTTGCTTAGACTACTACAAAAATGGTCAAAAAGACCCGTCCAAAAATGCCTTAGAGGCGGTCTCTTTAGCTAAGAGACTGCTTGTACAGTGTAGAGGTGGTCTTAACTATTAACATTAGATAATTGTTAATTATAAGATACTACAATTATTAATCGAGTAAATCACGATCAATTATTTTACAAAAAAAAATGGTATTATGTTAAAATAAATATTTACAAAGTAAGGAGTAACTCTTGAAATACTCAATTTTTGCTTCAACGTTCAACCACGCAATTAAAATGACCAAACTTAAATTGGAAGGATTAAATGACATAGTGAAGAATTAAAATCAAATAGCACGGTGTTAAAATAAATAACATTTGGCATACAAAAAGTAGTTATCAATTACTAATAAATATAGCATTATGTGAAACAAATTATAAGTTTCAAATTACATATTTATAATATTTACTATGTAAGAAGATCTATAACTAATCTTCGTTTTATTATCCTGTTTCTCATCGTGTAATAAGAAGATTATTAACTGTATTCAATAATAAACCATTCATCCATTATTGTTTGCAATACTAACATGATCTTAATCCTTAATATTAGATAGTGGATTATTCCAAGATACAATATTAAACTTGTAATGTACACATATACTAAAGGCCTGTTTTGATTTAATGAATTGAACTAATTGGAGCTGAGTTGAACTGACCTGCATAGAATAAAGATAAAATGAACATTTTATGATAAAAAGGAAATTAGGAACTGAACTGAACTGAACTGAAATTAAGCTGAAGAGAAAAGGCCCTAACTCTGGATCCATGATGCTCCTTTATAATAATACAACAACTAAATCTTGATCAATTGTTTTATCAAAAAGTAAAATTACACTCCTTAATATTAATAATAGATAATAATTGATTTTTATAAGGCATAACAATTATAATATTACACTTGATCAATTGTTTTACCAAAAAGTTAGATTATGATAATCATTTATTATTAAGTTATAATTATTGAAATAATTAATGTTTGCTTGAAACACCTAATACTAATGATAGCACTTGAGTTGGGCTAAAATAAAATAGTGAAGGGTTAAAATAAAATGGTAGAGAATTAAAATAAAATACATTTAGAATACAAATAATAGTTATCGGTTACTAATAAATATATCATTTTGTCAAAAAAAAGATTTAAAAATGCAAAATCGGTAAAAAAGTTTTAAAACAATTTAATAATGAAACTTAAAATATTCAAAATTTTGTTTACTTATTGTAAGGAAATTTCGAAATTTAGGATTTAAAAATGCAAAATAAGTAAAAGTTTTAAAACATATCAATACCCAACTTGCGAGATATTCACCATGTTAACATCTTTATATTTGTATAGTATACACAACCATTATTTACAAACTATAATATAAGTTTTGAATACAATTTACATAATTGTTGTTACTGTAATATAGTTCTTAAATACTATTAAAATGATTGTTGTTACTAAATAAATTACAAACTTACAATTGTTACAACCCGTTTTTAATTAATAAGACTTAACTCTTTTATTCCCTTTCTTTTAATCACAATTATTTTATTATCATTTAATTAACTCCAAACGTTTCATGATGAATTGGAAAGCTTGATGTTTGTAACTAAAATGAATATTAATTTCTTATTAATTTGTTACTGAGATAATTCAAGGATTTTAATGTGTTACCATTGTGAATAACCCATTGTCCATCTCCTGTTACTGATCAATAATCTAACTTGTCGAAATTTTATATTTCAATGTTAAAATCTGGGAAAGTTGAAGAACATTGGAAATAACGATATTCCAATTCACATAATATAATACAACTTGATTGAAATGGGATGAAAATACAACAAAATTTTTCTTCTAACCAATTTAATAATATGAAAATTCAATAAAATGAAGCTAATGTATGACTTGATTGAAATGGGATGAAAATACAACAAAATTTGTCTTCTACCCAATTTAATAATCTGAAAATTCAATAAAATGAAGCTAATGTATGAATAATTTTAATACACACATTTCCGACATTGATTATAAGATTCATACAAAAAAAAAATCAAAATTGTACAACGAAACATTGTACATTCATATCAATTTCTGGAAAAAAAAAATCTGTAAGCAAAGATGAAGAACTAATTTTTACATAAAATATAGAAGAACATGACGAAGAACATTTGAAAAGACAAAAAAATCAGACTACACACAAAAATTTCAGCCAAAAAATGAGAGAATATATTTTCGCTAATTAGATAGATAAACAATGTTTGATTCGTGAAATATTATATAAAAAACTGAATTATAGAAAAAATTTGGAGAAAAAAATTAATTAAAAACATGAAGAACATGAAAAATATTAGAGGGGAGAGAAAACAGAAAAAAACTGGATCGGATCATAAAAAAATTTCATCCAAAAAAAATTGAGGAGAATTATTAATTAATTATACACATACACAAAGTTTGATTCATGAAACATAATATAAAAAAATTAAATCATAGAAAAAAACTGAAAAAAAATAAAATAATTTTTTTTTGAAAAAATAAAATAAATTCATAACATGAAGAACATTAGAAGGGAAGAGAGAAAAACAAGACTAAAAAAAATTCAGCTAAAAAATGAGAGTAGAGAGAACGAGGTGATTGGAAATTTGGGTACATTAATTGTGCATTGAAAACAAAAATTAGATTTGAAATTAAGTTTGAAATTTGAATGAAATATTTTAAAAATAATTTTTTTGGGCCCCATAGCCAAACACCTATCATAAGATGCCACATCATTGGTTTATACCTGGGCCACATAAACCAAGTTTATGTGTAGCCTTTGCCCTTATTTACATTCCTGCTTTCTATTTTGGGTGTTTCAAAATTGCATTCTTACTTTCTCTTTTTAGTAAGTAAATTTTTTCCAAATATCCCCAAATTATCCCTAAATAGTTGTGATTTGGCATTACTTTTATTATTTTTCTGTTTTGCAATTAATGGCACAGAAACCATAATTTTGGCACTCACCATTTTAAATATTCTGAATCCATGTGTAGCACTATACTAAAATATGATTGGTTCTTATATTTTTCACCAAAAAATGTGATTGGTCCTTTTTTTTAAAGAGGATTGATGACATGTGCTTCATTTAATATCATTCTATCTTTGTTTTATTCAAAGACAACAATAAATGTTTTGTAATTCCCACATTACTTTCCAATCATGGGTTTTAAAGGTTACCCAAAGTTCCTTGATTCTCGGGTAATTTTAGAAATGAGAATGTAAATAAAAGACGGAGGGAGTAGTTCATAATCTAATTTTGGATAAATATAATCGCTTGAGTTTCGTATGGTTTTTAATCTAATTTTGGATAATTATAATCTAATCTAATACTCCATGTATATCAATATATTATCGGTAAATACAAGTTGAAATGCCAGATTAACGAATTCATTAATCTGGTGGCACTTTTCGTAAATATGTTCAAATATCGTGGTCATTAGTTCAGTTATTTTGGACAGTTGTCCATCCATTCATGCAATTATTACTCTACAGTAGTTAGTTGGCCATCCAACGCAAATGACGCATGTGCCCTTGCAATGCCACTTGAAAAGACTATTATGCCTCCAAATGGGGAATGAACTAGATAGTGCTCATGTATTATATATCTATCTATACTATTGTAAGGAGGGTGTGCCCATCGTAGGGGATCCTTCTCCTTTATGCCCATGGCCCTTTAAAAGCATAGGACTTTACACTTATTAGGGTGTATTAGGATTTGAATTTCTGACTGTTTGGGGGACCTTGAATTAGAGTTGATCCTATCATTATACTTTTTTGTAGGAAACTAGTAAGGAGTCGCCAATGAGTTTTAGGAAAACTCATAAACCTCGTTCATGCCTTTCTCCCAAGTAAAGTTCAAGGGATATTTAGCACAAATCATAAGCTTATCCATGCCCAAATTAGTCTACTTATACCAGAAATGAGTTCAGGAGCGAGGGTACTAAAATAACGTTCCTTTTTAGGGGGAATCGCTATTCTAGCCCTAGTGCGGCCTCTACTAGCTCTTGATTTTTTACAATTTCATCACCAAACAATATATGCAACGTAATACCTAAAACTAAGTTAGTTTATTTTATTTACAAGCATTGATCACGTAGGAATTACATTGCAAAATCGTTATTCTTATTTAATCAAATTCGTGAAAAGAACAATAAATAAACAAGATTCGCCTTGACTTAGGTGATCAAACAACAATTAATTATTCAATTCACAGTCTTTGATTAACGCAAGAATACTATGTGAAATTTATTAATTAAAAGTTTATTTTAGGTGATCAAACAACACTAATGAATTGATTAAAGGTTGCTTAAACAATAAAAGAAAAGGTGATTGATCTAAGTGCTCGGGACTTTACCACTTTTCCTTGCTAGATCTTCGTTTAGAACACTTATGGACTCTTTCTTGTTCGGGAGCCTCCACCGTAGTAACAAGTAATAAAGGGGGTGAGTGTTTAGAACAAGAGGGTTGATAGTACACAAGTTCACAAAGTTTCTGCCAATATTTCGGGTTAATTTATGTCTGTTTAAGCCTCGTATTAAGCCCCTATTTATAGGGAATGGACACGTTTAGGGTTTTGAGCATTCTGCCACAGTAGGTGTCGCGCGCATCTGAATGGGTTGCGCGTGCTTGCTCAGTGCAAGTGATTTGGATGCGCTGCTATGGGCAGCGCAACTGAATGTCTTGCGCGCGGTATTATGGTAAGATTCAATTTTATATTTTTATGAAATTCTGAATCTCCCACGAGCGCATCACTAGAGGCTGCGCTGGGTGTCATGTGCAACCTTATGTGTTGCGCGCGCCAGACTAGCGCGACTCATTGAGATGCACGTGGATTTTTCTGCAGCAACTTTAATTTTTAATCTAGGCGCCTCTAAGTCCATCAAAATTAGGTTTTAACCTCGGGTTTAAGCCTAATTATTGATCGGGCTTAGTTAATTAGACTTTAATTCATTTTGTTTAGGGTCAAGCTAGTTATTTTGCATTCTCATGACTTAATCAGTTGTCCATAAGCATTCTTCACGTTGATCCAACATAAAGATGGTTTTATTTATCGTCATAGCACTTCCGATCGGGACAGGAGGCCACAAGTAGATGTCTACAACTATATACTAAAGTAATCACTAAAGGGGACACTTGGCATAGTTTCGTGAAAGATTTTCCCTCCAAAATGCTATTTTTTTTTATAAAAAAATCTATTAAAATTCTTTTAATAAATAAGAATTAAATGGATAGACATTAATAAATTCAAATTTCAAAAAAAAAAAAAAAAGTGTTACATAAGTCAGTTAATTTCAATTAACTCTATTTCAATTGACAATTTATTATTAATAAATCTTACTTTATAAATCCGTGCATTGCACGTTATATATATATATATATATATATATATATATATATATATATATATATATATATATATATAATACTAAAACAGACACCATGAATGACACGTGTCAATTCATGGTGCTGTTTTTTCCCTCTTAAAACCCACTTCCCCTTTTTATTTTATTTTTTTTTTCATTTTTTTTGTCAATGTATACTATCAACTACTTACTATAAAAATTGCACAAAATATTCACCATATCATATAAATGTAATAATTAATGTTAATATATTTTCCATATTTATATTACAATATTCTCCCTATTTTTTGCTTTTTATATTTTAATTTTTAAATTAGAGCTGACAACTGTGTCGTGTCATGCCGTGTTGTGTTCCGGTTTGAAATCAAACGGATTGGGAAGCTTCAACACTAACCCAACTCATTTATGAACATGTCATGTCATGTTGATCCGTTTAATTAACAAGTCGGAAACCCTTGACACAAACCCGCTTTTTTTTTTTGTGTCCGTTTCATGTCATGTTGTTGTGCTATATGAAAATATTAGCCTCATTCAATTATCAAAATTTTCATAATTTATTAGTTTTTTTCTTAGTCAGGTTGAGTCGTGTTAATAAATATATTATAACTGTATTTTTTTCATGATATTTTTATTAAAAAAATATTATTACTTTTCTAATTAAAAGTAGTGAAATTACCGTGCATGGCACGGACCATAATCTAGATATATGTATTAGGGAGTGGATAAAATTTTCTTCATACGTCAGTATGTCACGTAGGATTATAAATTTTAGGAAATTTTCACTTTTGCTACCGGGAAAAATTTTAATTTTATTTTACTACCATACAAAAACAAGTTTGTTAAAAATTGTTACCACTTAACGGAATCCGTCAGGCTTTCGTTAAGTTTATTCAAAAAATTAAAAAAAAAATTATTTTTTTTTGTAAAAAAGAAAAACCCAGCCACCAGTCCACCACCCTCAACTTCCCAACTTCCTCCCGTCAGCCACCCTCCCCCCTCCCCTCTGCCGGCGGTTGGCTCCCTAAGCTTCGGCCAGCGCCAGAGACCCTACCCACTCCTTTCCCCTACCTACGCACGCAGCCTAGCCCCTCCCTTTTCCCCTTATTGCTGCCCCGACCCCAACCCCGAACCGAAAACCACCTCCTTTTGCATTCGCCCCACCGGAATCGGCCCCCTCCCTATTCCCACAACCGGAATCGAACCGCCCTCCCCTTCCCCTACCCTTTTCGGCCACTCCTAACCCTAAACCACTACACTGAAACCACCATAAGCGAAAACCCTAAAACCCGTTAAGGGTGGCTTCGGGCTGGTGGTTTAGGGGTTAGAGGTGTCGGTTTTTAGTGCTGGGGAGTGGTGCGACTTGTTCGGAGGGAGAAGTAGCAGCAGTAGCAACGCATTTTGGTGGTGTTGCGAGAGGTTGAAGGTGAGTAATGGTGGTGCGGTGGGAAGAGCTGTCGTGGGTGACTTAGAGAAGGAAGGGATGGTACGATGGCTGAAAGGTGGGGTTAGGGTCGCAACGATGGAAGAAAGGGAGGGGGAGTGAGTTCGCCGGCGCCGGGCGACGCTTTGGGCGCCGATCACCGACCACCGGCAAGGGGCAAGGGGGGTTGTGGGCAGTGATGGTGGCTGGGTGTTTTTTTATTTTAATTTTTTCTTTTATGGTGGGTCAAAGGTGGCTGATGGGGAGGCAGTGAGGGTGTCTAAGGAGGGAGGGGTGGCACTGAGGATTGTTAGATCTCACTAACGGAAATAGTAACTAAAAGTGTTAAGTGGTAGCAATTTTTAACAAATTTGTTTTTGTATGGTACTAAAATAAAATTAAAATTTTCTCTGGTAGCAAAAGTGAAAATTTCCTAAATTTTAATAATAGTCAGTCAAATAAGAAATTTGTAAATTTTCTTAGAATTAAATAATTTAAATGCCATATATGCAAAATTGGCGAATGAAATTTTAAAGTTTAAATTAATTTAATATTATATATTATCTTTTGAAACTAGGAATTTTATATAATTTTCTTCTTGCAGGCATATGCACCATTCTTGGTGTATACGGATTTTTATTTTTTTATTTTTTAAAAAAATAGCGGAATGAACATATAATTTTTATTTTTTTAAGAAATGAACATATAGTTATTTTGTAATTGTAGACACCCAAATGTGTCTCCCCAAAACCAAACCCAGTGATGAATACCTTTCATGTCGAATGATAATCGAATAAGGTGAAAGTGTGAAAGGTCCGGTGTTGCGGTTGGTTTTTATTTAAAATTCTTTCTTTCTGTTTTCGAAAAACAACTCTATTTATGAAAACAGTCAATCCAGTTTAGTTTGGTCCACGACAAGGGTCCAATAATAGTGTAGTTGGATGGGGCTTGCAAAGAGCTTTCCAACGATATATTATAAGCCCAATTCCGATGAATAATGAGGAAGTTATGGCCAAAATACTAAACTGGGCCCGATTTGATCTTTATTTGCGGCCCAATGATGTAGGGGAGAGCCTAATGTTAATTATTATTCCTAAAGTTATTAGAATTAATTATAGCCTTCTAGAATTCTCTAAAAGGTTCTTTTGAGTCCTAATAAAATTAGAATTAATAATTATATTTTGATAAGTTTTATTTGGAATAAAATATTATTTTATGAAAAATACGATTTCAGTTTTCATACGGACTTTATCAGTCAATTTTAATTGATAAGTGGACTCCGTGTTTGAAAGCGCGTAGGAATCCAGGCTGTCGCCAAACGACAGGCCTGTCGCTACGCGACAAGCCTTGTTGCCAAGCGACAAAGTTGGTTTTGCGGCGACAGAGTGGAGTTTTATTCCTTATCAAATTCTACCTATTTCCGGACTATTTTCTTATAAATAGGGTCCTGAACCTCCGTTTTCAATCATCAACAATCCACAATCATCAATCATAATCATCAACAATCCACAATCATCAATCATAATCATCAACAATCCACAATCATCAACCATAATCATCTACAATCAACAATCTTCTCTTTCTCTCTCTCTAGCTTTTCATAAACAAAATTCCTCATACACGAGATCTAGAAACACCTAGCCGAGTTCAAAGTTGCCTTCGCCCTAGACGTGAAAGGTTATAATTTCTGAGGGTTTGGTCCCAAATCTTTATTTCAATTTATTTAATTTGATTGTTTGATTTTATACTTTTCCTTGAAGTTACTAACGCGTGTATTCTGTTATTAGAAAGAGATACGAGGCATCAAAGTATGTAATCTTATTGCTCTATTCTTGTAGAAAGCATGTTTGTTATTTATTAATTCCTAGCATCATGTTAGGATGTTATTATTGCTTTCTAGTATCATGTTTAGGGTGCTTCCTATGCTTTTTAATATCATATCAATATCATGTTAGTATCATGTTAGGGATAAAGCTTTGATCTTTATTGCTTAGTGACATGCTAGGATTTGTTATTAATCTTGTTAGTATCATGCCTAGGATCTTGCTACTATATTTAAGCTTTATTATTAACATGATTATAATTGTTATGATTATGATGATTATTATGTTTCTTGATATATATTATATTTATTGTTATTGCTTGATCACGCCTTTTATGCATGTTTAAAGGGAATTTGTACTTGTAATCACGCTTAATAAGATAATTAATAATCTTGTTTAGGGTTAATTTGATTATAATTCAAGTGATCGCCAATAATAGTTTTATTTGTGCATTAAATTCAACCAACATAGATAAACAGGTTTAGGGTTAATCTATTGATTGCATGTTAGTCAGAAAGCGCACATGAATATGAGAAGAATAAAGTAGAGGCCTATTTAGGGCAGGTTCAATCTCTTTTAGGTTGGATTTGTACCTTCATCCTCGAACGCTATTTGGTTTAAGACCTTTTGGATTTGACGATCTCCTGGGTCGTTAAGGGGTGTAATCTTCACCTGGTGAACGGTTTACAAGTTCCTAAAACTTGTTGGCGACCCTTTTGCTCTAGCTTCCTTCCCTTTGGACGCCACCATGCTTAAGTGTATGATCACAGTGGGGTTCAAGCTTGGGGTTAATGGCTTGAAATATTCCCTACAGTAATGAACATATAGTTGTTTTATAAAAATCATCCAGTTTTATGTTCTTTTTATATATCTAAAAAATATCCGTAACATTAATAATGAAAATGATAATATAATGTAATGAATATTATTTTTATTCAACCACACCATAATCTAAAGACAAAATTCAAAGAACATTTCAAAATAAACCATGAACATTATGTCACAAATAAAAGTACATTATACAGACAATCAAGGAACATGGAGATAAATAACATTATTTAACAATATTTGTTCATTACATTTTAATAGTATGTTATTTTTACTCTAGGTATATGTTTATTACATTTTAATAATATGTTCTTTTAATTGTAACTATATGTTCATTACATTTCTATAATATCTTCATTTTGCCTTTTTTTTAATGAAACGTATGCACCAAGCACGATGCATTCGCCTCCAGGAACCACGCTTTGAAAATTTTATCTAAATATATAACAATTTTTTTCCGAGTTTTTAGAGAGCCACATAAGATAAAATTTTCTTAACGCGTCATGTAAGATTATACATTTTAGTGATAGTTAATCAAATAAGAGATTATTAAATTCTTTTAGAATTAAATAATTTAAATGCCACATAAGCAAAATTGGCGAATGTGATTTTAAAGTTTAAATTAATTTAATATAATATATTATCTTTTGAAATTAGGAATTTTATCTAAATATATAACGAAGAAATAACAAATTTTATCATATAAATAAAAATTATATTTGTTTTAAAAAATACAAATAAACCGTGCATCGCACGAGATTCATCTAATAATCTAGAAAGCGTTTTGTGTGAGACTGGACTCACGTGAGATCGGGCTCTTAATCAAAAGGGCCAAGCCTGAGATACCCGACCAAAGCCCGCGTGCCATTTTATAAAATGTGTGAATTTTTTATCATTCATTTTCCTCAAATTTCGAGCGCCGTCATTTTCTATCAAAATTGCGAACACATTAATTTCGTGAAACTAATAACTCCTTCATTTACTCAAATTTCAGAGCATTCAAATCTTCAAATTTTAGAAAATTTAAATCACAAAAATGGAGAAATCAAACAACAGAATGGTAATTGAAGAAGAATCTGATTCACTTATAGAATCAATTTCGAGCTCAATTACTGCTGAAAAAGGTACAATTTAGTTCAATTTAATTTCATAATTTCAGATCGTATTTAATTTTAGATTGTATTTAATTTCAGATTATACTTAATTTCAGATCATATTTTGTTCATAATCAATTTCAAGTTTATAAATTTTCGCAAAGAATTAATTCAATTTTGGATGCAATTTAAATTTTCATATAATCAATTTCGACTTATAATTTGCATGCAATGTTAATTTAATTTTAGATCGTATTTAATTTCGAGTTAATTTCGACTTATAATTTGCAACCAAGGCTAATTTATTTTCAGATCGTTGTTAATTTCGACTTATAATTTGCAAGCAATACTAATAATGAATGCAACAGATAATGTAATTATAGAAGAGAACACCAATCAAGAAAGAGATGATGAAGAAAGAGATGAAGATGCTGCAAATATAATAGGTATGTTTGTTTGAAAATTATAAATATTAGAAGATTTATGAAGTGTTAAAATAATCTAAGTCCTGAGTAAAGCATACCAATTGATGAGCAATATTATCTTAAACATGATTAAAAATAATTAGATTTCTGAGTAAAATATTGTAATACCTAACATAAATTATCTAATTCCTCATTAAAACATGCAAATTCCTGAGACTTTGACTTTCAAAAAACAGTTTAATTCCTGAGAAAAATATTTTAATGCTTACAAAAATAGAGTAATACCTGGCATATATAATGTAATTCTTGACTAAAAGATAAATGAAGAACAGTGTGTTTAGGGTAAGAATAAATGACTCTCAACCAACTATATTAAATATTTTACCTACTCAACCAACTGATAATTAAGTGCTCTGTAATTATAATGATGTTATTGCTGAAAATAAATTCCTGACAGTATAACTATAATTCCTGATACGTAAAATCTAATTTCTAACTGTATATCTTTAATTCCTTAAAAACTATCTGAATTGATATATTTCTTGATTTAAATATTCTAATTCATGACTGAAATTTTATAATTTCTTACACCAAAAATATTTTAATTCCTGACTTTTGTATAATTTATATTTACTTTTGCTGCAGATTATTACAAATATGACAAGGATGAAAACATAAGTAGATGTTTAGCAGGTTATACAGTATCAGACTATAATGATGGATATTTTTTATACAAAGCTCATTCAAGATTTGTTGGTTTCAGCGTCAAAAATCAACAAAGAGAAGAGATAATAATGATTTACTATATGAGTTTTATCTTAGATGTTCTAAGGAAGGACGGACGAAGGGTAAAATGAAGATTGCAGGTGAACAAAATTCAGTAGAAATACCCATATTGGGTAAAACTGATGAAAGAAAGAGAAAAGAAAGGGAAGTAAATGAGACAAGAACCAGATGCAAAGCTCATATTCGTTTCAAGAAAAATGTAGAAGGTAGATTTGCTGTTCTTACACATGAGTTGGAACATAATCATGAATTGGTAATAACAGTTCAACGACAACATCTAAGATCAGAAAGGTAAATATCAGCTTCAATGGGTGAGCTAATTGAGAGCATGATTGAGAGTGGTATTCAACCAATGGATGCTTATAATTATATAAGCAATAAAGCTGGAGGAGAAGAATGTGTAGGTCATACTAAGAGAGATCACCTTAACTATGTATCAAGGGTGAAAATGAGTATGGTTGAAGGTAGAGACATGCAGAATGTATTAGACACCCTTCAAGAAAGAGCAGATCAAGATCCTTCATTATTTTATAGACTGAAATTTAGAGAAGAAAATAATGTTGTGAGCTATTTTTGGCGTGACTCTCAAATGCTTGAAGATTTCAAAGCTTATGGTGATGTTTTAATCTTCGATGCAACATACAGAACAAACAAATATGGGTTGATATGTGCTCCATTTGTTGGTATAAACAATCACTGGAGAACAACAATGTTTGGATGTGCATTCATAACTGATGAAAAGACTGAAACATTTGTTTGGCTGCTTTCAATTTTTAAAAAGTTAATGTGTGGAATTTAACCAAAATCAATCTTCACTGATCAAGATCTTTCAATGAGCAACGCCATACCAGAGGTAAGTAGTTTTAGCTTCATAATATTTGTATTGTATAATTTAATATGTGATTTGTATTCTATAATTTAACATAGTCTAAGTAATTTAATGTAGGTTAATTCCTGACAAAAATAATATAATTCCCGTGAAAAATAATGCAATAACTGACTAAGATATTAATGAAAGATTTAAATTCATTAATTCCTGACTTCAAACTTTTTAATCATGATGAAGGCAATCTTATTCCTGATAATAAAGTTTTATATCCTGACAAAAGTAATCTAATACCGGAGTGAAACTATCTTATTCTCAATTTAAAATGTATTTACTTACAAAAATAAATATATTTCTAACAAATATTCTTTAATTCCTGACAATTATAAATTAACTCCTGGCCTACATAATCTAATACCTGAATAAAATTTTATGCCTGACTAAAATCGACCAATGCCTAACATGAAAGAAATTATATCTGACTAATAATATCTAATTCCTGATGAAGATAATCTTATTTTTGAGTTAAAAATTTTAAATCCAAAACTCTAATTATTCACAACCAATCTAAATAAACTGTAAAACTATTTAATTCCTGACTAAAATATAGTTATAGCTGACAAAAATAGATCAATACCTGACAAGAATTATCTAATATCTGACTATAAAATACTAATATCTGACTTAAATATTATAATCTTTAACAAAAATACAACAAAAATAATTTCTGACAAATATAATTTAACTCATGCCCTAAATAATCTAATACCTGACTAAAAGGATAATAATCCTGAAATAAATAATATTATTCCTAATTAAAAATATATATTTAGTTACAAAAATATGTTAATTTCTGGTTAAATTAGTATAATTCCTGACTAAAATGTACTTATTCCTGATTGTATTCATCTAATTTCTGACTGAAAGAATTTTATTCCTGAAAGAATTTTATTCCTTGTTGAGGTAATTTATTTTAGTTACAAAAATAATTTAACATAGTCCAATTGAGGGTTGTTTTTCCATTCACCACATTATGCACAAAAAAGAATAAACAATAAAATGATACAGAATATAAACCAAAACCAAAACAAAAAATTAAGTCCAAATCAGTACTTCAATTTCTTCATTTCATTATAACTTAATAACTGACATGAGTTATCTAATATATGACTGAGACTCTTTAATTCCTGACTAAAATATTGTTATGCCTGACAAAAATAGATTAATACCTGACTAAAATATTGTTATGCCTGACAAAAATAGATTAATACCTGACATGAGTTATCTAAAATCTGACTATAAAATGCTAATATTTGATTTAGATTGTCTAATTCATGATAATAATTGCTAATTCCTGATCAATATAATTTAATTCCTGATCATAATAATCATATTTCTGATTGAAAAATGTTAAAAACTGGAGAAAATAATCAAATTGTTCTATCATTGTTGTAGGTGTATCCAAATTCAAGACATAGACTGTGTCTATGGCATTTGCAAAAGAATTTTGTATCACACTTTGGAACTCTAAAAAACAATCCTGAATTCAAGAATATGTTTCACAAGTGCTTTAGTGGCTGTGATTCAAAATCTGAATTTGAAGATTGCTGGAACAAGATGGTTCAAAAGCATGGATTAGAAAAAAAAGAATGGTTTGATAGGTTATTCGGGCTACGAGAAAAATGGTGCACAACATTGAGCAAGGATATATTCTCTCCTGGAATTCTTTCATCTCAAAGAGTAGAAGTAACAAACAGAGCAATTTCATTTAAGACAAACAGAACCACTAAACTTTTGGAGTTCTTTCACATATTTGAAGCTACTGTGAGAAGATGGAGAAGCACTGAAAAGAGTGACAACTTCAGATTTACTACTGAGAAACCAAAAACAACAACAAAAATATTAAAACATAATGCTGAAGTTTATACTCTAAACTTATACAAGGATTTTAAGTTGGAATTTGACACAAGTCTAGGAGCATATGCAAGAGAAAAGCCAACTTCAATGCAATATGTCAAATTCTTCGGAAATTTCATGAAATGCCCCTGAGTAATTTTTTTATTCACCAAATACCCATCAAAACTTTCAAATTCACCAAATACTCCCGAGTTTAAAAAAAATTCACCAAATGCCCTTAATGACTAACGGCTGTTAACACCGTTAGTCATTAATGACTAATATGCCACGTGGCAGGCTCTAATTGGTTGTTGTAATATAAATAAATTAATTATTAAAAAAAACTTTAAAATATAAAAAAAAAAAACTTTAAAAAAAATACCCCCACCATCCCCAAGACCCACCCCGCCCCACCACCAGCCCCTGCCAGTGGCTGTCGGCGGTGGTCCCCCTCCCCCAAGCCGGAACCAGCGCCGATCGCCGGCGAGGCCAGCCCCCCCACCCTCGACACCCCCTCCCCTACCCCCAGCCCTCTCTCCCTCCGTTTCCCCTCCCCGTAAACCCCTCCCCATCCCTCGAAAAACCCCCCCTCCTTCGCGGCCGGCGTCCAAACCCCCTCCTCGGCGCCGGCGAATCTTTTTCACCCCACCCCCCCCCCCCCCGCCATTCCATCCCCTTTTCCACCCTAAACCACCACCCAAAAAACCGAAAAACCCCCAAATCGAAACCCTAGATTTCGATTTGGGGTTTTTTCGATTAAGGGGTTTTTCGGGTTTTTTGAGTGGTGGTTTAGGGTGGGGATAGAGGGGAGTGGGGCGAAAAAGGTTCGCCGGCGCCGGGGAGGGAGTTTGGACGCCGGCCGCGAAGGATGGGGGATTTTTCGAGGGATGGGGAGGGGTTTAAGGGGAGGGGAAACGGAGGAAGAGGGGGCTGGGGGTAAGGGAGGGGTTGTCGAGGGTGGGGGGGGGGGCTGGCCTTGCCGGCGACCGGCGCCGGTTTCGGCTAGGGGGAGGGGGACCACCGGCGCTGACGGTCGCTGGCGGTAGGGGAGGGGGTGGCTGGGGGTGGGTTTAATTTTTTTTTTTTTAATATATTTTTTTTTAAACTATTTTTTTATATTAATTAAGTAATTAATTAAATTAATTGGTTAATTACTTAAAAGAGAACCAATGGCAGTATGCCACGTGGCATATTTAACCTTAATGACTTACGGTGTTAACCGCCGTTAGTCATTAAGGGCATTTGGTGACATTTTTCTTAAACTCAAGTGTATTTGGTGAATTTGAAAGTTTTGATGGGTATTTGGTGAATAAAAAAATTACTCAGGGGCATTTCATGAAATTTCCGCAAATTCTTTGATGTTTCTCTTGATGAAGATTATAAGCATACCTATCAAGTCATATATCACTGTCAAAACAATGAGTTTCTGTGTTCTTGTATGTGCTTCACAGAGACCGGATTGCTGTGCTTTCACATCCTCGAGATAATGCAAATGTACAGCATACATGCTATACCAGAGAGATACGTTCTGAAACGTTGGACAAAGCTTGCTAAATCAATGATATGGGATGAGAATGAATCAGGTACGTACATACTTTGTTATTTTAAAATTTATTATTTGTTAATTAAATATAAAATAAAATTATTATTATTCCTAATTATAAGAACTTATTCCTAACAAATTATATTATTCCTGACAAATATAGTCTTTTTTCCTGAAACAAATATTGTTAATTCTAATAAAACAATTTAATTATGACAAACATAATCTTATACCTGATACAGATATTATTATTTCTGATAAATATAAACTTATTTATTACAAACATAATCTTAAAAAATAAACTTATACATTATTACCATTTTCTGCTTCAGTAGAAACCCTCTCATTACCATCAGCATTAAAAACTCTAATATAAAAATTTGAATCATTATCATGATAAATATCCAGTCTTTCTCCTTCAACAATATTATTGGATGATACAAAGCTTGTCCATGCATCATCAATAAAACAACCACCACAGGTTCCTGTATTTTGTGGTACGCTTAACACTCTAACCTCCCAAAATCTGCCATTATTCCCACGATAGACTCTAACTGGACCTGTGAATTTTAAAAGAAAACCTTTCCAATCTGCAGGAAGTGGCTGAAATAAAAAAAAAACACACAAAAAAGAATGAAAACATTAAATATTTACTAAGACGCAAAACAAATGTATAAGTATAAAGCTTAATCTATTTACCAAACTAAGTCGATAAATTGATCTGAACTTAACAGAACATTTTGCCAAATTTTCATAGAAATCAGCCATTGTCTTCAAGATTGTATAAAAGAAAAAAAATATAACTTAATGCAAAGTTAATGATATAAGACTCAACCTTATATAGAAACAATAGAGGTTGTTAATTTAAGTCTTTTTATAGAAAAAAATTAATTTAAACAGCCTTTAAATAGAAAACAGTTATGTATGAACAACAATAATTAACATGTAATTTACCAGAAGAAATTATGACTTTTGTTTGTTTTTTCTGATTTGTATGACTTTTTGAAGTTGCAATTAAATTCTTTTTCAGTTTTATATGACTTTTCCATGACTTTAGTCAAATTTGTATGACTTTTTCATAATGAAATATATTAAATTTTTAGATTTTTATAACTTTTCATGATGCAAAAACACTTATGGCCCAAGGAGAAAACAATAATATTGTTTTTACTGAAAAATTTAAACTTACTTCTGACCAAACTTATCATATTCCTGACATTTATATTCTTATTCCTTACCAAACATATCTTATTCCTGACATTATAATTTTATTCCTGATATATATATTGTTTATTACTGACAATTATAATATTATTCCTAATATTTATATATTTGTTCCTGACTAATATTATCTTATGACAAAAATGTAGTAATTTTTTTTTATTTAGGAAATGCAACTACGAATCATTCATTAATAAACACTCCTTGGAGGCAATCAATAACAAAGAATTTCTACAACCTTGTAACAACATGTCAAGGGATGAAGAAGCAACAAAATTATGTGACGATGGTTTGGAACAAATGTACAAATCTATAAGAAAAGTGTTCCAAACAAATGAAGAAAAAATTCGTGAGCTTGATGAAGAACAAGAGAGAAGGAATGCTGTAAAAGATCCAAAATGACCAAAAACTAAAGGAAGACCAAAGAAAAACAAAAGAATTAGAGGACATTTTGAAAGAAGAAGAACAACAACTAGAGTTCCAAATGAGTTTGGTACAAAAACTCCAAATCCACAACTCATTTAATATTGAGACATTCAGCAAATAATTTTTATTCATTAAAAATATTTGTAAAAAATATTATATTTTCTTCAGGTATATTTTGATTTTTATATTTTAGATTTATAATCAAAATTAAGTTTTGATATATTTTATTATTCTTGACAGAATTAATCTAATTTCTGAACAAAATAATCCTATTCCTGACTAATATGATTTATTCCCTGATAAAAATCACTTATTTCTTGAATACTATCTCCTAACTGTCTTTTGTTTTTCCTGATAAAATTAATCTAACTTATGCAAAAACAAGCATGTATACCTGACTGATAATATTAAAGAAAAGAAAATATATACATATATAAATAACTGTAAAAACAAAATTTATCAACCAAAACAAACCTAATATTTAACTACAAACAGGAAATATATATACAAAATAAAATTATCTAACTATTGTCTATATTTTGTTGTTCTTCCATTTCCTTTAATTTCTGCTGCTCCAACTTGTATCTCCTCTCTTTTTCTTTCTCTATAGCAGCCTTTTGCTTCTGATATTAAGCCTCAAGCTTCTTCTTTGCAGGCTGAGCTTTGAAAATTTTGTCTTTGGTAATAGAAAAGGCAATGTAATCATTCCACAATTTCTTGCGCAAAAAATTGTCTTCTCTATTAACCAAATCATAAGCTATTCTGCATCTATATAACTTTCGATTTTGCTTCTGCAAATTTATACAAAAATAAGAACACTAAAAAATAATTAGTATAAATCACAACAAATATCAAAAGAGAAAAACACTTACAAGTTTTAAACCAAGAAGTCCTCCATCTAGTCCAGTGTAATTTTGCATACACATTAATGCAAAAAGCCCACAATCATAATTTTCTGTGCTCGTCTTCCAAGAAAAAGATGGAGTACGCCATGGCAAATTAGTAACCTTTTCTGCTAATGGATGTTCATTCTTTTGCAAATAAATAGAAACAGCTCTAATCTGTGTGTGTATATATATATATATATAATAAACAGAATGAGATAGTTAGTTTACAAAACCTTACCAAATATTTATCTATTCCATTCAAATGACTTCGATCAATGTCGGTCCTGTTATTTATCTAATCTATACGTGGAGTTATACCAGGAATAAAATTGAAAACCATCAGAGTATAATGATTATTGTACCAAATGGGAAATGTTATCTGCAAAATAAAAAAACAAAATAAGTTAAACTATTATATCTTATAGACCAATACCTGATATAATTCATCTAATATCTGACTAAAACTTCCTAATTTCTGACTTTTAGATTGTTATGCTTGACTAAATACAACGATACATGAAGATGAATTATCTAATACCTGACTAAAGCATGATAATTCCTGACTAATAATATCTAATTCCTGATTATAATAATCTAATTCCTGACTAAATTTGTAATGTTTGATTCCTGACCTATATTATGTTAAACTTCAAAATCTTAAATCCAAAACTCTAACTCTAAGACTGTTTAATTCCTGAATAAAATATTGATATGTCTGATAAAAATAGATTAATACCTGACATAAGTTATCTAATATCTGACTATAAAATGTTAATATCTGAGTTAGATGTTATAATCCCTTACAAAAATACACCACCTGACTTAGATTGTCAAATTCATGACTAAAACTTGCTAATTCCTGATCAATATAATTTAATTCCTGATTATAATAATCATATTTCTGACTTAAATTGTTATGCCTGAAAAAATACAACAATACCTGAGATGAATTATCTAATATCTGACTAAAGCATAGTAATTCCTGACAAATAATATCTTATTGCTGATCATAATAATCGAATTCCTGACTAAATATTGTAATGTTTGATTCCTGACCTATATTATGTTAAACTTACAAATGTTAAATCCAAACTCTAACTCTAAGACTGTTTAATTGCTGAAGAAAATATTGTTATACATGACAAAAATAGAATAATACCTGACTATAAAAGCTAGTACCTGAATATAAAAATATATTACCTGAGTAAAACAAGAAATAAAGTTAAAAACTTACCAACTCTACTTCAGCTATGTTGAGCGTTGGAAAACGTTTAACCCACTTATCAATGGAAACATAAACATCTTGAGCATCATGTTTTTTCAATTCTATATCAAGCTCCTTTTTTGTCAACTGATCCCTAAACTTTGCATATTCTTCTGGATCATTTTCCAAAGAATTCAACATTTTTTCCTGTTCTTTGATGTACTTGACTTGTTTTTTTTTTATATTTTTCTCTCTTTGTTATATATCTCTGTATAGTCTCCTACAATACAAAAAAATAAAAACATATTATGTTATATACATAAAAATTCCAAAGATAATAAGTAAAGAAAAAGAAAAAACTTACAGCAACTCCAGTATGAAAAACAAATCTTTTGTACTGAAAAATATCTCTGTCAGTTATTTTGCTCTTTTCAATATTCAGTACAGAAGCCCAAGCATCATGAATAGCACTATTAACCCAGACAGAGGGACGCAGTGAACATAACTCCTTTTTTACCAAAATAATATCACTTTGGGAAATATCTTCAGTGGCAAACTAACAGATAACAGTACCAGTATCTTCCACATACCGGCTTTTGTTACGTGCCTTAATTAACTCCCTCATCTTCTCCTGTAGGATCTAACTCTTTCTCCTCGTCATATTGCCTAAAAAAGAGGAAGTCACATATATATATTTCACGCTCACTTAAATTTTTCATGTACAGAGGCTTATTTTCCTGCAAACTCCTAGAGACAAGAATTTCTCGATTTTGAATTGGAATCTTATCAATAGGGGGATATACCCAATCTGAATCACCAGCTGCTTCCAAATTAGCCTGCAATTCCAACTACTATTTATCTCTTAAATATTGCCATCTCTCTACCCTTTTTTCAGCATATGTATCTGCAGCAATAAAGGTAGTTTCAAGTGGATCATTTGCACTAGTAGAAATTTTGTCTACATCAATTAACTGAATGTGTGTTTTAGGAGGCTGAGCTCCTATTTCCATAAGCTCATCTTGAGACAAATCAGCAGTAGTAAGAGGAGTAGGAGTTTTATCTATTAGAATTAGGTCAGCATTAGGAGTAGTAGGAGATTCTAAAACTGCAGTTGGAACAGATTCCTTTGCAACATATTTACTTCTCAATAAATCTAAAACTGTAGTTGTATCTCTAGGCTGAGCTTCCTGCAAGAAAAATAAAATGTATTAAAATCAAACAAAAGTAATCTAAATCCAAACAATAATAACCTATACTAATATAGTATGAATCCTGAATTAAAAATTCTTATTACTGACAAAGGTAATCTAATAGCTGAATGAATAAATCTTTTTCCTTGATTAAGAATGTATTACTTTTTTAAAAAAGTTAATTTCTGATCAAAAAGTTATAATTCCTGACTAAAGTATTCTTATTACAGATAAAAATAATCTAATATCTAACAAGAACAACTTTATTCCTGATTGAAATAATTTACTTCCTAACAAAAATAATTTAATTCCTACCCAAACTGATCTAATACCTGACTAAAATATTCTTATGCCTGATACATTTAATCTAATTTCTAACCCAACCAATTTTATTGCTTTCAGACACATTTTAATTCCTGACAAAAATATTTTAATTGCTGACAAAACTTATATAATAAATGAAAAAAATAATCTAATTCCTGAAAATAACAAACAAACAAATATATGATAAAATGAATTTTATTCATGACAAAATAAATCTAATTTCTGACCAAAATACTTTAATTCATAAAAAAAAAATAACATAAAAAATTACCTGATGCACCTCATCAATAGGTAAATGATGTTCTTCTGTAACTTTACTATGAATTACATCATCAGATTTAGTAAAAACCTGAAAACATATGTACAACAGAAATAAAAAATATATACATTTATTTATATAAAATATCAAATTTAAATACAATAATTATTTTAATAAATTATTCAAATAAAATACAGATATTAGACCTTAGATGTGCTGTCATCATCCTTGTCATTTTTTCTTTCATTTTCATTAGTTACTGGAACTTCTTCTTCAGTAACTTCTGCATTTTGTTCTTGGGATGGTAGTAAAGATGATTGAGGAAAAGGAGTAGGAGTAATTAATTGAAACTTTGGCATAGAATCAACTCTCGTGGAAAAACTCCTACCTTCTTGCACAACCCTAGCCTGATTATCATTCAAATCAGCAGAATAAAATTCATTGAGTCCCCTGGCTGTCCTTGCTGTTCTAGGAGGTGATGTTGAAGTTTCAAATGATCTTGTAACCAGCTCATGACCAACCATCGTTGTAGAACCAAGAACACCCTCCCCACTGAACTAACCACATTTTCTGATGGTGCTGTGCCAGGTTCAGAATATACAGCAGTAGCTTCTACACCAGCTGAAACAACAACATCAGTTCCTTTGTCAACAGCAGCAGCTTCTACACCAACTGAAACAGCAACATCAGTTCCTTGGTGAACAGTCAAGATGTTGCCTTCATCTGTATTTTTCTCTAGTATCTCTTCAGGCATACCACTTTCAGGTATATCAGTTTCTTCTTCTACATTGAATTCTTTTTCTTTATTAGCATCCTCTAAATTATCACTTTCAGGTATATCTTGACTTTGGTCTTTCTCCAAATCAAGATCAGCAATAACATTATTCACCTATATAAAATCAACATTAATATTAAACACAAATCTTAAATTAATTTCATATATAAAATGATGATAAAGGTAATTAAACTTACAATTTCATCAGGCTTAAGCTTCAGATCAAAATTATCCAAATCAGTGGCTAACTTTTTGCTCTGCATAGCAACTAACACTATTTCATCAACTTTTGCTAAGAACTGAGGATTGGAATATACATCATCTTCTCATTGAGATTGAGATTCTTGTGATGTTTTTATTGCTTCATCCTTCAAATCAATAGCAAAGTGAATTTGGTTCTCTGATACGATCTTCAAGTCATGACCAAATTTCATCATTTTCTTCTTCACAGCCTAATAAAAAATAGAATAAAGAGTGAATGAGTAAAATATAATAAAATATCCTACCTACAAGTGAATTACAACATTCTAATTCCTGATAAAAGTAATATAATTTTTGACTAAAACAATATTATTTCTGAATGAGATAACTTATTTCGTGACTAAAAAAATTCATTCCTGACTAAAATTATCATATTCCTGACTAACATTTTGTTATTCCTGATAAAAGTAATCTAATTTCTGACTGAAACAATGTTATTCCTAATTGAGATATAACTTATTTCCTGACTAAAATAATTTCATTCCTGACCAAAATTCTCATATTTTTAACCAAAATTCTCATATTCCTAATAAAAGTAATCTAATTTCTGACTGACAATATTAATGCTGATTGAGATAATTTATTTCCTGATATTAAATTTCTTACTCCTGATAAAACTAAACTAATTTCTGACTGCAATTAATCCTCATTCATATTATATTCTATTATATTAATCACTTAATTCCTAACAAAAAGAGTTAGTACATAATAGCAGGTTATACAGTATGAATTCTTGAATAAAAAACTTTACAAAATTAATAAAAAGATGAGATTTTAAACTTACATCAATATCCATTTTATCAATCTCATCATTAGTGGGGTACTCTTTAGGAATCCTGTACATTACATATCTAGCTTTGTCATCTTCAACTTTCAAATCAATGGTAGCAGATTGTACACCCTGACCTTCCTTATTTTCACCAGAATCTTCATCACCAGTATCTTCAAGTTTAAACTCAATGCTATCCAACTGAAAAGATTTTAGAAGCTCCTATTCACTTTTCCCAACATACTGTAATGGTAATGTCTAAGGATACACTTTCACAGTACCGTAATCGATATTTTCAGCAACAGCTTTAATCCTCCTATTCAGACTTTCACAAGACCAATTCATTACAAATGGCTTCCTATCTAAAGTGGTCCCAAACTCAAACTTTTGCAAAAAAGCAATTACAAAGGCAACCAAACAATCATTTACTTGTTTTGATTTAGTTTTCAATACCTCTCCTGCCTTCTTCTTCAAAACAAAAGCCTAAAAGTTTGCTATTGAATCACATAACCAATCCATCACATAACCCCCCTGTTGTAAGTGTTTATGAAACGTACATCTTTCAAAGACTTGATGATGTTAAAATTGGGGGACTTATCACCAATTGGAGCCAAAAAATTAGATACAGCAAACATAACAAAGAGTCTCTTGAATTCATAACCTCCCTCTCTATATTTCTCAAACAATGTTTGATAAGTAAGAAAATTGACATATGTCTTCTTCTTCTTAATTTGAACTGCTCTTTCAGATTCCTTCTTCTTACTTTGAAAACCTTTTTCAAATTCATCACCAGTTTTCCTCTTCTTTTTCTTGTTAGTTTCAGAGTCAATTCCTTGTTCCAATTCATTTTCTATATCCAAACACAAAAACTTCCTCCATTCTAACTTCAAACTGTCATCAGGATTAAATCCTTTCTTGTATTTTGAAATCTCTTTCACAGCTAGATCAGTATAAGGAATACCCAAAACATCAATAATATCATAACTATCAATATGAATGGCATGTTCCTTTTTACCAACAATCACATTTCTTGCCTTGGGATTATAATGAGTTACTATATAACCGTACAAATGATGGCTAATATTATCCTTCAAATTCATATGAAGCAATCCACCAAAACCAATGTCTCTTACATCCTTCTTTTTCTTATCACTTAAATCTTCCAGAATTTGACAAAGATGATTAGGACCAGATTTATTACCAAGCTCTAAGTCTGAAATATCATCTTCAGTAAGAGAACTGAAAAATTGAAAAGTTAAAAATGACATTAAAATTGAGAGCTATATATATAAAACATTCTTATTCATGATAATAATTATGTTAATCCTGAAAATAGTAATCTTATTTCTGAGCATAAATATCTTTTTCCTGACAAAAATAAACTCATTTCTGACCAAAATAATCTTATTCCTGATGAAAAAATTATTATTCCTAACTAATGTAATGTGATCACATATATATCTTATTACTGATAAAAGTAATCTTATTTCGGATTGAAGAAATATTATTCCGTAATTTAAATACTGACAAAAAGAAATTAATTTCTGACAAAAAAAACCTAAATCTTGACAAACATAAACTGTTATCAAAATAAAATAATCAAATTCAAGACAAGCTAATTAATTTGCATATATATGATTTATCACAAAATAATAAGGTAATTTCTGATAGAAAAAATAGAATTCCTGACAAAGTAATTGTAAATCCTGACAAAAATAATCTATTATCAAATTACAATATAATAGCCAGATATGGTATGTTTCCCAAGAAAAAAGATCCTATATAAAACAACAAGTACAGAATGCTATGTCTTTTTGCGAATTAAATAGAATCAAAATTTTACACCTAACAGGTTGACTTCGTTTAGAACCAGGTTTAGGACCACGCTTCTTTAATGGAGGTTCTGAATCGACCCTACAGAATGAAATAATAACTTATAAAAATGGATTTTTAAAAAAAACAGTATAACCTAAAAATAACTGAAATATAATAAACCTTTCAGCCATTGCAACTGTCTTCTCCTGTTTCGTGCTTGTTTACTTCGTTTAAGATAAACTTTTAAAGGAGAAGAATCTTTAATCGACGGAATGTCAGCCATTAATGGAGTCGAAAATGACGAAAGTTAGGGTTTACATAAAAGAAGTAAAAATTAAATACATGCAAATAAAATTAAAGATGGAAAATGAAGTAGTGATGCGAATAATTCGGAAACGTGAAGTTAAGTCGATAGTAATGGAGTGTAACTGATGAAAATGGAGTGAGAATGCAAAAAACGTGGGTGAGAAGAAGAAGGAGAAAGGCGGAACGTTGAGTTATTTAAAGTCGGGCCGCGCGCGGGCTGAACTTTAAATAAACGGGTCGAGCGCGGGCCGATTAAAAGAACGGACTCACATGAGTCCGTTCTACACAATATTTTTTTGAATAATCTAACCTAATCATATTATATCATATCACTAATAAATAAAGCCGATCTCGCAGTCAGACCATGAGACGATGAAACTTGGCATTCTATAAGGAGGGTGTGCCCATCGTAGGGGGTCTTTCTCCTTGATGCCCATGGCCCTTTAAAAGCCTATGACTTTACACTTGTTAGGGTGTATTAGGATTTGAATTCCTGACTGTTTGGAGGACTTTGAATTAGAATTGATCCAATCATTACGCTTTTTTTGTAAGAAACTAGTAAGGAGTCGCTAATGAATTTTTGGAAAACTCATAAACCTCGTTCATGCCTTTCTCCCAAGTATAGTTCAAGGGATATATAGCACGAATCATAAGTTTACCCATGCCCAAATTGGTCTACTTGTACCAGAAATGAGTTCGAGAGCAAGGGTACTAAAATATCGTTCCTTTTAGGGAGGAATCGCTAGCCCTAGTGTGGCCTCTACTAGCTCTTCCTTTTTCACAATTTCATCACCAAACAATATATGCAACGTGATACCTAAAACTAAGTTAGTTGAATTTACTTACATGAATTAATCACGTAGGAATTACATTGCAAAAGTCGTTATTCTTTTTTAATCCAAATTCGTGAAAAGGAACAATAAACAAGATTTGCCTTGGCTTAGGTGATAAAACAACAATCATTACTAGAAAAATGTTTATTTGCTGATATTAATTTGCTGCATTTTTTACAAAACGCAGCAAATTAAAACGAGTTTACATGTACATAAATAAAAAATATTGATTTGTAGGGGTTTTTCATAAAATACGCTGCAAATGAATAATATCCGCCCTTTACCCTAAACCCTTCCATCCTAACCCGCATAATTCATTTCACTCTCTTTCCTTCTTCCAACCTTCATCTGCTTGAAAAAACCTTCATACGCCTCACTCTCTACCACCTCACTCTCCACAACCATCACCGAGCTACCGTCTCCACCGCCTCACTCTCCACAACCGGTTGCTGCCCTTTTTCAATTCACCTTCAAATTTGTTCACCTTCAATTTGCCTCACCATCAATTCACCTTTTTCCACCGTCGTTCGCAAAAGCCCAGTTGTTGTCTTCGATTTACGGAGCTGTCGTGCCCTTTCCGCCAGTGCGTTGCTGCTATACCCCTGCCGGTGCGGAGCCTCCTTTATAGTCGTGGAATATCAATTTGACAATCTAGGGTTTGGTTTATTTCACAACTATTTAATTGACTGTATATTCAATTTAGGGTTCTCCTCCATTGAAGTATATTCTTTATTCTTCCTAAATTTGACAGACTGTGGAGAATTACTTCAATTTCACACCCCTTTTGCTCGATGCACCCTAGGTGACAATTAGTGTGATGGTTTTCCAGAATTGGGTATAGTTTCACCTCGAAGAGAAGCCAATTCCGGCAAGGATTCGAATTCGGAGGAATGCACATAGTTTGTGGGTGGATATTGGGAGTTCGGTATTCATAAAGGTGGCCTAGGTTCTTTTTAATATGTTTATTATTATTTATTTAAAGCCTATATCTGATATTTGATAACTCACGTTGTTAGAGTATCATTCTTAATTTTTATTTTTATTTTTGATTTATCTTTGAGTTGTTGTGCATGTTGTTTTGTGATGTATATCATTGCTATTCTGTGAGCTTTGGCCTATGCAGATTCTTTGGATGGTCAAGGCTGTGAATTTACAAGGATTCTACAATTGGCTTATAAATTACTACTTTCACTTTAAAATAAGGATGCAGGATCATACAAAGTATGATATTTACACTTGATGTGTGTTTGAATGATTATTTTTGTTATTTGATTTATGGCTTGTGAAATATAAAGTTCTTTTGGATTTTCAGTGATTTTAACACTTCGTAAATTGTGTCATTGTGGAAAATATTATACTTTCTATTGGAATTTGGATAGAAGATGTATTGGCCTGGTCACTAAATTGACTCTTTTCGATTGCAGTCGCCAACTCTGAGCAGAATTACATGGAATGACTTATCATCACTTTAGGTTAGGCTTATTGTGATCTGCATATGATTGAGGATGATGAAATTTCATTATATATTAACAATAAGTGTTTATATTGACAATAAGAAGCATGTTATTGATAATTAGTCCATTACTATTAAAATTGTTATCAGTCTAATGTATGCTTATCACAATTCTGTTATCAAGTTCTATTGCTGCAGAACATATGGGAGATTCAACAACCTATTACATGGCCTCTATCGATTTGGGAAGTAGTTTTTGGAGCTGTTAAATATGGTGTACTTGCATATGGTCCTTTCATCTTTCTCTGATTTGCCACTGGTGCGGAGCCTCCTTTGCTGTACCCCTGCCGTCGGTGCAGAGCTGTTGTACCCCTGCTGCTCATTTTTTGTGGTTAGTTTGGCTGCTGTGATGATTTACTGCTTGCAGATTATGTTTTGAACCACGCTTAACTGTGCAAGTGAATGCTGCATAAATCTTCATTTAAAAATACCCTTTTTTTAATTTTTTTTATTTTTTATAATGTGATTTTGGTTCATTGTTGCTTAATCCTTTTCTTTGATCGTATGAATGGATAAACGGAGTTGTCTAATCATTATTTAGTGTTATCACTAAAAAACATATTCAAGTTTCAAAACCCCTTCTTTTTTATGCTCCCATTAAGATGTTCTTGTTAAATGTTTGTGAAGGAATTATGTCTTCGATAAGTGCAATTACTAGATATATTAAGGATCACTATTATGGAGATAATAAGTTTATTCTTTTGGGTCGTCATTGTCTGTTGCTAGATATGATAAATGATCTTTGGGCTAGTCAAATAGTCCAAAGCCAAATAAAATAGATCCTATAAGGTCGCACAACAAAGGTATTGAGTTAAACAAGTAAGAGGCCCATTAATGGGCCTCATGAGATCATGGAAAACCATAAAGAGTGTTGGGCTAGAGTAGTTTGATTAGGATTAGGAGTTTGGGCTTGACATGAACTCTTATTTAGAGATATGATCTATAAATAAGATCCATGACTTAGATTGAAATAACGATTGACAAGTCAGTTAATTGTAACACAAGCAACTAAGTCCCAAAACTCTAATCCCCTTCTCTCTCTCACGACTCTCTCTCTCTCCTCCCCCACGTCCGTACGGTCGGCCACGTAGGTGGCACGTGTGGTGGTTCGTGGTTAGATCGTGTTCCTTTCCTCTTCATAGATGGTCAATTAAAGGGTTCAATTGCAACTAACTAGCATTAGTGGAGGTTTAATCTATGCCCGTGGACCAAGTAGAGGAATCACGTTTGCGGTTCTTTGTCTCCCATTTGTTCTGGCTTGATTGCTAGTGGATTCACGCTTCAAAGGTATTATTAATTGTTCTTTATGTGTTATGCATTGATCTTGGTGTTTAGATGCTTATGAATATGATTCATGCAATTCCGCTTATATTATCTAAAGTCCTACAAGTGGTATCAGTTAGCCTATGCATGTACATATATTGAATATTAATTTTTTAAATGTCCACAATTTTAATTCAATTAGGAGGGAGAATAATTTAATTATGGGTCAATTATTATTTTAAATACATATAGAATTAAAGGTGGGCACGGGCCGTGTCGGCACGCGGGCGGCACGGCCCGGCACGACGCCGGCACGGCCACCAGCACAGCACGGCACGACGGCCCACCAGTGGGCCGTGGGCCGTGCCGTGAACACAAAGTTCGGAAAATGGCAGGGGCACGGCGGGCGGCACGGTACCCGGCACGTGGGCCGGCACGGCACGGCACGGCCCGTGCCTAGCCGTTTTCCAACAGCTATAAAACGGCTATAAAACGGCCATTTTTCCCACCCAAAATCCCTATAAATACCTCATTTCTTCCTCCAAAATTTTCACAATTCATCAACTCAGCTCTTCTCTCTTATTCTCTAATTTTCTTATTCTCTAATTCCTACAATCTTACTCTCTTTCTCTTTTGTGCAAAGAAAAAAAAATTCCTACTCTCTTATAAATTTTACATTTTTACTTTTATTAGTCTACTACCAAAATTATATAAAAAAAAATTCTTATATTTACACTCGGGAAATTATAAATTTGGGAAAGCAATTGAAGCGTCATTGTAAGATCTTACTCAACTTTATTTTAATTTGTTATTGTTATTATTATTATTATTATTATTGTTATTTATTATTATTATTATTATTTATTATTATTATTATTATTGCTATTATTATTATTATTGTTGTTGTTGTTATTATTATTGTTGTTATTGTTTTCTTGGAAGTTGGAACAACTTAATTATATAAAAACTACTTTCTATTTTTATTGTGGATAATTTAGATTGTTAGTAAAATCTGTCTAAGGCGGGACTTGGGCTCTGGACAATGTCGTTCCTAACCTCTCCTACCTGGGATCTCATTGACCTAAGTAATCTACTATTATTATAATTATTTTTGAAAACTTAATTTATATAAAAACTACTTACTAATTCTTATTGCTATTGTTATTATTATTGTTGTCAATTGTTATTATTATTGTTATTGTTAATTTGTTAATTGTATTATTATTGTTGTTATTATTATTATTAAATATCATGGCATCAAACCCGAACACTTCCTCCTCCTCTAGAAAAGCCAAGTCAAAACGTAAGGAATCACCAAACCCAAACACTTCAATGCCCCCCTTAACACCTTTCCCTCCCCTAACATGCCCTTTCACTCCCCTAACATGCCCTTTCCAAACACTTCCACCCCTTTCTTTCATCCCCAAACCACGGGAGGGCACGAACAAATGGATTATATGGCTCCTTGGACTATGCCTAGTTCGGGATTTCAACAAACCCACTTCTCACCTCATTTATACGGATCATAACATGAATTTTCTATTCCTAGTAACCAAGGTAGCCAAACACAAGCCTCCGGGCCGAGTGAACAATCCACCCAAATGCCTAACACCCAAAATCCTAACATATTAGAGTGGTGTACCGAAGAGGAATTTGCTCAAACCAACCGAAAGAGTGAAGTTTGGGCACATTATCAATTGAGTAAAAATGGAACCAAAGCCCGGTGTTGGACTTGTAGTAAAATTTTCTCGGCCGATACCAAGGGAGGGACGGGACACCTTAGTAGACATTCAAAAAGATGTGGTGGACCATCTAATGATCCAACCCAACCCAAAATTTCTCATTTCCATCCACAAGGCTTCATTTATAGTTATGAGAGAGATAGGGATGAACTTGGGAGAATGATTGTACATGCCGAACAACCTTTTCTTTTTTGCCGAAAATGATGCCTTTAACAACTATATTAACCGAGCACTACAACCCAAACACAAAAAAATCTCCCGAAAAACCGTTCGATCTGCTGCCATGAAAAATTATCAAGAGTATAAATTGAAATTAGTAAATGAATTGGCTAATCTTCCTAGTAGAGTTTCTATAACTGCCGATGCATGGGATAGTGGATACAGACTTCACTATTTATGTGTTACTTGTCATTGGTTGAATAATGATTGGTTGTTACAAAAACGCATCATTCATTCTAAAATGCTTGAATACCCTCATACCGGTCTTAACATTTCTCATCATTTAATGGAAGCCATTGATGCATATAGTCTTAGGGATAAAATCATGTCTATGACTTTCGATAATGCAACTTCTATAACATATAGTGCGAATTTGGTTAAACCCCAATTGACCGATTTAGTATTAGATGGAGAAGCACTTCATATTAGATGCATTTGTCATGTTCTTAACTTGTGTGTGAAGGATGGAACACAAGCAATTGGTCCATTTTATCACAAAATAAGGAATGCTATTATGTCTATTAATAGCTCTGACTTGAGATATCAAGAATGGAAAGGTTTTTGCAGGCAACAAAGGAGAAAGGCTATAAAAATAGCACCAGATTGTCCAACTAGGTGGAACTCCACCTATGAAATGTTGAGTCGGGCAATCGAGTACAAGGTTGATTTAACACTTTTTTATAATATGAAATTTCCACAATGTGCTTTACTAGAAGATGATTGGGCTAATTGTGAAAAATATATGCAGTTTTTACAATTACTATATAGTATGACACATTGTTTTTCTTTTGTATATAATCCTTGTTCCCATTCTTTTCTTAGCAATGCATGTTTACTTGCACAACTTTTTGCCGAACATCGATCACAATATGAATATCATGGATATCTTCCATCTATGGAGGAAAAATGACGTAAATATTACACTGATATTCCTATGATTTATATTTTTGCTTCTATTATAGATCCTAGGCAAAAATATGATGACACTTTTTTATTAATTGATATTTATTATAGTAACATGAATTAGGAAGATGATGTTGAAACTTTTAAAAATAAGGTGACTAATGAGTTTTTCTCTTTATATAGAGTTTATGAAACTAAATATGGAACCGTGTCTCGATTTGCCTCTTCTCAAACATCCAAAAACGTAAGTAAACGGGCCAAAGGTTTATTTGCACAAGCTACTAACATGATGTCCAAGTTTTCAGGTACAGAATCATCATCAACTAGGAGAATACAAAGCGATGTTTCGAAGTTGCAAATGTACCTAAGTTACGACTTCATGAAAGGCATGAACGATGAAGAGAAGTTTGGCCTCGACATCCTTGATTGGTGGAAATCACAAACCATGAAACATCCAATTTTGTCGGCAATGGCTTGTGATATTTTTGCTATACAAGTCTCCTCCGTTGCCTTCGGAAGAGCTTTTAGTGCGTCAGGACGGGTTTTAGACGATAGAAGAACAAGACTAAAACCCGAAACACTTGAAATGTGTGTTTGCTTCAAGGATTGGTTGGATGCCGAAACTCGTTCTCAAGATCGTACTTATGCACAAAACGACGACGATGAAGGAACGTCGACTTCTTTTAGTTCTCATACTTCTCAATCAACTCAATTGGCCGATGACCTTGAACCACAAGAAGACGAAGACGAAGACGAAGACAAACAATAATAATTACATTATTACATATTTACATTATACACTATTGTACAATTTTTGTATTATCGAACTTCGTATTCCGTATAATAAATGAAGTTATTCACCAAATATTGTAGGATTTTTAATTATCATTAATTATTTGTATTATCGATTTATCGTACCGGCTACCGGCATATAATAAACTAAGTTATTCTTCAATTTTTTGTGTTTTTGAATTATCGCACTCGTAATTTTTTTTTTATTATATGCATTGTTGTTTTTTGCTAAATTAATAAAATTGTTTTTATTTGTTTATTTAAACTTAAACATAATTAGATAAATAATTTATATAACCTTAATTAAAATAAAGTTGTTCAAAACAAAATATATTAACATTAACATAAACATAAATTAATCACATTATTTATATAAAATTAAGTTGTACTAAAAAATATATATATATATTGTTTTTTATTTACATTTATTATTAAAAAAAAATGGCACGGTTTGGCCTACGGCCCGGCACGGCACGGCCCGCCAAGCACGTGGGTCGTGCCGTGCCGTGGGCTGGGGTGTGCCAAAATTAGGCACGGCACGCCCCCCACCGCGGCGGCACGGCACGGCCCGTTGCCCATGTTTTTATAGAATTATTACATTATGAATTTTTCATGATCAAATTATGATTTAATAATTTAACATGAAATCAAATCCTATGTGATTTATGATTTTAATCTATTTGATTTCATGTTAAATTATGAATTTTTCATGATCAAATTATTTAATTTAAGAGTTAAATTGAATTGGGGATTAATTTCATGAAGAACCCTAATTTTAAGATTGAATATGATTTAATTTTGAAATTAATTGGACCATATTAAATTAATTTATTTTTTAATGAAAGAATTATTTTAATTTAACTTAAAAAAAAAGGTTTTGTGTGCGGCATCCGCGACTGGGTGGTCCGGAGGGAGGGGCGGGGCGGGGCAGCAGCTCGGACAGCAGGAGCAGCAACAGTAACGCCACGCAAGTGTCGCGTGTGCTGCTGCTGTGCATCGCTGCTTGCGGCAGCGTACACCAGCCGGTGTACGGCTATCGTGGCTGGTAGAGCTGTCAAAAGCTGACCCGACCCGAACCCAATTATTAACCGACTCATCTGAACCCGAAAAAATGGTGACCCAAACCCGACCTGACCCGACATGAAACCAACCCTAGACCCGAGTTGACCCGAATATGTGAGACCCGAACCCGAACATGAACCGACTTGGAGATTACCCGACCCGAATGTAACCCGTAAATTATTGACCTGAACCGAACCTAACTTGAACCGAAATTGACCCAAACCCGTTTTAATTCGTCAAAACCCGAATTTAACCCGACTTGTTATTAACCCGAACTGAATTCAACCCAACCCGTTCCTAATCGACCCGAATTTAACCCGACTTGTGATTGGCTAGGCAATTAGGATAGAATCTCCTAAATTAGTTAGGATAATCTTGGGAAATAAATATGATTTATCTTCCATAATTAAAATAAAATTTGATTCTATCTCATACCTAAAATAGAATATATGATATTTTATGATTGGTCATGAATAATATATGATATTATATAATTGCGGTAATTTAATTAAATAGGAGATATTAAGATGCCATGTTTCCTTAATTATGAACATTCAATGTTGTAGTTTAGGAAAGCATGATGAGTGATTTATTATATGACACTTTATAATATATGATGTTATTTATTGCTATATATAGACTAGTATGACCCATAGATTCTAAATTAATCCGCGCATCGTTTCATATTTTGTAATCTAAATACGGTCTGAGTACTGTTAAGTATTTTTGTAATTTATTTTATTTTATTTAAGTAGTAGATAGAATAGAATAGTATAACAGGTTGCAGTTGATCCAAAAAGCCAATGGAGT
Organism: Chenopodium album; assembly: GCF_948465745.1. Classification (NCBI taxonomy): domain Eukaryota; kingdom Viridiplantae; phylum Streptophyta; class Magnoliopsida; order Caryophyllales; family Amaranthaceae; genus Chenopodium; species Chenopodium album. The sequence goes on from NC_137846.1 coordinate 16,799,845, forward strand.
AAAGGCCCAAAGGAGCTAGATGGATGAGATCCATGAAGGTTCAAGTGGGAGTTTTGCTTTATTAGTTTTTATGATTAAGGGGCCATACTATGTCATGTTTATGTATGCATTAGTAGATTATGCATGTTAGATTTTATTTATGTTGATTAATGATTCGCTAGAGTTCACTAATTAATCACAACATAATGAATGTAGGTCCTGGTAATATTGAGGTTGCTTTTCCAATCAAAAATCCAATAAACCTTTGATATTTATGATAGGTCATGCCAAAGTTGGGTGTCATTTTTGTATCTTGGGAAAGTTGGGGTAAATCAAGTTTTACAATTTTAATTGGTTATACTCAACAAGGTTACCTAAAGTGTTTAGAACCTTGAAGCAAAGGGTAAAAATTAAACATGTGATGGTTAATTATTCAACCAAGAGTTACAAGAGTTGTGATCAGTAAAGAGTTTACTCACTTTGAAAATGTAATGGTTGATGGTAGGGCCAAAGTCCGGTCAATTATTGCACAAATAAAGGGTTTTGGAATCATTTAATTCAATTGGGATCAATTAATATAGAATAAAATGTTTTAAAGTTACCAAATTTAATACGCTTGTGGTACTTTAATTTTATTAAACATAATTATTGAACTTTGCCTCGTTTTGATTTTTTTTGTAGATGAATAGCTTTAACGACAACACTAATTTGCCAACCAAACTTAAATCAAGGCTAAATCTCATAAACTTTAGGGAATGGGAAGAAGAGCTAAGAAATGTTCTTAGGAGCCACAAGCTTGAGGCTTGACTCTATATTCCTATTGATAGCAGATTTACAGTAGGTTTCACTCCTGATAGGCACCCAAAAGATTTTTCGGATGCAGAGAAAGTCAGGAATCTCATATTGGCATCTATTCCAACTTGTTGGAAGAGAAGGTTCAAGGACTATGAGGTAACCAAACTGCATAACTGTCTACGTGCCATCTGTCGAGGTGGCATTGGTGCATTAGGAAGTGGAGGCATCAACGATCAAAACGTTAGAGAGGTTGTTAACTCGATCCCTAAAATGTACTATTCTTGGCCTGACAGTGTAAGGTTTGAGACTTACAACATTCATTGTAAGATAATGGCTAAGAAACTCATTCCTGGTCAGTCATTTAAGAACCATGTGAAGGAACTAATTGATTTACTCAATCGGATGGATATCTTAGGGAGACCGTTTAATGATGACTTTGCACATGACACTATTCTGTTTTCACTCCATGATGGATTTGATCTTGTCAAGCTTATTCATGATGATGAAGGCTCGACAGTGACACTAGTCAATCTATTGATCAACCACACAGATGAGTACCTGAAGAAGGAGGGAAGTCAATGTTTCTATTGCAGTAGGTGGTATTGCCACTTACCAGGTTGTCCCCACAGCACACCAGTGAAGATAGAAGTTAAGGAGTTACCTAATGTTTTTGTTGTTGAAATCAATCTTACCTCTTCTTGCAATTGGGTATTCGATACCGGTTGTGGTGCTCACATTTTTAATAACACGCAGGACTTAAGAGAGAGTAGGAAGTTAGCAAAAGGAGAAGTCACGCTTCGAGTAGGAAATGGAGCAAAAGTTGCTGCACTTGCTATTGGAAACTATCACTTGAGGCTTCCGTCTGCTCTTATTTTGGTGCTTAATAACTGTTATTATGTCCCAACTATTACCAAAAACATTATTTCAGATTCTATTTTATATACTGAAGGTTATTCTTTTGAAATAAGAGACAACAGTTGTTTTATTTCTAAAGAAAATATGTTATATGCTAACGCAAAATTGATTAATGGTTTGTGTGTCTTAGATTATACTATCCATGTTTACAACATAGATCAGAAAAAGCGCAAAACAGATGAATCAAACCAAACCTATTTATGGCATTGTAGTTTAGGTCATATAAACCAATCGCGCATCCAGAAATTACAAAAGAATGGACTCCTAAGTTCATTTGATTATGAATCATTTGAGAACTGTGAGTCATGCTTGTTAGGTAAAATGACCAGGTCACCTTTTACTGGAAAGGGTGAAAGAGTTAGTGACCTTTTGGACCTCGTACATAAGGATGTGTGTGGACCAATGAGTTTAAAAGCTAGAGGTGGTTTTAACTACTTCATTACTTTTACTGATGATTTAAGTAGGTATAGCTATATCTATTTAATGAAGCATAAGTCGGAATCCTTTGAAAAGTTCAAGGAATTCTAGAATGAGGTACAAAACCAGCTTGGGAAGACAATTAAAGCATTGTGATCTGATCATGGTGGTGAATATTTGATCCAAGAATTTGATGAACATCTGATTAATTGTGGAATACTTTCACAGTTAACTCTTCCAGGAACACCACAGTTGAATGGTGTGTCAGAAAGGAGGAATCGAACTTTGCTAGACATGGTTCGGTCTATGACGAGCTTTACTAATTTACACATATCGTTATGGGGATATGCATTAGAAACATCTGCGAACATACTAAACAGAAGCCCGTCCAAAGCAGTCGAGAAGACACCATATGAGTTATGGACTGAAAAATTTCCAAAGTTGTCTTATCTCAAGATTTGGGGATGTGAAGTCTATGTAAATCGTTTACAAGGCGATAAACTAGGCCCTAAATCAGACAAATATGTTTTCGTGGATTATCCCAAAGAAACAAGAGAGTATTACTTCTACAATCGTGCAGATAAAAAAGTGTTTGTTGCTCGAGATGATGTCTTTTTAGAAAGAGAATTTTTTTCTAAAAAGTCAAGTGGGAGTAAAGTGGTTCTCGAAGAAATTCGAGACGAGCAACAAATGGATGTGGATAACACCACATCGGAGGTGAGGGCGCATGAGTCGGCTAATTGGACAAATCATGTGTCGGAGCAAGCTAATTCAACTAGCGAAACTCCTATCGTCCCACTTGAATCTAATTCTTGTGAAAATCTTCAAAGAGTTGAAGAGAATATTTATATTATTGCTCCTACCCCACGTAGGTCTGCCAGAATCAGTAACACCAGTTTGTTGAGGTTCTATTAACTGAGGATTCTGAAATCTTCTTATTGGAGAATGAAGAACATTCAACCTACAAGCAAGCTTTGACGAGCCCCAACTCAAATAAATGGCTTGAGGCCATGAAGTCCGAAATGGAATCGATGTTTGAAAATGTTGTGGGACCCTGGTACACTTGCCTGATGGGGTAAAACCTATTGGTTGTAACTGGGTCTACAAGATTAAAACAGACAAGGATGGAAATGCCTACATCCACAAAGGAAGAATGGTTGCAAAAGGGTACAGACAGATTCATGGTATTGACTATGATGAAACCTTTTCCCCAATAGCTATGCTTAAGTCCATTTGGATTCTGTTAGCGATTGTTGCATTTTTCAACTATGAAATCTGGCAGATGGATGTCAAAACCGCCTTCTTGAATGGGTTCTTGACGGAGGAAGTGTATATGACACAACCTGAGGGTTTTGAAAATCCTGAAAATCCTAGAAAAGTATGCAAGCTTCAGAAATCCATTTATGGATTGAAGCAAGCATTAAGGAGTTAGAATCTTCATTTTGATGAGGCAATCAAACAGTTTGATTTTCTCAAGAGCGAAGAGGAACTTTGTGTATACAAGAAATACAATGGGAGTAGCGTGGTTTTCTTAGTCTTGTATGTAGATGACATACTACTCATGGGAAATGACATACCTATGCTTGAGTCATTCAAGGAATGGTTGAAGAGTTGTTTCTCTACGAAAGACTTAGGTAACGCCGAGTACATTTTGGGAATTAAGATCCATCGAGATAGATCTCGAAGGATGATTGCACTTAGTTAAGAGACTTATATTGATAAGGTTCTTGACAGGTTTGAGATGAAATACTCTAAGAGAAGAATTCTCCCCATGTCCCATGGCATTACACTCAGCAAATCTTAGTGCCCTCAAACGCCAGATGAGATGAGACGTATGGCTAGTATACCTTACGCTTCTGTAATAGGGTCTATTATTTATGCCATGATTTGTACAAGGCCGGATGTTTCATATGCTCTTAGTATGTGTAACAGATTTCAGGCAGATCTAGGTGAAGCACACTGGATAGCTGGTAAGAACATCCTTAAGTACTTGAGAAGGATTAAAGGAATGTTTCTAGTGTATGGCAGCGAAGATGAGTTGGTTGTCAAGGGATATACAAATGAGAGTTTCCAAATAGATATAGATGACTTTAAATCCCAGTCAGGGTACATTTTCTGTCTGAATGGAGGAGTAGTGAGCTAGAAAAGTTTAAAACATAGCACTGTCACATACTCTACGACAGAATCAGAGTATTTGGCTATAGTTGAAGCAGCAAAGGAGGTGGTTTGGATTAAGAAACTCCTCACAGAGTTGGACATTGGACCAAGTGCTCAGAAAGGAATTGAGTTGTATTGTGACAACAATGGCACCATTGCTCAATCAAAGGAGCCAAGGTCACACTTCAAATCCAAACATGTAGAGAGGAAATATCACCTCATTCGAGAGATCATTAGCAGAGGAGATGTCAAGATGTGCAAAGTTCATACGGATGAGAATATCGCTGATCCGCTCACTAAACCCCTTCCATTGCTTAAGCATGAGACTCATGCTAGTGCAACTAGATTGAGGCTGATGATGTAATTTAAGTTGTATTTGTTTTTAGAAAACTTATTACATAAGTAATACATTCATTTGCAGAATTATGTTTAATCAGAAATTTATTATTTCTCTTATTTTATTATGGTTTTAATGTTAAATAAAATGTCCAAAATAATTATGAATTGATGGGCTCATCAGATTGATGACCCGGTGAATGAAACTCCACAGGTGAACAAAATCCATATATTATTTAAGTTCCTAGTTTGAAATCATTAAAGTGGACATAAATGATTTCAATACAAGGACTAGCATGTAAGATTGATTGGATAGCGCAGTTTCATGGGCTATAGGGGCATAGTGATGATGCTCAGTCAATCGCATGGATATGCATGAATGATGCATGATTGAACTATTGACCTACTTTGAAGTTCAAGTATAGAGCTTCCGGATATATTAGTGGATTCCTTTGACATGAGTGGAACATGGATTCCATTCAATGATTGATTTAACTGTGGTACATTCAAACGTCTACCCGTAACTGGAGATTATAAAGGGTGTTTCCTAGTTACTTCAAGAGTTGAGTGGGAGCTTTGGTTTCACAAGATTGGATTGAGTCTACCTATTTAATTAGGAATGTGTCTTGGCCCCTTGAAGAAGGAGAATTCAGAAAATGCATGGCCGTGCTCAAATGGATTACACAGTATTCATTTGTTTTGTAATTCTAACTCAGATTTCAAGAAAGATTTGTAGATTAATATGATCTCGACATGAGATGCAATCATATTATCAAATCGACGCACATATTAAGGAATTTGAATATTGTGCACTTGTCTCAGACAAGTGGGAGATAGAAGGAATTATGTCTTCGATAAGTGCAACTACTAGATATATTAAGGATCACTATTATGGAGATAATAAGTTCATTCTTTTGGGTCGTCATTGTCTGTTGCTAGATATGATAAATGATCTTTGGGCTAGTCAAATAGTCCAAAGCCCAATAGAATGGATCCTATGAGGTCACACAACAAGGGTATTGGGTTAAACAAGTAAGAGGCCCATTAATGGGCCTCATGAGATCATGGCAAACCATAAAGAGTGTTGGGCTAGAGTAGTTTGATTAAGATTAGGAGTTTGGGCTTGACATGGACTCTTATTTAGAGATATGATATGTAAATAAGATCCATGACTTAGATTGAAATAACGATTGACAAGTCAGTTAACTGTAACATAGGCAACTAAGTCCCAAAACCCTAATCCCTTTCTCTCTCTCACGGCTTTCTCTCTCCTCCCCCTCGTCCGTACAACCGGCCACCTAGGTGGCGCGTGTAGTGGTTCGTGGTTAGATCGTGTTCCTCTCCTCTCCGTAGAAGGTCAATTAAAGGGTTCAATTGCAACTAACTAGCATTAGTGGAGGTTTAATATGTGCCCGTGGAACAAGTAGAGGAATCACATTTGGGGTTCTTTGTCTTCCGTTTGTTCTTGCTCGATTGCTAGTGGATTCACTCTTCAAAGGTATTATTAATTGTTCTTTATGTGTTATGCATTGATCTTGGTATTTAGATGCTTATGAATATGATTCATGCAATTCTTCTTATAGTATCTAAAGTCCTTCAGTTTGATCCACTTGTACAAAAAAATTCCTGTTCATTTCTAAGTTTTTAAACAAATAATTTACAGTACTAGAGTTTAGGTAAAATTGAGTTACATTTTTATTTTTCTTTTGGTTATATTTTGTGGAGATTTTGTAGTTGTATTAGTAGTTAGTACAGTAGTGGCAGTTTAAGCACCTGTTTCACTTGTGATAAGAATTTCTCCAAAGTCTCTAGGAAACGTAATCTGTATTATGTTCCCAAAATGTTCTATCATTAGTTCAAGGCCCCTTTTGAACCCATTTAAGCATTACACTACCCAAATAGTTTACAGTTTGTCATATAAGGTTCTTTTTAGTCCTAGTGTCTTGAAAATGACTCTTTCATATATATACAACCTTATTCCCACAAATTAGTGATGTAAAATAAAAGCTAGAAGCAATACTTAGTCTTTTGACCAGTTTTGAACCTATGTGAGTCAATTGTTGTCCAAATGTCATTTTTTTTTTATAAGTGAAGTATATAAGTGAAGTATTGTTATTATTGTTATTTAAATTCCTTTGATGACTTACTATATGTATTTTATCATGTTCATAAGTTTGCATGTCTTTAAATGAAGATCCTTATACCGATGGTGATATTGAAGAAGTGCGGAACATATGGGCCTCATATTTCACTAATTATTGCGTGTGATCATAGTTTCGCGGCAATATTTTGACTTTTGTTTTGGATTGATATTTTTTGTATGTAGAAAATTGAATCGTACAGTACAGTTTATCATATATATTGTGGTAATCTAATTTCGGGCTAATTAAAGTATTTTGTTTATAAAGTTCAATAATACAGGTCCTTCATGAGTATATTACACGTAAACAGAGGAAGTGTTGCCGAAATTTTGATTCATTCATTAATTATTACCAAATAATGGTATTTTTAAAAAAATACTATTAATTAGCAGCGAGTGTTACACATAAAGCACAACAAATAATTTATTATTTTATTAGTAGAATATATTTATTTGCAGGGGTTAAAATAGATATCCGCCACAAATAAATACATTTATTTGCAGCGATTGGTGCCGCAGCAAATCAATCAATTGATTTGCTGCCCTGGCGTTTGCTGCCACCCAAAAAGCGCAGCAAATTAATGATTTTTAACCGTTGCAAATAAATGTTTTTCTAGTAGTGAATTAATTATTCCAATTCTAATCTTTGATTAATGCAAGAACACTATGTGAAATTAATTGATTAAAACTTTATTTAAAATGATCAAACAACACTAATTAATTAATTTAGAGTTATTTGAACAATAAAAAGAAAGGTGATTTATCTAAGTGATTGGGAAACTAACCACTTTTCTTTGCTAGATTTTCGTTTAGAGCACTTATGGACACCTTCTTGCTCGGGAACCTCCACCGTAGGGACAAGTTATAAGAGGTGAGTGTTTAGGAAAAGAGAGTTGATAGTACACAAGTTCACAAAGTTTCTGCCAGTGTTTCAAGTTAATTTCTGTGTGTCTAAGCTTCGGATTAAGCCCCTATTTATAGGGAATGAGTGCCTTTAGGGTTTTGAGCATTCTACCGCAGCAGGTATCTATAGACACCTAATTGTCTCTCCCCAAAAACCAAACCCAATGATGAGTACCTTTCACGTTATTGAATATTAAACGAGGTGAAATATTGAAGGGTCTCGTGAATTCTTCTGTTTTCTAAATGTTTTAATAAAAATAATTCATTTATGTTTTCGAAAATCATTCATTCATATCCTATTTATGAAAAACGTCCAATCCACTTTATTATAGTCCATAATGTAGGTCCAATAATTATGTAGTTGGATGAGGCTTGAAAAGACCTTTCCAACGATAAATTATAAGCCCAATTCCGAATTATAACGAGGAAGTTATGACCAAAATACTAAACTAGACCCAAACCGGATTTTATGTAAGACCCAATTATCGAGTGGAGGGTCCATTAATTATTATTCTTAAGGTCATTAGGATTTACTTTAATCTTCTAGAATAATCTAGAAGGTTCTTTTAAGTTCTAATGAGATTAGGATTAATAATTATATTTTTATTTGATTTTGAAAACATATTTGAATTTTAATTGGAATAAAACAAGTGTTTTAAGAATTAAATTTAATTTAATAAAAGATAAGTACGGACTCCTCTTAACCCAATTTAATTGGAAAAAGGAAATCCATACGCGTCCTATCGTACAGCTGCTGTCGCGCCTCGATGAAGTCTGTCGCGTCGCGATAGAACCAGTTTTACTCCGAGTCGAATTCTAATTCTTTTCTGATCGATTTCGATCGATTTTTCTCTATAAATAGGGTTGATATTCCCTGTTTTCAATCACCAACAATCATCAACAATCATCTATTCTTTCTTTCTCTCTCTAAGCTAGAAGCTTATTCTTTCTCTCTTTCTTTCTAAGTCTAGCCTTTACAAAATAAATCATTCCTCATTCACGAGACTTAGATACACATAACCAAGCTCGAAGTTGTCTTAGACCTCGACGTGAAAGGTTGATATTTCTGAGGGTTTGGTCCCAAATCTAATTTCAATTATTATTTTTATTGCTTGATTTAATATTTTCATTGAAGTTAATAACACATGTATATTTTTTATAGAAAGAAATACGAGGCAACAAAGTGAGTAATTCAATTGCTCTATATCTTTAAAAAACATGTTTAGATTATTTTAATTACTAGTGTCATATTAGGATGTTATTTATTGCTTTTAGTATCATGTTAGGATGTTTTTATTGATTTCTAATATCATGTTAGGGATAAAGATTTAATCTTTGTTGTTTAGTGACATGTTTAGATTTGTTATTAATCATATTAGTATCATGCATAGGATCTTGCTAATAATATTATGCTTTGATGAGATTGATATTATGATGATGATGATTATTGTGTCAAATTATATATATATATATATCTTAACGTAATTTGTTAATTTACGAATTGTTTTACGTAATTGTTAATTTATGAATTGTTTCATATAATTTGTTAATTAACGAATTGTGTCAAATTATTTGTTAATTTAGGAATAGTTTATATATAATTTGTTAATAATTATATGTTGCTTGATATATTATTGTTATTTCTTGATCATGTCCTCTCTTGCAGGTTTAAAGGGAATTTGTGCTTGAAATCACGCTTAATAATATAATAATTTAATTTTAGGCTAATGTGATTTTAATTCAAGTGATCGCCAATAATAGATTTGTTTGTGCATTAATAATCAACCAACATAGATTAAACAGGTTTAGGATTAATATATTGTTTGTATGTTAATGAAAAAGCGCACATGAATATGAGAAGAACAAAGTAGAGGTCTATTTAGGGCAAGTCCAAACTCTTTTAGGTTTGATTTATAACTTCATCCACGAATATCCAGTCATGGTTCCATACCAGTATGGAGTTAGCGATCTCTAGGATTATGAAGGTGTGTAATAACCTTTAACCCGTGAATGGTTTACAAGTTCCTAAATCTTGTTGGCGACTCTTTTGCTCTAGCTTCCTTCCCTTTGGACGCCATCATGCTTAAGTGTATGATCACAGTGGAGCTCAAGTGTAGGATGCTTGAAATATTCCCAACAGTTTTGGCGACTCCACTGGGGAGGAATTCTATTTAATTCCTAAAATTTATATTGGCAATAATTTAGAATGAATGGATGAGACTCGAAAAGTTCTAAATATTCATGTGCGTAATTTTAATTAACATTGTGGCATAAGCATAAAAAGGTCCGCATTGGAAAGACCATCCATAATGTGTGAAAAACATAGGATTTTTACACGTAGTAAATTTGGGAAATATCTTTCATAACTAGAATCGAAAAAATACTGCGAAAAATCGGAAAATTCTGAGAACACAGAAAGCTGTTGAGACATGTAGGAACTATTGCTGAGAGAACAGTTTTCATTGCAGTGCGATGGCCTTGTCGCGGTGCGATAGCCTTATCGCGTCGCGACAAGGTCATATCCTCGCGATGAACTCTGTTCTCTCGCGACAAGTTCTTCCAATATCGAGCTAAAAATCTGCCTTTTTGCTTTGACCGATTCTAGCACTGTTTGGCCAATTCTACTTCCTGATTGAGTTTTTTCTCTTTTTTCTTAAACCCGTATGTGTTCTACATGTGGCTATAACCATCTGGGAATTCACGCTCCATCTACCCAATCGAACGCTCATTACAACGAAGGGTACATCTGAGTTTGTGAATTCACCAAACCATGGAAGTAAGTTTAACTTGCGGGGTCCATCCATACGTGCCAACCCTTCCAAAGGTAAGGCTCCCGCCCGATGCATCCGGACTCATAACCAGGTACCTTCTTTTGAATACCCTAATCCTTGAACGTTAGACAACTAGAGCCATGGTTAGGTTGCAAAGTCATTGCATCATGTTGTGCTACTTGTGCATCTCTTACATGTGCATACTTCTATGTGATTAAACTAACCATTTGTTTTGACTTGTGTTTATAAATAAAGTCTTAACCAACGACTAAAAAGGACTTTTCTTAATTAATTGAATAATTAATTTGAACTAATAAATATGTCTAAAATCGAGTCATAGTTCCTTTGAGTCAACTCGGATTTTTATTCCCATATCCTGCACAAGCGTCAACTTGTTTTGGTCATAGTCGAAGTTATAGGAAGAGTGACGTATTGTACCACCTATGGATCTGTAGCCGCGGATTTTGTCTTTCACTAGGAGTTGCTTTCGTCCAATTCGGAGTCACAGATCAAAAGTTATGACTGAAATACTACAGCCTGCCCAGTTTAGTGTATATACATGAGGTCTTAACTTAGTGTTTATACAAGTCTAATCACATGTCTAGTCACATGGTCATTACACGAGTCTTGAACATATCACTTTCAGTCACAAGTCTTAGCACACACTTTGTACATACTTTTTTCACACCATGACCATGTCTTAGGTCCATGCATGAGTTGTCCTTTCCGTCATTTGAGTTGAGGGTCCGTCCTATTCCGGAAATTTCTACAAGATTTCCTTTTCGTTCTTTGAGGAAATCAAACTGTTTGATTGCCTCGTCGAAACGAGTGTTCAAACTCCCTGATGCTTACTTCAATCCATTAAATGAATTTCTGAAGTTTGCAAAACTTTCTATGATTTTTGGAATTCAAAACCCTAAGGTTGTATCATATACATATCCTCTATGAAGAACATTTCAAGAAGGTGATTTTGATATCCAATGTTAAACTTCGTAATCGAAAATCAGCAATCACTAGAAGAATCCGAATATGCTTACATAGCTAGTAGGTTTGACCCCATTTGTAAGACTATCATAGACTAACACATCTTTACAGACATGGAGTCCATTCTGGATTTCATGGCCTTAAGCCACTTTTGAGTTGGAATTTATCCAAAGCTTTATTGTAGGCTGTGATTTCCATACATTCCATTAGGAAAATTTTAGAATCCACCTTATCTAAGAATTTCAACAAACTGTTTGTTTTGATCCCAAGTAACCTACGATAGGTATCTTCAACAATAGAATTATTCTCTTCAACTCTTTGAAGCCTTTCATTCAAGTGGGACGATAAAAGCCTCGCTAGTTGAATTAGCTTGATTCGACATATGATTTATCAAATTAGCTGATTTCATACGCCCTCGTCTCTGATGTAGTGTTATCCACATCCATTTGTTGCTCGTCTCGAATCTCATCAAGATCTAACTTTACTCCCACTTGGCTTTGTAGGAAGAGATTTCTTTCTATAAAGACACTATCGCAAGCAACAAACATTTTGTTATCTACGCGATTGTAGGAATATACCTCTTAGTTTCCATGGGAAAACCCACGAAGAACTATTTACTTGATTTAGGGTGCATTATGTAATCTTTGTAAACATTTTACATCGATTTCATAACCCTTAATCTTGTTTAGAAAAGACAACTTTTTGGAACATTTCCAATTCATAACTCTTATGACGTCTTTTCAACTGCTTTGGTATAGTTTGTTTAGTATATTCGCAATTGTTATTCTAATGTATGTCCTTAAAACGATATTTGTAAATCATTAAAGTTAATCTAGATTCGAACCATGGCAAGAAAAGTTTGATTCCTTCTTTCTAACACACATTTTAATTGTAGTGTTTCTGGATTGTGAATTAATTCAACAATTTCCTTTAGATGATCATTAATTTTGAGTTAAATATTTATCACAACAATCATATTGTGGTGTTAAATTGTTTATCTCAAACTGATTTTACATTTCGCTCTGGAATATTGAACATTTCAATGATTCCAACCTTCACTTCATTAAGTCATTATCAACATATTTACTTAAATCTTTAGTAAAAGCAACGAAATAGTTAAATCTCTTGCTAATTCTTGAACTTATTGGTTCACACACATCATATGTATGAGTTCCAAAAGGTCATTAGCTCCTTCACCCTTTCAACTAAAAGGTGACTTGGTCATCTTAACTTATCAAGCATGACTTTTAATTCTCAAGTGATTCATAATCAAATAAGAATAAGAGTCGATCCAATTAAAACTTTGGATGTGCAAATGGTTTATGTGACCTAACCTTACTTTGTTATAAGTAAGTTTATTTTAAATCATCTAATTTTGCTTTTGCATTGTGATCTACTTATATCAATGACACAAAACAAAATTAACTCGTATCTAGCAAAATAAAAACAATTTATTACCTTGGTCATGGATCAACACTTGTCCATGTCAAGTAAAACCAAATCAATATCTCAATAGGAAAATTGAAATATTGTCTCATCAAAACTGGAAATTGTTTAAAATCGTCAAAACTCATTAGAAATTAAAAACAATGAAGCTCTTCTTGGTCACTCGAACACTTCTAGTGCACCTTCAAGCTTCACTTCCATGCTAGCCTCACTTCTTTGCAACTTCTGCACAACATTAATAATGTTAAGCACTACAACTTGGTATCACATACCTAAGTGAAAGTTAAAATGTTTATAACATAATATTAGGTAACTTTTACCTGTCACTTCATCGTAGTGGGGAAATTCTTGTTCAAGCAATAGCTTGTTCTCCTTTCAGGTAATTCTCTGCATGATTCTTAAGTAAATTAACTAGCTTGACCGCAGAATCCTCATCATCTTGAGAAAGTTTCTTGTGGTCAAAACCTTCATGTAGAGAATGCAGAATTATGTCACAAACTTTATTGTTCTTGAATGGCCTCCCTAACATACTCCTGTGGTTGAATAGTTGAACCATCATGTCCACATGAATTTCTACTGACTGTCCTTGCAAAAGTTTTCTTTTGATTATCTCACCAGTAATCTTGTAGGTTTCAAACCTAATATTTTTAGTCCAGGAGTCGTCATTCTTGGGAACCATAATTTTAATGATTTTCTTGACGTTTCCATCCATTTCCCCATCAACATGGGAATTCAGTAATCCATTGAAAACATCACGTAAGTATTTGAATAAGAGATAAGGTTCATAGTCCATGAATCTTCTTGCCTAATCTTCTGGAATAGAAGACAACATGATATACGTGACTCTCTAAGATTCTGAAACATTTCTCAAATGCTTCTCAGGAGTCATGCCTGGACTAAATCTGCCCTCGATTGGTAAGTCTAAATGAAATTCGAGCTTTTTGCAGTACTACAAAACTTGGAAAAAAGACCCCTAACTAAAGACCCGTTTTCTCAATCAACGGGTCTGATTGAAATAAGATATCTAATAACAATGATATCAGGTCTCTTATGTGCACGAGGACCCACTATGTTTGGTGGATAAAAAATATACTACCTCCGTTAACGGTTATTTGCAACATTTGCCATTTTCGGTTGCTATCTATTATGTGCAACAAATTTTTTTCTTTCCATTTTTAGTAACTTTTTGCTAACAAAATGACCATATTACCCTTACTTAAACAACTTAGACATCTAATTAAATTACTAACCTGATTTAACTCTTTACCTATTATTATAATCAATTTCACCAAAAATCATACATCTTCATCAAAACCATTCGTCTCCCTACCTCTTCTTCAATTGAAATCTCTAGAATTTAATCCCTAATTCTACATTTTTGTTCATCTTCCCCCTTCTCTCTCCTCTTGCGATTTGGGTTTGTCTGGTCGTGGGTTCGAGTTTATGGGTCTGGTCGTGGGTCCGAGTTCATGGCCTCGTGGGTCTGGTCGTGGGTCCAAGTTCGTGGGTCTGGTTGTGGGTTAAAGTTCGTGGGTTTGGGTTCGAGTTCGTGGGTCTGGCCATTAATTTGAGTTCGTGGGTTTGGATTTAGGTTTTGGTCGTGGGTTTGTGGGGGTTGCGTGAGTTTCAAATCTGGTTTATGGGGGTGGTCTGGGTTTCGTGGGGATGGTTGTAGGGGTTTCGTGAGTTTCAGATCTGGTTCGTGTAGGGTGGCCTGAGTTTCGTGTTGGTTAATTAGTTGGGTTCGTGGTGGATTTGTTTGGTTCGTGGTGGTTTTGGGTGGGTTGTGGTGGTTTGTTGGGTTCGTGGGTGGTTTGTTAGGTTCGTGGTGGGGTGTTGGGGGTTTTGGCTGGGTTCGTGGTTGTGTTTCGGTGGTTTTGGTGGTGGTTTTGGGTCTAAGTATCGGTGGTTGGGTGGTTCTGGTGGTTGTCGGTGGTGTTGGTGGTGGTTCTGGTTCTGGGTTTTGGTGGTTAGGTTTTTTATTTAATTTTTTTTTTTTAAAAGAAAAGTAGGATTAATACTTAATCAAATGCCCTTGATTTTCAATAATCATGCTTTAAAAGTTTTGCCTAGTAGTCCGCGCATGTCCCTTTCGTTGCAAATAACTGTTAACGGAGGTAGTATATAGATATAAGAGACCCGTTGTCATTTTTACAAGTCTTTTATGTGCACAAGGCCCTACTTCTCTTGCTTGAAAAAAAAAATAGAGATATATAAGAGACCCATTGTCCAAATAAAAGGGTCTCTTGCATTTCTTTATTTATTTTATTTTTTTCAATCTAACTTTTTTTGGAATTCCTAACAAAGTTTCAAGTCACAAGTTCTATCCCTCTCTCTCCCTTATTTACTCACCTTGAAATTAACTCCAATACTCCATAGCTGCTAAAGTTTCATACTTTCACAAACGCTACTCTTCCTGCCTTCATCCACTCATTATTTTTTTTTTCTATCCTCTTATCTCTCATTTCATCTATTTCCTCCATTATTTTATTTTTTTAATTATTAACCCATAAAGCTGGAGCAATCACCCCTCCCCGAGCTTGCACTTTGAGGATGGAACAATCATTTTTACAGCTTAGCTTCAAGACCCTTTGCTTTCGTTCGCTGCTTTCTGCCAACTCGTATGGGCGGTGCTGTTGGTTCGTATTTCTTGTCCCGGTTGTCGCCGTCGGATCTGCGGTGTTTTGACGAGAAGAGTTTGTAAAAGGCTCGGCAAACCTTATTAGCTTCGAATCCTTCTATAACCTCAATTAATCTGAAGTACGGAGTATAATTATACTTCTTATGTTATTAGAGTTTATATGTGACATGAAGATTATTGGGTTTTCATATTAGGTGAATTTATCTTTTTTTTTTTTTGAAATTTTTTAGCGTGAATTTTGGATTTTAATGAGTTCCCATTTCCAATTCAATCCTCGTTTCATGTCAATATTTACCGTTCCTTGTTTTTTTTTCGATTTAATTTCTTCTATAATCTGAACTTTTTTAATTAAATTAAGACTTACTGTTTAGATCTATTGTTTAGGTTTTGTTCTTGATTTTTTTTCTCCATTTTTTTCCCAAATGTCTTATTTCTGATTTTACCGATTTTCTGGAATTTCGGTAGCATCACAGTATGTCTTAAACCTTAATTGTTACTTAAATTTTCAGTAAGCAGCTAGCTTTGTGACTAAATTCCCAAAGATTTTAAACTTCAATTACCTTGGTTTTGAATAGAACTAGTCAATAGTCATTATATTCTGTGACTTGATTGAGTTTTCAATACATTTTGTTACTTATTTCTAGCGACAATGACTAAAATAAGATGTTCAAGATCTATTAATTGAATGTTGTGTTGGTGAGTATATAATGTTTTACTCTAAATTATGCTTGGGTTAATTTGATTTTTAATATATTTTGAATTTTTGTGTTTGATTTGTTCTCCAGTTCGTGACAATTGCAGTAATTGAAATGAATTGGGTGGAGATGGTGACTTGGTGAGCAAAAGTCCGATTATGAGAAGAAAATATATGATTATATGCGGCTTCGCTAGTTAGCTTTCCATTACCAAATAATCACAAATGGCAAGTTTATGAATTGCAATACCTTTTTTTTTTCCATATCAATTACAATACTTTGGTAGTGTTCTTGAATGCCAAGTGTCTTTGTTAAATTTGTTGAACCAAAGAGGTTTAATTTTATGTTGGTGATTGAGTAATTGTAGTTGTAAAATTCTATACTATTAATGTTATTTTATTTAATCTTCAATTGTATTGGTGTAATTCAAATTTTAAAATTTCAGCAATTTGAATGGAGCGGTAACAACTTTAAACTTTCAAAATTCAAATAAATATTACACTGAAAAAAAATTAATTTTTTTTTTGAAAATAAAGGGATCAAGCAGACCCGTTATATAATATAACAGGTAGAGCTGTCAAAAATCGACCTGAACTGGTGAATCCGAACCGTTTCGAACTGTTTTAAAAAGGAACCGACACACTAAAAACCTGTTATTTTAAAACCATAAACCGACCCGACCCGATTTTTTAAACCTGAAACTGAATCGATCCGAATGTTTGAGAACCGTTAATGCATCGTACCCGTTATCAAGCCGAACTGATACAACCCGAAATCGAGAACAACCCGAACCGAGTACTTCCGAACCCGATAGCAATCCGACCCATTGTAAAACGAAACCGTTTAAACCCGATAAACCCAAATCATTTACAACCTGTAACTGGTTAATTAGGATTGAATCGTTTATAACCTGTAATAAGTTATGACCGAACCGATTACAACCCGTATTCGGTTATAACCGAACCGTTTATAATCCGTAAGTCCGTAACCTGTTATGACCGTAGAGTTTTTTTTCCCTTTTTTTTGGGTATATTTTATCAATAGTAAAACAAAAGGGTTTAATTTGAATTACAAAGTATTTATATTGAAAAGGTTTGGAATTTTGATGTCATTGAAACTCTTATGCTAAAATATTATCGTCCTAACGAGTAATGGCTTAAGGAACATAAAAAATTAAAAATCTAAATCAAAACCTAACTCTAGATTTGTTAATATTATTTGATCCTTAAAATCATTATACAAAAAAGGGACATAAAATTAAACAACTAATTAATACTCCGTATGATCTACTGGAATAACTAATTAAAGAATATTGAGGATATACTAGAAGATATACGTTAACGAAACCCGTTTAAAACTGGCAAAACTAGTGTCAAAACGACTGAGTTCAACTCGAACCGATTACAACCCAACTTTATTAGGACCCGATATGTGTTGACCCAAAACCCGCTTTAAACTGACAAACCCCGTTTTTAAACCGACCGAATTTAACCCGAACCGATTATGACCCGAACCAATTATAACCCGATCCGATTAGAATCCGACCCGAAAAGAAACTGTAATAAAAATAAACCAAACCGAACCGACCCGAAATTATTTAAAACTGACCTGAACTGACCCGTTAATAATTCCAGCCCGTTAAAAACTGACCCGTTACAAACCGAAAACCGATAAACCGAACCCAAAACTGAACCGAAAACCCGATTGACACCCCTAATAACAGGTCTATTTCACTCCCCTCAAAAGGACCCCATACCACACCTAACGGGTCTTTTTCCCTTCTAATGTAAGTATTATACACCACGACTAACAGATCGCCTAACTCTAATATCAGGTCTGTTTGTTTTTAAAAACAGACCCCTTTAAATGAGGGGGTCTCTTTATCAAACAGACCTCTGAGATAGAGACCTGTTCAAGACGGGTCTGTTAGCCTATTTTTGTAGTAGTGTCGTTCCTTAGAGCACTTCTAAGTTCGCTTTCCCAATCATTGAAGTTGAGAAAATTAAGCCTTGTTTTCATTGTTAGTGGTAAAGAATTACTGTCATCGTTGTTGTTACAGCTACCCATCTATGTCAAGATAAGACAAAGTTTAATAATTATGTTTAATTTAAAAATTAAAGTACCATAAACGAATTATGTAGGTAACTTTAAAAGCACTTTATTCAATATTAATTGATCCCAATTGAATTTTAAGTGATTCCGAGACCCTTTATTTGTGTAATAGTTGACCGGACTGCGGCCCTACCATCAAACATTACATTTTCAAGGTGAGTAAACTCTTTACTGATTACAACTCTTGTAACTCTTGGCTGAATAATTAACCAATACATGTTTAATTATTACCCTTTGCTTCAAGGTTCTAAACTCTTTAGGTAACCTTGTTGAGCCCAACCAATTAAATATGTAGAACGTGATCTATCCCAAATTACCCAAGATAACAAGTGACACTCTGCTGAGACTGACCCTTCACTCACGATTTAAGGATTGTTGGGTAGCTAATTGGAAAAACAATCTCAATATTACTGGGACCTAGATTTATTATGTTGTGATTATTAAGTGAACTCTAGCGCATCATCAATCAACATACATAAAATCTAACATGCATAATCTACTAATGCAATAAAACATGACATAGTATGACCCCCTTAATCCTAAGAAAACTAGAAATGAAAATGCTCCCACTTGAACCATCATGAATCTCCATCCACCTTTCTCCTTTGGGCCTTCACTTCATGGGCTTCTTTGGACTAAATTATTTAAATAACTAATCTGTTTACTTTAAATAAAAGTTACAAAAATACTTAACGGTTCACAGACCGTATTTAGATTACAAAAATATATCACTATGCACAGGTCGTATTTAGAATCTATAGGTCATACTAGTCTATATATAGCAACATAATATCATATATTATAAAAAATTTCATATAATAAATCACTCAACATTCTTGTCTAAACTACAACATCGAATGTTCATAACTAAGGCAACGCATTTTCTAAAATATCTCATATTTTAAATCATAATTAGATAATATCATATATTATTCATGACCGTTTATAAAATATCTTATATTTTAATTTAGGCATGAGATAGAATCAAATCATATTTTAATCTAGAAAGATAAATCATATTTATCTTCCATGATTATCGTAACAAATTTAGGAGATTCTATCCTAAAAAGTAGCCAATCAAATAATTTTAGAATCAATTATATCCTAATCTAATTATGGGATAAGCATATTATTTAAATCAATTATTATCCTTTTGGAATATGCTCAGAATATCCTAACAAATATATTCAATATTAACCACTTTAATTATAGATAATCACCAAAAATTAACAACTTTAAATATGGATATTATCAAATTTAACAACTTTTGAAAGATTTGATTTTATCCCAAATTCAAGATTTTATTTCAAAATAATTTTAATTTATCCCAAAATAAATCATATTTATCTTGATAATTTTAAAAACATTTTTTTTTTTTTGAAAACCATGCCAAACCACTGGCCACCGTGGTTGGCTAGCCGAAGCTAGCCACGGTGGCTGGCTGCTTCACGCAGCCACTGCCGTAAGGCATCAATGTGGCAACAGCTTGTGCTGCGCTGCAAGCCACTGTGCGCGGCCAGCCAAGGCTAGCCACGGTGGTTGGCCGCCTTACGACAGCCACTGCCGCCGAAGCAACAGCAACAGCACAGCCGTGGCAACAGCTGTGTAACACTTGCACGCTGCTGCCCCGGCCACCGGACCTCTTGCCCTCTCTCCCTCCCTCTGGACTGACCACCAGGTCGGTAGCTGCCGTGGCTGCGCCACCCAGCCGCGGCTGCCAGCCACTTTAAATATTTTTTTTTTGGTTTTTAAATTAAATCAGTCCGAAATTAAAATTAAATCAGTCCGAAAATTAAAATTAAATCCCCATTCAATTTTAAAATTAGTGTTCATTATAAAATTAATCCCAATTTATTTCTAACTTTTAAAATTAAATTGATGATCATACACAAAACATTTTTATGCATAAATCAATCCAATTAAAATAATGAAACATAAAACAAATGGAATTAATTCAAAAATCAAGCACAAAATCATATTTAGGGCTAGGAATTTTCGAAAATCCGAAAATTAGGGTTTAGGGTTCGAAATTTTCGAATGAAGTACGGCTAAATTCGGTCCTCTTCATGGCTATTTTGAGCATAATTAAATCGCATTTAATCAATTCCAAAAGTTTAATCATATTAAAATTAATAATTTAACCATAATTAAATTAATTTCTCCCTCTTAATTGATTATAAAATTAAGAACATAGATTTCAAATAATCTTATTATTATCATCAAGCGTGTTCATGTAAGAGGCTAACTGATACCACTGTAGGAGTTTATAGGTACTATAAAGCGAAAAAACATGAATAATATTCATAAAGCACTTAATCCCAAGATTGAATGCATAACACACAAGACACATAATCATACCTTTGAATCGTGAATTCCACGTAGCAATTCGACAGGCAAATTAGGGAGAGAATAGAGCCCCAAGCGTTGCTCCTCTACTTAGTCCACGAAATTCGAACGAGTCGTCCACCAATACTAGATTGGTCGAGTGAAAGAGGAAAATCACGATCACCACCTTTAATGGACTGATCCGACCACCACGAACCACCACCACCACGAACCACCACCACCACGAACCACCACACTGGCGCTGAGAGATGAGGAGAGTGCCGTGAGAGAGAGAGATAGTTTGAGAAGGGTTGAGCTCGTATTTGCTAATTAGGGTTTGATCAAACTGATCACACAATTGCACTACTGGAAACCCTAATCACTTAGTCTATTTATAATCCCATTATAATTAGATTAAGTCACGAAGCCCAAAACCCTCCTTATTCCTCCATATGGCCAGCCATACTAGGGGATGAGGCCCATCATGGGCCTCGTCCTCTCGTGCTCGATCTAGGTCTTTTGTGTGACCTTATAAGATCCGTCCAATTGGGCTTTGGCCTATTTTACTAGCTCAAAGATGGTTAGTACCTCTAGCTATGATATAACGACGACCCAAATGTATGAACTTAATTATCTCCAAAATTTGATTAATTTATGTATATCTAGTAATTGTACATGACGAAGACATAAATCCTTCATTGTGAACATCATACTCTCTGAAAAGTGATAATTTGAGCCCCCTTGGCAGCTTCCCATCTTGTTGCATTGCTAACATAGTGTCAACTATTGCCCTTCTTTGGTGGAGCTTTAAATGTGGTTTGCGTCTCTTGTTTGGTGGACTATATTGCTCTTCATTTTCTGACTGAAAGCACACAAGCTCCTCTTCCATTAAGATTTGCTCCAAATTGTAAAATTCCTCATCAAACATGTCTGCCATTTTGTGTTTTTTTTTTTCGTTTTTTTCTTTCTTTTTCTTTTATTTTTAATTTTCAATTTGAATGAGATCGAGTAGAAGAAGAAGAAAAAGAAGAACCGAACAAGTGCTTGAACACAAACTGAGAAGAAGCAGAATTTATTAGATGATGATTATGTACACTGCTAGGACTTCATTATTATTATGTAGTGTGCTGTAATTTTTTTTTTTTTTAGCCTTAGTAGTAGTGGAAAAACATTCATTTTGAACCTAGTGTGTAATTGTTTTTGTATAAATAGGAGATGACTTTGTGGGTGGAATTTAAAGTCAGCTGTGAAAAAAATGTTTGGCGGTTCCTTTAATTTTTGGGTCAAAATTTCAGTACAAAAGTTTTGGAGGGAAACTTTTTACCCCCAAAAAATTGGCAGAATTTTAAAAATGCATTTAACAAATAGGGACTCTACATTCTCTCTCATACTTCTTAATCACATGCCCTCTCTTTACTTAATCTCCATTTCTCATTTTTTTACTAGGAGTCCGAGTCGACTCCAAAGTGGCAAAAAACTAGAAACGAAGGTAAAAATATACTTGTTTTTAGTTTTCACCCTGAATATTAAGTGGATCTTATCTGCTATCGACAGACAACTCACTTAGGGGGAAAATAGGAGTTTTTTTGCTCCCAGCCTTAAGTGGAGCTTATCTGCTATTGGAAGACAGTTCAACTTGGGGGGGGGGGAATCAGAGATTTTTGCTTTTAGCTAGCCTGAATATTAAGTGGAGCTTATTTGCTATCGGCAAACAGCTCACTTGGGGGGAAATAGGGGATTTTTTGCTCCAAGCCTGAATGTTAAGTGGAGCTTATCTGCTATGGGCAGACAACTCACTTGGGGGGCAAATCGGGGATTTTTTGCTCCCTGGCTGAATATTAAGTGGAGCTTATCTGCTATCGACAGACAGCTCACTTGGGGGGCAAATTGGAGATTTTTGGGTCCTAGTCTAAACATAAAGTTTGGGTTAAATTGAAGATTTTTCGACAAACACTAGATAACAACTCAGGTTTAGGAAGAAAAGTGCTAGACAAAGTGCAAGAAACATACGATACTGAATAGATAAATTTTATACAAAACTAGGTGAGAACTCAGTCTCCTAAAGTTGAAATGATAGATTTTATATAAAAGTGAGAACATCGGTTACACCGACATCCTCACTTGGGGGGGGGGGGGGGGCTAGTTGTATAGGGATAGGGAGATATCGATAACAGATAGATATGTGTCGATATCAACCCATTTAAAGATTGAACAAGTCGAAATTTTATATCATATTAGTTATGTCGGCGTCCTGCCATGGCATGAACATTACTTGCATGGCCTGTAGCCACCTGGCAGATTAACTCACTATAAATCGGTAGGTTAATCCCTCATTAGAAGGGGGCATTAATTACATTCTCTCTCTCTCTCTTATTCTCTTAATCTCTCTTGATATCATCTCTTCTTCTTCATAAACACTTTCTGACTTTGTCATCGGAGTGGTTATCCCTGGATTCACCACGGGGTTAGCTAATCTTTATTTCCTGTGTTGGTGCTTAGATGGACGATAAGGTCTTCACGGATCTTAGATTTGGGTTGTCGGGTCTCATTCGGAATAGGACTGATTGTGTCTCCAATGTATTGTGTGTATTACCAATTTTAGGAGAAAGTTCCAAAGCCACTTTTAATGGAGAAAATAGAGTAGCCTACTGCTTCAATGGATGAGAGTGAGAAAGAGAGGGGCAAAATAGTTTGTTTACATCAAAATGTGGGCGTTAGTATGTAAAATGAGGATGACGTTTAACTTTTCACCTTTTACTCACTCGTATTATATTTTTAATAAATTAATTATTGTATCCTTATCAATAAAGCATATATAACTTTTAGAACTTTTTGTGAAGAACTACCTTATATATACATTTCATTTTTTGTGAAAAACTACCTTATTAAACAAATGTTGTAAGTAACTACCTTATACACATTAAATGTTGTGAGAAATCACCTTATAAAACACTTAGGCCCTATTCTTTTGAGCTGCTCTGCTTGCTGAGTCCTGCTATACTCTGCCGAGATTTGCTCTACTCTGCCCTACTCTTCCCTGCTATCCTCTGCTTAAAAATAATAAATAATAATAATTAATATTTAATAATAATAACTAATATTTAAAGATCATAATAATTAATATTTGATAATAATAATAATGCGGTAATCATAATAGTAGTAGTAGTAGTAGTAGTAGTAGTAGTAGTAGTAGTAGTAGTAGTAGTAGTAGCAACAACATTAGCAGCAGCAGCAGCAGTAGCAGTAGCAGTAGCAGTAGTAGCAACAGCAGCAGTAGTAGGAGTAGGAGTAGGAGTAGGAGTAGTAGTAGGAGTAGTAGTAGGAGTAATTGTGAATATTTAATAATAATAATAATAATAATAATAATAACAACAACAACAACAACAACAACAATCTAGGTTGTCTGAATTCGTTCCTGGTCCGCTGGTCGTGTTGTGTCGGTTGCGGCTCGGTGGAAGTGGGACAAGTATGGCACGCGTTGCAGGGCGATTGGTTATGAGTTTCTTCCTTTCTCCTTTTCTTCATTGGGGGAATTAGAGAAGGATATTGTTGCATTGCTGAAAAGGGTTCAGGATATTGGTGCTCGTGCAGCTACTCACATTTTCAAAAAGATCGGATTCGCTATAGTTAGAGGGGTGGGGGGGCCAGATTGTATATCAGCTCCCTACTAATTTCTTGTAAATCGGTTGACTTTGTAGGTTTTAAAGATAATAATAATATATTTATGATTAATAATAATATATATAATTAATATAAATAATAATAATAATATCATTATTATTTTTATTAATAAAATCTACTCTATTCTGCTAAAATTTGCTCTGCTCTGCTGAAATCTGCTCTGCTCTACTGAGTACTCCTGCTCTGTTGTGTCATAAGCTCAAAAGAACAAGGTCTTAATGTTGTAAGAAGCTACTTTTTGCCAGATTAATAAACTGAATAAGGAACGTCTAATGACCTATTTTCAATCATTTTTTCTCCTTTTCCCACCCAATTTCTTCATAGCCCCTAATTCCTTTTCTCTTTCATTGTTAAATCAAGCACATGATAGCAATTTACAACATTAAGTTTTTATAAGGTAGTTTCTTACAACAATATTTTTATAATGTAGTTTTTCACAAAATATGATGTATATAAGGTAGTTTTTCACACAAAAAGTCCTAACTTTTATATGTTAGAATGACTACGATTGATTTTGGGTAACTTTTGATCAATCATTTTAGGACGACTTTAAACCAATATATTTAACGTTGTACACTTGATTTTTATTTTTAAAAAGTCCGTGAATATATTGTGGGACGATAGAGTATGTTTTATTATATTGATTAATACAAAAGTGCACATGAAGGGTAATATATAAGATATGTGAATGTGCATGACTATATTTAAATAGGTAAAACATGACCAAGATATTTGTAAAGGTTGTATTCCTATATTATATAGCTATTTTAAAACCATTTTATTCAAAGTCGAATTGAAAATATGATAAGTATAGAGTACCGTGATAGATAATTAGATGGGTACACGTTATTGTGACTAAAATTATTATACATTAAAAGCTTTAAATATAACAAGTAATAGGTTAAAATTTGTGAGAGTTAATATTTGAACTATTTAAACCGTGCAATTACACGGGTACTATACTAGTATATACCAAAAGACACGGGTACTATACTAGTATATACCAAAAGACACACCAGCAATAACACGTGTCATCTCCTGGTGTGTCCTTAGTTGTTATTCTTATTTATTTTAGTAAAAGATTTATTAATTAAAGAACAAATCATCTACAAAAATAAGATTTTTTTTTATACTAGATATTCCATACTAATGTAGTTTTTATTATACCTAAAATAAAAAGAGTTCATAATTTTTTCTAAAAAAACTTGGAAACTTTAAACTAAAAATTAAATTCTTAAAATAATTTGTGACCTGTTTTACAATAAGAAAAAAAGTACTCGGATTTTTTCCCTACTTTTGTTTTAGTTGTGTATCAGAAAAAAAAAATTTAGAAGCTACAATAAAAATGTAAATATCAAATCAACCTTTCACATACTTTTATTATTCCTTGACTAATTTATGATTATAATACTTATCAATCAATCAATATATATATATATATATATATATATATATATATATATATATTTATATTTATATATCACCGTGCATGGCACGGAATCTAACCTAGTAATAATAATAATAATATATAATATATACTAAAAGACACACCAATAATGAAATGTGTCATCTTCTGGTATGTCCTTAATTGTTCTTCTTTTTTAATAAAAGAAAATCTATTAATTAAAGAAACAAATTATTTACAAAAATAATACGAGTATTACTTTTTATACACATTCCATACTAATGTATAAACCAATAATTATATTTAAAATATAAAGATTTCACAAATCTTTCTTAAAAAAATTGGGCAACTATTTCCTTCGTTTCTTTATAGTTGCAACACTTTCCTAAAATGAAATGTCACAATTAGGGGTGTACATCTTTATAGTTGCAACACTTTCCTAAAATGAAATGTCACAATTAGGGGTGTACATCGGTCCAGATCTCGGCCGGACCGAAACCGGATTGGACCGGTTTACGCGGACTGGCAGTGGACTTGTATCTGTCGGTCCGGTTCAGGTCCAGTTTCGCCCCGAAATTTTATGTACACCCCTAGGGGGCCTGGCTAGGGGTGAATCGGTCCAGACCCACACCGGACCTGAATCGGATTGGACCGGGGCTGGAATGGAACCGTTTTCCCGGACTGACAACGGACCTGAATAAACCGGTCCGGATCAAACCCGATTCGGTTCAGGTCCGTTTTTCGGTCCGGGTTTTATTTTTGTACACCCCTAGTCATAATAGTTGCAACACACTATAATTGGAAAGTATTTTATGTCAAAAGTTGTACTATTATCCTTATTATAATCTCATGGTCCACTAAATTATACTCTTAATTATCTCACTCCTCCATTTTAGTTGTTTTAAATCACATGAGACTCACTTTTCTTAAAAACCGTGAAAAAGGGTGTGTTGTAAGTATTAAAAAATGGAGGAAGTATAAACCATCTATTATTTTTTAAAATAAATAGTGACCTATTTAGAACAAGAAAAAAGATTGCTAAGCTTTTTTTTTTTCCTACTTTTTAGTTGAATGGTAAGTTACAATTAAAAAATGCAAATACCAAATCAACCTATCACATACTTTTATTATTCCTCGACTAACATATAATATTTTTATACCCCATTAATAATCAAGTTCAATGTTTCATCGTCTCCATTATTAATCAAGTTCAATGTTTTCATCGTCTTGATCAGAAGTACTATCCTTATTATCATATGATTTTGCCTTCTCTTGTAGTTTGTTAAGACAAACATCTAAGCAAAACAATAAGAGTGTGTTTAGATGGAAGGAAATGGGGGAAAGGAAAAGAAGAGAAATTGAGAGAAAGAGTTTCTTTCATTTGAATAAAAAAATTAGGGATGAAGAGAATGCGATAAAGAGAAAAATAGGAATTAAATTCTGTAAAAATAATCCCTCTAATGATAGAGAGATTTGGAAAGAAAACTCATCCTTCTTCATTCTCCTTCTCTTCCCTTCCCTCCCTTGCACCTCCCTCCATTTCTTTCCACAAGTATGACCGAGTAATTCTTGTAAAGCGAAATTGATTCAATAATACCCATATGTATTAACATAGCAATCGGTCATTCTTTACAAACTCAAAGAAGCAGAATCTAAAAGAGGCGCTGGATGCTTCCTCACAATGAAAATTTCATCATACACCCACACCAGGTCAAAATACATGAGTTATAAAAACGCGGAAAGAACCTTATATATAAATACAAAGTACACGAGCAAAAAAAAAAAATGATTCTCCTCTTGATTTAAAAGATTGTTTTGTTATTTTTATTCCTTGATTCATTATTTACATTCCATATTACTTTGAATAAACAAAATTTCATTTTTTTTGTTAAGAGAAAGAAATTTATTGTTATTTCGGAGTTGATTTTATCGTTTTGATGAATCATTTAATTGAAAGATCGATGTAATTGACAAATTTGTTGTAGAGAGAAAAGGTATTTTCAAATATTTTTTATTTTCAATTTTTATGTTTTGGTATTAGTTTCTAAGGTTGAAGATGATGTTCTTCCTATTTTGATGAATGTTCTTTTATCATTTTTTTAATTGCAATGAGATATGTTTTTTTTAAGTCTGATCAATATGTTCTTTGAGTCTAAACTATATGTTCTTTACAATACAAACAATGTTCTTTAAGGTAATATATATAAATCATGTTCTTTGATTGTAATAATACAAATTATGTTCTTTGGGTATAATAATACAAATTAAGTTCTTTTTACTTGTATAATATGTTCTTATATTTTGAATTTCGAATTTTTGAAATTTAAGAAAGAAATTTTTAATTATATTCGTGTAAAATTAATTTTAGATAGAGAAAATTTTGATATCTGAATATTTTCTTATTCAAATGTAATATTTTGAAATGATTTGATATTAAATTATTGGTAAAACTCAATTCATAATTATGTTTTTACCTTTTTGATAATAAGTATCTCATAATATGTTGTGTTCTTTATATTTCAGTGATACGTTCTTTTATAAATTCATGTTGTACTTTATAATTATTTGCTATGTTCTTTCCGCTTTAACTTGGGTGTACCATGCGCATGGTACACCTGGGTGTACAAACCACCAATTGTCCTCACAACACTAACATAATCATAATCAGCACACTTACATAAAATCGGCTCACACGAGGATGTAAATGATACAACCGGCTCACACGAGGTAGTAACTTGTAAGAGATGGCGACTTGCAGAGCCAAACAAGCTTAATGAGTGTGAGTTCATCCGGAGATTACCTAGTTTAATTCCTTTACGTAACTTATCAGAGCCTGTAAGTTGTAGAGCCCAACAATGCTTCTTCATGCTTGCAAATAAAAAGGTGGAACCAAAATGATGTCCATCTTGTAATTCTTTTTTTTTTTTTTTTGATGTTCCACCCAATCACTCTTTGGACTAATCTAGATTCGGGGCTTAAATATGGAGGGTTAGATTTCAATCCCTCTCAATTGATGTTATGGGAAATCGAACACGCAATCCTCCCTTCTAAGTGCAGTCCCTATCACCACTAACATTCGATTGGTTCATCATAAATAAGTTAATAAGTCTTAGAGATAAATGATACATTTTCTTTCAATGATAAAAGATCGCCATTAGTTGCTATTTAACAAAGCAGTAGGTCAGTCTTTGCATTTTGAGAATGCTAGAACAGTTTTGGGCATCTCAGAGGTGAGATATTAGAAAGTGATAAACAAGTACTCTAAATACAACCGTCTTACACGAGGATGTAAATAATACCCACTCCTAGATTAGAACATATCAATACCATCATCATCTTCTTCTTCTAATTCATACTTAGCCATCACCTCAGCCATAGCCTCGCAATCCGCATATTTTACATTTGGAGGATGATAAACCGATGGACTAGGACCAATATCGGGGATAAATTCATCTGAAAAAAAGATGCACAAGAATACCAATATTTTAGTGCCTTAGACATACTATAATTGAAAAACAAAGAGAAGTAAACAGTTAGGTCATGTTTTGTTCATCAGATTTATTAAGCCCATATAAGATTCCATTAAAAACGTACCAAAAGAAATGGGACTGGGATTCAGAATACAACATTCAATCTCTCGCTCTGAAGGAGAACCGAACAGATCAGCATAAAACAGCTCTGGAGAAGAATCATTGTCTTTCTGACGAGCAAAGAAGTTCATATGAACACCATAACGCAAGCGTCCTCCTCTACACAGATACGGACTTTGTGCAACAATCGCCACACATTCATAATCAGCATCCTATATACATAGGCAACAAAAAAGTATCAGCACAATATTAACTAGGGAAACACAAATAAGTGAAAACAACAGAGAGACGATGAAGCAAAACCTTGTGAATCGATTTGTAATATTTCAGCACCTCCTTAGCCATTTTACGAAAATCTGCAAAATTATCCTCGTCTCTTGCAGACCTGCCATCAAGTATCATCAGATTATGATCATAACACCAACTAACAGATTTAACCAATCAAGTAAGTTCATTAAAAGTCAGTACATATGGCTAAATTCTACAGGCTGAAATATATGAGCAAATGTAATGATATGAACTATGTACGAATTAATACAGCACTCGTTGAATAACTTATGCAGATAATTCAAGTTAATTTCACCCACACAAAGTAGACACATTGAAAGTCACCAAAGTAGAGTAGTAGACACATTGAATAAGTATTCGATACAACATTGGAACAATATTAACTCACCAAAGTAGAGTAGTAGACACATCAAATACCAAGGGAATGGAAGAAGGGGAGGACAATGAATCAACTACTCCATATAACATTGGAAAAAATTAACTCACCAAAGTAGAGACATAGAACAAGTACTCCATATAACATTCGAATAAAGGACGGTAGACACATCAAACAAAGATTACGTATATAACATTGGAGGCTTGGAGCATGTATAGAATA
Source organism: Chenopodium album (assembly GCF_948465745.1). NCBI lineage: Eukaryota > Viridiplantae > Streptophyta > Magnoliopsida > Caryophyllales > Amaranthaceae > Chenopodium > Chenopodium album. The sequence goes on from NC_137846.1 coordinate 16,830,023, forward strand.
GAAGTCTACACAAATCAAACATGTCATCAACTAAACAAGTCTTTAGGGTAAATAAGGATGTATAGAATAGAAGTCTAACAATGAAAACATAGTTAGCCTGCAATATATACATAAATAAATAAGGATCATATCTTAGCAATGCGAGTGGAAAAATATTCAACAAGAAGGGATTGATTGATAACAAAAACGCACCCTTGATCATCAGATAAATCGGAATCGGATGAGTAATAACAGAGACGCTTCTATGGAGGAGATTCATCAGATTTGTCACTGAAAAAAACCAAACATAAGAATAAATTCTCAATCAACTAAAATTTCAACTTTCTCCTAATATAAATTGCGAATTAATTCAAGGATACACGTGAAGTTCAGAGCTTACGGTTCAGATGCTACGACACTATCTTTAAGGGCAGACATTGCATCGAAGAGAGCATCTCTGAAAAAACATTAAATTGACAAAAGTTAGAGATTAGAATTTCTGGAACCAAATTTATGAGGCCGAAACATCCATGGAATTTCATAATTTTGACGACTTTTCTCAAAACATGTGTGGACAAAATACTAAATTGATAAATGGAAAGAGATTTTCTGGAATCAAATTTCAAAATTTCTAGGTTTAAAATCACTATACAAACTGGAAATTAAAAGAAAGAGAGGTAGATATGTACAGATCGTCAATTGCAGCAGGAATTTGCGTGTCCTCCATCTTCAGGTTTCAAAATAGACGCTTGTTTTTTAGGGTTTCTGTGTGTGAGGGTTGGATCGGTGGAAAGGGGTGCCTATTTATAGTTAACAATCACAAGGGCGAAGTTAAAAATAAAAATATGGTAACCTTTGCTGTTCACTATTAATAAATTCCGTTAGTTGGGTCTACTCTCCAATTTTTAATATTTTTTTATTGATTTTAGTGCGTTGTAAAATATTCCGTTTAAGATTATGGGCTCTTTTGGATCTAAAGAATCCAAAATTGAGCTTAGATTTGGCAAATATGAAACGTAAATATCTCGTTTTGCGTTAAAAAATGTCTCGATTTGCGTATTTACATTTTAACGTGTAAAACGAGGTATTTACGTTTGTTTTTTTGACAAATCTAAGCTCATTTTGGACCTTTACGACCAAAATAGCCCCCAAAATCTTTAATGGAACATTTTACAACGCGCAAAAATCAATAAAATAGTATTAAAAATTGGAGAGTGGGTCCCACTAACGGAATTTACTAACGGTGAGATAACAACAAGGTTACTATATAGTCACTAAATGAAGTTGCGGGTTACTATATAGAAATTTTAAAAAGTAAGAGCACAGCGTAAAATTTCTAAAAGTAGCGGGGTATATTGTAGAATTTCCCAAAAAATAAACAAATACTGCAAGGCCACTTTGGTGATTGAGAAATTTTTTTTTTTTTTTGAAAGATTGGTAATTGAGATTTGGTAAAAGTAATGTTTGATTCTAGTCTAAATTACCTGATGGAAATCCAAATAAGGATCTTACTTCCCCTGCCCTTCACTAAGGGCATAGTGTTCCTACAATCGATTTGGTTTGATATTCATGAAACATGTACATTCAAGAATTAGAGTGCAAACAAGCAAAATCATTGAACACATCATTCACCTTATGATTCTTTTTATAAGATCGAAGGCACTCTCTCATTTGCTTTTCTTTTGTAATAGGCTTAATCGGCAAAATACTCTGCAAGTCGTATTGGGATCTTCTGGAGGCAACCCAAGATTGCGTCTTCTTTCAGCCTGTGAAACCAAGGGAAAGAAAAATGGCAGGTTACCGTTGGTCCTCAATATTCAACTAAGGGTCAGTTCACATTTACTTAATTTCAGTTCAGTTCAGTTCAGTGCAGCTCCAATCAGATCAGTTCAGTTCAGTTCAGTTCAGCTCCAATCAGTTCAGTTCAGTTCAACTCTTAATTTCCCTCTCTCATAAAATATTCAGTTTAGTTCAGCTCCAATCAGTTCAGTTCAGTTCAGTTCAGCTAAGTTCAGTGAACAGGCCCTATATAGATCCAATAATTTTAAGGCCAGAAACTTCAAGGTGACACTTAGAGGGGTAAACAGACAGTACAGTTAAAAAAGTGTTGCAGAGATATTTAAGCTTGAAATCTTGCTATCGGGACCTTCTGGTCTAACTAAACTAATCGTAAAAGTATACAACAAGGCGGATAAGATATTAGAACCTTGTCTTTTTCCAGCTTTTTTTCAAATTTTTTCCAAGCCTTTTTTCTTTACCTTCCTCCAACTTCCAAAAGAAATACACATTAATACAAGAACCATGTCTTTTCCAATTCGAATCCTCTCCTATAGACATTTCAAGCAATTGTTAGAAGTACAACATTGATTATTTTTTTTTTTTTTGACAAGAACATTGAATAAATTAACTACTCGCTTTGCTAGAACTTTTATACTATGGTTTTCAAGACATAATGAAATAACAATCAATATTTTAGGAGTTATCGAACTTAATTATAAGATATTTTCCAATTTTTCGTATGAAATGCTTAACATAGCATTAAATTAACTCCATTGAAAGAATGTACTATACAATAACCAAAACACAAATAGATAAACCAAGGCTAATAACAAATTACCATCTTAATAGATCAGCCACAAATTAAATACAATCTGCCATCTTAAAGCACAATAATTATTCACATAATCCCACAATGAGTAAATGAATTGATATTTGAATTAAAGTGTGTGTGTGTGTGTTTTTTTGGGCTGAAATGCTCAATAACACAATCAGAGTCCAAATCACCAAATGAACAGATCAGCCAAAAATTCAATCCACTATTTTTAATCACATTAATTATTCACATAATACCACAATTGCTTACTGAATTGATGATTGAACTAAAGTTTTTTTTTTTTTTGGCTGAAATTGTCAATAACACACAATCAGAGTCCAAATTATCATCTGAACTCATCAGCCCAAAATTCAATCCACTATCTAAAATCACATTTATCATTCACATAATCCCACAAACACTAACATAATTTATAATTGTTTTTTTTTTTAAATTGTCGATAAAACACAATCAGAGTCCAAATTACCATCAAAACAGATTAGCCAAAAATTGAATCCACACTATCTTAAATCACATTCATCATTCACCAATAATCCGACAATCATCCCAAGTACATACAAACCAACATAAGATTGATGTTAAAACACTTTGACACATATACCCAAGCAACAACACCCTATGCTTTGAAAAAATTCATGAGCCTTTGCTACAATCAAACGGTGATGATGAATGTTTGTGATGGTGCGAAACATGGGATTATTTCCCCATTCAAGTCCAGCAAAAATATCAAAAGAAGCTGACCCTCTTTTTCATTTTATTTAATTACTTTATGGCCTGTTTGGTAACCAAATTTTCATTTGAAATTCTGGATTTGGCTCAATGATGTTGTTTGGATGTACTTAGAATTTGGGAATTGAAATTGACCCAAATCAAAGATTATGAAAACATGAGTATATTTCGATACTTTCTCCGTTCTTTTATTATTGCACCACTTGCCTTTTTAAGAAGTTTCACAAATATTGCATCATTTCCTCTTTAGGAAAAAAATTATTTGTGTTCACACTACAAATACCCAACATACCCTTGTTTTTCACACTTTCTTTTTAGTTTATCAATATGTCTCATGAGCAATTTTGTATTTTTACCTTTCTCTCTCTTACTTTTTTCCACTGCCAAAATATTTGTACCCAACCCCTATAGTGCAATAATAAAAAAACAGAGGAAGTATATTGAAATTCCAATCCTAAACCTATCATTTCAAATTCTAATATTTAGTAAAAAAAGCCCAACTGCCCAACTCTCTCTCTCCTATATCGTACGTACACAAGTTTAATCTTCTTCCCCAATTTTTTCTCTCTCCTAAGGTTCTTCACCATTGAAGCATACACAAGTTCTCTCGCCTCTCCTCCATTAAAGCAAGCTTCGAACTTTTTGCTCTATGATATGTCTATTTTATACAGCGTTTTACCCCCGTCCCTTGGTCATAATTGGTAGTGTTTTTGGCTCTTTAGAGCCACTTTTATTATTACTAATTGGTGTTTTCTAATGTTTTCGTAGTTTTGGTTGAGTTTTGTAGGGAATTGCACATTTGGAGCATTTTCCCAGGATTATATGAAGCAACTACGAGCATTGGAGGAATACGACCATCTTTCGTAGCCCAAGGCCGGTTGGAGTCATCAAGCCGGTGAATAAGGGCTCGACATATGAGATACCGAGGCATTTGGACCAAGTATTAAAGCCCCAAGGAGGAAATTTAGTTTGGGCCGAAGTTAATAGCCCAAACAAGAAGTCCAAGTCGCCCAAGTAGCTATCGCCCGGTTCAAGGGGTTCGCCCAGAGGCGCCCGATCGGGCAGGGTGGAAGAACATCGTCGCAGCATCCATCGCCCGACCGGGCACGAGAGATGCACCCATGAAGAAAAAGGCGGGCCCGATCGGGCGGTGCCTCGACCGATCGGGGGCGTGTTTCTGGAGGAAGGCTTAAGCGTCGTTTCACTTTGTTTAAGCTTAGGATTTGTTAGCTTAGTATAAATATGCTTTTGTTAAGTGAGTTTAGTACTCCCTCTCTTACTCTCTCTCTCTCTTATTCTCTCTTTACTCTTTCTTTCTTTCTCTCTCTAACTTTTCTCTATGTTCCCTTTAATTAAACTCTTAAGTATTACTTTCTCTCTTATTTTCTCCCTCCACAACTCTTGGTTTAATTCCATCCATTATTTCCTTTAGCTTTGGTAACGATTTCTTCTCCTTTAATTTCAGTAATTTATAATTTTTTTTTATTATGCCTTGTTTAATTGCTTTGTTTAGTTTAGATTTAATTATGTGTGAGTAGTTTTCCTTCTAGGGTTTTGGGGGATCCATAATTAATATGAAGGGATAATTTGTTATTATTGATTACTGATATTGCATGATAATTTCTTGTTGAATTGTCTTAACGCTTTACAACCGGATTATGAATCAAGCAGATGTGATTTGCTTGTAAAAATATAGCAATATTGAATTGATGAATCGAGCAGTTGTTAATTTGATATTAAAGACTATTTTCAATAGGAACTTAGATCTAGTAAATTGCGAGAGCCTGTTAGATCTATGTTGATTAATAAATTGCGAGAGCCTGTTAGATCTATGTTAATTAATTGCGAGAGCCTGTTAATCATGTTATCTGTGCAATGTTAATTATTGGTTGTTATGTTTTATCCCAGAATATTAATTATTGGTGAACTTGTGACCTTAGACTTCTTTATTATTGATTTCTTCCCTACTTTTATTCTCCGTAGTATAATTCCCTTTTTATAACAACAATTTTGGTTACTTAATAATTTAGATTATAATATTTAATTAGGAATAAATTAACTTGTTTCCCTCTGGATTCGACCCTACTTCCCTATCTATATTAGTTAGAGGATTTAGGAATTACTTTTGATTAGGTGATACGACTTTAGCTTGTCAAAATTTGGCGTCATTGCCGGGGAAACGATTTCATTTTTATTTCTAATTGTTTTTGTAGTCTAGATTATTTTCCTTCGTCCCAGAGAACGTGAGTTCTTTGGGACGGTTCTCATATTTGTCGTGTAGTTCTTTGTTTATGCCCATGTGTTCCAGATCAGGTTACATTCCATTCGATCCTGAGATCGAGCGCTCTTTCCATAGACAAAAGAATTTATACAGGAAAATACTGACAGGTTCTGGGGGTGATATTCCTAGAGACCCTTCATCTGATTCTAGTGATTCAGAAGACTATTCAGAGTCAAAATCAGATATGACAGGAAATCCACCTAAAAAGCTCAGCGATTATTCGCAACCGTCCCTGACGGATTTTCCCCACCTTACTCCTACTCCAGCCCTTGATGGAGTGCAATTCGAGATCAAACCCCAATTTATCACGATGATAGAGAGGAAGCAATTCAGTGGAGCTAAGGGTGAAGATCCTAATCTTCACATTGCAGATTTCTGTCAATATTGCAATACCATCAGGCAAGTTGGGGCTATCCAGGACCAAATCAGGGAGATTCTTTTTCCCTTTCTTTATGTGGAAAAGCTAAATTGTGGTTTAATGGTTTGAATAGAAATGCACTTGGTATTACTAATTGGGAGACTCTTGTTTTGAATTTTTATAACAAATACTACCCTGCAGAAAGGACAACCTTATTGAGAAGTGCAATTCAGAACTTCGCCCAAGAGCCAGATGAAACTTTATATGAGGCTTGGGAAAGATTCAAAGATCTGCAAAGAGAGTGGCCCTACCATAATTTAGCACAGTGACAGTTGATACAAGTTTTCTACAATGAGATTGGAAATTCATCCAGAACAATTCTAGATTCTGTAGCTAGTGGAAGGTTTATGAATCTTAATGTTTGATAATGCAGGTCAGATCATCGAAGATATGGCAATCCACAATTCCCAATATGAGAATCCTAGAGGTTTCGCAAACAAAGGGAAACATAGTGTTGACTCAGTATACTTTTTGCAAGCTCAATTAACCTCTATTTGTCAGAAATTAGATAATCTCAGTACTGCTAATTCTGCTAATGTAGCTAATGTTTCTGCCATTAATAATAATGCTAATGATGCTTTTTGTGAAAATTGTGGAATTGTAGATCATTGGGAATAAGAATGTAGGAGTCTCGTGAAGCAAGTCAATGCCTTCCAAGCTTATATGCAGAATGACCCATACTCCAACACTTACAATCCTGGGTTTCGGAATCATCCATATCTTTCTTACCGGAGCACCAATGTGCAAAACCCTCCACCTCCACAACAACCACAACAACCACAACAAGCACCACCACAGCAGAAATATTACCATCCCAATTCTAGCCAGCAATCCCAACCACAAACTCCTTCACCTACCGACCCTGCTTTGTCTGAAATTAGAGCAATATTAGGAAATATGCAAAAGCACATGGAGAGTAGGGATGCTCAAATTGATTCAATCTTAGCCCATAATAAAATCATTGATGATCAAATTGCACAAATTTCCTCTACTCTACAATCCCGCCAACAGGGAGCTCTACCATCGCAGCCAGTACGACCTACAGAGCAAGTGTTTGCAATTACCTTGAGGAGTGGTCCACATTATGATGGGCCTCCTATGCCCAGAGATGATGAATCTGTTTTAACGAAAAATACTAATCTTGATTTTGTTAAACCAAACAATGTTGTTATTAGCCCTGCAGAGCTACAGGGTAGTACTAATATTTCTGATAATACATTGCAGGGTACAACTCCGGGGAAGGTTGCAACTCAAGATAAGAGTAACAATGTTCAAAAGCCAATTATCAAACTACCATTCCCCAATAGACATTTGAAGACTAAATTGGATAAGCAATTCGGTAAGTTCCTGGAGATGGTGAAAAATTTGCAGGTAACAATCCCTTTCACAGAGCTAATTACACAAATTCCTGCGTATGCAAAATTCATGAAAGAAATATTGACTAGGAAAAGATCTATTAGTGAGGTAGAGACAATCGCTTTTACTGCAGAATGTGGTGCCGTACTACAAAATAAATCTCCACCTAAACTAAAAGATTCGGGTAATTTTTCTATCCATTGTCATATTGGAAATCTGTTGATTGATAATGCATTATGTGATTTGGGTGCTAGTGTTATGCCATTATCTGTGTGTTCTAAGCTGAATATGGGAAAATTAAAAGCTACCAATATTACTCTGCAAATGGCCGACCGTTCTTTTAAATACCCTTTAGGTGTTTTAGAGGATGTTCCTGTTAAAGTAGGTAAACTTTATATACCTGTTGATTTTGTTGTTCTTGACATGGCGGAGGATTTGCAAACCCCAATTATTTTAGGTAGACCATTCCTTCATACTGCAGGAGCACTTATAGATGTCAAAAGTGGTAAACTGACACTATCGGTAGGGGATGATAAAATTATTTTTAATCTGAATAATTCCCCTAAAAGGCCTATGATAGAAGAGAAGTGTTTAGTATTGATGTGGTTGATACTAATTGTTCTAATAAGCCCCAAGCTCTTGTAGAAAATCCCTTGGAGGCGGTATCTTGTGTTGCATTTTCTACAGGAAAAACTAGCGTATGGAAAGAGGAAGTGGATGCAATAGAAAGAGCCCTTTACTGCGAAGGGCTTGGTTTTAAAGATGAGACGGTGGAGAAAAGTGAGCACGATGCGACAACTGAGCTCGTAATGAGAGCCCCACCTGACCGAGTGGTAATAGCTCAGTCAAGTGAAGAACAAAGGCAAATTAAGGCCAAAGAGGTGTCCCTTGCGATTAGTATTGAAGAATCCCTAGTTCCAACCACAGGAGATCCGCCCGACCGGGCGCAAGAAGAAGAAAAAAAATGGCCTCAAATTCGCCCAACCGGGCGGCCGCCCGATCGGGCGCGAGAAGAGGTCCGTATACGACAAATTTTGCCCGACCGAGCGATATGGTGCTCGACCGGGCACGTGAAGGATCGATATCGAGGACAAATTTAAGCCAGACCGGGTGAAAAACCGCCCGATCGGGAGCGAGGTTAGCGAGTTAAAGTCCCTTTTTCTCTCTCGATCGGGCGAGAGGCGGGCCCAATCGGGCGCGCCATCACCACCCCTCCCCCATTTTTCTTTCTCTTTTTCCTTTTTATCCTTTTCCCTTCCCTTACTAAAACCAGGTGACGTCTAGCCGCGCTGGGCTAATTCCTGAGTCAATGAGGACATTGTTTGATTTTTGCTTGGGGGAGTTTTTGGATTGAGGTATGGTTTCTTTCTTTTTGTTAGTATAGATTTATTTCTTTCTAGTATACTTTTATTGCTTTCAAAAAATGAAAAAATACAAAAATATGTTCTAATGAATTGTAAATCATGCTTCCCTGTGCCCCATGCTTAAAAATTGTTTTGATTCTTGGTATATGATGATGAACATTGTGGATAGGTTATCCATGACTTGATTTGATTTCTTGGATGCTTTAACATGCGTCAAATTTTGCCCAACTGCTTGTGAATATAGTGTTTGACTAGTTGATTTGGTAAGGAATTGTGTGTTAGTTCCTGGCATGTCAATGAATTTGAGTATTGGTTTGCAACTTTGAGTAATGTTTGTATGACTCATTATTATGCAAATTGAGGAGGACGAAGGCAATTGTTCTTTTAGGTAGCCTTCAGAATAATTTAGATACATTTGTTCCCTTCTTGCTACCAATGTTGTTGCCTTGACTATTTGTTGTTTATTAGCCACATTACAAGCTGATTTTTCCCCATTGGTTACTAGTCCCAAGCTTGGCTTGGGGGAGCTATTAGTGAGTGAGGTGAGGAAGTTGTAGTGTGCTTGTTGTTTTGCACAATGTGGGGGAAAAAGAAGAGTAATTTTTTCTTTGATATTGTGATTGGAAAAAAATGATGAGAATTTATGTTTCAAAGTTGAAAAATTCCAATGTGAGATAAAAAGGAAAAAAAAGAGCAAAAAGAGAAATAAAATTGTTTCAATGTTCAAGTGTTCTAATTGAAGGTTGCTAAAAATAAAAGAAACATTCAAGTTCAAAAGAAATAAAAAAAAGAGTTCAAAGTTTGTTTATTCACTCAAATTCTATAATATCATATCCTTGTGAGCGATCTATTGTAAGTGTTGAAAATTGTTAATATTGGATTATTGTTTGGTGAATTTTTGTTGGAGTTGAGTATGTTGGAGTTGTTTGGTCATTATTTATTTTTGACCTTGGTTTTATTTATTAGGATTTGGCTCCCTTAAGCATGGCTTTACTCTCACATTTTCCCAAATTTATCCTACCTTTTACCCTAGCCTTACATTACAAGCTTTAAAGACCTTCTGACCTTTGTGCATAGAGTCGTGCGGATGTGAAAGTGTTTTCTATCAATGCAAGGAATGACTTGACATATTCCGAGTCGACTATTAGGTTGAGTGTATGTCTTTTTAAACACACGAGAGTGTGAGATGGGAGGGCATTTTTCACATATAAAGGGGTGGTTGGAGAGCGATCGAGTACATTCTTTACTCGTCACATAAATGAGAGTCGAGTGTGTGAGCACTAGTCTTGAATTCTATATGTTCTTGTGGTTTGCTCTACTTGACTATTGTTAGGGAGGATGAGTGATTGGATGGACGAGATTGGTTGATGTTGAAACATGCTTGTTAGATTTGCCCTGAATTAGTTGTTCTTGATTTTGACTATTTGGGGTGAGGCATGTTTTATTTATTCATTGATGAGCTCTTTGCTTAGGGACAAGCAAAGGTTTGGCTTGGGGGAGTTTGATATGTCTATTTTATATAACATTTTACCCCCGTCCCTTGGTCATAATTGGTAGTGTTTTTGGCTCTTTAGAGCCACTTTTATTACTAATTGGTGTTTTCTAGTGTTTTCGTAGTTTTGGTTGAGTTTTGTAGAGAATTACACATTTGGAGCATTTTCCCGGGATTATATGGAGCAACTACGAGCATTGGAGGAGCACGACCATCTTTCGTAGCCCAAGGCCGGTTGGAGTCATCAAGCCGGTGAATAAGGGCTCGGCATATGAGATACCGAGGCATTTAGACCAAGTATTAAAGCCCCAAGGAGGAAATTTAGTTTGGGCAGAAGTTAATAGCCCAAACAAGAAGTCCAAGTCGCCCAAATAGCTATTGCCCGGAGGCGCGCCCGACCGGGTAGGGTGGAAGAACATCGTCGCAGCATCCCTCGCCCTGTCTCGCGCCTGACCGGGGGCGAGAGATGCACCCATGAAGAAAAAGGCGAGCCCGATCGGGCGCGTGTTTCTGGAGGAAGGCTTAAGCGTCGTTTCACTTTGTTTAAGCTTAGGATTTGTTAGCTTAGTATAAATACGCTTTTGTTGTCTCTTTAATATAAATATAAGCAAGTTTGGTGAAGTTGGTGGGGAACTCACCAGTTCAAGTCCTACCAACTACTAAATGCTTGGGAGTGGCAACATTTAGAAACATTTTTGAATTGTCTCCTTAGATGGCAACATTTTTCATTTGTTGTCTTTGTAAAAGTGTTGCCTTATGTATCATTTTACCTTGGCTTTCAAAAGTGTTGCCTTTGAATAAAAATGTGTTGCCTTATGAATAGACAACGGGGGCATATATTACGCCTAGAGGTGTCCACCGTGCGAGTCGTGCGAGCTGGGTTAGGGTTAGGTGGGTCGCGGGTTGGGGTTTCATGACACACGACACGACACATGTAGGGTAGGGTGGGCCGGGTCGTGGGTTGGGTCGGAGAAGTTGGACACACCAGGGTTAGGTTCGTGGGTTAGACGGGTTGTGGGTGGGTCGAGCTGGGTTCGTGGGTTAGACGGGTCGTGGGTGGGTCGAGCTGGGTTCGTGGGTTAGGGTGGGTCAAGGTGGGTTAGTGGGTTAGGGTGGGTCGAAGGGTGGGTTAGGGTGGGTCGAAGGGTGGGTTAGTGTGTTAGGTGGGTTTGGGTTGAGCTGGGTTCGTGTGTTAGGGTTGGGTGGGTTCGTGGGTTAGGGTCGGGTGGGCCAAATAGCTAAATGGGTTGTGTGGTGTTTTAATTTTTACAAAATTAACAATTTGATGGCTTGCTCAGTTGTTCTTAATTAAGATGCCTACGTATCCTTATATCATAAAATAAGGAATCAAAGCCAACGTAGTTCTTATATTGTACTTCTTTTGGAATTTGGGGGGGGGGGCTTGGACCTATCTTTAGAAAACTAAAATTTAATTTTGCAATTAAATTGTAATTTTCGAAAAATAAGTTGCCTACGTATCCCGAAAGAATCAAAGCCCACGTAGTTCTTAGCGTACCTGATTTAGACTTTTCTAGCCACCCATGTTTGTTGCATCATCATACCCGGAAGCTGCATCATCCGTTGACGACTCCAATATCATCACAGGATCATCTTCATCGTCTTCGTCTTCCTTTAAACCTTGAGTTCTTCTTTCAGCTTGATCCCAATTTTTCTTACAAACACAAATTTAAATGCTTTCCGGAGTTAAGCGAGATCTTTTTTCATCTAACACTCTTCTACCTGCACTAAAAGCAGACTCGGAAGCAACGGATGAAGCGGGAACTGCAAGTATATCTTTTGCAATTCTCGCCAATATAGGAAAACTTTTTTGATGTTCTTGCCACCATTTTATAATTTGAAAGTTGTTGTTGGTCTCATGTTGATATGACAAATAATCATTAATAGCAAGTGTTGAAGAAGATGATGATGAGAATGATGTAGATGCTTTGTGTTTTTTTTTCATAACTTTATCAAGAAAACCAAATCTGGAATCGGAAGTGCTAGTAGTAGTTGGTGTTGCTAAATCAAAACCATAAATAGATGCATACTGATCATAAAGGTCTCCCAAAACAGATTTGCATTTGTTAATATATTCACTAACATCATAATCGATACTTAAACTCATATAATAAAATTCTAAAAGATTTTCCAAACCTTCAGCTTTGACACCGGGGTCAAGCGTAGCAGCAATTCCATAAATAATTGGAAATTCACTAAAATAAGTATGCCACTTTCGTTTCATGCTATCAAGAACGAGACGAAGTCCATCAATCTTCATATGCTCTTCGATGGTGTGAACAACTTTAAGACACTCAATTATGACTAAATGAATGTTAGGCTCATAAATATAAGAGAAAATATGAGTTGCATTATCAAAAGCATTTAAAACATCACGAACAAAAGAAGCATTAGTCCAATGACTTTCGGTTATTAACTCAGTAGGATCAACACGAGTCTCATTGTAAAGTTGGGTTAAAATGTCATGATACTTTATAGCACCATTCAACAAATTGAAAGTAGAATTCCAACGGGTAGGGGTATCAATAGACCATTGTCTTTTCTTAAGACCTCTCTCTTTACACATAGCTATGTACTTTCTTCTAACTGACTGAGTAATCCTAATCCATTTTATAACTGTTCTAATTGGGTTTAGCAATGGTTGCAACTCAGCGAGACCCTCTTGAACAGACAAATTCAAAATATGAGCACAACATCTAACATGCAAGAGACTACCACCCAACAACAAATGCAACTCGGAGTCATTTTTCAAATAGTCAATACACTTTGTGTTTGCAGTTGCATTATCAAGAGACAAAGAAAAAACTTTATTATTCAAGTGAAATTCTTTTAAACAATCCAAAATACGAAATTTGATGTTAAAACCGGTATGCCTTTCTTCCATAGCTTGAAAACATAGTATACGTTTTTGAATAAACCAATCATCATCCACCCAATGAGCAGTAATGCAAAGAAAAGGTTCGCCAAAACTAGAAGTCCATGTATCACTTGTAAAACTAACACGACCATCAAAAGTACGAAATAATTCAATCAAACCACTCCTATACTTATAATAAGAAGTTTGTGTATAACGTCTTAGGGTATTTCGGGGGACACGAGTAAATGCAGGTTGTAATGCAACTTTATTAAAATGCTCAACGTTTGCATTTTCACCGTAACTAAAAGGGTATTCATTAGCAATAACTAAAGTACTCATTTCATCAATCATTCTATCTTTATTATAAATGAAAGGTGTACCTCCGCCGGGTAAATGGTTCATGTATCCACCCAATTGTGTTTGGACGGGCAACTTACCCCCCGAAGGACGGGGGCCATTTTCGAACAAGTCGTGTTTATTTTGCAAATGCCGACTAAAGGTTCCGGTTCCATCTCCCGTTTTCCAACTATATGACTTGTCATTTGCACCTAGCGCCTTGCAAACTAGGCATGTATACGTGAACCTCTTTGGTTGACCGGGTTGCCATCCCGGGGGTGTGACGTCAACACCGTCAAAATGTTTCCACACCCAAGAAGTGTGTCCTCGACCTCTACTTTCACCGCCACCACCTTTCATAAATCAAATTATTGAAATTAATTTTTAAACGCTATTCATGAAAATAAGCTTTTAAATTTTAAATATTTTAATTATAATTATTTAAACGCATTTTTCATGGTAATTATAAATCATAGAAAATTGGAACTAAACGAACTTTATAATCATTAATAATAGTTTTTTTCAAATATTCATAACAATAAAAATTAAATTAGAAATTACCTTGAGATGAAGGTTGAGATGTTGGTTGCGATGGAGGTGGCATAGTTGAACTCGATGATTGGTGGGAGAAATGTTGTGGTGGAGACGTTTGAATATTTTGCCCATCTCCTAAACCATAATCTCCATATTCATTGACAAATTGGTTTAAATTTTCCGTATTAATTTCATACGAAAAATTTGCACCACCACTCCTTTGGCCACCACTTCGACCACCACTTTGACTCCTTCCCATTCCTCCTCTTGAGCCCATTTTTTTTTTATGATTACTAATTATAATATGGAGAAGAAATTTTTTTTTTTTTTTTTTTTTAGAATCTTAAGAATACTAATAATAATAGTAAAGAGATTTTTTTTAACAAAAATAAAACTCTATATAACACTAAATAACACTTGAGAATTTGAGAACAATTAAGAATTTTTGAGTAAGAGAGAAAGAAAGCTTGAGTTGTGTGGAAATTTCAATGAAATGGAATTGGTATTTATAGGAAAAATTGAGGGGATGATCATACAATACAAAAAAACTAGCCGTTAACATTCTTCATCAAATTCAAAAAAAAAGTAGCCGTTAGTTTTGAAAATTATTTGGAATATGGCTGTTAGGCTAGGCGGGTTGGCCGGGTTGTGCGGGTTGGCGGGTTGGGCGGGTTGGCGGGTTGGGTGGCCTGGCGGGTTGTGCGGGTTGGTGGGTTGGGTGGGCCGTGCGTGATGGGTCGGGTTGGGTGGGTTCGTGGGTTGGGTGGGTCGAATCACGTGGGTCGAAATGGGTTGAACGAGTTGGGCCGAATCATGTGGGTCAAAATGGGCTGGGTCGAAATGGGCTGGCCTAGAATTTTTGGACCCACGACGCACCCACCTTTTCAAACGGGTTGTGCCGAGTCGGATCCGGGCTGGACCCATTTGACCCACCAGCCGTGCGGGTCAGGGTGGGCTGGGTCCAACCCGGCCCACTGGCCACCTCTAATTACGCCTCATATGTGTTGCCTTAGCTACAAGGCAACACTTTTTTTATATTAGGCAATGGTATTGCAATGTTACCTTTGCTTTATTTTGTTGTAGTGTCCTAAGTATTGCTTTCTCTCTTGTTTTCTCCCTCTACAATTGTTAGTTTAATTCCATCCTTTATTTCCTTTAACTTTGGTTACAATATCTTCTCCTTTAATTGCAGTAATTTATTCTCTTTCTTTGATTATGCCTTGTTTAATTGCTTTGTTTAGTTTAGATTTAATTATGTGTGAGTAGTTTTCCTTCTAGGGTTTTGGGGGATCCATAATTAATATGAAGGGATAATTTGTTATTATTGATTACTGATATTGCATGATAATTTCTTGTTGAATTGTTTTAACGCTTTACAACCGGATTATGAATCGAGCAGATGTGATTTGCTTGTAAAAGTATAGCAATATTGAATTGATGAATCGAGCAGTTGTTAATTTGATATTAAAGGCTATTTTCAATAGGAACTTAGATCTAGTAAATTGCGAGAGCCTGTTATATCTTTGTTGATTAATAAATTGCGAGAGCCTGTTAATCATGTTATCTGTGCAATGTTAATTATTGGTTGTTATGTTTTATCCCGGAATATTAATTATTGGTGAACATGTGACCTTAGACTTCTTTATTATTGATTTATTCTCTAATTTTATTCTCCGTAGTATAATTCCCTTTTCATAACAACAATTTTGTTTACTTAATAATTTAGATTATAATTTAATTTGGAATAAATTGACTTGTTTCCCTGTGGATTCGACCCTACTTCCCTATCTATATTAGTTAGAGGATTTAGGAATTACTTTTGATTAGGTGATACGACTTTAGCCTGTCACTCGACCATTAGTGTGTAACCTATTAAAAATGGTTGAAATTTGGTCAACCAATTTCTGAAAGCTCTTCGAATTCACCATTCAAGTGGCCTGCGAGCTTTCTCTCTCATCCATTGAAAATCAAAATAAAGATATCAATATTGCAGCAGCAAGCAAAACAACTCATTTACTGAAAATCGGAAGAAATCAACGAAATTTTGAACTTCTTTAGCACTAATTTACTAAAAAAAATGGAGGAATTTGGATTTAATAGAGGATTGTTTGGAATAATTTGGGGTATTTTTGAACTTTTTTGGTAGTAAATTACTGAATAATTGGAAATTTTTGGGTTTAATTTTAGGGTTTAGTGAAGAAAAAAATGATAATTTGAGCAGAGGAAGAGATGAAAATTTGGGAATTTAAGATTGAGGAGGAGAGAGAAAGAAAATTTGTGTGAGTTGAAAGTGTAATTCAATTTGCTTCAAAATTTCACTCATCTCCAAACATAGGTTATAATTTGAAATTTTGATATTTTCCAAGCACCCAATAATGAAATTGAATATCAAGATTTCAAATTTTGAAATTCAATTCCAACATTTGAAATGAATATCATGTTTCCAAACAAAACCTTAGGAAATTTAACGAATTCGGAAAATCAAAGCAGACCTATAAATATTCTTCTCCTTATACTAACATCCTTTTCAGCTTTCTCTTTAATCTTATTCTGGGCTAACATAAATAATTTAACCTCCCTGAAAATTAATCAGAATTTTTTAATAGCAACAAAGGTGACTCTTAATCCCAACCCTTTAAGATAATCCCTAGATTGTCAAGTTCAAATTCGATGATATAATCAAAATTCTAACCTGTTTCAATGGAGAAGAAAGCTCAGAAGTCGCTTCAATGGAGAATCTAGAGTACATGTCTAAATGGAGGAGAAAGAAAGGGGTGCATCATTCAACAAGGGCAACAGGATAAAAAAGCAATAAAGAAAAAAGAAAAAAAAAAGAAGCAAGGGTAAAAGAGTCACTACACTGTAGAATTGAAACAGTAACACATATGGGATTTGAAAGGGTAGAGATTACCACCCTAAAATGTACCATGTGTTAAAATAACCATCCATTTTTGTTGAAATTAAAAAATACCACTCATATTTTACAAAACTGTAGGTTTTACCACCTCGATCTATACTCCGGCCAATTTTTCCGAGCATTTGCCCCACAATTTCATTATGAAGAAACCTAATTTCCAATTCAAGTCAAATTGAATGAATCAAACAATAATTACATCATTAAATTCCTAATAAAATACATTCCAAACAACAAATATCGTATAACTTGAATTCTACTTCATACTCCCTCCGTCCCCAAATGATAGTCCTTTATGGGCAAATTTTAGTCTCAAAATGTTCACCTCATTTGCTTTTTTCCAACAACCATTAATATTACTCCCTCCGTCCCCTTTTGATAGTCCCTTAATGGCAAATTTTAGTCCCAAAATGTTCACCCCATTTGCTTTTTCCAACAACCATTAATATTAATTTTTTACCAAAATTCCCTCCAATTTGCAACAATACTTGTGCAAATTATTTCCCATGTAAATTTTGTTTTCCCATGTACTTTTATTTATTTCTCTCTCTAATTTTTTGCATACACAATGTCAATTTACTTTTTCAATGTACTTTTACTATTTTATTTGTGTTTATTAATTCCCGTGAAAAATGTCCATAAGGGACTATCAATAGGGGGCGGAGGGAGTAAAACATTGCAAAATAACAAAAAATAAATAAAAATTAAGTGCGTTCTTCAATTACCTTACTGTACAAATTGGTGTAAAAAAATTTAAGTGTGTTCTTCAAAGTATCCGCTTGTCAATTTGCAAAACTTGGTCTAAAAATTGGTAGAATTTGTGGAAAAAAATGCAGAATTTTATGTTTGAGAGTAGTTTGTGAAACAAGGGAGGAAATAAAACGAGAAACAACTTTTATAAAAACCAAAAAACAGCCGTTATGTGGGGCCCATGCTAGGACGAAAACTGGTCGGAGTATAGGTCGGGTGGTAAAACCTACATGTTTTGTAAAATATGGGTGGTTATTTTTAATTTCAAAAAAATGGGTGATTATTTCAATACATGGTACATTTTGGGTGGTAATTTATAAAAAATCCTAACTTTTATTATGTTGTGATTTTTTTTTATCAGAAGATTTTGTGTGTGGCTGGCCACACCATGTGGCTAGCTAACACATGAAAAAGTAACCCACCGAACAAGTAACCCCTCCGACCTAGTAACCCCTGACGAACTAGTAACCCATGACCACTATTAACCCCTGACCGGACCTAGTAACCCCTGACCGAACCTAGTAACCCCTGATCGATTTAGTAACCCATGACCAAGTAACCCCTGATCGACTGAGTAACTCCTGACCGACCTAGTAACCCCTGACCAAGTAACCCTTGACCGACCTAGTAACCCCTGGTCGAGTAACCCTTAACTGAGTGAGTAACCCTTAACCAAGTAACCCTTACTGACCGAGTAACCCCTTTTCATAAATTAATTTTAACTATACTATTTGAACATCAAATAAAGTTCAATTTTCCTTAAAAAAATAAAGTTTAATTTCAGAAAAAATAGAAGAATTGAGGAGAAGGAGAAGAACAAATCAACCTGCTGCTCTTGGTTTAAAATAGAGGAATTGATGAGAAGGAGAAGAACAAATCAACTCATGAACAAATCAACCCCTACTGACCAAATTAACTCAAGAACAAACCTCTTTCTCTCTCCTCCTCCTCCTTGTTCTTCTTCTTCATGTAGTTTTACTTTCTTTCTCTAATTCTCTACAAATCTCAACCTAACCTCATTCTCTGACAAACAATAACAACAACAAACTACTCAAAATCGCAATTGACGAAATTGAATTCCCAAATTTAATAAAAAAAATGAAGCGAAATTTGGCACCCTTCAATTGTTGTTGATGATCTTAAGCTTAATCGCAATTTTTCACAACTTGCCACCCAATTTCTATAATTCTAGGCTTTAATTTCCCCAATTTGGCAAAGAGGATAGAGAAAATGGGTGGAGTAGTGATCTGGCTTGGAGAAGAAGAAGCTAAGAAAGAGGAGAGAAGACTTCTAGTGTAAGACTTTTTTTAAAAAAATTATGGCTAGCCACATATGAAAGTTAGTGTTTTTTGTTTTTTGATACTCTTCGTTTTAGGTATCATACATACAATCTGTAATTGTTCAAAATAAAATAAACCTATTATAACTTTAACTATTATTATATTAATAATATTAGTAAAAGTTGTAAAAGGACCTACATCACACCAAGGTGGTATGAAGTGGTTTACTTGTAATTGTAATCCATTTGGAATAAACTTGTTTCGAACGCCGGGCTGCTATACCCTTAGAGCAGAGCGTGTTGATAGGCATTTCAGGTTCCGGAGCGTTGCATCAGATGATGAGCCCATGCGAAAACTTTTTCTTTTTTTTTCGCTATCTGGAATCCATGGAATTAAAGCTGGCAAATTGGGTTTGCATGTTGGTTTTGAATTGAGCTTAAGTAGATTAGGTAAATTTGCATTTTAATCGTGTTGAATCTATGTGAATGTCCATGGCTCCATGCAAATTAAATCTTTATTCTAGGCACTTTGGGTTTAGTTGGGTCATTCTTGTTTTTTCAGAAATAATATGAAGATTTATATTTTTAAAACGTTAGAAAAGCAATCGGAAATGTGACCGGTTAAGAAAAAGTGGCCAATTGACAAGATTGGTAAATAAAAAAGACACTTAGCGACAATTTGGTAAAAAAATTAACCCTAAGCGACAATTTGGTAAATAAAATAATCTCAGGCGACAATTAACCCAAAAAATACAAAAATTTCCGACAAATTACTCGCGAATGCTTAATTTAGTTC
This sequence comes from Chenopodium album, assembly GCF_948465745.1. Taxonomy (NCBI): domain Eukaryota; kingdom Viridiplantae; phylum Streptophyta; class Magnoliopsida; order Caryophyllales; family Amaranthaceae; genus Chenopodium; species Chenopodium album. The sequence continues at coordinate 16,849,740 of NC_137846.1, forward strand.
GTGGTTTTTTTACCAACCCTTTTAATGGAAATAACAATTTCAAGAAAAAAAAATCAATTTCACTTAAGTTTCATACCCCTTATTAACGAAATTATTTTAAAAAGGGGTTGGAAATAAATTTGGTATTGGGATTTAGCAAAATAAAAGGGATGACATATTAATTCAAAATCTTAAATGGGAAAAATAAATTTGAAAACTCAAATAACAAATTAAATTTAGATTTTTAAAGAGTTTGTTGACAAAAATAAGATTTTTTGGGCTAAATGCCCCGGAGTTTATTGTTTTTACCAAATTGTCGCATATAGTTAGTTTTTTTTACCAAATTGTTGCCGGAGTAAGTTTTTTTACCAATTTGTCACTAAGGGTCTTTTTTATTTACTAATCTGGTCAATTGGCCAGTAAAAGTTGATAAGAGATAATTAGGGTTTGTTCTCATTGACTGAACTGAGCTGAACTGAACTGAACTGAACTTATTGGAGCTGAACTGAATTGAATATTTTATGAGAGAAGGAAATTAAGAACTAAACTGAACTGAAAATAATATGAAGAGAGCATAGTACTCCTTTGTTTTTTTTATTTGCATCACTTTCCTTTTTGAGGTGTTTTTTTTCAATGCATCACTTCTATATTTAGTAACTTTGTACTATATTTTATCATTTCTCTCTTTTACTTTAAACCCCTCAACTTATTTTATCATTTCTCTTTCTTCCATAGTCCCCACTAAAATAATAAAAATATTTATCCTCTCTCACATACTTTTTCTTATGGTCCTCATCTAACTTTTACTATAGTAATTTATTCATCCACTCATAATATTATTATATTACTCTCATAAAACTTTGTGTAATCCAAAGTGATGCAAATAAAAAAAACGGAGGGAATATATCTTATTGTTGATTAAGAGAATTCGAGATTGTTTCAAAGGAACATAAATCTAGTTTGATACGTTTGTCCAAGTTTGATAGTCATTTTGCTACTAATAGTATAAACTTGTCAAGTATAAGATGTATTAAGTGTCAAGTTAATGCTAATGATTGTATGTAGGCTAAAGTACACACAATTGATTGTTGACCCCTTTTTTGCTTTCTTGGTCTTCAAAAAATGTCTATTTAATTCGTAGACAAAGCTTGGTTAAGAATTACCCATTGTAGACGCCAGTTCATAGAATTCTCAAGGTCTAGAATCTCTCATCAAGACCAAATTGCACGCTGCTTTTAATTTAATCAACTGTACTTGTACAAGTTGTACAACTTGTGTATGGCATACTATTAGACTTGGTTACCTATTGACATATTGTACAAAAATCAACTTTGCAACGGTCAGATTTTTATGCGGTTTAACGTGATACTTACCGGAATAACTAAAGTTGGCTGGACCTAGAAACATATGATGATGGAAACTAGATCTTCAGATGTGCAATTAAAACTGTTGTATTTGTGAGCATGAAAAGATCACATCAGTAAGAGAACAGACACATAAAAAGTTCAACAATTTGCTGAACGTCTATAACGAAGTTTTTTTTTTTGAACGTCTATAACGAAGTTAACATAACAACAAAACATCAAAACTCCCCGTCAAGTTTGTCATACTAATGTTTAGTTGTTTACATTCTAGAAATTTGTAGAGGAATAGAAGCATCATGAATTTCTTCCCTCCAAGGGATAAGGTGGAACTTTTCCATGTTGCCAAGTCTTTCTAAGAGATGGCTCTGACAATTTTGAGCGGCCATTATTCCTGCAGAGTAAGCTCCATGCACAGAACCTTGGTGATCTTCCATACTAACTGCTTCACCACCAAAGAAGAGGCTACCAACTGGTGCTCTTAGTCTGTCGTATACATCTGTAGGCTTTCCCACCAAGTCATACGAATAACAACCAAGAGAGTGAGGGTCTGTTCCCCAACGAGATACAAGATACTGGACCTGAATATATCGATAAACCAGAAGTAAGAACACTCACTCAGCAAAATTTCATTCATATTACCTGGAAGTGAAATCAGCTAAGGCAGTAAAATCCAAGGTCTAAAATTTGGTACGAGCAATTATCAAGTTATTGCATCAAGACCAGAAATGACAAATTCATTGCATAATTTAAGCTATGCTTCCTAATGGACACATGAAAAAATGCTTTACAAAGTTCTTGTTTGGATAAAAGGGAAAATATATTGCAGCCTTGCAAGACCATATTCCATTCCCTTTCAATAAACCATATCCTTACCCATACCCTCCCCTCCCCTCCGTTCCTATCCCCTCTCCTTCTCTCTGACTGATTGATATCTTAATCAAAGACACCGTATAACATTATATATAAGAGACTTTCAGCCTAACATCTATCCTGATTGAATATTGCAGGTGTGAAAATAGATGATGTTTGAATATCAACTGGCCATGCTTGGCAGAATTAGAGTCAGATCATGCTAATACTCATAACGGCCAAAAGGTACTCGAATTGACAAGCACTAGATGATACACAAACAAAGAACCTTTAGGTGTGAAAGGAGATAGAAATCACTAAATCAGTGAATAAAGCAGAATGAAAAATAACTTACTGGCTCAGTGGCATCCGGAAACATTTTCTTGAGCTGTAACATCACAAAATTTACTGCTGCCTCATCTGAAAGCTTCTCAAGATCATAAGCACACCTTCCCGCAATCATATAGACAAGCACAGGGCGTCCAGTTGCCTTGTGCAAATTAAGAAAATAACCGCATGTAAAAGAATTAGGAGCGACCATTCCTAACAATTCAACATCCGGCCAAAACACATCAGAAAATCTCAAAGCAATCTTGTTCTCATTTCCCACACCGAGATCTGAAATTGCAGACGTCTTCCAATCTGGCAACTTTGGTTCAAAATTAATCAAGTTGGCTTTCAGAACACCAAGAGGAACTGTAATGATTGCAGCATCAGCAATGATTTCAGTATCACCCACTGTCACCTTCACCGTATCAAGCCCACTAGATATCTTTGTAACCCTAGTTGGCAGTTCATAAGATAAAAATTGTGAGTAATTCCGTATACATTTTTATAATCTGCACCTAAATAGAGTTCCTTAATTCAACATTTAATCTCAAATGATTGGAATCCAGGATACCAGTCCAATATTTATGTTTTTGGGTAGGAGTAGAAGAGTACGAATAGAAATGTTGGAAACAAATTGAGAGATAGGAAGGGGAGGGGGTAGAAGATGAGCAAGAGGGCTGAAGGAAAATAAAACTGGCGCTGGTGATCAGTAAATAAGCTTTAGTAGCCTATATACAGGTTTCATATAAAATACGTTATGCTGATTGATTTAACTATGTCCCCTTTAAGAAGTTACTAATTTTACAAAAAAAAGATACCTGTGATTCAACCGTATGTCAATGTCCTTCGCAAGTGCATCTATCAATGGGTAGTAACCTTGCGTCATTAGTCCATGACCGCCAGAAAGAACTTGCTCCTGCTCATAACAAACAAATCAACACATGACAGAAAAGAAATGTCCATATGAAAATAACAACTAAGCATTTAAAAGTCCTAAAGAGCCTAGGTGCTATTGACAACTTATACCAAGATTAGAGGACCTAAGTTAAGCGGATTTAATTGACTACGAGTTAAACTAAGCTTTTATGTCACATAAAAATGTGGATAGTCCTTCCACTAGTCTGCAGTTATATACACGACTGCATGTCCCATGCAGAAAAATAGATTACCTGATCCCAAGTTTTCAAGGATATCATATCTGCATCAGCAGCAAACCAAGCTTCCAATCTACACAAGAACCACTGCAATACTTCATGAGCCAGCCCTTCTTGTCTGCAAAAATAGAGCTCACATACATGAACAAAATTCAAACATGGAAAATAATATGTGCATTTCAATCAATTTCTTTAAATCCTACCTCAAATGTGGATGCGAGTCCAGTACAATTGAAATAGCTTGAAGAACAGACATATCAGTACTGTGGGCATCCCTAATTTTCTCAGTCTATAGATACAACACAACATTTAATCAGTGCCTTGCAGTTATATAAAATAGACAGGAAAGAACTAATATCAACATAAATTCAATCACTTTGCAACTAACCTCCTTGAGAATATTTTTAAATATTTCACCAACTTCAATGACCAACTGCTGAGGAATCTGCTGTCCATCCTTAGTGAAGAGGCTACAGCTGAGAAGACAAGTTCACATCATCAGAACATATTATAATACAAGACTAGATAGACACGAAAATGCAATAAAAACTAGGGGCCACATAATGCAGCAATATTCTCAATGCTTGCAGCATTGCATTAAAATGCCATTTATCCAAATAAGCAACTAAGTGTTCTGAATAGCACTGCTAAGAAGGCCAACCCAGTGTTCTGAAATAGCACTGCTAATAAGGCCAACCCAGTGTTCTGAAATAGCACTGCTAATAAGACCTACCCCCAAAATAATGTGGGCATAGCAACATGTCAAAGAAAATTGCCCATTTGCTGAGGGCAAAAGTTATTTAAAGAAAAAGTACCTGTCGAGGTCATGGTCATAAATTACAGAGTTGTCACCACTGGTACGATATAATTTAAGCCCCAAAGAACGTATTAATGGAGCCAGTGGATTCTCATTGCAAACACCATGTAGCCTGAAAGGACATTGAAAAAAAAGGTTGTCATAACTCATATACTCATTTGTACATATAACAAGCTGATAACTTTTTCCCTTAGATGGTTAGAAGATGTACAGCTAAAGCAATGCACAAAAACCATTGCGAAAAATATACAGTATGAATTAAGAACAAATATACACCTATATGAAAGACAGAAAAATAAGACTAGCAAAATACAGTAAAATTTTAAACATGCACACAGGAACTTTAACTTATAATATCTGCTGCTCAGATTTGTGGTGCTTATAATAAGTAGTGTCATTATAATTTATGGGGAGTGCACAATAAGTTAGATTCTGAAGAGTGGAGGAGAAAAGGAACTAACCATGAAGCCCCCATATCAACAGGACAGCCAAACGAGTAATCAGTATGAATTCGGCCACCAAGTCTATCGCGTGATTCCAACAGAATCACCTGAAAAAAAATATCAGGAAACAATGTAAGCAAAAGGACCAAGGGAGGACACCAGAGTAAATGCATGACAGACTAAGCACAAAATAAGTTACCTTAAATGACGCATTTGTGAGAAAGCGGGCAGCAGCAACTCCAGAGATACCACCACCAATGACAATGACAGTAGGAGTTGCACACGTCCGCCTCTCAATGCATCGAGCACTCACAGCTGCAGGTAATCGCCAATAAAGGATCATTAAATGAGTGAAAACTTGTCAAGGTAATACGGAAAATTAAGCAAGAAAAAAATAAAGTTACACTTCTGTTGTAGCTCCGAGTGACTATATAATAAGCAATGCAAGAAAAACTACTCTTTCTACGACAAGCAAATACAACAGCATGTATCTTAACTCAAGTTTATGATAATTAGAAATACTGCCCATAAACCTAGCAGTCCCGATATATATCTCAAATGCTTTAGTTATGACCACAGCCACCACATTCCGTACTTACTGTTATCAACATTCCTCTACATTTATTAGTTAAGACCAATCCCAAACGTTCTCATCATAACGAATAATCAAACATACCGATTTTATATAACTCTGCTCATCATTATATTACAAGGAGAAAAAAAACAAATCTTCTACATTTATTAGTTATGACCAATCTGGAACATTCAGTATATCATAACGAAAAATCAAACATACCGTTTTATATAACAATTCTTATCATTGAATTACTAGTAGAAAAAAAAAATTAACTTTAAAAAAAGGCCACTCAACTCAGGCTCTCAGCTAAGCCAATCATTTATAGCTTAGCTAGCTATCAAAATAAGCTTAGCTGAGTTAATCATCTATTACCAATGTAGGCTTAGTTGAGTGAGTCAATCTTTTACTCCCAAAATAAGCAGAGCTGATTCAATCATCTACTCCCAAAAGAAGAATCGAAATCGATTAAGCTAAAACAGAATTTCGAAATCGACTGGCTTTAATGTCAAAACACCCCCATCTACCTCCAAATTCCATAAATGGACATGAATACAAACAAAATAAAACATCAACAACTTTTGTATACCCCGGTTTTCAGTAATTTACTATACATCGGGTACACTTTTGTCAAATTTAGTGTCACTTTTGTCAATGAAGCATAAATAACTCTTATGTATGTCAGAGTAACTTTTGTGCGTTTTAGTGTAACTTTTGCGCATTTTATTGTCACTTATAACGGATGTTCCGTTTTATTAAAAAGTTTCCTATATACTACAAATAAATGGTTAGAAAACCAAATTAGTATAAAATTCACAAGATTTAAGGAAATAAATCAATTGCATGTAAAATCAGCTACTCCAATCATAGTTTCAGATTCTCAGTAGTACAAATTCCAGCTAGTTGATCAACATTTAGCTAATATTATATTCAAATGATAAAAATATTTTTAAAATATTAATTAATCCATTGCCAAATTCATCCAAAATATTTCTGCATGAATTTCAAAATATCATATTATTCGATTACTAAATCACAAATCAAAATCATAACCAGCATTACAAAATCATGATTTACTCCATTAAAATCACAAATTACCAAATAAATTAATTAAATAACTAGAATAAGTCATCATCAACAACTAATCCACCAAAAACAAATAAATCAATCAAAAAATAACAAAATCAAACGTAAAAAAATCAAGAGAGAGAAAACAAACCATTGAAAATATGATCGACGGGTTGATTATGCTCCATTGAACGAAATTCAACAAATTAAAATCCAAAAAAAAAAAAAAGAAAACAACAAAAACAAAATGGATTGAATTTCTTTAGATTAGATTAGACTAAGATAAAACAAATGAAAAATAGGTAAAATTAGGGTTTTATAGGAAGCAAGAAATTGGAAATTAATTGAGAAGAATGAAAAAGAAGAAAAAGAAGAATGCCAGCAATAAGGCGGCAATTATGAATATTAGGAGGAGAAGAGCGAAGTTTATCAAACAAGCTCATTCGGAGTTGAATTCAAAGATGAAAATTACGAACAATTGATCTGTTTTTGATGGCATAGAAATTGAATTGATTTGATCTATTTTGTTCTTGTTTTTTTGATTTTTTTTTTGTTTGTTGAATGGTTTTTCAGTTTCTCTTTTTTTCTGGTTTAATTTTGTTTTGGTTGAATGAACCGGGTGTTTTTTTGGATTTTATAATAAGGGCCGCCGTAAATGAGGTTACCGAGCTAATTATCGATATTTTTTTAATTTTTTTTGGTGAAGGAAGATTAAAAATAATAAATTTGTTTGAGTTAGGTATGTGATTATTTTTGGTGTATGATGAATACCGACTTTATTGCCAATTTGCCATCAAAATATCTTTCAATATTTTTTTGAAACTTGTGGTTAGAGTATAGAACTAATTATGTACGGTTGTATACTTGTGGAGCTATCTAGTCTTTGGGAGGATTTTTATCAATTGAATTCAACTCGACCCGATAAATAATAAAATTTGATATGAATTGTAAAATGTTGGATTTACGGTAATATTTTTTAATCGAATTAAATTTAGGGGTTATTCTAAGCATGTGCAAGTTGGACGATCGCTAAAACTGAAAAAATAGATTCGACCTAAGAATCGGTTTTCACCTGAAAATGATACTCCATAATTCAAAACCCAAAATAACTCGACCTGAACGATCTCAATTCGAAAATTTCAAATACGAAATCAACTCGACCTGAAGCTGGCCCAAATTAATCTTACGGGGTACTGATCTTACTAGATCTGAGGTATGTGAATATATGATGAGGAGAACAGAGGCTTCTGAGGCTCAATCAAAATACATACATAACTCATACTTGCATTATAATTTAAATTATAATGTTTTTTACACTTCGTAGTTTACTATGTTAAGTACTCATTGCCTTCATCTTCATTTGCCATGTGAAACTCATATTGGTAAATTGATAGGACCAAACATTGATATTTTTGTTAAATTATGTTGCTAAACTTGTTGATCAAAGATTTTATCTTTAATTTAATAAAAAGATTGGGTTTTTTGGTTCCCTCTAGGGTTTTCCCTTGGGATGGTTTTTCTAACCTCCATTGTTAGATTTTTTTTTTCTTTTTAATTGCTTTCAATATATGGATCTCATCTTTATGATGGGATTTATTCAATTAGGTTTATGTTTTTGTTTGTTCGTGTGCTAAAGATTGAAGATTTAGGGTTTCATCGTCTCCGAAAGTATCTAGAAGGCCATATGAGTTTCTTCACCCAAACAACTACTCATTCGTGGATCTCAAGCCGAATTAGAGCTAACTCACATATTGTATTGCTTCAGATGAAGTTTTTTTTTATTAAGGCGATCGTCGATCGAATCTGCAATTTAACTAGTTTTAATGTGATTTGTACTTGTATTGGAATTTTAGATTTCATAGGAATTATTTGTCAGTGTCGTTTGACAATCTTTCATTAATAAAATTTTTTTTCTTCTCGGTCAAAAAAAAAATTTAATAAGAAGATTGATAATTTAGTAAAGTTTTTTTTTCTTGGTAAAGTATTAATGTTAATAACTTTTTTAAGAAAATCAGAATCATATATTACTTGGGCTAAAGCCCTAATTGTAATACAACCTAAAACTTAGCAACTTGTATAAGTCCAAAATGCAAGCTAAAGCCTGATTGTTAGCAAAAGCAAAGAAACAGAATAAAGAAACATAGTTCATATAAACCAGCTGAGACAAATGCAGAAAACTACAACCACTAAGGACGAGCAAGAACACCCATTGCACGAAGGTCTGCATTATAAACTTAAGGAAATTTTAGATTTTAACATCTCACAAAAACTCAAAAATGGTTTTAACACCCTCATAAAAAAAAATATTTTAACACCACACAAATTTCAAAAAATTGAGTATTACCATCACTTAACTGATTTCGTTTAGGAATCTGTTAAGTAGAGCCATACAGACATGTGTCGCTTTATTATTGGCCAAAAAAATAGAAAAAAGAAAAAATTAAAAAAAAGAACAATTTAAAAAAAAAGGGAAATTTTGTGAAAATCACCCACTAAAAACATTTTTTTTTTCTTAAAAACCACCCACAATAAAAAATGTTGTAAAAAAACACCCAAACTAAAAAAAATGTTGCAAAAAGCCACCCACTGCCAGAAACAGATTGTTGACCATATTTTCCGGCGTTGACCACCCGCCCCATCCCCTTAAAAACCCCTAGAATTCACCGGAAAACGTCCGGTCGCCCATCCCCCTTCCCCATCCCCCTTGAAAACCCCTAAAATTCACTTGAAAACAATGAAAAACCCCAGACCACCACCGGAAAATGTGGTCAAAGTGATTTTTGAGGTGGAGGGGAAGTGAATATTAGGGGTTTTTAAGGGGGGAGTGAATGTTAGGGGTTTCCGAGGGGGAGGGGCGGCCAAACTTTTCCGGTGAATTCTAGGGTTTTCTAGGGGTGGGGAGTGTGGTCAACGCCGGGGGAGGACGGTCAACGACCTGTTTTCAACAGTGAGTAGCTTTTTGCAACATTTTTTTTAGTTTGGGTGGTGTTTTACAACATTTTTTTTATTGTGGGTGGTTTTTCACAAAAAAGTATTTTTAGTGGGAGGTTTTTGACAAAATTTCCAAAAAAATAAAATAAAAAAAAAACCTAAAACTACCCTAGCCCCACCACCGCTCTCCCCTAACCCACCTCCTTCCGGCGTCCCAGAGTAACGCCCAGTGCCGACGACCCCATCATAACCAGCCTTTCCCCCACCTACGAACCCCACCCCCTTTTTCCCCATTTTCGTTTCCCGACCACCACCCCGAAACCACCCTAAACGGGTTTTAGGGTTTCGTTTGGGGTGGTAGGGAATCGATTAAGGGAGGGGGAAATGAGAGGGAGGGCGTTTCCGGGAGAGGAGGAAGGGGAGGAGGGTCGTTTTCCGGGGGAGGGGCGTTTAGGGGGTGGTTTCGGGGTGGGGGTCGGGAAACGAAAGTGAGGAAAGGGAAGGGGTGGGGTCGCCGGCGCCGGGCGATTCTCTGGGACGCCGGCAGGGGGTGGGTTGGGGGACGGTGGTGGTGGCGCGGTGGTGGGGCTAGGGTGGCTGGGGTAGTTTTAGGTTTTTTTATTTTTTTAAACAAATAAAATAGTGACACGTGTCACTGTGGACCACACTTAACGGAATTTTTTGACGGAAACCGTTAAGTGGCGGTAATACCCATTTTTTGGAAATTTGTGTGATGTTAAAATAAATTTTATTTGTTTTGGGGGTGTTAAAAACCACTTTCGGGTTTTTAGTGAGGTGTTAAAATCTAAAATAACCTAAACTTAATAACAATAAAGTATATCTACGAATTAAAGGCCCAATTTTCTAGAGTTGCACCGGATCGGGTTAGGCACTTCAAAGTGAGGGGAAAGCATAATGCATGCATCCACACCCCCAAGTGCCATAGTTGGAAGTTTAGGGTTTAATATTGTGAGTTGTGACCTTAGCTCCTTTAAGGATATAAGGTGAATTTCTCCCCAACAAACAAAGAAATATATTTCATATGCTCATATATTTAATGAGCAAATACTTTTTACTCATTTAATTATATGTAGATTAACATCAAATTTAATTCTAACTCATTTTTCCTATCTTAAATGATTCATTAATATCTTTTATATAATTTACTCCGTGAGAGTTGTTTTTTAACATTCAACCACAACACTCCAAACCCCTAATTCTTAAAGTGTAAGCACTTTTTTTTTTTTTTTTTTTGGTGCAATAACCTTTAAAAAACTTCAACTTCTATAAAAAAAAAAATTTCAATAACTTCTACTTCTATTGTTTTTTTCTTTCTAAATATACATAATACATATAATTGTATCATTTGTATGTATATCCTGTGCACAGATATGCTCTAATAAGGGTTAAATTAATGGTACAAAATATGATTTGAATCCCCCAAAATTAATAAATTGATGATAGAACTCTAAATATATACTCGTGTAAAAGTGCAAGGTAAAGTAAATTCAATGTTCCTAAAGAAAATAGAGAAAAAAATATATATTGTTTTTTTTAACAATGAACAAATATTGGTTATAGTAAGAAACAGATGAAATACTTCATATTTCACAGATATTATTGATTTATCAACAAAATATACCTCCATTTTTATTATTTGCAACAATGAAAAATGGATATTATTTTTAAGACATAAAATATTCTTTTATTACAAATAATAAGAAATGAAGGTAGTAGCTAATTTATATATTCGAGTATATCATTCAAATACTCTCTTCATCACAGGTTTAAGATATTAATATAAGTATGATATGATTGATATCTAATATATTAAAAACATATCCTAAACTTGTTAGTGTATATTCATAATAAAGCTTCTGAATATTTATTTTAATATTATTGCTACTTGAATTTTTAATAGGTGTAACAACTCACTAATCATGATTAGAAAATGCTAATAAAGTTTTATTATATGACTAAAAAAATCATATCAGTGGGGGTCTAGTTGAAATTATTTGTCCTAATTTATTCTAAATTACACAGTTAAAAGTGATTTTCTTTTAAAATAATTAGAGATTAGCTTTCTTCGGAAAAAAGAGAGAGAGAGATTAGCTAAATGAAGACAACAAGAGATTAATGAATGGGTGCTTATTGCAAAAAAAAGAATATTCGAGAGGGGTATCATGTTGCACAAAATGTTACAATTGCGTACAAAATCTGGTAAAGCAGTCACATGCAATTCATATGTGACGCGACAAATAGCTTAATTATTGCAATTATCAATCAAGCTTATAAAAAGTACTACCAAATCCATAATATCTCATTCAAATTTTATTTTATTCTAAAGTATTGTAGTTGTTCATGAATCACGAAATGTTATCTAGAGGTTGCTTTTAAGCCTTATGAATCTTCTACGTAGTAGAAGTGTATGACCAAAGAGTCCAAAGTAGTCGAAATTCCAAGATTTGATTCCAACTATTGATAATGACGCAACAAAACCCAATTGTAATATGAAGAGATTACTCCTTCTTCCGTCCGTCGTCTGTGGTTGTTTGCAACATCTACTGCCACTTGTGGCAGCCCTGCGAGGGGTGGCTTTTGGCTCGGGTGTGGTGTATAACCTTATATTAAATAACATATGTAAGTTAGTAAGTGTTTCATACTGAATAAAAAAATTAAACATTTTATAAATACTAGTGAAGTTATAGTAAAGCGATGAATGATATTTAAATTTATATGATTTAGGGTATATTCTGATTGACTAAATTGAGCTGAACTGAACTTGTTTTGGGGTTTTTCTGGTCCCTCGGGAGAGTTACAACACAAGGTATGATCCGTACGCGCCTGTACCTGCAAAACAACGAAGACTCCGGGTGGTGGAGCTCCGCCTCCGACGATCAAGTTAGTACTCGAACAGGAAGGAAAAAGGTGCGGAAATTAAGGTGAGATCGTCTCGGATTCCGAGAAGATCAGGAGTTTTCTCTGTTTTCGAGAAAGCAGGTGATTTTTGAATAATTTTCAGATGTCCCCAAAATGGGGTAAATCTCCCTATTTATAGGGTCATGGGAAAACGTGTCCATGATTAGGTCATTGCCCTAATCATTGGTGGGCTGCGCCGTTTTACGGCTGCCTCGGGAATTGGGCGTGAAGGCCGCCTTTTCCCCTAAGCCTGCGAGGTGACACGTGTCAAAGGAGCATTGGTCCCTTTGAGACCAATGCGAGAATGACACGTGTCGCCCGTTGATTGGCCCACGTGGTTAGGGTAATTTTACCCAAAACATTTGCCCCTCACAGATATGACGTGGCGTGTCGCGTGGCATCTGTGACATGTGTCACTCTTGCCAAATAATAAAACCCCTTTTTTTTTTTTGAATGACTTTTCACCTTCCGGGGACATTACAAAATTGCCCCTGAATTTACCCCTCTATAAATACAAGGGTCAACCGCCTCATTTTGGACGTTTACATAAACTTTCTAGAGAGATAAAGCTCACAGATTCTTTGAGAGAGAACATCTGACTTCCGCCTGATACAACCGGTAATTTACCGCCTGACACCCAAGCAAGCCAGATCAATATCGAGTGAACAGATACAGCCGGTCATTCACCGTCTGTCACCTTAGCAAGTAATCCCAATTTTAGGAGCCTATCACAGCCGGTTATCAACTACCTGTGACCCTTGCAAGCAATCCTCGCTTTCAAGAACTAGACACAGAGGGTCATTCCACCGTCTGTGCCCCTAGCAAGCAATCTCAACTTCAAGCAAATCAAACTTCAAGCTTCATTGAAAGGTACCGCCTCTCCCCCTTTTAACTCATTTACTTTTTACTTTCAATAAATGGACTCATCACCATCACACACGGCACAACCTAGATCAGAGGTCAACCAGTCTCCTGGTACGGCTGAGTCTAGGACTGGGAGTGCCGGCTCTGGGTGCATGAAGCAATTTTGTACCCCTCCTCAATCGCCTGTCTATGTGTCTATGCAGGACACGATGGCCAGGATTAAGCAGACCGCCTACAGACGGCGTAGAAGAGACGGTACAATGGAAGTGCCGTCTAGTGAAACTGCTCCGGTTGAGGAGGGAGGAGCAAGTCAAGATTCAGGGGAGTATTCCCCGTCTGGGATCCCTAGAACTCCCAGTGACTCAATCCTTGACGAGGTTGAGGGCAGAGGCGGTGAGGAAACCGTCTCGCAGAGGAGAGCTCAAGGAGCTGCCGCCTCCGTCTCTGGGTCATCTGGAGAGTCCTCTGATTCAAGTTCTGAGGATGACGATCTTCCCTCCTCCCCGCTTGTAGATAGCGAGGCTGAGGAGAGGAAGAAATGGACAGAGAAGGATGACCCATTTAACATCCATGTCTCCGCCAAGGACAGGCGGAGCATGCTTAATAATATTGAAGTCTTTTTCAAGACGCGGCCCTTAGGAGAGGGGTTCAGCGTTCGGGTGCCGCCTGAACTGGGCACCACTGCTTGGAAAGATGACCAGCCAAACGCCAACTCCTATTTTGGCTGTTATGAGGCGGCTTTCCTAGCCGGTGTCCGCTTCCCGCTTCATCGTGCGGTGAAGGCCATACTAAGGGGGTATGGTCTTGGAGTCTGGCAGTTGACCCCTAACTCATGGGCCAACATTTTGGGGTACGTTGCCGCCTGTGAGATGCAGGGGTTGAACCCCGGCTAGGAGGTGTTTTCACACATGCACTATCTCAGCCGTAACCCAGGCGGTTGGAGGGCTTGGTATACCCTGACTACTCTTCCCCAATATCAGATGACGCTTGACAAAGTGTCAAAATACGACAGTTGGAAGAGTAGGTTCTATCTTTTGTCTGCCCCTACACAGAGGGAAAATCGGGAGCTCAGGTGGTATAACAAGAAACCTGAACTCCTAGGCAAGAAAGCAGTCTTGCCCCGGATCCCGTCAGACGATTATGACCAGATTCTGGAGACTAAGTTCTTCGAACTGCGGTCTGAAACCCTATCAGACGGGAGTATAATAAAAGTCCCCAGAAACTGGATACCCATGTGCGCATGGTTTCGCGACGAGGCGTTCTTGTCCGCCTGTGGTCTAAGCACCATGTTTTCAAAGTGTACGTTTGCTACAGATCCGGTTATATACCGTCTGTGGTGTTTTCTTGCAAGTTTACTGATTAATGTTGCTTGTTTTGCAGAAAAGGCTTTGGAAATGGTTGATGAGAGCAAGACCCCCAGGCGGTCTGCTGCCCAGATCAGGAGAGATCTGGCGGAACAAAAGGCAGCCAAGCAGAAGGCTGCGGTAAGTAGAGAACAGCCTGAGTCGACGCTCCTTTAAAATTCAGTTTTTGTTTTCTTACAAACTCTTTTTTTGCAGGGAGGAGAGGCTCCAAGGTTGTTTGCCAAGAGCCTTGCAAAAAGGCCGGGAGACGACTCCGTCTCTACCCCCAAGGGCACAAAGTCTGCCCGAACTGGCCCAGCCACAATTGGGCCCAACACCACATCTGGAACCCGCTTGACGGTAGGCGGGAAGAGCCTCAGCCTCTCAGGCGGGGTGGGCTTCGACCTCTCAGGCGGAAGCTCGAAGCCCGGGGGTAGCACTGCCCCTCCACCAGAAGGTACATATAATCCTTTTATTAGCCCTTCGGAGTTGGGATGGCCCCTTCGGGTGAAATCTCACTCCCAGCAGACATCTTCATCAGACAGCCGGCATCAAATTGGTGCCGCCTATATAGGTCACTCACCCAGTTGTACATCTGGTGCAGATCAAACGCCTAGGTGGCCAGTCGTGCAGGCGTATGCCAAGGCTATGCTGGCGGCTGTCCCCAAGCGGGCGAAGGATGCTATTCCAGGCATTGAGACGTTCAACCTGGAACGGATAGAAAGCCTGCTGTCTGAGGTATACTCATTTGCTTTTTAATTTAATGTCACTACTTTTTTATCCCGGATGCCTAACAGAACTTCTTCTTCAGGAACTGCTGAGGGTAGATGGGCTCAAGCGGCCCTATCAAAGGAAGATGGACGAGGTAAAAAGGGCCGATAGATCCGCCAGAGAATCTCTAAACGTTGCTGAACATAAATGCTACCTTAATAACCTTGAAACTAAAAACCAATTGATGGAACAGGCGGAGAATCTCCGGGAGGCTGCTCAGGCTCTGAAGGCGGCTAATCAGCAGCGCGACAAAGCTGAGGAGGAAGCTAAAAAGGCAAAGGAGGAACTCAAAACCCTCCAAGGCGCTTCCAAAGAGAACGCTGATCTGAAAGCTGAGGTTGCCCGCTTGAAGGAGGAAGCGGCGGAAGTTCAGCAAAACCTCCTGGCGACCATCAGGGCCAATGAGAACCGCCTGATAACTGAGCAGGAGGAGGACACAATCCTCCGTATGCAGCTGGCCTGGAACGCCATCCACCCCGACAGCGAATATAGCCATTGGGAGCAGGCAATGGAGTATGCCGAAGAACTTCTGCGCAAACGGGACACAAAAGAACCTCTGCCAGAATCCTTTGAGGCCTGGGCGATTGCGCAGTGGGGGGAGCCTGAGGCGGGTGTCGAGGCGGCTGGTGCGCAGCCGGAATCTGAGCCGGCAGAAAAAATTGTCTCAGAGCAGACCCAGCAGGCCCCGAGCCAACCTTGATCTCAGCGGCAGTATGTCATATCTTATGCTTCCTTAATTTATTTCCGGCCTGCGTGCCGAGTATCTCTGTAACTCAATTTTTCTCCCAGACAAGGGTCCGGTATACTTTATATTTTCCATCTCCCGGTCTTTTCAGCCAGGATATTTTATGAATGTGTCGACTGAGTCGGTTTTATTTCCATCCATTTGTTTTTGAATTTTGCTTTTTAAGCTTGCTTAAATATGCCTGTGTTTGAAATTGCCTAACTTGTTTAGAGCATGCGGCAGTCAGTACACCGGCTGATCTTGCCCCTGACGGCTGGGTGGTTGGTTTCAATACTTTGATTGATTGGACCTGGAAATTTTGATACTTTAAGGAGTATGGAATGTTTCCAAGTTCAATCAATCACAGTGGTGATTTCCCCAAACCAACACACAGTCGTCATGAAGCTAAAAATTTATACGTCTGTTCAGACGGTAGTTTGATTCAAATATAATCTACCACATTCAAAGACCAATTGCGGTCTCATGGTACAGCCGGGGGCATATTGCCCGCCTGACCCTAGGTGAGGTAGGGGACATTTAGTCCGCCTAAGAAATGGTTCCAGGACAGCTTTAAGGCCGCCTGTGATACCTGCAATCCATTGCACTTGTTCAGTTGCCCCATTGGGATAACTTGTGCAATTTCGTTGAATAGTCCAATTCTGATTTAGGATCTCTACCGGCTGCTTTCGGAAAGCACCCGGTTTTTAGACTTTTGGCCAGACAACTATGAGGTAACCAATTAGGCCGTTCAATTTTTGTCGTTTGTATACGTTTGTAGAGAATTTAATAGAAATACTCTCTGCGACGATAACACCCGGAGGGGCGTCGCCGGACGCCATACTCATAGGGGAGCAGACGAATTTATAAATTTTAATCCGGCCATTGGCCTCATTTGCCCGTCTGTGTATTACACAGATGGTAAAATGAAATAACAATTACTAAGTTATTAACTTAGCCTGCCCGTCTGTGTGTTACACAGATGGTGAAATAAAAATTACTAAGTTATTAACTTAGTTTGCCCGTCTGTGTATTACACAGATGGAGAAATAAAAATTACTAAGTTATTAACTTAGTTTGTCCGTCTGTGTATTACACAGATGGTGAAATAAAAATTACTAAGTTATTAACTTAGTCTGCCCGTCTGTGTGTTACACAGATGGTGAAATAAAAATTACTAAGTTATTAACTTAGTTTGCCCGTATGTGAATTTCACAGATGGGAAAGCACACATCACCGCATGTATGTATAGATAAGAACATTGAAATGAAAAGCCACTCTTTCATTAATAGACAACTCAATTACAAAAGTTTACAAATCCTCAAAAGTAGTACTTTTTCAGATTGTCTACATTCCAAGTTCTAGACAGCTGCCTGCCGTCTGGAGTTTCCAGGCGGTAGGTGCCGTTTCTTACTTCATCATAGATCCGGTAAGGGCCTTCCCAATTAGGAGTAAGATTTCCCAGCTCATTAGCCCTACCGGTTGCCTCCATTTTTCGTAACACAAAATCCCCAGTTTTCAGAGGACGCTTGTGCACTCTCTTGTTGTAGGCACGGGTCATCCGCAGACGATAAATCTCATGACGCAAGGCGGCATTGCCCCTGCGCTCCGGGAGTGAGTCCAATGCAAGCCGCATGGCCTCCCAGTTTGCCTCTTCATCATAAAGCATGACCCTTAGAGTCGGCTCGTAACGCTCGATGGGTAAGACGGCTTCAGCACCATATACCATGAGAAACGGGGTTTCACCGGTTGCCCCTTTTTCAGTTGTCCGAATGGCCCATAGGACATGAATTAATTCCTCAGCCCATAAACCACCGGCTCTTTCTATTTTCTTTTTTATACCGTCTGAGATGAGTTTGTTGAAGGCTTCAACTTGGCCGTTTGCTTGGGGTCGGCCGACTGATGCAAAACAATGTGAGACCCCTTGGTCTCCCAACCAAGTCTTAAGCTGAGACGTCTCAAACTGAGGGCCGTTATCAAACACCATAGACATAGGTACCCCAAACCGGGTGATGATGTTCTTCCAGATGAAGGAGATGACACCCTTTGTCTTGATACCTTTCACCGCCTCAGCTTCCACCCACTTAGTGAAGTAATCCACAGCCACCAATATGTAGCGCTTTCCGCTTGGAGCAGGCGTATAAGGACCCAAAATGTCCATGCCCCATTTAGTAAACGGGACTGGGCTGTGGATAGCCGTCAAATCAGTAGCCGGGCGATGGATTAACTTGCCAAACCTTTGGCACTTGTCACATTTTTTCACAAATTCCATAGCATCTGACTTAAGAGTGGGCCAGAAATAATGCTGCCTGGCTCTAACGGCCAATGATCTGCCGCCTGAGTGAGAGGCGCAATATCCCGGGTGCAAGTCCTCGAGAATTTCTTTTCCCTTTTCAGGGGTAACACACTTCAAAAGAGGTTTTAGAAAACCCGCCTTGAAGAGTTCTCCATTTCTCATCTCAAAACTTGCAGCATGCTTTTTCAGCACGGCCGCCTCCCGTGATGAATCAGGGAGCGTACCGTCTGATAAATAAACCCGGATGGGATCCATCCAGGTAGAGCTTCGGTCAAGTACTCCAATGGGATTTTCATCAGATATACTTCTCTTTTCCATAACTTCCTAGAAGACTGACCGAGGCGTATCACAAGAGGCGGAGGATGCCAATTTTGACAGAGCATCCGCCTGATTGTTCTCCGACCTGGGCACTTGATTCAGATGAAATTCTTCAAGTGTCCCAACCTCGGTTTTTACCGCCTGCAGATATTTGATCATTGCCGAATGGGTGGCTTCATACTCACCATGGTATTGGCTAACAACCAACTGAGAATCAGAGTAGGCGTCAATTTTAGTTGCCCCTGCCGCCTTACACATACGGATATCGGCTAGCAGGGCTTCATATTCTGCCTCGTTATTTGAAGCCTGGAATTTGAGCCGTAGTGCATATTCATATTTATCTCCTTCCGGAGACTGACAGATAATGCCTGCACCACAGCCGTTCATAGTAGAGCTCCCGTCTACATGCACCTTCCAAACCTGATCAAGGTTATCCGGAGCAACCGGCCTTGTCATTTCGACAATGAAGTTGGCGAACGCCTGACCCTTCACTGCCTTTCTTGGTTCATAGGTGATTTCAAGACTTTGCATTTCAATAGCCCATTTGAGCATTCTACCGGATGACTCCAGGGTTGTCATTGGCCGCTTGAGTGGTTGATCTGTATAGATCACCACCGGATGTGCCAAGAAGTAAGGTTTCAACTTCTTAACAGCCATGAAAAGAGCGAGGCCAAATTTTTCAACCATGGGGTACCGGAGTTCAGCATTTCTGAGAACATGACTAATGAAATAGACCGGGAGCTGTACACCGTCTCTCTCAGCAAGGAGAACGGCACTGAGGGCATGATCTAAAACGGCTAAGTACATGAATAGCGTCTCCTTTGGCAAAGGGCTAACCAGCCGTGGCAAAGAATGCAAGTGATCTTTCAATTTCTGAAAGGCTGTTTCAGCATCATCCCCCCATTCAAATCTAGTCTTCTTCCTGATTGCCTGGAAGAAGTAAAGGCACTTGTCACCTGACCGGCTGAGGAATCTCCCAAGCGCAGCCAAACAACCGGTAAGCCTCTGAGCTTCCTTGACAGAGCGGGGTGACTTCATGTTAATTACCGCCTGAATCTTGTCGGGGTTAGCCTCTATCCCCCTTTGATCAATCAGGAATCCGAGAAACTTCCCAGACTCAACACCAAAAACACACTTTTTGGGATTCAACATGACCTTGTGCCGCCTGAGTGTGGTGAAGGTTTCTCGGAGGTCAGCAAGGTGATCCGCCTGTAGCTTGGATTTGACTATCATGTCATCAATGTACGCCTCTACATTCCTCCCAATTTGATTAATGAAGACTGTATTAATCATCCGTTGGAAGTAGCAGGCGCATTTTTCAACCCAAACGGCATCACCGTATAACAGAATAGCCCCTGATCTGTGACGAAGGCCGTCTTCTCTTGATCTTTTTTCCACAAGGGTATCTGATGGAAGCCTGAATAGGCATCCATGAAACTCATCAAAGCATGCCCGGCTGTAGAGTCGACCAGACTGTCGATCTTTGGAAGCGGGTAACTGTCCTTTGGACATGCCTTGTTCAAGTCAGTGTAATCAACACACATGCGCCAGGTACCATTCGGCTTCTTTACAAGCACAACATTGGCTACCCAATCCGGGAAGTTACATGGCCGAATGAACCCCGCGTCTAATAGCTTTTTAACCTCGGCATTTGCCGCCTGACTTCTTTCCTCACCGTGATTTCTTTTCTTTTGCCAAATGGGCTTCTTTTTTGGATCAACGGCGAGTTTGTGGAAAGCAAGATCCGGGCTGATGCCAGGCATCTCTTCCACTTCAAAGGCAAAGATGTCTTTGAATTCTTTCAGCAGTAGGTGCAAATTTGCACCCAACTCTTCGTGAGCAGCCGTCCCCACCTTAACAGTTCGCTCCGGATGGGCTTCATCCAGAGGAATATCAATGTGCTCACCAGCCGGCTGAGGACGGAGATCATCTGACCGTTCCTCGGTCAGTGATTGCTATTTCTTCTCCTTCTTCACCTCTACCAGCTGATCGACCTTTCTTTTCTTTCCAGCTGCTGGTGGAGGTGAATCAGGATCCTTGACATCGTCAAGATTGATTGGCTCCTTTAGAGGACCGGCTGCAGCAGCCGTTGGTCTGAAGTCCGAGAGATAACACTCCCGAGCCGTCTTCTGATCCCCGTAAAGAGAGCCAACTGAGCCATCGTCCCTTTCATACTTCAGAAGCATTAGAGCTGGGATGATGACGGCCTTGCACTCGTTTAGAGTGGGTCGGCCAAGAATGATGTTGTAGGCGGTCAACTCTTTTACCACCAAGAACCGGACGACCAGATGGCGCCCTTGGCCTTTCTGCCCCAGCCGGATGGGTAAATCAATTTGACCGACTGGGTGGACGACTCCCCCTCTAAAGCCAACTAGAGGGTGAGAGACCGGCTGCAGATTGCTCAACTTATAGTTGAGCTTGGATAGACACTTGTAGCTGATGAGGTCAGAAGAGCTACCAGTGTCTATCAGGATGCGACCAACCAGCTGGTTGGCCACTTTGCTTTCGATGACGACTGGGTCGTCATGCGGTCGGCGGACTTTGCCCCGATCTTTCTCAGTGATGAGGACATCCGGGAATACCCCGCTTGAAGACGCCTGTCCATCATCAACTGAGTGGATCATCTTCTTGAGATGATCCTTGGTGCCACGAATGGTCGGGCCACCGCTTGCAAATCCACCGGCTATGGTGTAGACCGGATCCTTGTCGGTATCCGAGCTACTAGTCGGCTGGATAGTCTTGGAGGACTGCCCCGGATTTGTCTTAGAAGTCGCTTTGGACTTCGAGACATAGGACTTCAGCAAGCCCTTGTCAGCCAGACGGTCCAACGACCGCTTGAGACTATAGCAATCGTTGGTGTCGTGGCCCACTTCCTCATGGAAGTGGCAGAATTTTTTCTTGTTCCGGGATTGGACGGAACTCTTCATAGGATTCGGCTTCTCAAAGGTCATCCGATCCTTCACCTCTTTAAAGATGGTGCTGAAGTCTTTATTGAATTCGTACCGTGGGACATACGGTTTGAACTCCTTTTTCTTTTTGGACGGCTGGTCAGACTCCTCAATCGCCCAAACTTCCTTTCTCTTATTGCTCTCATCAGATTTTTTAGCCGGCTGAGCAGACCGACCCTCTTTTTGTCAGACTTCTTAGAGTCCGACTGGTTGTTGGACGAGCAGAGGTCGGTAGCTTGAATAAAGCTCTCCGCCTCCATCAACGCCGCTTGAAGGGTGAAGACCCTCTTTCGGACAAGGTCGAACTTGAAAGTTGACCCGTCCTTCAGACCCTTAAAGAAGTCTGTATAGGCGACCTCGTCAGACATCCCCTGGATTTGAATTCTAACCAGGTTGAACCGCCTGACGTAGGAACGCAGCCCTTCTCTATCTCCCTGCCGGATGGTGCTTAAGTCTAAGCTGGTCTTTTTGGCAGGGATGTTCATCGAGAAGTTGGAGGCAAACAGGAAGGCAAGCTTCCTGAAGCTGTCGATGCACCCAGCCGGCAGATTGCCAAACCACTGTTGGGCTATGCCCTTCAGTGTAGCTGGGAAGCACCGACACCACATGGCGTCTTCCAACCCCTGCATGTGCATGAGGTTGGTGTAGGCCATGAGGTGATCCTCCGGGTTGGTGGTACCATCATAAGCACCAACCAACACATTCTTAACCTTAGACGGTTGTGCCGCCTCGGTTATTTCCTTGGTGAACACAGAAGTATGTTCACCAAGTTTGAGCAGACGGAGCTGCCAATCCGGCGGAGGGACGTTGTATGCCGCCAGACCCCCGAAGAGGGAAGGCTGCATGAAATGAGGAGAATACTGCCCGTATACCATAGGGGGTACATACGGGGCATTCCCAATCATTTGAGGTCCAGACAGGACGGTATTACCGCCTCTATAGCTCTCATGCAAGGACTGAGTATTCCT
This sequence comes from Chenopodium album, assembly GCF_948465745.1. Classification (NCBI taxonomy): domain Eukaryota; kingdom Viridiplantae; phylum Streptophyta; class Magnoliopsida; order Caryophyllales; family Amaranthaceae; genus Chenopodium; species Chenopodium album. The sequence goes on from NC_137846.1 coordinate 16,872,397, forward strand.
TGCAGATGTATTCCAGAAGCTGTCTGGAAAGTTCGAAGTAGATGCCGACTCAGACAGCTGCTGGCTCCTCCGGCGCTCAATGATTTCCCGAGCGTCGGGGATTGACTTTTTACTTCCACCCGGCTGCTGCTGCCGAATGGGCTTCCTTGGGCCCTTCTCTGGGAGAAGGACCTTTGACCAATCAAGAGCACCGGCTGCCTTCTCCTTTGGATGGGGAGTTGGCTGCCTGTCCTTGATCGGCTTCCTCCTCTCAGCTTGAGGAGTCTTTCTTGCCGACTGACCCTTGCTTGAGCCAGCCTTGTTGATCAGGTCCTTGATCTCACCCTTGAAACTAGTCATGAATTTCATGAGTTCGTCTCTGGTGACGGGAGCTGATCCTCTTGCCTTTCGGGTTTCCCCTTCCGGCTGCTCAGGGGGCCCGCTAGGACCCGCCTGGTCTGGACGTCGCTCTAGCTGTTCCCTAGAGCGAACGTATCTTGAAACGAATGACTTATCTTTGGCCACATACGTTTCCACTTGGTCATCATCCTCATGGTCTGTGTAGACTATTGGTTGAGGATCATTAGAGTTTACCGGATGTATAACCGGTTGAAGATCACTAGGATTAGGAGGCGGTACAGACTCTTGAACCATCCTAGAGGTACTCTCCCCACAGACGGCGCCAAATGTTTTGGGGTTTTTCTGGTCCCTCGGGAGAGTTACAACAGAAGGTATGATCCGTACGCGCCTGTACCTGCAAAACAACGAAGACTCCGGGTGGTGGAGCTCCGCCTCCGACGATCAAGTTAGTACTCGAACAGGAAGGAAAAAGGTGCGGAAATTAAGGTGAGATCGTCTCGGATTCCGAGAAGATCAGGAGTTTTCTCTGTTTTCGAGAAAGCAGGTGATTTTTGAATAATTTTCAGATGTCCCCAAAATGGGGTAAATCTCCCTATTTATAGGGTCATGGGAAAACGTGTCCATGATTAAGTCATTGCCCTAATCATTGGTGGGCTGCGCCGTTTTACGGCTGCCTCGGGAATTGGGCCTGAAGGCCGCCTTTTCCCCTAAGCCTGCGAGGTGACACGTGTCAAAGGAGCATTGGTCCCTTTGAGACCAATGCGAGAATAACACGTGTCGCCCGTTGATTGGCCCACGTGGCTAGGGTAATTTTACCCAAAACAGAACTGAACTTATTGAAGCTGAATTGAACTGAACTGAATATTTTATGCGAAAATTAAGAACTGAACTGAACTGAACTTATTTGAGCTGAAATGAACTGAACTGAAAATAAGCTGAAGAGAACATGCCCTTAGTTTAATCAAGGGTCTGTTCTATTAAGCTTAATTTGGTCCCTAAAGGAAAAATATTTAAAATTATATGATTTAGGGCATGTTCTGATTGACTAAATTGAGCTGAACTGAACTGGAATGAATATTTTATGAGGAAATTAAGAACTGAACTGAACTGAACTGAACTGAACTGAACTGAACTTATTGGAGCTGAAATGAACTGAACTGAAAATAAGCTGAAGAGAACAGGCCCTTAGTTTAATCAAGGGTCTGTTCTATTCAGCTTAATTTGGTCCCTAAAGGAAAAATATTCAAAATTATATGATTTAGGGCATGTTCTGATTGACTAAATTGAGCTGAATTGAACAGAACTTATTAAAGCTGAACTGAACTGAATATTTTATGAGGAAATTAAGAACTGAACTGAACTGGACTTATTGGAGCTGAAATGAACTGAACTGAAAATAAGCTTGATCAAGGGTATGTTCTATTCAACTTAATTTCAAATTAGTTCAGCTCCAATCAATTCAATGCAGTTCAGTTCCTAATTTCATTCTCTCATAAACAGTCCAGTTCAATTCAGTAAATCAGAACAGGCCCCAAATGCAGAAAGATTCTCATTATTTAGTATAGAACTATTTGAACTTAAGCGAGTCATTCTCAACGCGTAGCTACATACATAATGGTATATTACATGTATGTCGAGATAAATATTTGATGTAAAATTGTTGTTTCTGCACTAATAAATCGATATGTGAAAGCGGGAAACCTGTTCGTCTAGTCAAATTGACTCTTGCAAAGCAACAAAATTTAATTGCCTCGGAGGTGCTTTCGAGATAGCCCTTCCAACGGTCAAATTAGTCAATTTTAAGATAGAGAAGGTGTTTGTAGAGAGAGAGAGTTAATTACCTTGATTTAATTAGATCAGTATTTATAGTGGAGGTTTATTAACCTGATTGTGGTTTTAGATGATGTTGGATGGTTGGTTATATTAAGGTTTCTCAGGATTTTGACCGTAGGTCAACCTCTGGAGAGCACCGCTGCACGGTTTACACTTGGAGCATTGTGATTATTTTACCCTCTTAGGATATTTTGGTAATTTCACCATCTTTCAGAGTTGGGCCCACATAAGGGTCCAACAAATGTGAAAGTAAAAACAAATAAATGAACTCAATAAAGTTACTTTCTCTGTTTTTTTATTAGATGCATCATTTTTTATCAATCGAAGTTTCAATTTAAATGCATCAGTTTCCCTCTTTTTTTAGTAGATAAATTCTCTCTATCTCTCCCCTATTACATGTCACCTCTTTATTTTTTCTTTCTATCTCTCTTTACTTCAAAAATTGTCTCACAACCTGCAATTACAAAAGTGATACATCTATTTAATAAAAAGACAGAGGAATATATATATATATATATATATATATATATATATATATATATATATATATATATATATATATATATATATATATATATATATATATATATATATATATATATATATATATATATATATATATATATATATATATATATATAGTTGCATATAACATGTAACGGAGATAGTATCTACATATTTACTAACATGTTCATAACAAATAGGCCCATTTTTGCCATTTATACTTCTCGAAGCTATATTATGGTCGTCAAAGATCTCGATCTCGATCAAGTTGAGGGCAATTGGCAAAAAGTACACAAAGATACAGTAAGAAAAAAGGTGTGTGTGGGGTTTATTTGTTGAGACAACTTGAGAAGTGAAGATCATTTAATGACTACTTGTTCATTGTCGTAACATTATACGAAGTAAGTCTGGAAATTTCTCACAATTCGTGGACAAGAGATAGTTATGATCCACAAATTTTTTTGTTTCAGTTTATTTATTAATTTTTTTTATGGAGTTTGTTTGGACAATTTGTCAAACTTTCCAATGTATGATTGCTTATGGAAGCTCACTCATTTATTCGCCTTACAAACATGACCTAAATTTATTTGAAAGAGAAATTTGAATTTGATATGATAATAAAAACGAATCAACTTGTGTTGGTGAGAAAAATGCAAACAAGTTAATGATACCTATGCGATTGGCGATTGGCGATTGGCAAGAATATCTCAAGGGCGTGAATTTAAAAAGTACTAACCTTTGAGTTAAAAGTTTTGCTAGTGTACGAGTAATTTATGATTAACAAAGCAACACAGATTTAAAGACAAGATTAATTGATCATTCAAATTAGAATAAACATTTAGGTAGGTCGTTAAGGAGTGTAAATGAACATAGCCCATCAATAAATTACTCGGGTTCGAGTTCATGTTCAGTTATTTAACGGATTTTTCACCATATACCCCTGAGTAATTTTTTTATTCACCATATATCCAACTTTTTTTTCAAATTCACCAAAAACACTTGAGTTTTAAAAAATTATCACCAAATGCCCTTAATAACTGACGACAACTAACTCCATTAGTCATTAAGGCTAATTATACCACGTGACATGTTCTAATTGGCTAAAAAAAAAGGTTCAAAAAAATTTTTAAATAAAACCCAAACCCAGCCACTCTTCCACCGCACTACCACCACCACGACAGCCAGACCTTGCCCCCCCACCGGCGACCAACATTCTCTTCGCCGGCGGCGGTCACCCTCCTTCCCCTTATCCCGTCGCCGCCCCTTCTCTTTCCTAGAACCACCTTTCTGCAATCCTAAAATCCCTCCCTCCACTCGAAAACACCATTCTCGCCTCCTATCGATCGGCGCCCAGCCGGCGCCCAAACTCCATCCGCTGTCGGCGAAGCTAAGCTAATTTGCTCATCTACTTAATATCCTCACCCACTTTCCCACCTTAAACCACCATCCTTGACACCCAAAAACCCCAAAATCGAAACCCTAGATTTCGATTTTAGGGTTTTTTAAGTTAGGGTTTTGGCGTGGTGGTTTAGGAGGTAAAGATGGCAGGGAGAGATGTCATGGGGCTCGCCGGCGCGAGGAAGGGTGATTGGACGCCGGCGATGGGGAGTAGTACATTTTTCGAGGGAGAAAGGATGGGGTTTTCGAATGAATAGCATGGTGGTTTAGTGGAAGTTTGGGGTGTCGGGGTCAAGGTGGCGTTGTAGACACCTAAAAATGTCTCCCCAAAACCAAACCCGATGATGTACAACCTTTCACCGCCATTATTGGTCGGGTTGAGTATTTAATCTTTGGAGTGCTTAAATCCATATCCCATTCAATAAATTTCATAAACCAACTCAATTCCTAGCTCATTTCCCCACACCATAACTTACTTTCAACTTTTCGTATCTACATCACAAAACCGAGAGAAACTGATTTTGTGGCCCTATAATTTTGATCCAATTATTATTTTTTTGGATAGGGCTTTAAATAAGATTTCCAACAATATATCATAAGCCCAATTCCGATTTAAAACGAAGAAGATATGAGCAAAATACTAAACTCGGCCCAAAATCGACACCCTTTCACTAAAACGGCCATATCTTAAAATCTTCAAATTATTTTAACCTGATTCTAATTGGTTTAGAAAGTAGACTTGATAAGCTTTCCAACGATATATTATATGCCTTATTCCGAGTTACGGATCAAAAGTGATCATGATTTTTAAAACGCGTAAAAAATTAAAATTACCGCGCACAATGTAAAAACGCCGCGTCGCGAGGATGTTGACGTGGCACGGGGCCTAGTACCGTGACACGGTATTCTTCACCGTGTGTCACGGTGCTTTTTCCGCATTTTTTTAACGCGCTTATGTATCTGGATGCAAAAATAGAAATAAAATCCACCGTGTCACAAAAACAGGTGTTGCGCCATGGGAATTCTTGCCGCGTCACGGCGTATTTTCCTGTGTCGCGGTGCCCATCCCTAAACGCGTTTTATCTTCTGTAGCCTATTTTCTGTCCCGCGTCACACCAAATTGTCCCACGTCATACTATTTTCCCCCGTGTCACGGGATTACTTGTCGTGTCGCGGCAAAAAGCTGACGTGTCGCGACAGTATTTTTTAGGGTTTTTATCTTTTTAGGGTTACGTGCGTTCCCTCAGCTCATTTTCCCTATAAATACCCCCCTCCTTTCTGAAGTTCAGAAAAAAAAAATCATTCTCTCTTCCTCTCTTCTACACCAAAAATCATTCTCTTCTCTTTCTCTCATATTCTAAGCCTTAAACCTATATTCTTAATTACACCATTCTTCCCTTAAGTACTCCAAGGAGTTCATACTTGACCCGAGGTTTTGTCCTTAAATCAAGGCGTGAAAGGTAGAATTAACTAAGGGTTTAGACCAAATCAACTCTACATTTATTTAATTTCCATTTGATTTATATTTTATTGAAGTTACTAACAGTTTATTCATGATGTAGTATTTCAAGGAAACGCGGAAAGTGAATAATTAATTCACTTAATTACTCTTATTTTTAGTATTGCTAGTATCATGATTAAATTTTTGACTAACGTTATTATGGTTAAATTGCTTCCAATATTAATGTTTATTCTGTTATTATTTATGATCACCATATTGCATGTTAAAGGGAATATGTAATTGAAAATCACGCCTAATAAGATAATTTGGACAACCGGTTTAGGTTCCTTTAATCTTGTTATTAAATCGAAGTGATCACTAATAATTAGAATTATGTGTGCATTAATATTAAACCAATTTAGCATAATAATAGTTTAGAGCAAATTGAATCTTTGTTTGCATGCCTTTGAGATCGCAGGAATCACTTTTCACTATAAGAATCGAGTAGAGGCCAATACGAGCGAATGTGACTCCATGACTCACTTCGTACCATCATCCCCGATCCTCCTTTCGTGGTTCCGAACCATATAAAGTTAGTAATCTCATGGATTATGAATGGGATGCAACCTTCAGGGGTCAATCGTTGTTGCCTGTCGTTGTCCCTTATCGTGGTTGCCTTTTTTGATCCGTGAACGGTTTACAAGTTCTTTAAAAACTTGTTGGCGGCTCCCTACTTTCCTTGTCCCTAATCGTATTACGTCAATTCCCACTTCCTATGAGTGCCAAGCATATTCACCACATGCTTTAACGTAGGCGCACTTCAAACGACGCCTACAAGCGCCGACGCGGGGTTCCGGAAAATTCGGCCCCGGGGACATGATGGTGGTGGTGGCTGCAGTTGGGTTATGGTGGCTGGGTTTTTTATTTTTTGAAAATTAATAAAATAATTTTTTTTAAATTTATTTAATTTAAATGAAAACCAATCATAGGTTGTCACCGTTAGTCATTAAGGGCATCTGGTGATAATGTTTTGAAACTCAAGTGTCTTTGGTGAATTTGAAAAAAAAAAGTTGGATATATGGTGAATAAAAAAAACTCAGAGGTATATGGTGAAAAATCCGTCTATTTAATAAATGAGTCACGCTTGAACATTTTTTGAAGCTCGTTTAATAAATGAGCTTGAACACGAATACAAATATGTTCGTTCATATAGGATCATGAACATCTCGTTTATTATGTTCAAAAACTACTCATTTAATTACGTTCACGAACTATTCATTTATTTATGCTTACAAACTACTCGTTTATTTATGTCCACAAGCGCACCAAACATGTGTAGATGTACATTCCTTTTGTTTGAGAAAAGGTTGTTTTTGGGCATGTTCCATTACTAGAAAACAGGCAAATAACGACAAAAAAATTCCCCTCGAAAACATCCTGTTTTCCGTCGAAAAACTCATTTCCGACGGAATTTCCGTCGGAACCACTATTCCGACGGAATTCAGTCCGCCGAAAGTGATTTACAAGCCCGGAATAGTTCGTCAAAAGGACTGTATTCCGCCGGAAATTTTCGACGGAAATTTCGTCGGAAAATGCTTTAAAAAAATAAAAAAAAAAGCCTCCCACCACTGACCACCCCCCACACCACCATCCCCCTAACCCGTACCACCATCCCGTACCACCCCCCACACCAGCCCACACCACCAGCCCCCTAACCCGTACCACCACCCATTACCAAACCACCAAACTACACCAGAACCCCTACCCACCTAACCCTAAACCACCCAAATACATATCTTCCACCCAAACAAAACGAGATATACAACCCTAACCACCACTGCCGTCGAACAACAACCAACCACCCCACCACCCACCTAAAACCACCACTGCCGCCGCCGAAAAAACCTTCACAACCAAAAAATTGAGAAAAATAAAATAAAATCCCAACCCAATCCCCAAAATTCAAACTCCAACAGCCACCACAACATATATATTCAAAAAAATCTGATAAAACAACAAAAAAAATCAAAAAAATACACATACCTTAATTCGACCACACAAAAACTTGAAATTGGGTTTACAAGGCTAAATTCGACCATGAAAACTCTAGATCTAGAGTTTTATGGTCAAATTTGACCTGAAAACCTTTGTTTTCATCATGAGGAGAGAGAAAGGGCGAAAAGGAGGAAATTGTAGTTGATTTTGGTGTCAATGTTGGTGTTGTTGTTGGTGTCCGTGGTAGTAGTACGAAGATGGTTAAAGTTTACGGTGGTGGTGAGAGATAAAGAGGGGAAAGAAGAGGAGAGAGAAGGGGGAAGGAGAATGAAGAGGAGGCGGAGAACGAGGAATAAGAAGAAAGAAGAGGAGATAGAAGAAGTTGAAAGAGAAGGAGAATGAAGAGGAGAGAGCAGAGAACGAAGGAGAATAGAGAGAGGAGAGAGAAGGGGAAGACAGACGCTTAAAGGAAAGAGGAGGAAAGGGGAAAGAGAAAGAGAAGGGGAAAAAGAAAAAGAGGAGGCGGAAGAATGGTAGGGTATTAGGGTTTTTTGAATTTTTTTTAATTATATTTCGACGGAAAGTTCTGACGGATTTTTATTCCGTCGGAAATGGTACTTTCCGACGGAAATTCCGTCGGAAATGGTACTTTCCGACGGAAATTCCGTCGGAAACGTACATATATTCCGACGGATTTATTTTCCGTCGGAAACGTACATATATTCCGACGGATTTATTTTCCGTCGGAAATTTCCGACGGAATTATTGAATTCGTCGAAAATATCCGACGGATTAAAAATCCGTCTGAAATTTCGTCTTTTCCAACGGAATAATGGGTTTGTCGAAAGCAGTCTGTCGCTATTTCCCTATTTTCTAGTAGTGTTCGGGTTCTACACGTTTCTACTACTATATATCAATTTGCGGCCATTTTCACAAAAGGCCTTCCACGAGACTTATTTTTGAATTTAAGATTCAGTCTTAGTGTACGACCTCCTTTCGCTATGATGGATATTTATTGTGATAATATATGTCGTAGATTTAGGATATATTTTGTATATATTTTGTGTCCTTATTTTTCTAGGTTTCCTAACGAGATTAGGACTAGTCTTATAAACGCTATATATATTGATCAATGACACACACTCTAATTTGAGGAGTTTTTCCAAAATCTAACAAAAAATAAGTAAATATATTAACGAACATAGTATTATTTTTTAAAATCAACTTACTTATATAGTTTTACATAGGGGTATAAATGAACCAAACCGATCAATAAACTACTCGTGTTCGGGCTCGGTTGAAGCTCAGCTCGTTCATGTATGTTTATTTAATGAATGAGCCAAGCTTGATTAATTTTGAAGCTCGTTTAATAAATGAGCTTAAACACGAACATATACATGCTCATTCAGATAAGTTCATGAACAACTCGTTTATTTATATGTTCATGAACTACTCGTTTACTAATGTTCATGAGTTATTGATTTATTTACAATTGTTAAATTAGTTATTAAATTTATAATTAAGATTAAATTATTATGCTAATTTTGAAATTTTCAAATATCAAAAGTACAAAGCTCATTTATTGGAGAAGCTCGATTGTTATTAAGTTCGTTCATGAAAGTCTCGTTAAATAAACGAGTTGTTCACGAACCGTTCATGAACATATAGTGTACTAAATGAGTCAAGCTTGAACAGAAATTTGAGCTCGCTTGAAGGATCGGGATCATGCTCAAACTCGCCTAAGTTAAATGAACTTGAGCATGAACAAGGTAATATTCGGCTTGGGGGTTTCTTTGTCAGTGTTATGGGGACTACTAGGTTAATGTTATTACAAGAGCTACTTTGTTAGTGTTATAGGGGTTACTCGGCCAGTGTTAATGGGGTTATTCGAACAATATTATAGGGATTACTTTGTTATTTTACTAGTGGCCACACAGTATGTTACTATGTCAGTATGACTGTATGACTAGCCGCACATAATACGGGTTGATAATTTTAAAGTAAGAAAGTCTAAATATAAGCGATATTCGAAAGGGGGATACAATTGTTTCGTAAGGAAAGGAAGAAAATGAAAGCATACAAATTAAAAGCAATTAATTCATCAAAAGAAAATCAAGCAAAGAAAGACAAAGCATTAACTAATTAGGAGAAAATAGTTTAAAGGATAAACCAGAGCCCTCAAGTTTTTCTTGCATGAGTTTGTTGACCCTCTCAACCATGGAAGGTGTGAAATGATTGGCCCAATCCCCAACTTCTCCTTTCCTAAAATAGCTCTTCTTCTCAAACATGTTGTTGATTACCCCACTCTTATTAACATCCAACTCCTTCATATTTTTAATGCTGCAAAACTCTATGACTTGTTGTATGACACCTTCATTTTCCTCTCGAGTGGAAAAGGGCATACCTATAAATTCCGCCAATCCCTTCAAGTGAAATACGGGATCATCTTTCAAGTCTTCGTACTTAAGAAATAACACCTTATTAGGTTGCTCTAAACCCATCTTCCAAAACCCAATAACATGGTCGAAAAAAGGCCCAAATGCGACTTTTCCATCACAAAAATCTTCAAAGAAATCCTCTAAAGAAGGTTTTACGAAATTTTCCATGTGTTTCATACCATCAACAACAAAGTGATATTTTGACACTATAGTGTCTAAAGGGTTTCGACAAATATACAAAATCCGACACCCAGAATTCCTAATTGACTCGGGAAGGGATGTGTAAGGGACATGAGTGCTAAGAAGCCTAGGCGACGGAAGCTCACTAAGGTGGTGTGGGTGAGGATAATCAAAGGCTTTGTTATAGACATCGGTCTCTAAGTTATACACAAGTTCTTGGGGATGATGGGTGAGCAAAGGGCTTTGATCAATAGGATAATTAGCGCGATTAACTGTCATGAACAATAGAGATTTTAACCAAGTTGAACCAGTTTTGGGGAGACTTGTAATGAATATATCACTATCTTGAGCAACAAAGTGTTTTTGAAAGGTGAGAACATTTCTAAATGAAGATTTATTGACAAAGTACCAAAAACCTTCATACAAGACCATGTGAAACTTTTGGCTAGTTCTCAATTTAGCCTTCGGAAGGCATTGCATTAGCTTTTCAACTTCTTCTTCCTTAATGTAAATTTCCTCCTTTTGGATTTCACTCATTTTGGATTTCACTAATAAGTTTAATGTTTGTGGTTTATGGAATTGAAGTATAAGTTTAATGTTTGTGGTTTATGGAATTGAAGTATAATACAATGTTTGATCTATATATAATTATATGTAATGTGTTCATTTATTAATAGTTCTCCTTTGTCACGTCTCACTTGCATGGAGACAAGTCTAGGGAACAGAAATTTTGCCGTATTATTGCATGCATGCATGGATGTGTAGTGTTGATTTTGTCATACATAATAATGTTTCGGATGACGTCTTTGTATGTGATTTTCAGCCGTTGAAGTTCTTTATATTCTATCATGCCCTCTTACATGAAAGCCCTTTAATTAGACTTAAAAATGTACAAATTTTCCCTAAACTCTAGTGTATGAAGCTTTCCCTATACCCCCATCAAACTACGTCGTTTTACTGTTGCCTCTACCACCTCACACACCCAACAACAATCCGATCTCCACGATTCCACTCACCAATGCAATAAGAGAAATAAAAAAAAATTATGAGCACTAATAATAACCATATAATCCAAATATCAAAAGAAAAAAAAACTGCATTTTCATAAATCCGTAAAATATTGCAGAAGGATACCTAGATCAAGCAAAAAATGGGGGCAAAAATATCGAACTCTAAATTGAAATAGGAAAATATATATTCTGGGTTGCAAGGCTATTTATTTGAGAGTCAATTTTGCAGCTAAGCATGTTTTAGAGGAAAGTGATTGTCGAGGTCATTCACGCCTTGGAGATTCGACCGTCAGATTGCAGTGATTTTTTTCTTAATAATTAAAGATATTTTAGGCTTAGTTCATAGTTTTCATTGTACTGTTTGATATTTTGCTAAGAGATGTGGAAGTGGGTTAAAATTAGTACTTTAGCTCATCTTCAACCTTTGGAGGTTGGGACTTGGGAGTAGCGTATGGTTGGAACACTATCTTATTGGTATTACTGAGTAATTTAATTGAGTGCCTTTCAGGATTGTTTATTAAATATAATAACACAAGTTTCAAATTGAAAATGAACATTTATCACAATGAAAATGAACATATATTCATTAATATGTGAATAACCATATGTATTAATATCGTTCTCCGTAATAAATATCTACCAAAATGAAACTGGACGTCTATGAATGAACATATAATTATTTGAAAGTGAACATATGTGTCTTACAAAATTAATAAACATTTACAAATATAATTTATGAAATACCATTGGTAGAAAATGAACATAGTTAAATATAGGAATGAACAAGTATTAAAATCTAAATAAAAAATATTAAAAGCCAAATGAATATCTTTCTGTACGAGAAAAATAGTTATAAAAGAACATTAGCTAATATCAAAATGAACATTAGTTTCATACAATTAAATATTTAGGTTGGTGCATTATGCAAAGTTTCTATAAAGTTATTCCTTTTTCTATATTTCAAATTTTATTTTTTTATAACTGATAAACTGTTTATTTTTATAAGCGTTGTAAATGTTCATTTCTATAAGCGTAAATGTTCAGTTTCTTTTCTAAAGAGTATTGTATTCAAATTATATTTTGAATTGTTACACATTTTTGTAGAATTTTATTTGTTTCAAATACATCTTAATATTATGTTAATTTATATAAAATGGTGTCAAAAATTCAATATTAAATAAAATTAAAAATGAAATCATAACATTAACAAAACACGTTTCTAAAGTGTACATATCCTTCTTACCATTTGAACATCAACATTTCTCTCAGAAAAAAAAAATGAACATCACCATTTGATAAATTAAGTATAAATAAAAGGAATATAGAATCATATTCTTGTATGGTTGTACCATTTTATAGCCGTAAGATGTTCGTTTTGTGTATTTTCGTTTATGCATATGTTCGTCTTCAACTTTATAATTTATTATTCTGTGTAATAAGTGACTATCGTTGTTTTTTTTTTTTTTTAAAGTATTAGTAATAATCAATGCACATTATTTGCAAAATGTGAATGAATGTCTATCAAAATTAAAATAACAAAATTATCAAAATAAAAATGAAAATATATCAATTTGAAAATGAACATTTATTAATACGAAAATTATCAATATTGTAATAGATATACTACATATATTAAATGAATTGATCATGTATCCATATGAAAATGAACATTTACCAATATGAAAATGAACATTTACCAATATGAAAATGAACATTAATAAATAAATAAATAAATAAATACTACTTTAATTTTTTTTCCCCCATTTACAAATTACGACAATTCTTCTTTCCAGATATAGGAAAGAAAAAAAAAACAGCTATGCTTATGATAACTGTCTATTAGAAAGAGGAATTAAAGTAATATTAGAGACTTAAAATTTAAGAGAAACAAAAATTGATGGGAAAATCGATCAACGAGGTTTGTGTTGATTGAATATTCCATGGAAATGACTAGTAGAAGAACGAATCACACACTTCTAAGTCACACATGGAGGTTTGGGAATGCAGAAGTTCAGAACCATGGAGCCATGGTGGTGCGTCGTGTAGGGAGTGTTGAATTGTCAAATCATTACTTGCTAGAAATCTCAATGTGGGCGAGCGATAATCTCGATGGTTTTGTGAAGCGTGTCATTTTGATGGGTGTAGGTACTAGGGGTAGTGGTAGGCTAAACACATCGTTTAAGAGGGAGTGTAGGTAGAGCTACATACACTAGATTCTAAGGATAAATAATTACTTAAAATGGAGATGCAACATGGTCCTCCTCATACCTATAATATTTGAGTCACGTTGACCCTGTTATTATGTTAAAGGATCAAATCAACCAAAAACTTAATCTAATGGTTGAAAATTAATTTATTTACTTCATCTTAAGGATTAATTAAAATATATGTAGTCTTTTAGAGCTTTATATAATCATTTACTCCGTAATATATTTTCTAAATTGGTATTAATTTTAAAATACGTGACAAAATCATGTGTCAATTAGTGTAACTAATGTTTTATTTAACTTATTATATCCACTTTTAGCTCCTTATATACGACTCTAAGAGCTTTATGTAACAACAAATGCAAGAAAGACAATGAAATCAACACAGAAACGACACAAATTTACGTGATTTACAGCAATGTGTGGTAAAACCCATTCTCTTGCGTCCTCACCAACTTCAAGATCTCCCATCAACGAGGCTTTTGCATACGCCTCTCTTCCCAAATCTTTCAAAGTTTCATCATGTAAGATCTTGAATATTAGTGCTCCAAATAACCCTTCAGAGTTTAGAGACTTATGCTTTACATTGGCATACTTTTACTCAAAAAACTTAAAGAAGTCAATGGGCCGGAAAATCGATTTTGGCACACCCTTATTGATTTTGGCACACCACTATGTGAGAAGATCAATTAAGGGTGTGCCAAAATCATTTCCAATGGGCCGGGATGCCAAAAGTTTCAACTTCATACTAAGATTTTTTTAACAAATTTTGTCTAAGTTAGATTTCAAGATGAGCCTTATTTCGAGCATGAAGTTGGATATTTGAGGCAAGGTCTAGAGCAATTGAATAGGGTATCGTTTTGAAAGTACCAAGGATTTGAGGAATGATTCCACATTTCATTTGAAGTCGTTGGCTAAATTTACATAGGCTTGCCCTTTCTCCCCAAGAGAGGAAATGAATGGTGTGTGTCATTGACGATATAATTAAAAATTATGCAGCATCGAGAGTCTTCAAGAGCTGGAACTCAACAAGACTAGGGTCTAGGAATATGACAAGTTGGTGGTGAAGGCGGCGTTCTTTAGGAAAGGCGAGGTGGGTGATTGAATCAATAATTTCACTCCCTCTTATGGTGGACCAATCAAAGATATGATGGAACAAAAACTTGGGAGACTAGAATCGATGGAGAGGAGGGAAAACAATAAGCTGGGGCCTTTTGTGCAAAGGACGCGTGGTGCTTCTATCATTAGAGCAACTCTGCATTTGCCATTTATCATTTAATCTTCATGTATTATCATATGATACAGAAAACACATTAACCACCATATCTCAGAAATAGCAAAACTACCTCTTAAAAAGCCTAGAAACACTCTAAGACAATTATTCACCATAACATTACTAGAATTCACACAACTTACAGATATTTTAGACATCGTGCAACTGTACTTTGGATCTTAAGAGCATTCAAAATGATACACGAATACCAAGAAGTACCATGAACTGTGAAACGAATTCAGGGTGCCCTGGCCAAGCAGCTCCTGTCACCAAGTTCCCATCCGTGAAGCAACGATTTATTGGTTCAGGCTCCAACCAAGTTCCCCCTCCTAATACCACATTGAGCTTCACAGCAGGGTATGCAGTACATTTCTTCCCCTGGAGATAAAATCACAAAGGAATCAGATTCTTCACCAAGGTAGCAAGAAAGTCTTAGCAAAACCAAGTCACATTACAGTAGCTCGTCATAAAAGGTGACAAGGTTGAACAACTGGCAGCTGCATCACATTTATCTCATTTTAGCAGGCCAGATGACTTAGACAAAATTGCAAGACAATCAGAAGCATACAAGGATTGTAACAGCCAAAATTGGTCATCATAATTCTTTATTTTTAGCTTTTTCTTAGTGAAAGTGTCCAGCCACTTAAGCTGGGATTGTAACATTGTATGCTCTATATGGTGATTTGATCACATCAAGCACAGTCAACTATCAATCATTCCGCACCTCTTCTGCTTCCTTATTTCAATTTTTTCTGTTTATTTATTTATAAAACTGCTCTGCAAGGTAGCAGATATACTCACAGAATCACAGCAAGTGAGCGGAATATTAGCAGAAAAAAGCTGCTTAATTAGCATGAGCTTCTTGTAAATCTTCAGTTTACAAGCTCTTTAACTTACCCTAAAAAGTCAAATATCAAACTCCAAAATTTATATGCCGTCCCTATCAATAAGGCCACTTTATATCAAAATTTTAACAGAAAATAATAGCTAAAATCCATAACTATCCTTCAGTACTAAACCTTTTACGACACTGAACTTGTTGGGACACACTAGATTAGGAATGTAGACTACACCCAATTGTGTTGGGACTAAGGTGTTAGAAACTTTTAGCAATAAAAAAGGAATGGCATTGAAACTGGTAGTATTACAACTTAACAGATTACAATGGGAACAAGCATAAGCCATTGAAAATATAAAACAAGTCCGTAGTGAAGTCTGAACAAATTTAGAAATGTAAAAGCTCCTAAAAACCAGACTTTCTAATGGTAAATGCATGTATTTGTGTCAGGATTTAAAAAATAAAGGTAAAATAACACTCCTAGCTTTCAAGGTGATGTGAACTAACAGAGGAAAGAATAATGTTAAGGAGAAAAAGAAATTACCTTGAGAACACCAGCTGCAGATAAAATCTGTTGGCCATGGCAAATGGATGCAACTGGTTTTCCAGCCTCCATGAAACTTTTCACCATGGTGATAACATTCTCGTCTAAAGCAAGGTACTCAGGTGCTCGCCCTCCGGGAATCACAAGACCATCATAACTTGAAGCATCTATACCTTCAAAGGTGGCGGTCAATGTAAAATCATGACCAGGCTTTTCACTGTATGTTTGATCACCTTCAAAATCATGTACAGCAGTTGGGCAAGTATCTCCTTGCTGCTTCTTTGGACACACAGCATCGACATGGCACCCCAGGGCTTGAAGGGACTGGAAAGGGACCATAACCTCATAATCTTCCATGAAATCTTACTCCAACAGAAAAGAAATAATATGAGGATGATAAACAGTTACCCACTTACCCATATATAAAGAACCTACAACCATATCATGTGGATATATGTGTCAAAATAGTTTCCCTTTGCATTTGCAATAAGGATCTCAAGAATAAAATTTTCAGATTGTACATCTCTACGTTGCCTAATGTTTTTTTTGTCTTGCTTCCCTCTGTTCCCCTTCTATTCTTCTCTTTCCTCTCATCCCTACATCCCTTCTCCTCTGCCTACTAATAGTAAAGAATATTAAAAAAGCTTCATAAACCGCTAATACATCAGTAAATTTGATCCTGCATAGACTTTCACTTTGCTAAGTCATTTCAGATATCCAAATCAACAGCTATCTCATTAATCAAGTGTAAAGCAATACTTACCCCACAAAGGAACAGGATCCTTTTATCTGACCCACTTATGATGCCTCCTAGTGCTTTTACAAAAAGCTGAATGAACTCAGGATCCTTTTATCTGACCCACTTATGATGCCTACTATATTTTGGTCAACTACACAAGCTCCCATGTCCGTTGGTTCTACCCAATGAGCCCCAGCTGCAATGAGCACGGGCTTCACTGCAGGAAATGCTGTACATTTATGACCTTTAACACAATCAGCAGCAGCCAGGATCAACTGCCCATGGCATATAGAAGCAATTGGCTTCCCGGATGAATGAAACTTGCATACCACATCCAGAACAGACCCATTCATTGCAAGATATTCAGAGGCCCTTCCCCCTGGAAGGACCAAACCATCATATACGCTTGCATCAATATCATCAAAGGTTGCATTCAGGGTGAAGTTGTGTCCACGAGTTTCAGAGTAAGTCTGCAAGCAAGATAAAAGTCAAGAAATGACAAACCAAATTGAAGTATGCATTGGTGACTTAACTGAATATTCATTAAATGAAAGCCCTAGATACAAAAATAACTATACATCGACATGAACATTACCCTAATGCCTCTTAGAGAGTAAGAGGCTCCTGCCTAGGCAAGGTGGGTAGGGTTGGATGTATGTGGCCTTGTCCCTATGAAGGGTGAGGCTAATCATTTTGATGCAATGGTGCTGACACCATATTAAGAAGATTGAACATGGAAAATTAAAAGGAAAGTTAGGGAGGGTCCAAAGGGAGTAGAAATCAACAGACCAGACACGTTAACTAACCACATTTAAAAATTCTTTCACCTGAAAATGTAGTGATATTTTTTTTAAAAAAAAATATCTAAAAATCTAAGCTACCCTAAGAAGAGTACAGTGAAATACTAGTAACAACTTCACTATTTTCGGAAATAATCTTGGGACTTGATGCTTCATTAAGTCAAAGTGTTAGCCGTCACATACCATCATGTCTCAACTAGCAATCCATTTTATTCATTTATTGGAAAAGAACGACGTATAAAGTCCTATTCAAAAGTTAGAAGCTATTGCTTGTACTATTAATATTTCTCCTCTCTTAAAATAAATGTATTACCCCTTTGAAATTGTGACATCCTTGAAATCATGACATCATACTGTCAGATAGAAAAAGGAAAACCGGAGATGAAATTTTGTAATGTGGGTAGGAGGTCAATGCCTCCATGTGCATCTCAAGCATTTGTTAAACCCAAAGCATGGCTGTTAAACAACTAGAACAAGCGCACATTAATGATCGTTGAGAGGTGTTATGGGTTTTACAGCATTAATAGATATCTTCTCAAGGGATTCAAGCAACTGTAACTTGTAAGAGTATGCTATTATAAGACCCCTTGTTCTTACTATGTAATGTCTTGTGGTCAGTTCTAGGTTTACTTTAAATGCTTCTGAGGGCGGTTTAATTATGTATTTGAGGGGCTAATTATCTGTAACTTTCTTTTTACTGACGGCTAGAACTTGTATGTCACCCATTTGATTCCCGGCTAACTATATATATGAAGCTACTCATGAACTATTCCATGTAAATGTAAATACAGTATTAGCATTTCATTGAAGAAAAACAACTAATCAAAAGAAATTGTAATTACCAAGCATAGCTTGGTCTAGTGGTCAAGCTTGGTTGTGGGATCAAACCCCACTGGAGACACTTTGGGGGTGGGGATTCCCTTACCCTTCCCCCTCACTTCCAAAGTGTCTAGCCCGTTAACCCGGGTCGAGAGGACCTGTGAGAGGGTCCGGCCCAGTAGGGCCCCTCTCCTTACCAACCAAAAAAAAAAAAAGAAATTGTAATTGTCGGAGATATGTAATACACCTTGAAACAATCAATAAAATTCCTCTGTCTGGTGGACATAGCTAACACATTGTGCAGTAAACCAACCTAAATTTGTGTGTTCTTGTTTGTTGAATTCGTTTAATCTTTTCGCATTACAAAAGTTATAACAATATACTAAACATTAGCAAGAGACTTTTAATTCACTAAATTCCAGAGAAATTTTGAAAAAAAAAAAATCATCAAGATATCTCTCAAGAAATACTCACTATGTGATTAAATTCCTTATAATCAATAAGCAATAGTAAGAGAAAACTAGATGATTTTAATTAGGATGAATAATTTAAACCCATAAAAATACCAATTAAATAAATAAAACCCAGAAACCTGATGAGTAGAAAGTTGATGAATAGCAGTGCGGCAAACATCCCCGGCCTTTTTATCAGGACAAACAGCATCAACTGCTACACCATAAGCTAAAAGTGCTTGAAATGGTACCATCACCTAAACAACAATAAAAGTCAAAAATTATTTTAATATGATTTCATTTGAATTTACAGTGAAAGATGAATATTAAGTATTAACCTCATAATCTTCCATGTAATCACCGCAAATTATGAGGAACTTTTTCTCAGATTTTGATTTAGATTCTGCCATTTTTGAGAGTTGAGAAGAGTTGAGAGTGTTCTGGAGTTGTGGGCTGATGTAAGGATGAATTAAAAATGTGGGAGATTATTTATATACTTGGTACCTAAATTTAAAGTAGATTAATTAATAGTGGAGGGAGTTGGAGAAGACATCTGGACACATGGATACCAGATTGTGTGGCAAGATCTGCGGTACGTACGTGATGGACGACTCCACTGATCCACTATGGGTGAAGTAAATTGATTGGAGCTAAACTTAATTGAACTGAATAAGCCTGAAATGAATTGAGCTATAATTAGAAATGAAACAGAATTGAATTGAAATTAAGCTGAATTAAGGGGTCATTTGGTTTGAAAAATGGTAATGGAGTGGAAAGGAAACAAATACTTGGTAAAAGGGAAGAAAGGAATCATTTAGGCTTGTTTGGCATTATTTTTTGTTTTTAGTTTTCTTTTTTAAAAAAAACTAAAAACAAAAAAATGAAACAAGAAAAAGGTATTTCCACTTTTTGGTTGTCAATTTTCAAAATTATCCTGATTTTAATAAGTTTGACTAATTTTTATTCATTATATGATATATATCATATGATTTTAAAATAATAATAAAATACCTTAATATGAAGCTCCCCCCACCCCAAACCATCGTGCCCAGCCCCTCCTCCGCGCTGAAGCTCCCCTTCCCCAAAAACCACCAAACTTGCCCACCCTAAAACCCACGAAAACCTTAATATGACCACCCCACCACAAAAAAAAAAAAAATAAAACCCCAAATGGCCCTTCCCCAACCACTGGCAGATGATGATGGATAGACGGTTGGGGGTTTTTATGCAGTTGGGAAGGTGATTTAGGGATTTTGCGTGGTCGTGGATGGGATTTTGGGGGTTTTGGGCTGCGGGATTGGTGGTTTTGAGGGAAAGGGAGCTACTGGTGCTGGGGAGGGGATTCTGGTCGGCGCGTGGGTGGGAAAGGGGATTCCGGCCGCCGGTGTTGTTGTGGGGAAGGTGGTTCGTGGGTGGTGGGGAAGTTAGTTCGTGGGTGGTGGC
Source organism: Chenopodium album (assembly GCF_948465745.1). NCBI lineage: Eukaryota > Viridiplantae > Streptophyta > Magnoliopsida > Caryophyllales > Amaranthaceae > Chenopodium > Chenopodium album. The sequence continues at coordinate 16,892,650 of NC_137846.1, forward strand.
TTTTTTGCTAAGTTTTTCTGTTCTTTTTTTCTTTTCACACAAAAAATACGTGTTAACCAACTGAGTAACCCAAAAATAAGTAACCCTTGATCAATTAAGTAACCTCTAAATAAGTAATCCCTGAATAAGTAACCTCAACCACATATGAAAATTTGTGAAAAAAAAATGATCTTGAAGGGAAAAACAACACCAAATGACATATGTCATTCCCAGTGTGTTTTTAGTATTACATACATTAATATTGATTGATTGATTTTTCTTAAATTTATATGCATACCTTAATATTGCAATTAATATGTTGACAAATACTTTTTCTCATGCAAATCCTAGTTTTAATTCATTATTTCTTAGAGCACACAATTACAATATTATCTCTTCTACATTTTCTTTCAATTGTCATACATACTAGCTTCTACGGTCCTACCAGTGGCGGACCCACCCTTGGTCCTGGTGGGTCACGTGACCTACCAAAAAAAAAATTAAATTTTTTAAAAACAAAAAACACGGACTGGGTGAAGGCAGGAAGGGGAAAAAGTCAAAAAAACAAAACAACAAGTCTCATTCTCTCTCTTCACAGCTTCACGCCTTCACTCACTGTCTCACTCTCACTCACGGCCTCACCGGAGTCACCGCCACAGCCCACAGCGCCACTCGCCTCCCGCCGCACCGCCTCGACGGCCGCCGCAGCCCGCACGTCCGCAGCCCGCAGTTTCGCACTGAGCTCTTCGAATTTCTAGTGTTCTAGGTAAGTTTTTAAGCTTTTAAATTCTTAAATTATACACAAATTGTTGAATTGTTGGGTTGAGTTTGTGCTTAATTGAGTTGATTATGTAATTTAATCTAGTCAACTAGTGTGTATGTTCTATATATTGCTCTTTGAAATTGTTGATTTGCTATTAAATTTATCAAATTAGGGAGTTAGGGTTTCTTTTTTTTGTAGGAGTTGATATTATTGTTATTTGAATTGCTGATATTTTTTTGTTTCCTGTAAATTGATATTGTAATTTGTAAATTGACAATGGGCTAGTAAAACAAATTGTTTAATTGTTGAATTGTTGGATTGAGTTCAGAGTTTGTGCTTAATTGAGTTAAATTGATATTGAATTGTTAAATTTATCAAATTAGGGAGTTAGGGTTTCTGATTTTTTAGGAGTTGATATTATTGTTATTTGAATTGCTGATTTTTTTTGTTTCTTGTAAATTGATATTGTAATTTGTAAATTGACAATGGGCTAGTAAAATTGATTAATTGATGATTTCATATTAGAGCTTACTAGCTTAGTGTTTCTGTTTTTTTTTTTTTTTTTGGGAATTGATTACTGATTAGTTTGGGTAATTGCATCTGTGGTCTGTTTTTTTGAAGCATTTGTTGTTTGCTTATTGTAATTGTTAAAGTAACTTAATTTTCAGAATGAAAAGGAAAAAAATGTGTGATATCACAAGTTTCTTTGGTCCGAAAAATCCCCCTCCTCCACAAAATCCTCCTCCTCCACAAAATCCTTCTCCTCCACCTCCTCCTCCTTTACAAGAACCACCTCCTTCACCACAAAATCCTTCTCCTCCACCTCCTCCACCACAAAGTCCTTTTCCTCCACCTCCTCCACCACAAAATTCTCTTCCTCCACCTCCTCAAAATCTTTCTCCACATCAAGAAAGTGAACAACATTCTTCTCCATCACATAACTTTACTCTCAATGAAGTTGGACATTTTATTCCTAAAGTTACTTCAAGTCCTAGAGCTCGGGTTGATGATGGAAGATTAAGTGAAGATGATATTGCTAATCTTCCACAAGACCCGGGACAAAGGAGAAAAATGAGTGATTTTCATCCTGATGATAGAGATTTAGTGAGGAGGACATACCTTCAAAGAAAGCCTTGCCAACCTAATGATTTTGTTTATCCTCAAACACTTTTCGGAACCAAGAGGCGTCGATTTAATGTCAAATGGTTTGATATTTGGGGGTCTTGGCTCGAATATAGTGTTTCCAAAGATGCTGCTTTTTGCTTCATTTGCTATCTATTCAAGGATGATAACACTGTTGGAGGTGATGCTTTTGTTTGTGATGGTTTTCGTGGTTGAAATCGATTGAACACAATTCGAGATCATGCAAGCAAACACATGAGTGCTCACCATAAAGCTGTGACTGCCATGGAGTTATTCAAACAATAAAAGGGTAGCATTATCACTGCTCTATCAAAGCAAACGACAGAAACTAGAAGTGCTTATCGTAAGCGATTGGAGGCTTCAATCACAACCATTAGGTGGCTTTTACTTCAGGGGCTACCTTTTCATGGTCATGATGAAAAAGAAAGTTCATTGAATAGAGATAATTTTATTTCTCTATTGACTCTTCTTTCTAAACATGATCTTGAATACTCCAAAGTTGTTTTCAAAATGGCACCCGGTAATTGTCAACTTACTTCTCCAACTATCCAAAAAGATATCATCCATGCTTGTGCAAAAGAAATAACTAAAGCAATACTTGAAGATCTTAATGGTGGTTTTTTTGCTATCCTTGCTGATGAGTCTGCCGATGTTTCCGATAAGGAACAATTGGCTCCTTGTTTGAGATATGTTGGTAAAAAGGGAGAAGTGTGTGAAAGATTTCTTGGTGTTGTGCATGTTGCTAATACTACTTCCTTGACTCTTAAAGCTGCTATTGAGTCATTACTCATGGAGTATTCTTTGACTTTCTCTCAAGTTCGGGGTCAGGGCTATGATGGGGCAAGTAATATGCAAGGTTCAATCAATGGTCTCAAGACTTTAATATTGAATGAATGTAAACAAGCATACTTTGTACATTGCTTTGCTCATCAACTTCAATTGACACAAGTTGCCCTTGCTAAAAAAAATTCAGATTGTGCTTGGCTATTTGTTGATATACTTGCACCTCTCTTGAACTTTGTGGGAGGTTCACTTAAGAGGAAAGAATTTCTTCGAGAAAAACAAGCTGATCAAGTTGTTGAGGCATTATCCTTAGGTGAAGTTGAATCTGGTTTGAATCAAGAACATGGCTTAGGTAGACCTTGTGACACTCGTTGGGGGTCTCACTTTAAAACAATTTTGAATGTGCTTGATTTATATCCTACAATCTTGAAGTCACTTGATTCCATTGCTGAAGTTTCTGATACAGTTGATTCAAATAAAGCACAATCGATCACACACTTGTTGATGTCATTTGATTTTGTATTTGTGGCACATTTGATGGTTGCTATATTTGGGATTACAAATGAGTTGAATGTGACTTTGCAAAAACATGATCAGGATATTGTAAATGCAATGGAAATGGTTGATGTAACCAAGTTTAATCTGCAAAAGTTGAGAGATGAAGGATGGGATTCTCATTTGGAGGAAGTTACTTCTTTTATGGATAAACATGGAATTGAGGTTTCTAATATGGAGGGGAGATATCATGTTCCCGGGAGAAGAATGTATAGAGGTAATGGCCCACAAGTGACAAATCTTCATCATTTCCGGGTTGAAGTTTTTCTTAGTGTCATTGATCTTCAACTACAAGAATTGGAAAATAGATTCCCGGAGGTAAGTAAGGAACTACTTGTATGTATGTCTTACTTTAATCCCACTAATCGTTTTGCTTCATTTGACAAAAATAAATTGATTCAACTTGCCAAATTCTATCCTAATGAATATCCAAGTAATGAATTGAAATTTTTTGGTTATTCTCTTGATAATTTCATCGTTGCTATGAGAAATGATGAGAGGTTTTAGAATTTGAAGAGTCTTAGTGAGCTTTCCGTGAAACTTGTTGAGACGGGAAAGCATGAAACCCATGAACAAGTGTACTTGCTTTTGAAGTTGGTTCTAACTCTACCCGTTGCAACGGCAAGTGTAGAAAGGGTATTTTCAGGAATGACGCAAGTGAAAGATAAATTGCGTAATAGCATGGGAGATCAAATGTTGAATGATTGCTTGGTTACTTTTATAGAGCGAGATATGTTTTTGAATGTTGACATAAATGATATTATAGATCGATATCAAAACATGAAAACTCGTAGAGAACAATTGTAATTTCCTTTATTTGGTTGTAATATGGATATTTATTACTTTTGGAATGTAATTTTTTTTTAATTATTAGCTTTTTTAATATTCTTGCATTAATTATTAATTAGTAGTCGGTGGTGACCTAGCACCTAAAAAATCCTGGATCCGCCACTGGGTCCTACCACTCTTTTCGACGGTATGCAGCTTCCGTTGCTACACTAATTGTAACCAATTAGCCATCTATAATCAATATCTATAATTTATAATATTATTAAAACACAAAGGGATAGCATAATAACACCATGTGTCACCATTGCGTCAATATGGTTTGACGTCATATCATTGTTATGTCCTTACATGTCATTTATGTATTACACTCCAAAACTTTTCATATGTGTAACCTTTGTATTTAATTTTCCTCTAGAAGGTAATTTCTAAGTAATTGCGCAATAAACTACAATTTAATTTGTAAGATTTAATAACATACTGATGGTTGTTGGTTCTATTAATGTTACGAGTAATAGTCTATATTAAATACCAATTCAGCAATTACACATGTAATATTTACATGTACACTATTGCATCTATCTTTCAATCTAACCAACACATATTTTTTTTTCGTGTATTGAATTTATTTTAAACTTAAGATAATGTTATCAAAATATTACTCCATAATTAAACTTAAGGTAATTTTTCATTTTATATTTAAATAAAACTTGGGGCATCGTCCGAACCACAAACTAGTTGATTAAGATTAAAATAGAACACCCTTTATCTCAAAATCATGTGCTCATTATATATTTTATAAGTTCAAACTTCTTAAACATTGATATGAAATTCTCATTAATACAGTATATATATATATGAACAATTAGTGATCATGTAAGATATTATAAAATTAATCTCAATCTCAATTTTTTATAATTTGTTAATACATACTTGAAGATATTGTTGGTTAAAGGTAAATCTTGAGAACTGTAACAAATACGAAATACATCATTTTAAAATGAAAGTAGTATACAATTTTTTTTGACGTTACATGAAAATTTGTTGTCTCTTTAATACTTGTACTATTGAAATATTAGAATTCAACATGTTGGCATCACTCACAGTACAACATTATTAAATTTTTAGCCTCGACTTTAATATTACTTGTTAGCAATTCAATTCAATAGATAAGAGGATTCCAATTTCTCTGTGGTGTTCATGTATTCATTTTTCAGCACTCAAAAAGCTCTTGCAGAAACACTTCCAAAAATATAAAAATGGAAACTCTAAGTAGTTTATATCTAATAAACTTCCTGCAAGAACTCATTTTCCACCCTTTATTCCTTCCATTCATGTTCTTTGTAATCTTCTTATACAAAAGTCTCGCTTCAAATCCTAGCACTGGCAAAAACTTACCGCCTTCACCACCAAAGCTGCCAATCATAGGGAACCTCCACCAACTTGGTCTGTTACCTCATCGTTCTCTTCAGTCACTGTCTCGACAATATGGTAAGGTTATGCTGCTCTACTTGGGTAGCAGACCGACCCTTGTCGTATCATCAGCAGATGCAGCTGAAGAAATTATGAAGACTAATGACTTGATCTTCTACAACAGGCCTAGCTTGCGTAATGCCACTAGATTGTTCGATGGTAAGGATGTGGCTTTTGCTCCTTGTGGAGAATACTGGCGACAGATGAGGAGTATCTGCGTTATGCAGCTGTTAAGTAACAAGAAAGTTCAGTCTTTTCGAAAAATAAGAGAAGAGGAGGCTTCTGTAATGGTTGATAAGTTAACTAGTTCAGGCTGCTCAGTGGTGAATTTAGCAGAATTTATTGTGTCATTCACATATGACGTGATATGCAGGGCATCATTTGTAAGGAAATATCGCGATAATGAGGGTGGCATCAATTTCAAGGATTGCTTAGATGAAGGTATGAAGTTGATTGTGGACATTCTTTTTGGGAGATTTTGTACCTTGTCTTAGTTTGATCGATCGAGTAAAAGGTTTGGAAAGTCGATTGGAAAAAGTGGCACCAGAGTTGGATGCATTTGTTCACAAGGTAATCAAAGAACATCAATTTCATCTAAGCACTAACAAAAATATTGTTTCAGATAATTTTGTAGACATTTTGCTTAGAGTTCATATGGACAACAAACATGATGTGTCACTAGATAGCATCAAAGCCGTTATATTGGTAAGAAATTGTTGTAATTTTTTTTTCTATACACTAGATAGCTCAAATAACAGAGTTTTAATTACATTACTCACATATATGTATCAACTATGTAGGATATGTTCGCGGCAGGGACTGACACAACTTACACCCTGGTAGAATGGGTGGTTATCGAGTTGATTAGAAACCCTAGAGTGATGAAAGAACTACAAGAAGAGTTAAGAAAAATTGTTGGAGGGAAAGGACGAAAGGTAAGTGAAGACGATTTGGAGAAACTAACTTACCTAAAAGCTGTGATCAAGGAAGCACTTAGGCTACATCCACCAGGTCCTTTGTTGGTGATTCGGGAGTCATTGCAAGATGGCAAAGTAAATGGTTTCGACATCAATGCAAGAACACTAGTGATCATCAACGCGTGGGCAATTCAGACAGACCCAATATATTGGGAAGAACCAGAGCAAATTCGTCCTGAAAGATTCCTGAACAGCAACAATTCAGTTGATTTCAGAGGGCAGGATTTCAGATACATTCCTTTTGGAGCAGGCAGAAGAATTTGTCGAGGAAGCCCCAGTTTCTCACCGTGAGAAACGAATTCGTTTCTCATGGGGGCATTTTTGTGAATAAATCAACAACTTTTCAACTTTATTCAACTGTGGAGCCCACAATATTGAAAAAGTTGTTGATTTATTCACGAAAATGCCATCATGAGAAACAGGGAATTTCCCGAATTTGTCCAGGGATATCATTTGCCTTGGCTAATGCTGAACTCGTGATCGCGACTCTTGTCAACGAGTTTGAATTGAAACTTCCTGGTGATTTGCAGTTTCAGAAGATAGACATGACAGAAATTACAGGTCTTACAGTTCGCAGACGAGATCCTCTTATGGTCACTGCAACACCTTATATCCTTTCTGATAGATGTTCTTGAGTATATTTATGCTGAGAGCCAGCCCCAGTTGATCTTTTTTATCAACAAGACTTGTTAATCTAATGGCACATTTGGTAATATTGGTGAACAGTAAATGTTGCCAGCACATAAGTTATCATAGTCATCTGTCAAGTCAGTATGGACGCAAATTAACTGTAGCCTATCGTCACAACACCATCTGTTAACCTGGTAGACGGCGTTAGTTATCATGAGACATCTACCAAGCCCAAATATATAGGGGTTTTTCTCGCCTAAGTCATGTGAGTCGGTCGATGTATTCTCTAGCCATATTTATATATCACCGACATGATTTTGGTGGCCGTCTGATTGTGTTGCGGGCTGTAGCGTGAGAGGAGAGAAAATAGGAAGAAGCAGCCATAGTTATATATCACCGACGTAATTGTTGCCAACTAATAAAGTTTTTTATAAATTAAAAAATAAATTAAACTTTAAATATTACTACCTATTGCTCTCCCAATTCCCAAAGTCCCACTCTCTTACGTGAAAGCTAATTTTTCTTTTTTTTTTTTTTTTTCTTTTCTGCAACGTATACATTAATAATGTTGACTTTATTTTATCTTCTTTTTTTCATTATAGTTTCTATTTGTGTTTTTTCATGCTCGCCCGTGTCAAAATGATGTTCCTATTTACGTAAATTGATGTAAGTTTTATTCATCTTTGACCGTAAATATCTTTAATGTCACACTAGCAAAAATTATACACCTTCTATGTTCTAATAAGTGCTACATTTAAGGAGCATTCTGTTCACCTGATTTTTACTTATCTGAACTTATTTGGACTTATCTAATCTTATTAGAACTTATTAGCCCTTATTAGAACTTATTTTAGTTATAAACTGAAATTGGATAGCCCTGATTAACCCTTATCACAACTTATCTTAACTTATCCAAACTTATTTTCCTGAACTTATCTTATTTGAACTTACCTGAACTTATTAACCTGATTTGAACTTATCTAAACTTATTTTTCCTGAAATAAATGAAAATAAGGTGAACAAAATAGGGTCTTATTAAATGCAACCGTGTTTTAATAAGTGTTACATTTCCTTCTTTGGCTAAAACCTACATTTTAATATTATATCTCTCTCCACTACCACTTTGCCTCATTATCTTTCTTTTACAATTTTTTAAGTACTTTAACTACCTCACTTACCTCTTATTTTATTTAAATTAATTAAATTGTCTAAAATTATGTGTCAGTAAAAGTGTAACACTTATTAAAACACAAAGGGAATAAAAGTTAAGATAGTACTCCGTAACAATGTACTCACCAAGACGAATCAAAGTAGATCTTATATGACTATATTTGTTCTTATAGATTGAGAGAAATTTAGAAAATTCTATCTTATTTTAAAAGTGAAAGATTCCAAACATGAACATCATTGTAGAACGGAGGGAGTATTTAAGAAATGGGAGGAGAAAGTGCATGAATTACATTAAAAAAAAAGTGAAAAGTGCAATATATACAAAAGTTAAAAAGAAAAAATGGAAAAAGAACAAGCTTCTCGATATCGACTCAGTCAAAACTGGACCCATTACAGCTCAATTCAATATGTTTACGAGTGGATTAGACCCACCCCAAACTCGAACTCGTCTCGGATAAACTCGGATTGTATGTACTTGACAAATAATATGAACTAAAAAAACACCATAAAACAAGTAAAACCGAAACCAAACTAATATACGAAGTATAATGTTTTTAACTTTCATATGATTTAATTAGCTTTATTGAATTCATTTATTTAATTACCTTTGTTTGAAAGTGTTTGACTTTTATTTGATTATTTTAGTTTTTTTATGTATTTCACTTCCATTTGATTTAGTTAGCTTTGTTGAATGCATTTGACGTTCATTTAATTTGATTCATTTAATTTTGTTGGCATGTGTTTGACTTAGCTTACATTTGATTCAAGTAGCTTTTGTAGAATTCATTTGACTTTCATTTGATTTAATTACCTTTGTTTGAAAGTATTTGACTTTCATTTGATTATTTTAGTTTTTTTTATGTATTTCACTTCCATTTGATTTAGTTAGCTTTGTTAAATGCATTTGACGTTCATTTAATTTGATTCATTTAATTTTCTTTGCATGTGTTTGACTTAGCTTACATTTGATTCAAGTAACTTTTGTAGAATTCATTTGACTTTTATATTATTTAATTACCTTTATTTGAAAGTGTTTGACTTTCATTTGATTATTTTAGTTTTATTTATTTTAGTTTTGTTGAATACATTTGACGTTCATTTGATACATTTAGCTTTTGTAGAATTCATTTGACTTTCATTTGATTTACTCAACTTTGTTTGAATGTGTTTGATTTTCATATATGTTCCAATTTGTTTTTTCAACATTTTTTACTTTAATTTTTATTCAATTATATATCTTTGTTTCAATATGTAGATACCCAAATGTGTCTCCCCAAAAACCAAACCCAGTGATGTATATCTTTCATGTCAATGATTATCGAACGAAGTGAAAGTGTGAAAAGTCTTGCGATGTGGTTGTTTTTATTAAAATACTTCTTTCTGTTTTCAAAAATGTACTCTATTTATGAAAATAGCCAGTCCGATTTGGTTTGGTCCATGATGAAGGTCCAATAATAGTGTAGTTGGGTTAGGCTCGCAAAGAGCTTTCCAACGATATATTATAAGCCGAATTCCGATGAATAATGAGGAAGTTATGGCCAAAATACTAAGTTGGGCTCGAAATGAATTTTATATGCGGCCCAATGATCTAGTGGAGGGCCTATTTATTGTTATTCCTAAAGTTATTAGGATTGATTTTAATCTTCTAGAATAATCTAGAAGGTTCTTTTAAATTCTAATAGGGTTGGGATTAATAATTATATCTTTGAAAAATAAAGAATTTGATTTCGAATAAAACAAGTGTTTTATTATGATAAACGGATTTTAAAACTGATAAACGCGGAGTCTAATTACTTAATTATATTAGGAAAAGGATTCCGTACCAAAGCGCGTTTATCTTTTAATTTGTCGCCAAAAGACAGACTCTGTCGCCATGCGTGGTTTTTGTCGCATGGCGCTGGATCCTGTCGCTGACGACAGAAACCGGTTTTATTCCGATTCGAATTCTAACTTTTTTCTATCGTTTCCGGACTATTTTCTTTATAAATAGGCTCCTTATTCCTCGTTTTCAAAAAACCAATGACAGGGTAAAGTCGTATCCCCTAATCAAAAGTAATTACCTAAGTCCTCTAACTAAAGTAGATAGGGAAGTAGGGTTGAATCCACAGGGAAACTGGTCTTTCTATTCCTAATTAATTAATTTAATCTAAATTACCAGGGTAACCAATGTTGTTGTGATTAAAGATTATACTACGAAGAATATGAGTGAGGAAAATAAAGTAGGGAAGAAAAAAAATATTAAAAGGCCTAGGGCATAGGTTCACCAATAAATAATAATTCAGGGTAAAACATAATAATCAATCATTAATGTATCAATTAATCAGATCATAAAGGGCTTTCGCTACGTATTACAATCACAGAGTTAATTTACCGGTATTAAATCTCATTTCTCGAATCTCGACTTAACCATTTATAAATTAACCTGCCTATTGAAACTAGGCCTAAATATCAATTTTCATCTCTCGAATCTCGAATCAATATTGCTAAACTCATACAATTAAACCAGCGCTAATCTAGTTGCAGAGCATTAAATCAATCAATAGGAAATTAATTTAGCATTGACAATTAACAATAATAAATTACCCCTTCATATTATTTATGGATCCCCACAAACCCTAGAAAGAAAACTACTCGGACATAATTAAATCTAAACTAAATAAAGCGATTAAAGGAGACATAATAATAATAACAAGAATGAAATAAACTCGTATTGAAAATAAATAACAAAATTAGAGTAAAGCGATAATAAATAAATAAATTAAAGTAGAACTATACTGTAGTAATGAAAATCTCACGGAAGTTGGAAGCAACATAAAACAAAGTCAACTATCTCTAATTTTCTAAGCTACTCCAATAAAAGCTGCGGAAGAAGTTCTAAAATATAACCTAATGATTATCAAAACTAAAGAAAGCTGACAAAGTCTAAAAACTAATATAAGAATTATATCCCAAAACTCCCTCCTACGTTGCCACGGATTTGGGTGTTTATATAGCCCAACAAACCGACATAGCAACATTCCAGCTTATTCGCCCGATCGGGCCCGCTTCCTTCACGCCCAGTAGTTCTGATAGTGGGCCTTTTCTCCCTTGGGCTTATAACTGAACTTATATTGTATTGTGATTTGCTGGCCTCATAACTTAGCCCGCATACTAGCTTGGTTTGTAATAATAGCTTGTAAAACTTGGACACTTCTTTACCAATCAAGCCTTTAATTACCGAACTAAATTTATTTAGTACGGCCCTTAACTCTAAATTCTCGATCATAAAATACGATCATATTTCAATATCTTTGTAGTGGCTCAAAAAAAACTCGAGAATTGTCATAATTCTGCAAATTCCTACAAAATAATATCAACTCTACAAAAACACTAGAAAACGTATATTAGTAATAAAAATAGCTCCGCAGAGCTCAAATAAGCACAAATATGACCGTGGGACGGGGAATAAAAATATATATAAAATAGACTTATCAAACTCCCCAAGCCAAACCTTTGCTTGTCCTTAAGCAAAGCAATGAATAAATAAATCAATACTTCACCCCAAATACTGTTAAACTCAATAAATATGATTCAAGGTAAATACGACAAATATGTATCAAAGTCAACCAATCAAATCCATTCAATTACCAAGCTTCCCTAACAATTGTCAAATAGAGCAAACCACAAGAGCATATAGAATTCAAGACTAGTGCTCACACACTCAACTCTCATTTATGTGGCGAGTAAAAGATGTACTCGATCGCTCTCCATCCCAACCCCTTTATGTGAACAATGTCCTCCCAAACTCACACACTCGTGTGTTTAAAAAGACATACACTCAACCTAATAGTCGACTCGGAATATGTCAAGTCATAACTTGCATTGATAAACAACACTTTCACATCCACACAACTCTATGCACAAGGTCAAAAGGTCTTTTAAGCTTGTAATGTAAGGCTAGGGTGAAAGGGTAGGATAAATTTGGGAATATGTGAGAGAAAAGCTATGCTAAAAGGGAGCCATATCCTAATAAACCCATGACCAAATATAATGATCATACACATCTCCAACAAAACTAACTCCAACACAAATCCACCAAATATACTCCAATCATAAAAACCAAACCCAATACTTACAAAATTTCACTCCCAAAAATATGATAATATAAACTAGAGTGAATAAACAAACTTTGAACATCAAACTCAAATATTTACAATGAAACTCAATTTTTTTCTTTCTTTTCTTTTGATAAACCTTCACTTAGATAATTTGAACATGAAACACTTTTTCTTCTCTTTTTGCTCTTTTTTTTCAATTTTTTTTCTCTTCTTTTTTTTTTTAGAAGTTCACTTTCTTTTTTTTTCAATTTCTCACTTTTTTTTCTTGAACTTCTTTTTTTTTTTTTTCATATCATCATACTTTATTTTTTCTCAAGATAATTTAACTTTCAAACTCATCAAAAATAAAATACGATCAAGAACAAATAACTTCTCAAACCCACCCAAACTGTGTAAATAATGTGCACACTACAAACTCCCTCACCTCACTCACTAATAGCTCCCCCAAGCCAAGCTTGGGACTAGTAACCAATGGGGCAAATATGGCTTGTAATGTGACTACTAAACAACAAAAAGTCAAGGCAACAACATGGGTAGCAAGAAGGGAACAAATGTATCTAAATAAATCTGAAGGCTACCTAAAGAACAAATGCCTTCGTCCTCCACATGTGCATAATAGTGAGTTATGAAATACTACTTATAGTTTCAAACCAATACTCAAATTCATTGACATACCAGGAACTAAACACACATTCCTAACCAAATCAACTAGTCAAGCACTATATTCACAAGCAGTTGGACAAAATTGACGCATGTTAAGGAATCCAAGGTAATCAAACATCAAATCATGATCAAATAATCCACAATATTTATCATCAATAACCAAGAATCAAAATAATTTCGAAAATTTTCATCAAGGGGCACAGGGAAGCATGATTCATAATTCATTGGAACGTATTTTTGGATTTTTTTAATTTTTCAATTTTTTTTGTATTTTTTTATATAGCAAAGCAATAAAACTATACTAGAAAGCAATAAATCTAGTCTAAGAAAGCATTAAAAACTAAACTAAGCACACCAAAGAAAAATAAAAAGAAAAGGGAAAGAAAGAGTACCTAAATATACAAGAAATCCCCCCCAAGCTAAATCAGACAATGTCCTCATGGCTTAAAGGGAAGCTTGTAATCCAAGTGACTACCCTTCATCATCAAACTTGTCTCCACCACCATCCCAAACATTGCAATGCATCACCTTGGTACAATTTTGGACAAAATAGAAACAAAGTGTTAGTAAGAGAAAAGGCAAAAACGAGTCAGGTCCACTATTTTGCTCATAACTTTTTTTATACAAATGATAATGACGTGATTCCAATTGCATTGGAAAGTAGACTTGAAGATATTTCCAATGATAGGTCACACGCAAAATTTCGTTAAGAAACGCAAAAGTTATGGCTGTTTGAAGTCGCCCAGTTTTGCTGCCGCGGTCTCGCGCCCGACCGGGCCCGTCTCCCACGTCCGACCAGCTGGCGTCTTCTTCTTGCTTGCTGCTCGACATTTATTTTTACACTTGATTTTCTTCGTTTTTCCACAAGATTGAGTATCTATCACCCGATCGAGTGGGACTTTCACCACGCGCTCAACTTTTGCAATTTGTTCCTCTTTCTCTGCTTGTTCATCCTCAAACTCGAACCCTACACAATTTAGAGCTCTTTCTATAGCATCCACTTCATCTTTCCATGTATTAGTTTTTCCTGTGGAAGATGCAAGACAAAATACCGCCTCCAAGGGATCTCTAACGAGAGCTTGGGGCTTATTAAAAAAATTATTTACATCAACCACACCAACACTATAACACTTTTCCTCTAACATGGGGCTTTTAGGAACATTATTCAGGTTAAAAGTAATATTATCATCCCCTACACATAATGTAAGTTTACCACTTTTCACATCAATTATTGCCCCTGCAGTATGAAGGAATGGTCTACCCAAAATAATCGGAATTTGCAAATCTTCCTTCATATCAAGAACAACAAAATCAACAGGTATATAAAATTTACCTACTCTAACAGGAACATCCTCTAAAATACCTAAAGGATATTTAACAGAACGGTCGGCCATTTGCAGAGTAATATTGGTAGATTTTAATTTACCTATATTTAATTTAGAGCTCACAGATAATGGCATAACACTTACACTAGCACCCAAATCACATAAAGCTTTATCAATCATCAGATTACTAATATGACATGGAATAGAAAAACTACCCGGATCTTTTAGTTTAGGTGGAGATTTATTCTGTAATATAGCACTACATTCTGCAGTAAAAGCAACTGTCTCTACCTCACTAATAGATCTTTTTCTAGTTAGTATTTCTTTCATAAATTTAGAATATGCAGGAACTTGAGTAATTAAATATGTGAAAGGAACCGTTACCTGCAAATTTTTCACAATCTCCAAAAACTTACCAAATTGCTTATCCAACTTACTCTTTAAATGTCTATTAGGGAATGGAAGTTTGATAGTTGGACCCTGCACATCTCCACTCTTATCCTGGGGTTTACCCTGCAAAGAATTATCAGAAATATTAGTACTATCCTGGAGCCCTGCAGGGCTAGTAACAACATCATTTGGTATAACAGAATCAGGATTAGCAATTTTTGTTATAACAGGTTCATCATCTTTGGGCATATGAGGCCCATCATAGTGTGAACCACTCCTCAGGGTAATTGCACTCGCATATTCTGTAGGTTGTACTGGCTGTGATGGTAGGGCTCCCTGTTGGCGAGTTTGCAGAGTAGCCGAAAGTTGCGCAATCTGAGTATCTATCATTTTATTATGTGCTATCAATGAGTCAATTTGCGCATCTCTACTCTGCATCTGCTTCTGCATAGTACCTAACATCGTTTTGATTTCTGATAGGTCAAAATCAAATGGAGGAGTAACAACCTGTTGTGGTCTCTGATGTGGAGGTTGGTAGTACCTCTGCTGTGGTTGTTGTACCTGTGGTGGGGGGTTAGGCACATTCGTACTATTGTACGACAAATTTTGGTTATTTTTCAACCCTGCATTGTAGGTGTTAGAGTATGGACTAATTTGCTTATATGCCTGAAAAGCATTAACCTTCTCAAGTGAGCTCCTACAATTCTGCGCCCAATGACCTACAAGTCCACAATTTTCACAAAATATTACAGGGTTAGTACCAATAGCAGAAACATTAGCAACGGAAGATGAATTAGAATTATTAATATTGTCTAATTTCTGGCTAATAGAAGTCAATTGTGCTTGCAAAAAGGATATAGAATCGACTTGATGTTTTCCCTTATTTGCAAATCCTCTGGGATTCCCATATTGGGAATTATGAATAGCCATCTCTTCGACAACATTGCTCGATATATTCACATCCAAATTCATAAATCTTCCGTTAGCTGCAGAGTCCAAAATCATTCTTGAATTATATCCAAGCCCATTATAGAAAGCTTGGATTATCTGCCACTGTTCTAGTTTATGATGGGGACATTCTCTCTGCAAATCCTTAAATCTTTCCCAAGCTTCATATAAAGATTCATCCGCTTCTTGGGTAAAATTTAGGATTGAACTCCTTAACAAAGCTGTCCTCTCTGCAGGGTAATATTTATTATAGAAATTCAAAACAAGAGTATCCCAGTTAGTAATACCAAGTGCAGTTCTATTCAATCCATTATACCATAATTTAGCTTTACCACACAAAGAAAAAGGAAAAAGAATCTCCCTGATTTG
Organism: Chenopodium album; assembly: GCF_948465745.1. NCBI lineage: Eukaryota > Viridiplantae > Streptophyta > Magnoliopsida > Caryophyllales > Amaranthaceae > Chenopodium > Chenopodium album. The sequence continues at coordinate 16,908,701 of NC_137846.1, forward strand.
GTCTTGTGTGACCCCAGCTTGCCTAATGGTGTTGCAATATTGACAGAAATCTGCAATATGAAGATTTGGGTCTTCACCCTTAGCTCCACTAAATTGCTTTCTTTCAATCATAGTAATAAATTGGGGTTTGATCTCGAATTGTACTCCCTCGAGATTTGGTGTAGGAGAAAGATGTGGAAAATCCGTTAGGGACGGCTGCGAATAATCGCTAAGCTTGCGAGGTGGAGGTGGTGGCGGTGGATTCATGCTTGATTCCTGATCTGTACTAAACAAGCATATATGAGAAACTATCTCAAAGAACTTGCGTTCTCTGAGACGAGAAAAAAAAAATAAAAAAAAAAATAAAAATAATAATCTAGACTACAAAAATAATCAGAAATAAAAATAAAACCGTTTCCCCGGCAACGGCGCCAAATTTTGACAGGGTAAAGTCGTATCCCCTAATCAAAAGTAATTACCTAAGTCCTCTAACTAAAGTAGATAGGGAAGTAGGGTCGAATCCACAGGGAAACTGGTCTTTCTATTCCTAATTAATTAATTTAATCTAAATTATCAGGGTAACCAATGTTGTTGTGATTAAAGATTATACTACGAAGAATATGAGTGAGGAAAATAAAGTAGGGAAGAAAAAAAATATTAAAAGGCCTAGGGCATAGGTTCACCAATAAATAATAATTCAGGGTAAAACATAATAATCAATCATTAATGTATCAATTAATCAGATCATAAAGGGCTTTCGCTACGTATTACAATCACAGAGTTAATTTACCGGTATTAAATCTCATCTCTCGAATCTCGACTTAACCATTTATAAATTAACCTGCCTATTGAAACTAGGCCTAAATATCAATTTTCATTTCTCGAATCTCGAATCAATATTGCTAAACTCATACAATTAAACCAGCGCTAATCTAGTTGCAGAGCATTAAATCAATCAATAGGAAATTAATTTAGCATTGACAATTAACAATAATAAATTACCCCTTCATATTATTTATGGATCCCCACAAACCCTAGAAAGAAAACTACTCGGACATAATTAAATCTAAACTAAATAAAGCGATTAAAGGAGACATAATAATAATAACAAGAATGAAATAAACTCGTATTGAAAATAAATAACAAAATTAGAGTAAAGCGATAATAAATAAATAAATTAAAGTAGAACTATCTCACGGAAGTTGGAAGCAACATAAAACAAAGTCAACTATCTCTAATATTCTAAGCTACTCCAATAAAAGCTGCGGAAGAAGTTCTAAAATATAACCTAATGATTATCAAAACTAAAGAAAGCTGACAAAGTCTAAAAACTAATATAAGAATTATATCCCAAAACTCCCTCCTTCGTTGCCACGGATTTGGGTGTTTATATAGCCCAACAAACCGACATAGCAACATTCCAGCTTATTCGCCCGATCGGGCATTGGGCCGCCCGATCGGGCCCGCTTCCTTCACGCCCAGTAGTTCTGATAGTGGGCCTTTTCTCCCTTGGGCTTATAACTGAACTTATATTGTATTGTGATTTGCTGGCCTCATAACTTAGCCCGCATACTAGCTTGGTTTGTAATAATAGCTTGTAAAACTTGGACACTTCTTTACCAATCAAGCCTTTAATTACCGAACTAAATTTATTTAGTACGGCCCTTAACTCTAAATTCTCGATCATAAAATACGATCATATTTCAATATCTTTGTAGTGGCTAAAAAAAAACTCGAGAATTGTCATAATTCTGCAAATTCCTACAAAATAATATCAACTCTACAAAAACACTAGAAAACGTATAGTAGTAATAAAAATAGCTCCGCAGAGCTCAAATAAGCACAAATATGACCGTGGGACGGGGAATAAAAATATATATAAAATAGACTTATCAACTAACAATCATCTAATTCTATTTTCTCTCTCTATTCTTTTTCTAAGCCTACCCTTTTTACAAAATTCCACATTCGCAAAGTCTATACACACCTAGCCAAGTTCGAAGTTGCCTTCTCCCTAGACGGGAAAGGTTGATAATTTCTGAGGGTTTGATCCCAAATCTCTGTTTCAATTATTTTATTTTATTATTTGATTTTTACTATTTTTCGTTGAAGTTACTAACGCGTGTATTTTGTTATTAGAAAGAGATACGAGGCAACAAAGTATGTAATCTAATTACTTCTTTATTCTTCTTTTGATATAAAAAGCATGCTTAGTTTTTATTAATTCCTAGTATCATGTTAGGATGTTTTTATTGTTTCCTAGTATCATGTTAGCATGTTTTTATTGCTTTTTAGTATCATGTTTAGGTTGCTCCCTATTCTTTCTAATATCATGTTAGTATCATGTTAGGGATAAAACTTTGATATTTATTGTTTAGTGACATGGTAGGATTTGTTATTAATCATGTTAGTATCATGCCTAGGATCTTGCTATTAATATAATTATGCTTTATTGAGATTGAATGTATTATGATGATTGTTGTTATTATGTTCCTTGATATATATTATTGTCATTGCTTGATCACGGATCTTATGTATGTTTAAAGGGAATTTGTACTTGTAATCACGCTTAATAAGATAATTAATAATCTTGTTTAGGATAATATGATTTTAATTCAAGTGATCGCCAATGTAGACACTCAAATGTGTCTCCCCAAAACCAAACCCAGTGATGAATATCTTTCACATCATTTGATTATCGAACGAAGTAAAAGTGTGAAAAGTCTAGTGATGCGGTTGTTTTTATTAAAATTTCTTCTTTCTATTTTCAAAATCTACTCTATTTATGAAAATAGCCAGTCCAATTAGATTTAGTCCATGATAAGGGTCCAATAATAGTGTAGTTGGGTTGGGCTCAAAAAGAGCTTTCCAACGATATATTATAAGCCCAATTCCGATGAATAATGAGGAAGTTATGGCCAAAATACTAAATTGGACCCGAAATGATTTTTATGAGCGGCCCAATGATCTAGAGGAGGGCCTATTAATTATCATTCCTAAAGTTATTAGGATTGACTTTGGTCTTCTAGAATAATCTAGAAGGTTCTTTTAAATTCTAATGGAATTAGGATTGATAATTATATTTTAAAGAGTTTTATTTGGAATAAAATAAGTGTTTTATGATAAATCTGATTTTAAAACTGATAAACGGGGAGTCCAATTACTTAATTATATTAGGAAAAGGATTACGTACAAGTGTGTTTATATCTTTTAACCAGCGCCAAACGACATGTGTGTCACACGGCGACAAGGTTCGTCACACGGCGACAAAGCCTGTCGCACAGCGACAGCTCTACGACATAACCAATTTTATTCCGATTTAAATTCTAACTCTTTTCTATCGATTTTCGGACTGTTTTCTATAAATAGGGTCCTTATTCCCCCGTTTTCAAATCATTCACAATCATCAATAATCATCACAATTCTCTCTCTTCCCTCTCTTAAGCAATAGCTTATTCTTTCTCCCTCTTTCTAAACTAGCTTTTTACAAACACAATTTCGCATTCACAAGTTCTAGACACACCTAGCCAAGTTCGAAGTTGCCTTCGCCCTAGACGTGAAAGGTTGATAATTTCTGAGGGTTTGGTCCCAAATCCTATTTCAATTCTTTGATTAGATTTATTATTTATTATTTTCCTTGAAGTTACTAACGCGTGTATTTTGTTATTAGAAAGAGATACGAAGCATCCAAGTAAGTAATTTAATTACTTTGTTATTCTTTTGATATAGAAATCATGCTCAGATTATTTTAATTCCTAGTATCATGTTAGGATGTCTTTATGATTCCTAGTATCATGTTTAGGGTAATAAATAATATTTCTAATATCATGTATTGCTTTCTAGTATCATGTTTAGGTTGCTTCCTATTCTTTCCTTCTATCATGCTAGTACCATATTAGGGCTAAAGTTTTGATCTTTAATGTTTAGTGACATGCTAGGATTTGTTATTAATCTTGTTAGTATCATGCCTAGGATCTTACTATTAATATTGTTATGCTTTATTGAGATTATTGTTATGATGATTATTATGTTGCTTGATATTATATATTATTGTTATTGCTTGATCACGCCTTTTATGCATGTTTAAAGGAAATTTGTACTTGTAATCACGCTTAATAAGATAATTAATAATCTTGTTTAGGCTAATATGATTTTGATTCAAGTGGTCGCCAATAATAGATTTGTTTGTGCATTAATATTCAACCAACATAGATTAAACAGGTTTAGGGTTAACCTATTGATTGTATGTTAGTCAGAATGCGCACATGAATATGAGAAGAATAAAATAGAGGCCTATTTTTAGGGGGAATTCTTTCTCTTTTAGATTGGATTCGTACCTTCATCCCCGAATATCCAGTCATGATTCCAGACCACTATGGAGTTAGCGATCTCATGGATCGTGAAGGGGTGTAACCTTCACTCTGTGAACGGTTTACAAGTTCCTAAAACTTGTTGGCGACTCTTTTGCTCTAGCTTCCTTCTCTTGGGACGCCACCATGCTTAAGAATATGATCACAGTGGGGTTCAAGTTTGGGATGGCTTGAATTATTCCCTACAGTTTTTGGCGACTCCACTGGGGAGGATTTCTATTTTAATTCCTAAAATTTATTTTGGCAATAATTTAGAATGAGTGGATGAGACTTGAAAAGTTCTAAGTATTCATGTGCGTAATTTTGATTAACATTATTGGCATAAGCATAAAAAGGTCCGCATTGGAAAGACCATCCGTAGTGCGTCAAAAACATAGGATTTTTACACGTAGGAAATTTGGGAAATATCTTTCACAACTAGACTTGAAAAAACGCTACGAAAAATTGGAAAATTCGAAGAACAGAAACTTGCTGAGGCATGTAGGAACCGACGCCGAGAAAACAGTGCCAGCGCCATGCGATGGCTCTGTCGCCGTGCGACAGCAATGTCGTTTGGCGACAGGTTCATTGTCTGGCGACATGCCCTGTTGTCTCTGAAAGAAATGGTGTCCTTCAAACAAGTGTATTATTCTGATAGAGGGTTCAGAATTATTAGAAAGCTAATTATTTAGTGAGGTCAAGTGATCGGAATGCCTGGGTGGAGGTCGCTTCCAATCAGTAATATTAATGAATAATTAATGTTACAGCTTAATCTTGACTGAACCCTTCGGGTCACACCCAAGCAACTAGCGAACCGAAGCGACGAATTAATTCAAAAGGAATTTGTTGTTTCAATGAATACTACAAGAAGGGGGGTTGAATTGTAGTATGACAGAATAGTCAAACTTTTTGCGGAATTTAAACTAAGTAAGCTAGAGGAACAGAAAGATAAGCTAAAGGAACTAAAAAGTGCAAGAGAGATTTTTACGTGGAAAACTCCTTGGCCCTAACAAGGAGAAAAACCACGACCACTTGGGATTTTAGGAAAAGAATCTTCACTAGAATAGGGAAAATGGACCTATTACAAACTAAAGACTCTAACTTCAAATTCCTCAACGAACTCAAAGCCCCGAGGAACAAGTCACCCAACTTGTTACTCTTCTCTTCTCTTTCTATTCTCTATCTCTCTTCTTTTTCTCTTCTCTTTCTCACTAACAGAAGTTCACTCAAACTTCTCCATTCCCCAAAATACAACTCGAAAGAAATAACTCTAGTATAAGAACATAAGAACACTCTATTTCACTAATGTGGAATTGGACTCTTGACTCGAATAAAGAAAGCAAAAAGCTGAAAACATAATTGAGCAAGGGTGAGTTTTTCTAACTAAAATCAATGACTATTTATAGATCAAAATTCATTTGGGAAAAACCTCTTTGTGAAGCAAATCCATAACGTCACTACTCCAACCCACTAAGACGATCATGTCCTAAATTCAAGGGACACGAACTCCTCAATGTGCAAGACCATGACTTGAGAAAGATCATGGGGAGTAGGCCGCAAGTTTAGGAAGACATAACTCAGATTTTATTTTTGGAAAAGATATTTTTGAAAATAAGAATAAAAATAAAATCTTTTTAGTTAGGAAAAGGATAAACGTTTAAACTTAACTTACTTTCCTAAAAACATGCTTGCACTATTTTATCTCCTAAGACCAATTCCACACAGCAAATTCGAAAAATCCTAAAACATAAAATTATATTTAGTCTTCATGTTCTCTAATGAAGCTTCTACTCCGAGGCTTCTATTCCTCAAGGGGAACTTCTCTTCTCTAGTGAATCTTCTGCTTTGAAGCTTCTGTTCCCTGAGGGGAACCTTCTCTTCTCAAGTCTTCAGTTCTGAAGCACCAGTTCCTGCAAACTCTTCTTTTTGGATAGCTCTGCTTCTGGCTCTTTTGTTCCTCATGGTATCTTCACAAGACACTTAGTTCTCCTAGTCTTTGCAACTGATCACACACTCAAACAATCAAGCTCTTATTAGTTTGTAAGTAAGTGAGGTTGTGTCACCATCAAAATCATTAAGTCCAACAGAATTAATGAGTCGCCCGAGTAATTAATATTTAGATGTCGGAAATTTGAGCTTAGAGCGTCGAAACCAAGCGTCAGAGGTCGAGTCGAAATAATAAAAGACGAGACGAGAAAAACTAATAAATCAACATATTCCCAAAAATACCCCTAGCATCGGAATGCCCTAAGCAAACCGAGTGCTAGGGGCATGGTGGCTAGCAAGCGCACCTGAGCTAGCATGGCTGCCACGACCATGTGCGCATATGGCCAGCAGCAGCCCGCACATATGGTGCGAGGCATGCTGGCCAAGGGAGCTAGCAGCAGCCCGCACGCTCGTACTGGGCTGCTGGCTGTGGGTAGCCACGAGCAAATAGAGCATCATGGCAGCCCACTTGGGGTGCCTTGGTGCCCAAGTGGGGCTGCCATGTGGCGGCTAGCAAGGGAGAGTGAGTGGTGTGAGGTGGCGGTTTTTTAGGAGAGGAGTGGGTGAAGGAATTATGTCTTCGTCGTGTGCAATTACTAGATATATAAATGGATCAAATTATGGAGATAATTAAGTTCGGACATTTGGGTCGTTGTTTTATCATTGCTAGAGGTACTAACGATCTTTGGGCTAGTAAAATAGCCCAAAGCCCAATTGAACGGATCCTATAAGGTCACACAAAGGGGCTAAATCGAGCATTAGAGGACAAGGCCCATCATGGGCCTTATCTCTCTAGGTGGCTGGCCATGAGGGGAATTAAAGGGGTTGTGGGCTTCGTGCCCTAGTCTAATTATAATGGGATTATAAATAGACTAGGTGCCTAGGGTTTGCTAGTAAGCAATTGACTGATCATTTGATCAAACCCTAATTAGCAAACACGAAGCCCAACCCTCTCAAACTCCTGTCTCTCTCACGGCTCTCTCCTCCTCCTCACGTCGGTGATGGTTCGTGGTGGTGGTAATGGTTCATGCGGTGGTCGGTTGTCCATAAAGGTGGTGATCGCGGTTTTCCACAATCACTCGACCAATCTAGTATTGGTGGACGGCTCGTTCGAATCTCGTGGACTAAGTAGAGGAGCAACGCTTGGGGCTCTATTCTCTCCATGATTTGCCTATCAAATTGCTACGTGGAATTCACGCTTCAAAGGTATGATTATGTGTCTTGTGTGTTATGCATGTGTTCTTGGGATTAGGTACTTTTATGAATATGATTCATGTTTTTCCGCTGCGTAGTACCTATAATTCCCTACAGTGGGGAGTAAGTTTGGTCCCCCTCCTCCAAATGGTCCTCACCTAACTCTTCATATGAGCTTGACACTTGTTAATTTATTAGTAGCTTGTTTATTTATTTTATTTTAGATTTAAAATAAAATGAATAAAATCAAAATCTCCCACATGGAAAGATGATGGGAATTTTGAGAGTCTTTGTCTATAAATACCAACCTAAGGAGTTGGGAATTCTTCACTTGAGTAAGTGTTGAAAAAGGCATCACAGTGTGAAAACCTTTGAACACTAATTACTCGGGTTTTGGGGTCGGACCTTGCTAACTCCAAGGCATTAGACCGGTTCGGTGCTCGCGTTGCGGGTGGACTTCGAAGGAGGTCGCCGTGTGAGCGGGACTTGAAGGCTTTCAAGTAAGAGCTCGTTTTGTTGAGTGAAGCACGCTTCAAAGGTAATAATCTCTTACTTAGTCTTGTGTTTATGTTAATTATGCTTATGGTTATAATTATTGTGAGTTCGGTTTTGGGGTCGGGTTTCCTTCCGCGGTGGGTCGGACTCACCGAAACCCAACAGCGGTATCGGAGCCTTGCTCATTTATTTTTATAATCATATTTTTCAAGGTGTTTTTATGGCTTAATTTTTTCTGGTTTTAAGTTGCTAATTAGATTAGTAGTTCGGTTTTATTAATTTTAATCCCGTATTAAAGCTATCTTCAGCCCAGAACCCAGATTTTCGCCCAAAAATAGTGAATTTTTGGTGAAAAAGGCGTTCTGGAAATGGTTTTACCCTTTAGGCCTGTGTTTTTAGCCAAAAAACGACCAGAAATGCCTTTTTCGAGGGATTTTTTGTTTTAACGAAAATTTTTAAGTCTTTCTAACCTTGAATCTTTATGGCATATTTATGGTGGTTATTATTTGGTTCATTCCTTAATTTATATGCAATTTAAAACCTCTTTAAGCATGGTTACTTTATAGTAATTGGTGCTTGAAAGTTTGGTTTTATTTTTCACATAATTGCAAATTAATTGCATTAAAGTGTGAAAAATTAGTTCTTTGTTGCTTCCAAGTACTAAAGATTCAATCTTTAATTGTTCTAAGTGATAGAAACTTTGAGTTACTAAATTTCATGATTTTTTGTTAAACTTTGTTGATTTAATCATTTATTAGTTGATTGAAATCATAAAGTTTCAATCTTGTGATAGAAATTTCATTAAATCTTCATGTTGGAAGATGATTTTTCAAGGATTCACAAGTGTAAAAGTTGAAATCTTTCTTTGAACATTTGTGTTCATATTTCCAACTCCCTTTTATTTTGTCAAAATCTCATGATTAATTTAAATTAATTAAATTAATAGTGAGTGATTGCCCTTATTATTTTATTGCACCAAGTTAAACCAATTTTATTAAAGAATGGTTCTTGGAAATAATTTTGGTTGTGTGCACCTTTTGTGAAATTTTAATTAAAGTTGGACTTGTTTAATTTTTCATTTTTGCTCACTAAATTAGTTCTAAAAATTGATTTAGAATTAATAAATTAGTCACGCAAAAAACTCGGATTTAATTCCGAGAGTGTGGCACGCAAAACTAAGCAAAACCACTGGGATAGACGGGCTGCTGTGCAGGCCGCATGTGGCTGCCGAGGTGGGCTGCTTGGTGCGCGCCACACATGGCAGCGTGGCTGTGTGTGTGTGCCCAGCCACGGCAGCCGCATGGCAGCATTGGGCGAGGAGCAGCGTGTTGTGGCCGTACGGGCTGCTGTGATGCGTGGGTCGTGGGCTAGTGCATGCTTGATGCTTGGTACTTAATAGGGGTAGTATGTGTGGACATTGCTTACGAAGCAATGTGGTGCAATGAGATCGTGCAACATGGCCATCATGGGCCACGTTTTTTATGCGTGAAAGTTCGCTGATGTGGGCGGTGTAACGCTTAGCGACATCGTGACCCACTCCCACGTTCATTGAGCATCAAGCGGTTGTGCGAGTAGTAGCACTCCAAGTCTTAGTTCTAGGCACTTGGACATTTGGACTACGTAATTTTTGCTTAGTTTTGGTTTTAATTATTTAATAAATGAAGGAGGCTAGGCCTCGGTTTTTTAGTGGCATTTGCAAAATTTAATTTTGGAAAATAATTGGGTTTGCCGGCTTAATTAATTGGATTAATTAAGTTGGATGCGGAATTTAGTGGGAGCATCATTATTAATTGTGCTTAATTACATAATCAATTAAACAACTTTGACTAATTTTAATTAGGCTTGTTAATTGGATTAACGACCTAAATTAGTTACTAGTTTACCCGTGTTTTATGCATTGTTACTTGTTTGTCATTGTAAAATGCATGGGCCATTCACAAATAGTGAATGGATGAATGGAATGTATATTCTCTCATAGGTTTTATGAAATGGCAACTAGTGGGGCCCGATTAGGATAGAAAATACGGACTGCGTTTCGTGACGTATTTTTGTAAATCTAAATACGGTCTGCGAACCGTTGAGTATTTTTGTACCTTAATATTTAGATTAGTCCTAATCGTAGATACTACTAGTTGCATTATTTTGGTCAAGTCTTGAAGACGGAGGTTCTTGGAAGACGAAGCCGTAAATTTGCAAAAGAAGACCTTTTGAGGACTTGAAAATCTCAAGGGGTCATACTAGTTGCCAAATGCATCGCTATTTATGTTTTTCGATATATATTTATAATTATTTATATATATGAATTATATGTTAGATGCATGTTTAGGATTTCGAATGTTGTGATGATTAATTAAGTTCACTTAAATCAACCAACATAGAAACCCTAGGTCCCTAAAACTTGTCATTCCAAAACAACACTTACCAACCAAACGAGGGTGGTGATGGGCTACGCCAAAGCGAGGCATCACCATTTCTCCAAGGAACGTAAGGCATACCGGGTATGCAAGTTGGTTTTGGTTGTACTCAACAATATGAGTGATGGAGTCCTAACATGTCGTGGCAAAGTGGATAAATTGTTGAGAGAGCATTAGATGCGATGATTTATTCAACCAAGAGTGGCTTGGAGCCATTAGCAAAGCATTGCTTACCTTAGGAGATTGAGTGTTAAGACAAGCCAAAGCATGCTTAACCACTCTTGGTTTCTTTGGATCTTGGAATCGCCTTATTCTCGCCAAATGGGGACAAATTTAATGCGTGGATAAGACGAGTAATAAGATTGAAAGTTTGCATGAATGCTTTTAAACTTCAAACTTATTATGTTATTTCTTGTAAATGGTTATACTTTGCACTTATATTTGTAGAATTCTAAATCAAACTATATTGTTTTTATGATTGGTAAAGGAAATCTTTGAGAATAGTTCTCAAAGAAAGGAAACACATTTCTAAAATACAATTCTCATAAATGACTTTTGTAACTAAGTCCTTAAGGACGGTTGGACATCATGTATTCAAAATACTAGGTAGTTTTGATAAACATGAAGTATTGAGTTGGAAACTCAAAATTGTCAGAGCTTGACAATCAACATATCTTTTCGCTTTATACACTAGTGAGTACAACTCATTGATGTATTAATTCAAGTACGAATTAAAGGAAAAGATGGAACTTTGTTATACGGCGCATTAGATGCTTAATTATGCCTAACAAAGTATAAAAGTCAAAGACTCTTAAAGAAATGGTTCTTAAAGTTTATGAGATGTAATATGATAAGAAATATAGGAAACGAGGAACAAAGAAAAGGAATAAAATTCCATTTCTACCAATGAGTTCATGTTATTATAGTTAACTTAGCAAGTCATTTTCTTCACAAGTATCAGATACTGCTTGAGAATTCCACTTTGAAAGTGACCTCAAACCATTGAAGAAAAGCTAAGATACTGACTTACAAGCTTAGAATGAAGCAAGACGGGCTACATTAGTTGTAAGGTCGTATGCTTTGTTTAAAGACCTTTTAAGCTAAGGCTGGAACAAATAAGTGGTTATTGTGTTCCATAATCAGCAAACAATCCGTTAACACAAGGAAAGACTCACATTCAAAGTAAAAAGCAATAGTTGCGAATTTATTTGAATGGCATGGTTATCAAAACCATGAGTCAAGAATGTTTGATTATAAACAAACATGTTCTTAACATGAAGACTCACAAAGTACAAGTCATGGGCATGATTTGTGTTCCAAACATCTTTAGCGATGTCACATCGACAAGAACGTACTCAAGGCTCTATTAGATAGGCTCTTGATAGTTGATCGGTTCGGAATCGTTCTGAGACAAGCAAGTCTTACTTGTTGAAAACGACAAAGTAAAGAGCTATTGTTCTTAGTATAGACAATTGACTCCGAAAGCTAAAGAGGATTCAATTACTTTAATGTTTCACGAAGAATTTGAAAGAATATGGCTGTATTCATCAAATGTGAACAAAACTTGACCTTGAGTAGCTCTAGAGTTCAATGAAGTACAGAATCGACTTGGCAAGATATCAAAACGTCTAGATTAGATCGAGCGATGTTTGCTTGAGCCAAGCGTGACCATCTCAAAATTATGAAATTGAAATTTTCATAAATAACTCCACAAAGAACATAGTGCGTCTTCACGGAGACCTCGATGCCATTTAAAAATGACTCAAACGATGATGGATCACATCCCTTCCTATAAAGTTCTTAAAGATTTGCTCAAATGACTAATGTTACACTAAACAAGATGTCGAAGCTAAGAAAGGACACCATATTCAGTTATGGATAGAATTAACTTCTAAACGTCTTTTCAAGTATATGTCTAAGGCTCTTAGCCTCAATGGGAGCTCACTGGCTCAGTGGGAACTAAGTGACTCAGTGGGAGCTCACCGGCTTAGTAAGAGCTAGCACTAGTAGAAAAAACTAAATGGGAAGCCCCAATTGGCAAGCGGTTTTTCAAATCCGCTTCGAAAGACCCTATTTAAAAAAAAAGAAAAAAAAAAACTCTTTTTTAGAATGGCAAGCGGTTTTGGCGCGAACCGCTTCCCATTACATGTATTGGCAAGCGGTTCGGGATTGAACTGCTTGCCATTTGGTATAATGGTAAGCGGTTCAACCCCGAACCGCTTGCCAATTCAAAAAAAAAATTTGCGGGAATTGAAACTCAGCAGTTAGTGGCACTTAGTCGAATTTTTCCCCAAAAATTCGAACAGTACTCTCTAATTCACTTCCCCTCTCTTTCTCACTCCTTGCTTCCAACTCCACTCTCAAGCATACTCCACCACCGCCGCCGCCGCCGCCACCACCACTCCTTTCACTCCCTTTTCTCTCTCTTTTTTTTTTTAATTTTCGTGGGTTTGTTTGTAGCTGCTCCTGTGCGAAAATTTGCAGCGTTCGTGGGGAGGTGTTGCTCAAGGTCGCTGGTGGTGTTCGTGGCTGCATGCTGCTGTTTTCGTGGGGGTGCGGCTGCCAATTCATGGGTGGCTGGTGGTGTGTGTTCTGATTTTTCGCCCCACCACCACACCTCTCTCTCTCCCTGCCCTAATTGAAGCTACTACTTCTTTCAAAGCCACCACAAGTCTAACTCTCACCCCACAATATCAATCCTTCTCTTTCACACTCTCAAATTAGGGTGAGCTCTTGCTAAACTTTACTTAAATATGTATTAATTGTTTGTTTATTCCAAACTTTAAAGTTAGGGTTTCAAATTTAGTGAGCACATTTATCTTAATTGTGTTTATTAATTGTTTTTTTATTCCATAATGTTAATTGTTACTTTAATTGTTTAAATGTTATATATATATATATATATATATATATATGTTGTTTGAATATGAGTAGCTTTAAAGTTAATTTTTTGAAGAGAATAGTTATTAGTTAACATGTTAGTTTGTTAAATTTGGTTAGTAAATTATAATGTTTGAATGGATTGCTATGAATGAATGAATGGATTGTTAACCTTAGTTTGATTTTAGGTAATTTAATTAGCAATATATGAATGAATGAACTTGTGTATTGTTAGTTGAATGTCATATAAATGCAAATATTCCCAACACGTTGGCATACTAACTCGTAAAATACCTATTACACTTGATTGGGCCAAGGTACCACCCGGGTTGCTTCAAACGGCTTGGGACGATACAATGGTAAGTCTTTTGAATTTGCTGTTTTATTTTGGCTTACAAATCATGTAGTACAAGAAAGAGGCAAAACCCGCAATTCCCCTCGGCAATTTCCATGGCCTGTTGCTTCTGCCTACAAGCTGCCTTGGCTTCTGCAGCTACCTGGGCAGCTGCCTGGGCCTGCCAGGGCTGCTGCTGCTGCCTGGGCAGTTGCCTGGGCTGCTGGGCCTGCTTCTCCTTTTTTTTTTGTTTTTTTTATTTACTTACAATAGTAGATAAATGCTGATGCTAATCTTGCCTGGGCTGGGCTGCTGATGCTAATCTTTTAGGGCTGTAAAATACTAAAATAGTAGATAAATAATGCATTCATGTGCTAATCTTTTACTTAACATACATTTTAGTGAGTTAATCTTTTTTAAACATATACTTTGTATATATTATATACTAAATATATAATACATATATTTACATAAATTATGCATTCATGAGTTTATCTATTTTCGTGTCATGACCAATTAATAGGCATATATCATTCCAAAAAGCATTATATATATGACCTCGATCCTTGGGATACATCTTCCACCATCATTTGAGGTTTAGATTGCACATCCCTGCTGCTGCAGTTGCCTGGGCTGCTGCTGCCTGCCTGGGCAGTTGCCTGGGTTTTTTTTCCCTATCAATAATTGCTTACATGGCAGCTGCAGCAGCCACGGCAGCAGCAGCAGCAGCCCAGGCAGGTGCCCAGGCAGCTGCTGCAGCCATGGCAGCAGACCAGGCAGCTGCAGCAGCCATGGCAGCAGCAGCAGCAGCCCAGGCAGGTGCCCAGGCCGCTGCAGCAGCCACGGCAGTAGCCTTGGCAGCAGCAGCAGCAGCCCAGGCAGGTGCCCAGGCAGCTGCAGCAGCCATATGGCAGCAGCCTTGGTAGCAGCCCGGGGAATGTGGTAGTATTTTATGAACTTGGTGCGTAATTAAAAGTGAATTTGGCCATTGTGGTAAAATTTTTTGAACTTGTTGCGTAATTGATAGGGAATTTGGTAATGAAGTCATACATGTCATATTTGGGCCATTTTGGGTAAATTGCGTCCTAAAACTTAGTAAATTGTTATTTTGATGTGATTTCGAACCTTATACACCTAAGACTAGGTAATAGTGACATGTTATAAGAAAGAAATAGTCCATTTGATAAGAAATGTAGAAATTGGGCAAAGTAGTAGTCAACTAGGCCTTATTTGGGCCATTTTGGATAAAATCCATCCTAAAACTTAGTAAAATGCATTTTGATGTGATTCCAAGCCTTAAACACCTGAGACTAGGTAATAGTGACATGTTATGATAAAGAAATAGTCCATTTGATAAGAAATGTAGAAATTGGGCAAAGTAGTAGTCAACTAGGCCTTATTTGGGCCATTTTGGATAAAATCTGTCCTAAAACTTAGTAAAATGCATTTTGATGTGATTCCAAGCCTTAAACACCTAAGACGAGGTAATAGTGGCATATTATGAGAAAGAAATAGTCCATTTGATAAGAAATGTAGAAATTGGGCAAAGTAGTAGTCAAATAGGCCTTATTTGGGCCATTTTGGATGAAATCCGTCCTTAAACTTAGTAAAATGCATTTTTATGTGATTCCAAGCCTTAAACACCTAAGACTAGGTAATATTGACATGTTATGAGAAAGAATTAATTCATTTGATAAGAAATGTAGAAAATAGGCAAAGTAGAAGTCATATAGGCCTTATTTGGGGCATCATGGATAAAATGCGTCCTAAAACTTAATAAAATGTTCTTTTGATGTGATTTCAAGTCTTATACACCAAGTACTAGATAATATTGACATGTTATGATAAAGAATTAGTGCATTTGATACAAAATGTAGAAAATGGGCAAAGTAGAAGTCATATAGGCCTTATTTGGGGCATCCATGGATAAAATGTGTCCTAAAACTTAGTAAAATGTTATTTTGATGTGATTTCAAGTCTTAGACACCAAATACTAGGTAATATTGACATTTTATGATAAAGAATTAGTGCATTTGATAAAAAAATGTAGAAAATGGGCAAAGTATAAGTCATATAGGCCTTTTTTGGGGCATCTTGTATAAAATGCGTCCTAAAACTTAGTAAAATGTTCTTTTGATGTGATTTCAAACATGAGACACCTAAGACTAGGTAATATTGACATTTTATGAGAAAGAATTAGTGCATTTGACTAGAATAGTAGAAAATGGGCAAAGTAGAAGTCCAATAGGCGTTATTTGGGGCATCCTTAGATAAAATAGGCCCTAAAACTTAGTAAAATATTTTTTTGATGTGATTTCAAGTCTTAGACACCAAGTAATAGGTAATATTGACATGTTATGATAAAGAATTAGTGCGTTTGATAAAAAATGTAGAAAATGGGCAAAGTAGAAGTCATATAGGCCTTATTTGGGGCATCTTGTATAAAATGCGTCCTAAAACTTAGTAAAATGTTCTTTTGATGTGATTTCAAGCCTTAGACACCTAAGACTAGGTAATATTGACATGTTATGAGAAAGAATTAGTGCATTTGACTAGAATAGTAGAAAATGGGCAAAGTAGAAGTCTAATAGGCCTTATTTGGGGCATCCTTGGATAAAATAGACCCTAAAACTTAGTAAAATGTTTTTTTGATGTGATTTCAAGTCTTAGAAACCAAGTACTAGGTAATATTGACATGTTATGATAAATAATAAGTGCATTTGATAAAAAATATAAAAAATGGGCAAAGTAGAAGTCATATAGGCCTTATTTGGGGCATCTTGTATAAAATGCGTCCTAAAACTTAGTAAAATGTTCTTTTGATGTGATTTCAAGCCTTAGACACCTAATACTAGGTAATATTGACTTGTTTTTATAGAGAATTAGTGCATATGATATGAAATGTAGAAAATGGAAAAAGTACAAGTCATATAGGACTTATGTGGGGCATCAATGGGTAAAATGCGTAATGCTCTTTTGATGTGATTTGTAAATGGCATAATGCTCTTTTGATGTGATTTGTAAATGGCATCAATTAGTCCTAGCTAGCTAATTATTTGAATTTTTTTATAATAGTCAAGTGTTATATATATAATGTTTGTTTTTTTTTCCTAAAGGTTTGCGCGATTCAAAGGGAAGGCCCGTTAACAAGCAAAGAAATCGATGAAATTCGCGACATGTGGGCTTATTTCGTGACATTTGATGGCATCTATTAGTATTGTCGGAGTGGGTGCACACACACCAAATTAATTAGTGAGCTTGAGTTTAGTTATTAGTATGATGAACATTATTTTAGTTAGTATATGTTTTTTTTTTATATTAACATTAATTATGATTAGTACGTAGCTATTGATGGTGTTATATATCTTTACACATTTTGGTGTACTTACATATTATTGTTAATTCAATATTACAATGATGTTACTTTTGATATGATATATATATATGTAATTTTTATTTCATGTTATTATTGTATTATTATTAATAATATTAATATTAATATTATTATTAATAATAATAATATTATTATTAATAATATTAATATTATTGTGACAGGTCCCTATTATAATTAAGACATGACTATTTATATTAAAACAGGTCACTAATTATATTATTACAAATTAATAATAATTTTGGAAAAAAAAAAGGAATGGCAAGCGGTTCTGAACCGCTTGCCATTTGAATGGCCATTGGCAAGCCCCCCATTAGGGAGCGGTTCAAAACCGCTTGCCATTGGGGGGTTTGAACCGCTTGCCAATTTGTTTTTTCTACTAGTGTAGGTGACTCAGTGGGAGCTTAATGGCTCATTAAAGGCTAAGATAGCTCAAGTAGGAGCTAATTTAACTGTTTGTTTCACAACGAACTTTTACCTAAAGACAATATACAGGTCTCTTTGTAAGCATTCAAGTGAGACTACGG
Source organism: Chenopodium album (assembly GCF_948465745.1). Classification (NCBI taxonomy): domain Eukaryota; kingdom Viridiplantae; phylum Streptophyta; class Magnoliopsida; order Caryophyllales; family Amaranthaceae; genus Chenopodium; species Chenopodium album. The sequence goes on from NC_137846.1 coordinate 16,926,250, forward strand.
GCATTACCTCCACAACCTAATTGAGAACATAATGTTTGTTGCTCGAAGTGGTGTCTTTCTGGAAAGTAACACATTTCCAAAACGACAAGTGGGAGAACAATGAACTCGATGACCATCGAGATTAGCAACAAACTAGAAATGAGAATCTCGGAAGACCTTAAAAGGGCTTCGTGAGAATACTTAATCAAGAATACTCAAAAGGACTTTACAAGTGCCTTAAAAGAGAATTCATTACTCACAAAACTTCTGAAAAAGTTGGAGTAAGATCAAGATAATCAAAGGGCTTTGGAAGTGCCTTGAAACTCAATGTTTGATGCAATAACCCCGTATAGGTATAAAATTCACCAAAGGTTTGGGTTGAATCCTATAAATTTTCTATTAAGTTAGAAATAAACCTAAGACTTACAAGCATACTATTTACTATTAGATAGTAAGGGAATAATGCCTTGTAAGATAGCTACGACAAATCCAAATTCCAAATAATGGTTAGAGGCCATAAAATCCGAAATAGACTCCATGTTTGAAAATCATGTTTAAAACTTGATTAATTTGCATGAAGGGTGAAAGACCCATCGATTGCAAATAAGTTTTCAAGGAGAAAACTAACAAATATGGAAATGTATATACATACATAGCTAGATTGGTTGAAAAGGATATAATTAAATTCACGGAGTTGATTTTAATAAAAACCTATTCACCAATCGGAATGCTCAAGTCATTTCGTGGTTATTCTAGAAAAATTGCACATATGAAATATGGAAAAATAGAAACCAAAACCGCCTTCCTAAAATAGGATTTTGGAAGTGACAATGAAAATGGTTTAAGGGTTTTGAAAATCTAAATAATGCTAGATTTGAAAGCAAGCTCAAGAAATCCATTATGGGATTGAAGGAAGCATTGCATAAAGGAATTGGAACGTGTTTTCTCATAAAGTCAATAAAAGGATTGACTTATGAAGAAACATAGAAATTCTTATGAATACAAAGTTTAGTGGGAGCAAGAGTCAATCTCATAAGGTCCAACAAGAAGTTTACGAACTCTGTTGTAAATTAATTATCAAATGCTAAATGCTTAGATTTGAAAGTATTTCGACAATGGACCAAGCTAATGACGATACTTAGTACATATTGGGAATTAAGATCTATTGTACAGACTTAATAAAATGTTTAAACGAGTAAAGGAATTTACCGTGTTAAACATGAATTGAAGGACTTTGAAAGGCTTTAGACCCGTATGTATAAAACTAAGTAATTGTTTGAACTAAGTATGAGCTAGGCTAAATACTAAGTCAAACAAGAAAGACTCTAGTAAAGACTTTCAAACGTATCACATAGCAAACAGTTTAGCAAGACTCAGTGAAACTAGATGAGCTAAAATTTAACGTGGATGGAAAGGATTGAGAATCATTCTACAATTAAATCCATCATGTATGCTATGATATGAAATCGTCACTCGACTTACTTGCTTAGAGCATGTGGTGTATATAATACCAATCAACCTGATTCTATGTAATAGATCGTTAGATTATGATCAAGAACATCCAAAGTACTTGGATAAGTAAGAGGATGAGTTATTGACTTGTGGAAACAAATACAATTTGAGAATTGATGTTGCAAGCACAAACCTTAACAAGGATCAGATCCTTGACAAGGATGCCATTTGTAAGCACGAGCTAAGAAGCGTCGTGGCTTTAGAATGGTAGCATGGATGTGCATCCATGTGTAATGTGCGGAAATTTAAGGTAAATTTCCATGATCACAAGTGATTAGGGTATCCCAAATCATTGTGAGCCATTTAGAGTGAAACCCAAGCAAAGCATCATCAGGGAAGTGTACTAAAATATATGTTGAGAATATTGTTGCCTTAAAGGCAATAATAAGGAAGATGTTGAATGGAAAATTCGTTGTTGAACGTTGATGATTGTAGGTTGTCAAGTTGAAGATCTCAAATCATGAAAATGAGTGGGAGTTATCACTTGGACAATAAATCCTAAATCACATATAATCCATAAACACTCTAAAATTTTATCGTCTTATTATGAAAATGGTCAATAATGAAGATGTTAAGATTTGCAAAGTAATCATAACTAAACCTGTGCAATAAGTGAACGACAACATTCACAATTGCACAAAAGAAATCAAGCATATTAGATATGGGTGTGATTTCTATAAATGTTTTATAAAGAGTATTACTCTTAAAACATTTGGAAAAACCATTTATCATAAGATGAACCATTCTGGTTTTGGAGTAATTTAAATTTCATGCAATTTTATCACTCCACTTGCTATTTAATTATGGTTTAGGATTAAATAATGAGTCCATTTGATTATGAGAATATTCAAAATAGGGTATCAAGACCAGTCTTGGTAAGGAAACACCTATTAAGTGAACATTGAATATTATAATCGAGAATTATCCCTAATTAAGGTCATTTAAACGATGGACGATTAATGACCTTTTGAGATTAGTGTGTAGTTTGATGTATAGCACCGTTTCTTGTGCTACAAGGACATGATCGTCATAAATCATTTGCACATGTATTGGTTTAGAACCATATTGGATCAACCTATGAGAATACTTTAAGAGATTAAAAATCGTCATAAGTATACCTCTCGTTATGGCTATCGGAATCTATTTCCTCGACCATGAGTATTGTGAGCTTTCTTGTTTGAGTACTAGTCCGCTTTGATGTTGTCAAACGTCTGCCGTAATAGGGGATTATAACGGCAACACTCGGGCGGCTAGGTCCTCTCAGTAATAGAAGCTACATTACAAGACTGGGAATGTCCCCCTATTAAAAAAAAGGGAACATGTCTTTGTTGTTTACAAGGCCTCTCGAAGAGCGAGACTGTAAAATGCATGGCCGTGCTTGGATGGATTTTAAAAATCATCTGTTTATTGACAGTCGGACTCAGGATCGAGAAACACTTCTGGACATAATAAGGATGACGAATAAATCTTACCTTATAAGTCATGAAGAGACATTAAGCGACATAGGAAAAAGGCTATACACTAAATGTGCACTTGTCCGGAAGGACAAGTGGGAGATTGAAAGGAATGGTGTTCTTCGAACAAGTGTATAATTCTGATAGAGGGTTCGAAATTATTAGAAAGCTAATTATTCAGTGAGGTCAAGTGATCGGAATTCCTGGGTGGAGGCCGCTTCCAATCAGTAATATTAATGAATAATTAATATTACAGCTTAATCTTGACTGAACCCTTCGGGTCACACCCAAGAAACTAGCGAACCGGAGCGATGAATTAATTCGGAAGGAATTAATGAGTCGCCCGAGTAATTAATATTTAGACGTCGGAAATTCGAGCTTAGAGCGTCGAAACCGATCGAGCGCCGGAAGTCGAGTCAAAAATAATAAAAGACGAGATGAGAAAAACTAATAAATCAACATATTTCCAAAAATACCCCTAGCATCGGAATGCCCCAAGCAAACCGAGTGCTAGGGGCATGGTGGCTAGCAAACGCACCAAGCCGAGCCTAAGGCTGGCTGGTGCGTGCTAACGCACCTGAGCTAGCATGGCTGTCGCGGCCATGTGCGCATATGGCCAGTAGTAGCCCTCGACAGCAGCTCACACATATGGTGCTAGGCATGCTGGCCGAGGGAGCTAGCAACAGCCCACGGCTGCAGCAGCCCGCACGCTCGTGTTGGGCCTGCTGGTCGTGGGTAGCCACGAGCAAATGGGGCAGCATGGCAGCCCACTTGGGGTGCCTTGGTGCCCAAGTGGGGCTTCCATGTGGCGGCTAGCAAGGGAGAGTGAGTGGTGTGAGGTGGCGGTTTTTTAGGAGAGGAGTGGGGAGCAAGTTTGGTCCCCCCCTTCTCCAAATGGTCCTCACTTAACTCCTCATATGAGCTTGACACTTGTTGATTTATTAGTAGCTTGTTTATTTATTTTATTTTATATTTAAAATAAAATGAATAAAATCAAAATCTCCCACATGGAAAGATGATGGGAATTTTGAGAGCCTTTGCCTATAAATACCAACCTACAGAGTTGGGAATTCTTTGCTTGAGTAAGTGTTGAAAAAGGCATCACAATGTGAAAACCTTTAAACACTAATTACTCGGGTTTTGAGGTCGGGCCTTGCTAACTCCAAGGCATTAGACCAATTCGGTGCTCGCGTTGCGGGTGGACTTCGAAGGAGGTCGCCGTGTGAGTGGGACTTGAGCGCTTCAAGTAAGAGCTCGTTTTGTTGAGCGAAGCACGCTTCAAAGGTAATAATCTCTTACTTAGTCTTGTGTTTATGTTAATTATGCTTATGGTTATAATTATTGTGAGTTTGGTTTTGGGGTTGGGTTTCCTTCCGCGGTGGGTCGGACTCACCGAAACCCAACAATCTCGCGCTATGTTCTTCCAATACCGAGCCAGAAATCTACCTTCTTTGTTTCGACCAATTCTAGTACCGTTCGCTCGATTCAACTTCCTAATTGAGTTTTTCTCACTTTCCTGAACCCATATGTGTTCTACATATGGCTATAACCCTCTGGGAATTCACGCTCCATCTACCCAATCGAACGCTCATTGCAACAACGGGTACATCCGAGTTTGTGAATTCACCAAACCGTGGAAGCGAGTTTAACTCCCGTGGTTTCCATCCATACACGCCAACCCTTCTAAAGGTAAGGCTTTCGCACGATGCATCCGGACTCATAAACATGGACCCTCTTTGACTAACCGTTATCCTTGAACTTTAGAGAACTAGAGCCATGGTTAGGTTGCAAACTCATTGCATCATATTGTGCTTACTTGACTACTTGTGCATTCTTTGCTTGTGCATAACCTATATGTGTTTACACTAACCGTTTGTTTTACTTGTGATTAAGTCTAAATATAACTAATTAATGACTAAAGGACTTTTCTTAATTAATTAATATGAGTAATTAAAGTCTAAATAAATTGATCATACCTGACTTAGTACGACTATAGGCTTGTCCTTTTAGAGTAAAACACTGGAAACAGACCCAAACTAATGTTCCAGCTATGGCGCAAAAGTTTGATCTGTGGCGCGACACCCTAGTGTCCAGCGTTATGCGACAGCTCTGTCGCATCGCGCTGGTCCTAGCGTTTTGCAACAGTCCTGTTGCTTCGGCGACGGTCCAATTTTCTGCTCGAGTCCTCACGCCGAGTCTTATTAATCAGTTTATTAACGAAAGAAGCTATATTTAGTCCTTAATTGAGTCTAAAGCACATAAGTCCCATGGTCTTACACAAGTGTCAAAGCATGTCAACATCACTCACTATTAAAGCACACACTTTGTATATATGTTTCACCTTGACCATGTCTAGAGAGTCTTGTGTGCGCGTGTTTTCCGTCATTTTTTTAGGGGGGTAAGTCGGATATTAATCCTCCAATTAAACCATACTTGTTTGAACCCTATACTTGATTCCCAAAAATATGCACCCTATTTTTTCTTTTTAAAAACCAATAAAGTAAAAGTCAATTTGAGTCAAGTCATTAAAACAAAAATGGTTTAATTTACAGCACTTGGTCAAGAAAGGAAGGGCGGCTAATCAAGGACAACACCTTTGTTCAAGTCTTACTTTTTGATAAACCGGTTCGACAAAAGAGAAAAGCAATAATGACAACTCAAGAAGATGGAGCGAATGGAGGAAAGCTTGAGCAAGCTCTCCAGTGACTATAAGTTCCAGGGCATTAGCTCACAAGGGGTCTCAGTGGACAAAGAGCTTATTCTGCAAAAGTTCAATGCCAATGACATCCCTAGGTTCAAACCAACTGACAATCCTTACTTCCACTTAAGGGCTTTTGAAACTATAATGAACATTAAGGGGATTGATAGAAAAGTTTTTCATTCATTGTTCTCACTATCTCTTGAAACCGTGTGTCAACAATGGTTCTTTTCTCTTGATAAAGAGAAAATCTCTACTTGGGATGGAATAACAAACGCTTTCATTGATAGATACAAATGTAATATTCAAGTTGAAACTGACCATAGAGAACTTGAAATGTTAAAACAAAAAGAGAATGAGGGTTTTACTTCTTTCTTTAATAAGTGGAGGGAAACTTCCGCTAAGATGGTTGAGGTGCCTACTGAGAAAGAATCTGTAAGGATGTTCATTAAGAACCTCCAAGAAAAAATATTCTAACCATCTCAAATATCAAAGCAATTTGAGAACTTTCAAGGCCGTATATGACGTAGAAATTAACATTGAAGACGACCTTGCCAAACAAAAAAGTTGCTAACAATACCAACAGTGGCTGGAAAGGAAAGAAGAACGACAATCCTTCTTCTTCCAAAACCACCCACTCAAATAACGTTAACACCTTTAATCTGAATGAGGTCCTAGCCATGAATAATCAAGGACAAAAAAAACCATTTAGGAGAAACTTTACTCCTATTGGCATGAGTTATGACACCGCATTTGATCGTCTTCATGCAAAAGGTCTTATAACTCCTATTAGACCATTTGGAGATCCACCAGTCGAAAGGAGGAAGGCTAGTTGGAATCCCAATTCACATTGCAAATACCATCAAGGCAGGGGCTATCTTACTGAAGATTGCTGGAAACTAAAGGAAGCTATTCAAGATCTAATTGATAGCAACAAACTTCCATTACCTCCTGCAAGCAAGAAGCCAAGCATCAATAACGCCCCACTCTCAGATTCTTTGGCTATTTCTGATGAGGAAAGTCACATTGACCCATCAACCCTCATCAAACCAATCGAAGAAGCCCATGCTATCGAAGAAGTGGAAAAAACCTTTTTCGATGCCATGAGTGATTTCCCTACAGGTCAACAACTGGCCACTAAAGAATAAGTATGGGTCCTCATACAAATAATGAATAGACTTGTGTCGCGAGGCTCTTGACCACGCAAAAATGGCTCAAAACAAGCAAACAACACCCATGGAGACTACTAAGAGAAAATCGTTTCCTCTCCAAGTAGTGGAAACACCCAAAAGGATCAACAAGCCTTACACTCCAATTGGGACCTCTTATGCAAATATGTTCAAAATGCTCTTCGAGAGTGGGAAGATCAAACCTCTCGAGCCAAGATCATTTGAATCGTTGAAAAGGACAGATAGGTTCTACTGTACATATCGTCAATCAAGAGGACATACCATAGAACACTGTTTCAAATTCAAGGATCTAATCCAAGGATTGATTGATAGTAAAAAGTTGGTCCAAATTCCACCGGAAAAGGATGTTAGCATCGACGGAGTTTGGGAAAGTGATGATGAGGACGTCTACCTCAAAGATGTGGAAGAAACTCCCCTTTCCACGATATACCCAGTAGATGACATTTGGGATGAAGAGGACTCACCCATAGATGATCTCACAAGATTAGGGAGAATACAACCTTCCATCACCACATCACAACCTATTCCTACTACCTAACAAGTTCCCATGAGCATAGAGTTGCAGTAATAAATGCTTTAGCTAAAGTAGGAATAGATTCTGAAACCACTCCTGAGGGGTTGACTAACTTTCTCACGAGTGATCTTCCTAGTCCCATCAACCTAATCACCTTTTCTGACAAAGATCTACCTCCAGAAGGTGATAAACACAACAAGGCCTTAAACCTCACAGTAATCTTCAAGAGAATGAATGTCCCAATGACTCTTGTAGATAACGGATCAACAATTAATGTTTGCCCACTTCGAACTGCGAGGATGTTAGGAATAAGGGATGAAGACTTGTCTCCATCTATACAAGGAATAAGAGCTTATGACAACACTCATAGCCAAGCTCTTATGACTATTACTATGAATGTCACTGAAGGAGTTATTGAACATGCTACTACTTTCCAAGTGGTAGACATCAAAGCTTCTTTCAACTTATTGTTGGGACGCCCTTGGCTTCATGACCTTAAGGCCGTCCCTTCATCAGCAAGTGAAGGCTATAGTTGGAGGAATTCCTATTACCATTGATGCTTCCTCAATGAGGATCAAGACAATTGATAAACCAATCATAACTGTGGAGCATGATGAAAATGATGAAGACCTATGGGGCTTTAACGCAGAAGAGGTCTCCTTAATCGAGGAAGATGAAAGGACCCCTCTTTGCTAAGACCTCAATTCAAATATGATAGTTAATATTATACTCCGAAAACAGGGGCACTTTCCCGGAATGACCCTAGGAAAGAAGAATGAGATAGCGAAACGAATTGGACTACCTGGCCTTCCTAAATTAGATACTTTTGGACTTGGTTTTGAACCAACTCCGAAAGACTATAAGCAAGTCCGGGAAAAGGCTAATGCGCGGAGAAATTCTCGTAACCAAAAGAAATCAATCCCAATGGATCACTATCCTCTTACTCTAAATGGACAGTTCATAAGAAAGGGTGAAGATTATCCATGTTATGAATTTCCCGAGCCCTTTGTCAAAAATGGGATAAGACAACCTGGGTTCAAAATCTTCCTGGATTGCAACTTTTTAGACAACATCCCAACTCCTATCCATGACAAAGTGAAAGTTTTGACCCCTCAAACTTATCACTCCAGCAGAGGGATTATTCCGAGGATGGCAAAAGACCGTGAAAGTAACTACTCCCAGCGGAAGTAAGATCTCTATAACAACAGGACAAGGACCTATGTTCGAGGAGTCCAAATCTGAGTCTTCCCCTATCGAGTCTTCTAAAGCTGTAGTACCTCTCCCTAGTTCCTCTATTTTAGCATCTACTCCTAGAATAGGTAGTAGTCAAGTCCGAACGGACGTTTCTTTATTTGATGTAATGGTTTATGAGTTCAATAATATGTCTTCTTCCGCTTACTCCTCGTGTCATTCTCTAACCCAAGATGACAAGCATTGCTTAACTAACAATGAAAGTGACAAAGAAATAATTAAAGCAATGGAAACACTTGAGAATAAAACACCAGTAATTGAGGACACTGAAATGGTTGATATCTCAAAGGATCCGGATAATAAAAGAGAAGTTAAAATCGGACTTACTCTTAATAAAGAAGAAAGAACCGATTTAATTAATCAACTAAAAGAATTCATCGATGTATTCGCTTGGTCATATGAATATATGCCAGGAATAAATAGAGAAATAGCTCAACACACAATACCACTAATTCCAGGAATGAAACCTGTAAAACAGAAGTTACGTCGAATGAAACCCGACGTGGCTCTTAAAATAAAAGAAGTTCAAAAACAAATAACTGCAAGTTTTATCAAGGTATCCAAATACCCCGAATGGGTTGCAAATGTGGTCCTAGTTCCAAAGAAAGATGGAAGGGTAAGAATGTGTGTCGACTATCGAGATCTAAATAAGGCAAGTCCAAAGGACAACTTCCCTTTACCGCACATCGACATTCTAGTAGATAATACAGCGAATCATGCACTTCTCTCGTTTATGGATGGATACGCAGGGTATAACCAGATTCTCATGCCTGAAGAAGACATGGAAAAGACTACATTCATAACACCTTGGGGCACTTACTGTTACACGGTGATGTCATTCGGGTTGAAAAACGCTAGTGCCACTTACCAAAGAGCAACGACTGCCTTACTACATTACATGATGCATAAAGAAGTTGAAGTCTATGTGGATGATATGATTGTAAAATCAAAAGACCGCCCAGGACATCAAGTAGCCTTAAGAAAATTCTTCGAAAGACTAAGGAAATACAACATGAGGTTAAATCCATCTAAGTGTGCTTTTGGAGTCACCTTAGGAAAACTCTTGGGGTATGTCATTAGCTCTAGAGGAATAGAGATAGACCCAACCAAGGTTAAGGCAATCATGTCAATGTCGCAGCCCAAGACCGAGAAACAGATTCGAGGATTTATTAGCCGGTTGCAATACATAAGTAGGTTCATATCCAAGCTAACCACCATATGTGAACAAATATTCAAGAAGCTTAAAAAGAATGTGCCGGTAATATGGGACGATGAGTGTCAAAAAGCCTTTGAGAAAATCAAAGTCTATCTTGCTAATCCTCCCATATTAGCACCAGCACTTCCAGGAATCCCTCTTCGATTGTACCTAACAGTCACAAACGAAACAATGGGGGCTATGCTTGCACAAGAAGTAGAAGGAAAAGAAAATGTCATCTACTATTTAAGTAAAAAGATGCTCGAGTATGAAGTACGCTATACACCACTTGAGAAATTGTGCCTCGCATTAGTGTGGGCCACAACCAAGTTAAGACATTACATGCTTGTTCATACAGTCTATGTAGTATCTCGGATGGATCCACTAAAGTATCTCTTCAAAAAATCTACACTTAATGGGCGAATATCGAGATGGATAGTCAACTTAGCCCAATTTGACGTAAGGTTTATACCTCAAAATGCTATCAAAGGATCAGTGGTCTCGGACTTCTTGCCAGATTTCCCAATAGAAGATCCGACGCCAATACATGAAAATGAGTTTCCAGACGAAGACTTAATGCTTACAGAGGATGATAATTGGACATTATACTTCGATGGAGCATCCAACCAAAAGGGTTGTGGTGTAGGAGTATTATTAGTATCACCAAAAGAGGAACATATCCCGATCTCCATAAAGTTAGATTTTGACGTTACCAACAACGCTGCGGAATACGAAGCATGTGTGGCAGGCCTCGAAACAGCTTTGGCATTGGGAGTAAAGAAATTTCGAATATTCGGATACTCTTCTTTGATCATTAACCAAATTTCCAAAAGATGGAAAGTAAGGAGTGAAAGCTTGGCCCCTTACCAAACATATCTGGAAACTCTCACTAATCAGTTAGAAAAGGTAGAATACACATATTACCAAGAGAGGAAAATCAATTCATCGATGCCTTGGCAAGACTAGCCTCAATGGTTAGAATTCCCACGGAAATTGAGAAAATGCCTTTGACAATAAAAAAGAGACATAAACCCGCTTACATTCAAGCTATAGAAGACGATGAAGCAGTCTAAGAAGAAGAAGAGGAAGAAGAACCTTGGTATACGGACATCCTCAACTATGTCGCCAAAGGGGAATATCCACTCCACGCTGACAAAAGAGAAAAACAAGCATTAAGACTTTTGGCTTCCCAATATGTGGTCATAGACAATGAGCTACACAAAAGGGTACCTAGAGGTCGAGCTCTTTTATGTGTAGGCAAAAAAGAAGCCCAAAGGGTAGTATGTGGAACTCACGTGAATGGCAAAATGCTAGTTCAAAAGATAATGCGCGAAGGATATTATTGGACTACCATGAATAGGGATTGCCATCATTATGTAAAAAGATGCCCCAAATGTCAAATATATGCTAATTTACAACATGTTCCTCCATCTCTCCTTTACACCTACACATCACCATGGCCATTCTCAACATGGGGAATAGATATCATTGGAAAAATCATTCCTCCTGGGACAGGAGGCCACGAATACATCCTAGTAGAAATCGATTACTTTACAAAATGGGTCGACGTAGCATCATATGCAAAACTCACTGCAAAACATATAGCACTCTTTATCGAAAGGAAGATTATATGTCGATATGGAGTCCCACATGAAATGATAAGTGACAATGGAACTCACTTTCAAGCAGAATGTGAAAAGTTGCTACAAAAGTATGGCATTCAACATCATCACTCTTCTCCATACAGGCCTCAAGCAAATGGCGCGATTGAGGCAGCTAATAAGAATTTAAAGACTACCATCGAGAAAATGATAGAAAATTACAAAGATTGGCCTGACAAACTCCACTTTGCTCTTTGGGGTTATCGCACGTCAATTCGCTCTTCAACAGGAAATAAGTCATTCTCCTTGGTCTATGGAATGGATGACGTATAACCTGTAGAGCTAGAAATACCTTCCCTACGCATTGCGTTGGAAAGGAAACTCGATGAAGTCGAATGGACTAGAGCAAGATATGAAGAGCTAGTTCTACTTGACGAAAAACGACTAGAAGCTCTACATCATACCCAATGCTACCAAACTTGTATGGCTAGACACTTTAACAAGAAGGTCAAGACAAGAAACATCAAAGTAGGAGACTTGGTGTTAAAGGCATTAAGGAAGAATGTTCTAGATCCAAGAGGCAAATTTAGGCCTAATTGGTCTGGACCATATATCGTCAAAACCATCCTATCGGGAGGTGCCGCAAAGCTAATTGATATGGATGGCAATGAGTTCTCAAATATGACAAATCTTGACCAACTTAAGAAGTACTACCCATAATTACTTGAGTAGGATACTCAAGAGAGCTACGTTTGGCCTGATTCCTTAGGAAAGGATGCGTAGGCAACCCTTTACAGGGTGCGCCACTTTAATTTTCATAAATCGCGCTCTCCCGCATCAATGAGTCAACAAGCAGCGCGAAGAAACCAAGTCCAGCGCAACACGCAGCATCTGTCGCAAAACAACAGCAAGTAGCGCATCGCGATAGCAATGTCGTATTGCGACAAATTCAAAATTCCAGCGTCGGCTCTTCTGTGATAATTTGGGCGAATTCCGGTGTATTTCGAGAATTTTCGACTTCCGTACTCGAATATTTCTCAGAAATAATCCAAGACGTTTTCATTGCTTTAATAAATTTTTAATGTAAAAGTTGATTTAATTTTAAAAGCTGGAAATTGCATTAATGAAATAAAGTAAAAATTACATTATTGATGGAATTTAAATAAAGCTTAAAAATAAAATTGACTTAAAAATAAAATTGTATAATAAGTTGAAAGTAAAGCAATGCTCTAATCTGTCTTCTCCTTCCTAGCCCTTTTCCAATTTTTGTCTACTTCTTCTTCATCATCCATCATTTTTGCTAAGTAAACATCCATTAGAAGATCTACACTCGATTTCGGTGTTGATAGTTTCTCCAATAGCCATTACACCATGCTTCTTTTCAATCCACACTTTCTTTTCCGTAGAGTCAGCTTTTCTTTTCTCTTTTCCCTTAGTAGTATTTTTCTTCTTAGGCCTAATAGGAGTCTTGAATTCAACTCTTTCACCTAGGCGTTCTTTAGCAGGGATCTTCTTATCTCCTAGACGATCTTTCACACGGGTCTTGTACATGCTTCGAACTTTGTTCTTGTCCTTTTGAGATCTACTAAGTAGCCATTGCTTCACATCCTTAGATAAAGAAGGTGGAACCTTTTAGGTAACAACTTCCCATAAAGGTCTAGCACACCAATAATCATCGAATCTCTCTACATCTTGTAAGACAGGAAATTCATGAGGACAACGAAGATCACCAGAAGGAACAGTTTGGGCAAGGCCATATTGCCTTCTTACCCTAGAAGGGTAATAAAAAGTCAACTTTGACAAGCTAGGAAGACTGAAAAAAGGTTGATTGTTGACACCCACCATCTTCTCAATTTTCCACCAAGGAACGACCCACTTGATGGTAAAGTCGCGAGTTTCAAAAATTCTACTCTACTCCCGCCGACCCATCTTTATGGAAAAACGTTTTTTCCGTCTAACAAGGCAATTTGGTGTATATTTGTCAACATTGTCAGGAGGACTAATTAATTCAAGCCTCTCCATTACCATATCTGCAAAAATTCAAATGCAATTAATTAGTATTACTATACAAAATTAAATATTTTTGATTTCCGCAATTAAAAGTATTAATTTTCTACTTGTAATAAAATTGGAGAACCTCGCAAAAGTGCTTTTGGATTTTTCTTCAATTCATCTAAACTAAGCATAGTTTCTCCAACAATTAATGGCATTGGATTTCTACCTGATTCAATTTGCTCCATGACAGATATTAATATTGCTTGGCCCTCACGGATATTACCACTAGTGAGGAGATATTGGCTAAACATGCAAAAGAGGAAGGCTTTTCTCCAATAAACATGAAAAGACTCGGAGCGAGGTCTATCAAAATAAAAGCGTGCAAATTCCTTCAAATTAACCACATTCTCATGCACTATATCTTTTAAGTCCCTATCCCTGAGGTTAAGGAAACGCTCAAAATCTTTATAATAATATTCGCTCACTTTTAGGATACCGCAAGATTTAAAGAAGGGAAGCCTAGAATGGCACCAAATTCTTCCGGTAAAGGGCAAATTTTGTCATAACCTAGTCTAAAGCAATGAGTATCCGGATCCCAATATTCTAAGGCGGTATGAATGAAGTCAATGTCAAGGTATACCCCCTTAATACCATATATACCCCCCAAGCGGAAAAAGTCAAGCTCTTTTCTCTCCTTAGCAGTCAAAGATCGACACCACTCACGAGTAAAATCACTAAAACTCTTGGACATGATTACTTGATGAGAAAATAAAGCTAAAATTATTGTTAATCTGTTCGAAGTATATAGAATCGACAGATTTGGGGGCTATTTATGCACAGAATTGACGCAAACCGAATCCCGAAAGGATTCAGAAAATATCGTCAGCGCCATGCAACAGAAATCACGCATCGCGACAACTAGGTTGAGCCACGTCAGCTTAACGCGCTATAATAACCATGTTTCTTCCGACTTCAACTCGATTTTGCACTAAGACTTTACGGTTTTTACCTTTTCTCAAAGCCTTATCCACTCAAATCCAAACTTTTTATTTTTGACAACTATTATCCCAAACACTTATTCCATATTTGATTAATTTAAGCTTAATTAAATTTGGGCTTCTTTTAGTCAAACTTGATTTTTATTTTTTCATTTTTTCTTTTAGGGGAGAAAGTCGGATACCCTCCATTAGTGATAAAAATGACGGAAATTTTTGCGCAAAGTTAGGCCCCTTTCTTTAGAGTTGCTCTGCTATACTCTGCTCTGCTCTGCTCTGCTCTGCTCAAATCAAATCTGCTCTGCTCTACTCAAAAGAAATCTGCTCTGCTTTGCTCTGCTCTGCTCTGCTTTGCTCTGCTCTGCTCTATTTTCAAATAATAATTAATAATATTTAAATAATAATTAATAATAACAATAATAATAATTAATATTCAATAGTAATAATTAATATTGTTTTGATGATTATAATTTATTATTTTGAATAATAATAATTATTATTAATATTAAAAATAATTTTAATAATTATTAATATTAATAATAATTAATATTTATTAATCATAATAATAATTAATAATAATAATTAACAATAATAATATTTAATAATTCAAACTATTAAGAATTAATATTTAATAATATTATTAATTAATAATTTCTAATAATTATAACAATTATTTAAAAATAATAAATAATAATAATAACAATTTCTTTTTATAAACATTTAATATTAGAATCACAATGTGTAGAAACATTTTATGTGGGTACTGATTGTTAGTTCATTGAGTTGAATTTTTTGTTCAAATCTTTCCATAAAATTTAAGAATTAAAAAAGATAGGTTGTTTTCATGTAGTACTTTGTATATCATTATTATTTTGAGGGTTAAAAATATATGATTAAGACATATTTATAAGTAAATAATCATTTTATTTTAAAAGTTTTGTGAAATAAATATAAGTAAATCGTTGTCTTTTATCTATTAACATATGTTAAATATGGTTCACATTTATTTATGTTTTCACTCACCTAAATCAATGGTATATGCACTTAATAATAATTATAATAATAATAATAATAGGTGATTAGGGCTGGGTTGGTCAGGCTTCCACGGCAGTATTCCGGAGGGTTGGTCAGGCTTCCACGGCAGTATTCCGGTGGCGTCACCGCGTCAAGGTCAGATCAAGCGAAGGGTCCAACTACCTCGTCCTTTTCCGGTCGTTTTTGCGTCGAAGTTTAGCAGTTTTAAGGCATTTCGGGGGCAGTTTCTAGGCGAATTTCAATCAGGTTTTGAGTCAATATTCAGGCTGGTTTTGCGTCTATTTCTCAGCCTTTTCCAGGCGCTAATAGGTCTGGCGAGGGCTTCCTTTTTCCGGCAGTTTCAGTTGCAATTAGGGGCGTTATTCAAGCGTCTTCAAGGCTTTTTCCGGCGATGTTTTCAGGGCAATTCGGCAGCGTTTTTGATCAGATTTTTGGGTCGATCAGGTGCAGCTTTTAAGCGGTTTCATAGGGTTGTTTTTCTGCAGTTCCAGTTGTGGTTTGGTGGCCGTTTCTGGTGGCTGTATTCAGGCGGTTTCTAGCTGTTTCAGTGGTGTTTTTGTATGTTTTCTTTGTTGCAGTTGGTAAGCGTTTTTCTGTTGCGTTTTGTGTTCAGTTTGGAGTGCTTTTTAGGTGCAATTTTTGGGTGCTTTGTTGGTGTAGTTTGGGTGCAGACTTTTGGCAGTTTGGGTCTCAGTTTTTCATGGTGTTTTAAGGTGATTTCTGCTGCAGTCACTAGTAGAAAAATACAAAAAGGCAACCCCCAAATGGCACCGGTTCAGGCCAAATCGGTGGCAAAAACCGGCCTAAAATTGGGCGGGGATTTAGACCAAGAGCAATGGCACCGGTTCAGCTCAAACCGGTTTGGCACCGGTTTGAACCGGTGCCACTGAACCGGTGCACCCAAAAAAACCGGCCTTTATATACCCTAAGCTAACCTCCTTCTCTCTCCTCCTTCAGAACTCCTCCTTCTCTCTCCTCCTTCATTCTCCCTTCTCTCTCCTCCTTCGTCTCCTTCGTTCTCCCTCTGAATTCCTCCTTCTCTTCTGTGTCCTCTCTTCTCTGTCCTCTCTCCCCTCTCTCTCCTCCCTCTCTTCTCTGTCCTCTCTCCTCCTTCTCTCTCCTCTGAACTCCTCCTTCTCTCTCCTCCCTCTCTTCTCTGTCCTCTCTCCCCTCTCTGTCCTCTCGATCTCCCCTCTCTGTCCTCTCGATCTCCTACCTCTCTTCTGTCACCGACACCACTAACCACCGCCGCCACCAAGTCCACTTATTTTCAGGTCAAATTTGAGGTTAGTGCATGTTTCTGGGTTTAATTATTCAGGGTAAGGGTTTCTGGGTTTAATTATTTATGTTATATGCCTTAATTTTTTGGGTTTGATTGTTGCAATATTGTTCGAAATTGATTGGTGTAATTGATTTTGGAATTATTTGGGTTAATTGATTTTGTCATTTTTTGCACTTAATTGATTTTTCAAAATTTCTGGGTTTAATTGATTTTCGAAAGTTTTGGGTTTAATTGATTTTCTGGGTCTGCTGGGTTTGATTGATTTTCGAAAGTTTTGGAGTTCGTAGATTTGCTGGGTTTTATTGGGTGATTTATTTGGGTTTTCTGGGTTGAATTTATTTGGGCGATTGATTTTCTCTTTCTCTTTCATGCATGAGTTTTCTGGGTTTTTGTTTTTCGTATTTTGTTTTTAGTTTTAATAAAATCTGGGTTTTAATTGATGCAGGTGTTAATTCATGCAACAAGGATTCAAGACTTTGATTTTGGAATATTGTTTTGATGTTGTAATTTTTTTTTTTTTTGTTGTACAATATCAATTTCTGAGTTGAATTTCATTATAATTCATTGTAGTTTTTTAATTTTTTTTTTGTATTGTACAATAACAATTTACTTGTTGAATATAATTTGATTATATCTCATTGTTTTTGCTTCTGTTATATCTCATTGTTATATCGATTATGGTGTTTTTTTTTTTTAAAAAAAAAAAAAAAAAAAAAAAAAAAAAAAAAAAAAAAAAAAACCAAAAAGGCACCGGTTGATCTGCCACTAAAAAAATAATATTTCGCGGAACAATTTAAGGTACCGGTTAACCGGTGCCAAAATCGGTTTATGGCACCGGTTTTGAACCGGTGGCAAAAAAGGGGGTAATTGGCACCCCCCACATTGGCACCGGCTCAAACCGGTGCCTTAAGCCGGGTTTGAACCGGTGCCCTTTGCTATTTTTCTACTAGTGAGTTTTTGGTGGTGGTTGTGTGTCGCTATGTCGGCTGCCCGGGTTAAGTTTCATTGCCCATTTGTGGGTCTTAGTGGTTGTCAAGATGGAAGTGGCAATGGTCTTACTAAAAGTTCCCTAATCAAGCATCTTCAGGCGTTGCTCCCTATAATGAGGCCACTTTTGCGGATTTACAGTTAAAGCTCCCTATTAGAGATTCTTTTAAGGTGTGTCTTCAGGCGTGGTATTTGGATGACGGTACTATTATTGGGGACACTTTGGTAGTGGGGGAGGTTTTGCAGTTGATTATGGAGGAGGGGCCTCATTTTGGGTTACATCTTAATGTTGAAAAAACTGAAGTTTTCTGGCCTACAGAGGACCCTCGAAGCAGGCTTGTGGGTGTCTTTCCCCCTAATATTGCTCGACCTTTACATGGTGTTAAGTTGCTTGGGGGTCCCGCTAGTTCTGATCCTGGTTTTGGTGGTGAGCTTGTGATGCAAAGGGTGACTAAGACTATTGCGCTAATGGATAAGGTTGCTAAGCTTGATGATCCTCAGTGTGAGTTGTTGTTGCTTAGGGCATGTACTGGAGTTTCATGGGATCGTGGTTGTGATGTATGTATGTGTCGACTTCACAGGGTCTTCTCCTTTGACTCAGACAGGGCTATCTAACTTTGTTACTGGACGGGTGGTGGCTAATGCGGCTCAGCGGAAACGGGTAAAGTATGAAGCTTGTTGTCGGGGCGATTGGATATGGTTTCATTCCCTTCTCCTTTTCTTCGCTTGGGGAATTAGAGAAGGAGGTTGTTGCGTTGCTGAAGCGGGTTCAGAGGTTCTCGACGACGCAAGACATTGGGGCTCGTGTTGCAGCTCATATCTTCACTAGGGTAGGCTTTGCTATAGCTAGAGGAGTGGGGGCCCAGATTGTATCTCGGGTTCCCACTAATTTATTGTAGGTTGTATGACTTTTGTTTTTGAGATACAATAATAATAATAATAATAATAATAATAATAATAATAATAATAATAATAATAGTAGTAATAATAGTAGTAATAATAATAATAATAATAATAATAATAATAATAATAGTAGTAATAATAGTAGTAGTAATAATAATAATAATAATAATAATAATAATAATAATAATAATAATGATAATGATAGTAGTAATAGTAATAATAATAGTAATAATAATAGTAATAATAATAATAGTAGTAGTAGTAGTAATAATAATAATAATAGTAGTAATAATAATAGTAATAATAATAATAATAATAGTATTAATAATAATGTTGAAATCTGCTCTACTCTGCTCGGCTCGGCTCGGCTCTGCTCTGCTCTACTCTGCTATCCTGAAATCTGCTCTGCTCTGCTCTGCTGAAATTTAATCTGCTCTACTCTGCTGACCCCTGCTCTGCTCTGCTCTGCTCTGCTCTGCTCTGCTCTGCCCAGAAGCTCAAAAGAACAGGGCCTTAGTCATTTTCACACACTCACATGCACATAAAAATAAAAAATGCAAGAATAAAATAAACATAGTAAGTCATAAGTTGTATATACGATATGTCTAACATAAGAGTCATACAGTACAAATGAGCAAAGTCCTACAAGTCAAAATAAATAAAATGCAGGTACAGCTACGATGGCGAAGGGCGCAGATGAGTAGGAACTCCGAACATATCGAAAAACTGTGCGGTCCGTGGAGTATGCTCCGCACTAGCTCCTAGATCACTAGTGGTCGGGATAGAAAGAGTAGGGCCAACCCATCCAGGCTCACCCTACTACTGAGCTCCCAACTGGTGAGGCTGCTGCGACGACAAGCCAACCTCGTACGTCCCACCACCTGCTAAAGGAGCCGATGTCGTGCCTCCTTGGCTAACCGGCCTCCTCGATGCACCCTCAGACGAAGAGTCGGAGCCCTCTAGTACCACAGTATGGTCCGACTCTGCGCGACCACCCTGACTCCCAGTCGAGGTACGCCGACGTCTCGAACCAGACCCGGATATCTCCCTCCTAGCCTTGGGTCTCATACGAGTATGTGTCAGGCGAACAGGCTGAAATAGAAAAGCAAACTAGATCAAGTACAGAAAGACAAATACAAACAAAGAAAATTAAGCAAAATTGGGTCCGAATTTTTCGAAAACCCAACTCCAGCGCAAAATGACAAAAATCACGTGCAGCGTGGTTCCTGTCGCATAGCGACAGAGCTAACTCACGGCGACAGCATGCAGCAACGCGCGCTGGCTTAACGACAAAGCCTGAGGCCCCTATAATGGATTATGCGGATCTCATTCAGCAATCTTAGGTTCCTTGGTACGCCAGTTAGCCCCTATAAGCAAATTGACATGATTAGTAGTCGGCTTGATTACAATCGCAGTAAGTGATCGACCTGACGACGATCATCTCACTTAGCTTAAAGCGCCTAAGCATTGGCTCATCACAAGCACCAAGGTAATGGTTCACAAGCAAACACAAGCGCCAAGGTACCGGCCCATTTACAAAATGCGCCGAGGTACTGGCACAACAAGCGATTACGGCAAAATATCCACACAGCAAAAAAAATCAAGCAAAGCATTGAGGATCAACAAGCGGTGGTCTTCGATAATTTTCCTCGGAAGGTTATCACCATAAAATTGAAGATAGCTATAAGCAGCGATCTTTGACGATGTCCCAAGGTATAGAAAAGATTGTCTACAGCGGCGAGGCACTGCCGTGGCGAGGTATTGCCACAACCCTGAAGATGGCTACAAGCAGCCACCTTCGACGATGTTCCCTAGGATGTGGAGGATTGTCACAAACAATTGAGGATAGCTACAGGAAGCGGTCTTCAACGATGGCATTCACGAGGCACTGTGATTCGGTTACCCCAGAGACGTGTACTCGACGGTGCAAGATACGCGCTTCTTAAATCTCTTATCTGTTTTAACTAACGCTAGTTTGCAGGTATCGGCGTTACAAGAATGATTTAGGGTCGCAAAACGTTCTGAATCATTCTCCGTCCCTATCGCTACTTTGACTTTTGTTTTCGAAACATGCGTTTCTCCAAACTCAGTCAAAGTGGGGGCTTCTGTAGACACCCAAATGTGTCTCCCCAAAAACCAAACCCAGTGACGAATATCTTTCATGTCAATGATTATCGAACAAAGTGAAAGTGTGAAAAGTCTTGCGATGTGGTTGTTTTTATTAAAATACTTCTTACTGTTTTCAAAAATGTACTCTATTTACGAAAATAGTCAGTGCAATTTAGTTTGGTCCATGATGAGGGTCCAATAATAGTGTAGTTGCGTAGGGCTCGCAAAGAGATTTCCAACGATATTATAAGCCCAATTCCGATGAATAATGAGGATACAAATTTTTCCCTAAACTCTAGGGTAGGTATTTCTCCCTACACCCCCCCTCGTTTTCATTCATTTTGCATGTTTTTTTTTTCTTTTCATTTTTTTTGTTTTGCATTTTTTTAATCTTCTTTTCTTCTTTACTTTCCATTCAAGCCACTATTTTTTTCTCTCTCCTCTTTTTTAGAGATTTTGTTTTCTATCTCCTTTTTTGTATCGTTAGTCTATTTTCAAATTGTTCTTTCATGGAAATTTCTAGCTTAGTTGCTTCTCGATTCCTTTAAGGATCTTATAGCGTTAATGATAATTAATCAATCGATTTTTTTATTTTTATTTTGACAATGCTCTGTTTTTTATTGTAATTGTTTGATTTTATAATTTTGGTTGTAATGATTTTAATTTTGATAATTCACTGTTTTTCGATTGTTATTGTTTGATTGTTATGATAATGATGATTTGATTCATATCTTTGGTTGTAATTGTTCTTCTATTCGATTGTTATTTTGTGTTATTGCTCTTATTTTATAATTTTGATTTGATTGTAATCTTGTTAATTGATTGTTCTATTCTAGTTATTGCTCTTATTTAATTTCCATTTTAATATTCTATTTTTTTTACAGTAATGTGCGTCTTATTATGAGCATTTTATAGCTATTTATAATTTTATTATTCGATTATTTTTACCAGTAATGTGCGTCTTATATGAACACAATGCTCACTTCTGTAATAGTAAATGTTCATTTATGTCTATATTAGTATTATGTAGTATATAAGTATATTATATGTTTATTGTAGTTGTATTTGAATATATATGATGTACATGTGAATTTTAATGATTATCGTTGTTTAATTGTTGCTCATATACATTTTAGCTAGTGAACATATTTTATTATTTGTTATTCTGTTGTGTCATTATAATGTTCAGTTATGTAAAGATAAATGCCCATTCATTTATATATACTCTATGGTAACATTACTCTAATTGATCAAATGCGTTATTGTCATTTAACATTATATATGTTCATTTTTAGATGATTATTCTTATGAAATGTATAATAAATACGCATTTATATGAAAGGTTTTGGAATTAGAGATTTAGATTTGGAAAGAATAAGAGGCGAAGAGATGATTCATTATGTATGAAAAGGTTTGTTTGTTCTAAGAAGAAGCAAGTTACACCTAGTGTTGTTAGCTTGCTACAAATGAAATGCTCCTAGTGTTCAACAGAATTAAGAATGCTCAAGTATGTTCAAATTCCAATAATTTTAGTTGTTAGCCAATGATCAAGCTGCTCCAACTGTTCAAAAGAGTGCTTAAATTCCTTCAAGAGCTTCCAGAAATGTACAAATTCCAATTAATGCTCAAGGGGCTCCTAGTATTCAAAAGAATACCTTGAACCTTTTGCTATTAAGTACTGTTTTTTTCTTATTGAAATATTTTTTTAATCTTCTGTAAGTGAATATTTAAGTTTCTGAAACCGATCATGTAGTTTTTAAAAGTGATCATTAAGATTTTCGAAAGAATCATTTAGTTTTACTAACTTTCTCTAAGTGAATATTTAAGTTTCTGAAAGTGATCATTTAGTTTTTGTAAATGATGATCAAAATTGATAAACATAATACTTTACCAAAAAAAAAAAAAAAACTCGTGATTTCCATATAAAATTGTAAGCATAATTCTGTAAACAAATAATATCTATCAAACTTTAAACGTTAAAAATTAAAATTATATAACATAGATCTATAAGTTTTTTCAACCGACTATGAATATAAATCTATCCATTAGTGAACATATTATAATATTATGCCTTTGTTAATCTTCTTGTCGCACTTCTATTATTCTTAAACTCATTGTTTTCTCCATATAGAATTAGTTGAGCAGTGCATTGCATCCTCAGCCTTGTGATTTGGTCTTCCTGTTAATGAAAATGAATCATTATTAGTATTATTATTAAATTGAATAATTATAAGTGATATGTAAATGAACATTATATGCTACATAATAAAACATTAAGTAATATTACTTGTTTATTGAATTTTACTTACATGATTTACTTTCAAGTCACAAACCTATATTTCTGACTTATTGTTCTTTTTTTGCCCAGCTCTTGAAGAATTTTCAATGTTGATGGTTTGTAAATGAGATTATGTATTAAACTACATGATTGTATATTAAAGATTATAAATGCGAGTATTAATAAATATATCAACTTACTTGGATTGTATGTAATATGTATTTTTCAAAATATGGTTCTCACTTCTTTTTTTTTATAACATTATTACTATTCAATTTGTTGCCTATAATAGATGACACTCTTTCTCTTTTGAATTATAGGAATAAACTTTTCACCTCTAAATTGCAACAAGTGATTCACTTTAAATGGCACATTACTAAAATGTAAATTATTCTTGTAAGTTAGTTTATTTGCACAAAAGTGAGATGATGATCACTATACATTTCATAATTGTTCATATATGTATATAGAGAGATGCACCTTATATTTGTAACAATAAATATATACTTGTACACACAAATAAACAAACATGAATTACATGATAAATATCTGATTATCTAAATATATTGTATTTACATAAATAATCAAATCAGATGATGTAAATAGTAAATACACATACATGATATATGTTGAATACATATGTATCATGAACTACACAATAAACATCTTCCATGGAGAATGTCTTCTATCCAATTGATTTATATATTTGTGTTTTTTGATTTGATTGCAATTTGTTCGATTTGATTGATTTGATTGCAAATTGTTTGATTTGATTGATTTGAATTTAGTTTTATTTATCCTATTCAATTATATTTGTTATCTATGTCGTTATTGACAATGTAGGTTGTTAGTTTTGCATTATTTGTTGTTTTTGTATTTTAAATGATTGTTATTTTCAATTTGATAATAATTGATTATTATTGACTATTAACACATAAATGAATATATTTACGTAATTCAATATGAAAATGAACATCCATTTCTTTATAAAGGAGCATAGATTAGTTTGAAAATGATAATGCATGAAAGATACACAATTGATGAGCCTGAAATATATACGTTAAGCTATCAATATTATATTCATATGAGAAAAGACATATATTGAAACAATTCAAAATTGAAATGTACATGAAACATTTAGAGTAGATAACAAAACATATGAACAATTATAAAAATTCTAATAATCGTATGTTAATATGTGAAATTGTGAATGACCATGTACTATTATGTGATTGAACATTTACCAAAATAAAAATGAACATTCATCAAAATAATTCTCCACTTCAAACTATGAAAAAAATGAACATTATTACACAAATGACTATAAATTATTAAATACATGTGAAAGAGAATTTGTATTAATTATCTATTAATATGTAAATGAGAGTTTTTTCAAAAAAAAAACATGTGAATGATAGTCCACTAATGTATAAATGAGCATTTATCAAAATGGAAATGGAAATGAAAATTCATCAAAAGAAAAAAATTCACTACAAATTAATTTTATTAATACTTACATTTTTCCAGAATATTTATTTTCCTTCTCTAGAACTGTTTTCTTCGTTGAACAAAAAAAATATTGATTTGATTCACTAGTTTTTGAACAAAAATTACTAAAACTATAGTAAATACTTACATTGATGCATTTTCCGTAGTTGATGTTTCAATTATTGTTCTGAAATACAATCACAACAAAAAAATTAGTAAAACCTAGGTTTCATGCTCTTTTTTGAACCAAATATGAACAAAACCACTTATTCTTTCGAATTTCAACCTTGTTTTGTTGAATTTTGTAGTGATTGAACAATTTTTATTGATAATTTGTCTCAAATTCGTAGAAATTTTGGGTTTGAAAAAGTAGATCAATGAGTTTAGAGAGAGAAAATGCAAAAAATGGGTGTAGAGAGAGAAAATGGGTAAGGAGATAGAAAATGAAATGAAATGGTGGTTTGAATTTTTTATTATTATTATTATTTATTATTATTATTATTATTATTATTATTATTATTATTATCTATAGGTGGGTAAAAAGTGTGGTTACTATTCAGTTACTACACAATTACAGAAAGTGGGGTTGTTGGGTTTGTTTATGCGTTGTTTAGGGGTGGGGGTGTAGGAATAGATAGCTACACTAGAGTCTAGGGGTATATAATTATAATGAGGAAGTTATGGCCAAAATACTAAGTTGGGCTCGAAATGAATTTTATATGTGGCCCAATGATCTAGTGGAGAGCCTATTTATTGTTATTCCTAAAGTTATTAGGATTGATTTTAATATTCTAGAATAATCTAGAAGGTTAATTCTAATAGGGTTGGGATTAATAATTATATCTATGAAAAATAAAGAATTTGATTTCGAATAAAACAAGTGTTTTATTATGATAAACGGATTTTAAAACTGATAAACGCGGAGTCTTATTACTTAATTATATTAGGAAAAGGATTCCGTACCAAAGCGCGTTTATCATTTAATCTGTCGCCAAACGACAGACTCTGTCGCCAAACGACAGACTCTGTCGCCATGCGTGGTCCTTGTCGCATGGCGTTGGATCCTGTCGCTGTCGACAGAAACCAGTTTTATTCCGATTCGAATTCTAACACTTTTCTATCGTTTCCGGACTATTTTCTTTATAAATAGGGTCCTTATTCCTCGTTCTCAAACAATCAACAATCATCTAATTCTATTTTCTCTCTTTATTCTTTTTCTAAGCCTACCCTTTTTACAAAATTCCACATTCGCAAGTTCTAGACACACCTAGCCAAGTTCGAAGTTGCCTTCGCCCTAGACGTGAAAGGTTGATAATTTCTGAGGGTTTGGTCCCAAATCTCTATTTCAATTATTTTATTTAATTGTTTGATTTTTACTATTTTTCCTTGAAGTTACTAACGCGTGTATTTTGTTATTAGAAAGAGATACGAGGCAACAAAGTATGTAATCTAATTACTTCTTTATTCTTCTTTTGATATAAAAAGCATGCTTAGTTTTTATTAATTTCTGGTATCATGTTAGAATGTTTTTATTGTTTCCTAGTACCATGTTAGGATGTTTTTATTGCTTTTCAGTATCATGTTTAGGTTGCTTCCTATTCTTTCTAATATCATGTTAGTATCATGTTAGGGATAAAACTTTGATATTTATTGTTTAGTGACATGCTAGGATTTGTTATTAATCATGTTAGTATCATGCCTAGGATCTTGCTATTAATATTATTATGCTTTATTGAGATTGAATGTATTATGATGATTGTTGTTATTATGTTGCTTGATATATATTATTGTCATTGCTTAATCACGCATCTTATGTATGTTTAAAGGGAATTTGTACTTGTAATCACGCTTAATAAGATAATTAATAATCTTGTTTAGGCTAATATGATTTTAATTCAAGTGATCGCCAATAATAGATTTATTTGTGCATTAATATTCAACCAACATAGATTAAACAGGTTTAGGATTATTCTAATGATTGTATGTTAGTCAGAAAGCGCACATGAATATGAGAAGAATAAAGTAGAGGCCTATTTTAGGGCGAGTTCTTTCTCTTTTAGATTGGATTCGTACCTTCATCCCCGAATATCCAGTCATGGTTCCAGACCACTATGGAGTTAGCAATCTCATGGATCGTGAAGGGGTGTAACCTTCACCCTGTGAACGGTTTACAAGTTCCTAAAACTTGTTTGCGACTCTTTTGCTCTAGATTCCTTCCCTTTGGACGCCACCATGCTTAAGTGTATGATCACAGTGGGGTTCAAGTTTGGGATGGCTTGAATTATTCCCTACACAATATGTTTGACTTTCTATTAATTCAATTATCTTTGTTGAATGAGTTAGACTTTCATGTTAATTCTATTAGATTTGTTTAATACATTTCACTTTCTTTTGATTTTATTAGCTTTGTTTCAATATGTTTGACTTTAATTTTTTTTAGGGATGTTTCTTTATTAAATTTAATTCATTTAGCTTTGTTGAATGCATTTAACTTTCATTTGATTCATGCAGTTATTAGTTTTGTTAAAAACACTAGACTTTGTTTTTATTCAACTAGCTTTGTTTGAATGTGATTTACAATTGATTCAAATATCTTTTTTTTTTAATTCATTTGACTGTTATTTGTTCAATGAGCCCTATTTGAATAGGTTTGACTTACATTTGATTCAATTTGTTTATTTACCTTTGATTCAATTTAGTTATTCAACTGAGTGTGACTTTAATTTGATTCAATTATTTTTGTTTGAATGTGTTTGTTTCTTCAAGTGAGTTTGACTTTAATTTGATTCAATTATTTTTGTTTGAATGTGTTTGTTTATTTAAGTGATTTCGACTTTCATTTAAGTCAATTTGATTTGTTGAATGCTTGACTTTCATTTTATTCAATTTGTTTTGTTTGAATGTGATGAGTTTCTTTATGTTCGATCAACTAGTTTTTGCCCTGTGCAAATGCACGAATTTATAATAAGACTTGAAAATAATAAAAGCCAATTAAAGTGGATTTAGTTTCATTGAACTGACTTATATATATACATTTTTTTAATTTGAAATTTTAATCATTTAATGTCTATCATTAAAACTCTCTTGTTAGATACGCATTATTTAAAATATTTTTTATAAATTATTGTAAGTTCTTATTCATTAAAAAAAAATTCACATTCTTTTTTAAGAAAAAGAAAAAGAGAAAAAGTAAAAAAAATTTGGGCGGGAAAATTTTTAATGTAAATGCGACACGTGTACTTTTGGGGATACATATGGTGATTACTTTAGTATGCACGAGACTTATGCACGATTTGATCAAATAAAATTTTCTAAATTTAATATTTTTCATACCAAAATTAAAACAAAATTACTGTTAAAACATGAAACATAATATATTAAAAAATTAATAAAGTTCATAGAAAAATTGAATGATGAAATAGTATTTTATTATTGTTAAATAGAATTGAGCAATTTTCAAAATTTGATACTAATAATAATGTAATGGACCAGAATTTTTAATAAAATAAAATAAAAATCACAAAATGATGACATCACTTATAGTTTTGGAGGAAAAATATTTAATGACAACTTGACATGTATCTTGTTTTAAAATAGTATGATCTCAGTGGTTGCTACTTTGGTATTAATTATTATTATTATAGATTATAGATATATAGTGAGTACAGATTACCTTGTGGCCTCTCATTTGATTCATTTAGAATGCATTTGAATTTAAATAGATTCAACACGGTTTGTTCAAATGTGTTTCAACTTCAATTTAATTATTAGCTTTGTTTGAAAGTGTCTTTATTTCAATTTATATCAATTACATTTGTTTAATTGTTTTCACTTTTAATTTATTCAATTATCTTTGTTTTAATATTGGCTTTATTTTTTTTATTTTTTTTTTTAGTGATGATGTTTATTTTCCTTATTCAAATAATGTTTCGATACTTTATGCCTATAGGTTCACCAACACATTAATATTAATTTGGGAAATTTTTAATGGTAACCCTCAAAAAGTGTAATCATAAAATGACCTCCTTTTTATTTTATTTCACAAAATGACCATAAATAAAAAATTTATTCCAACAGTAACCGTATTTCATTTAATACTTAATTTTTAAAAAAATAGTTAATTAAAATTTAAAATTAACTATAGCTTCCTTTTTTTAACAAGAAAAAAAAAAAAGAAAAACACTTCAATAAATAACAGCCACCAACCAGCCTTCCCCCTTCGTTGTCGGCGTTCGGTACAACTTCCCCGCCGGCGACCCTAAATCGTCGGAGCATCGCTGTCCATAGCTCCAAAATCAAATCCCCCAAATTCTCTCCCCCGAAAAACTCAACTGTCTTTCTCCAATCTCCATTGAAACAGGAAAAGTTTGAGCAACTCATCAATGGTGAATTCACTGGAACGGAGCAGTAATCGAGGTCAGGGGGTTCTGGGCACGTTGTGGTCGAGATCGGAGAGTTCTAGCAGCAAGATGGCCAAGGTAAAAGGGTTATGGGCGCGCGGTGGTCGGGGTTTGGATTAACGTCGGGTCCGGTGGCTGAGTGAAGGTGACGGTGGAAGTTGTGCAGGTGTTAGCTGGGTTAGTTGGTGGTAGTGATTCTTAATTGAACTACTTCCTATTAACAACTTACAAATTCGTGTTGCATGTTGATTCACCAAATCAATTTGCCCCATTATCTAGTGAAGGTTGAGAATGTCGAAGGAGAGAGAAAGATGTTTAGAGGTTGAGATGTTGATGTAGAGTTAATTTACAGCCAAGAGATGGCGTTACATCAAGGTTTAAAGCCGTTAGTGAGGTATGCTGAGTAGTCACCTTATACGTGGCTACTTGTACATGTCACGAGCGGGAAGTTACAATTTTGTCCTCCATTAAACAGGTTGAAATACCTATAGAGCCCCTAGATTAACATCTTATAGCAATCAAAGAGATTAACATGAATTTGTCGTTATGCTGATCCAATCTTAGGTTAATAGGTTACTAGATAAATTCAAATCTAATAGATGATTCAAATTATGATCCTCCTCTTGCGCTGCCCACTGCAAAGATTTTAGAATTGTTTGTTCAATGAACTTCTATAGATGTATGTAAAAGTATTGTGTATAACGGACTCACATGAGTCCGGTCACACAAACAAAAAAAAATTCATAATTGTCAGAAATTATGTAATAATTGTCAGATATTAAGTTATAAACATCAGATATTAGATTAGAAGTGTCAGAAATTAAATAATAATGGTCAGATATTAGATTATAATTATCAAATATTAGATTATAAATGTCAGATATTAGGTTTTTATTGTCAGAAATTAGATTATAATAGTCAGATATTAGATTATAATTTTCAGATATTAGATTGTAATTGTCAGAATTAGATTATAATTATCAGATATTAGATTAAAAGTGTCAGAAGTCATATTGTCATTGTTGCTGCTACTGTTTCTCTTTTCGTATGAAGTTCTGGGTAATTCTTCATGGGTTTTTTTTTGTCGCTAATTCACTTAGAAATATGAATACTATAAGGTTGACATCAATGATAACCATTTTTTTAAAAAAAAGAATAGAAACCCAATGTCTCTGAAATTCCTAGATTGAATAACCCAAAGCAAACTTTAGCCTATATAGAGCTGAATCAAGACTATTTAAAACTCGTGTTTAAGTTGTTCTTATCTCCCCAATGAATACTGACCTCACTAATTCTAAGCTCAAGACATGTAACATGAGCAACAACTTCCACATTGATAAGTGGCTGAGCTGGGTTTTGAAGTTCGGTATAGCGTACGCAGGACTTCATACGAAGAGAACAACAACACCCACATGAAGAATTGCACAAACAGTTTCATTGGGGAATAAGAATGAACAGATGGTGGGCGGGGAAAAGAAGGAGGGAACAGGGCATTAATTTTGTGTATCCATCAATGTTCTTAACCATCATAGACACGGAAAGGGAGGGGGTGAGTCGCCGGAGTCGGGGAATGGGTGGGGGAAGGTCACCGGCGCCGAGGGATGGGAGGGGGAGGGTGGTCGCCAATCGCGGACAAGTGTCTAGGTAGTGGCAGTGACAGTGGCAATGGGTGGGGGATGGGTGTGTGCATTATAATCCGGACTCACGTGAAACGGTCTCACGCAAAATCTTCTCAAGATGTATAATCTACTCTGTAGATATTAAACCAAACCACAAATCCAAATATTTTTTAAAACTCTACAAAATTAAACCCTAAGTACAAAACTTCAACAAATTTCTCAATTAGTTTTGAGCATTAAATAAAAGTAAACCAATATATATACTCCATACTAGTCTTAATAAATAAAAAGTTAAAACTACAGAATCTGATACTCACTTGATAAATGTTTGGGCCACGTCCATTGTGCTAAGCCCAGTGACCTAAAATTACGAAAATCCCCTTCGTGATCCAGCTCATCATTAATCATTGCAAAGTACAAATTTACCCTTAATATGTCCAATTAATTACAACTTCTGCCACCTGAAAGTTCATCTATAAATAACACTTCAATCATTAATGATGGTAACTTTTTTTATTCTCTCTCTACTTTCTCTCTCTAATTACTCTCTCTCTAGAAAGTACATTCGCTGACTTAAGCATCGGAGGGGCTTTCTCGGGTCACACCCTCGGACAGCTAACCTTCTTTGTTCAGCAGACCTAGCTCTCAGACGTCAAGGCGGAGCCCTCAGACATACCTTAGCTAGGCGAAGCTGAAGGACGTTTGGAAAATTATCGGATATTAGCTCTAAGACATCTTGATACCTTATTACCCTAAGACTCCCAGGAGCATTCTGCTTCCAGAAACAGGTGGCGTCGTTGATATGTCTATTTTATATAGTGATTTACCCCCGTCCCTTGGTCATAATTAGGAGTATTTTTGGCTCTTTAGAGCCACTTTTATTACTAATATGTGTTTTCTAGTGTTTTTGTGATTTGATAGTGTTTTGTAGGAAATTACAGATTTGGAGCATTTTTCCGGTTTTATTTGGAGCCATTACGAGAACTAGAAGACATAGACCGTCTTTTATGGACCAAGACCGGTTAGAGTCATCAACCAGTGATTAAGGGCTCAACTTAGAAGGAAACGAGGCATTGGACCGGGTTATCAAGCCCCGAAGAGGAAATTTTGACTTGGGCCAAGAAGTAGCCCAAGTCGGAAGTCATAGCCAATGCCCAAGTAGTCCGCCCAATCGAGCAGCCCTCGCCCTGAGGCGCGCCCGACCGGGCGAGGTGGAAGACGGGAAGCACAGCTGCGCCCGAGCTCGCGCCCGACCGGGCGCGAGAGATGCTCTTTGAGGAAAAAGGTGGGCCCGGCCAGGCGAAATGGCGCCCGATCGGGCGCGGGTTTTAGAGATGGATTTTGACGATATTACTTAGATTTTAATTAGGATTTTTATGTTTTGTTTAAATACATTTTATTTAGTTTTGATACAATGACCTCTCTTTCATTAGCTAAATTCTTTCTTAAGCTTAGACTTCTCTCTTGTTTCTCTCTCTACAACTCTTTGTTTTTATACAATTCATTATTTCCGTTAATTTTGGTAACGATTTCTTCCCTTTTATTTTCAGTAATATATTTGTTTTTATTCATCATGTCTTATTTAATTGATTTGATTAGTTTAGATTTAATTATGTGTGAGTAGATTATTTTCTAGGGTTGTGGGGATCTATAAATAATATGAAAGGGTAATTTATTATTGTTGATTGTCAATGCTTGATTAATTTCCTATTGATTGATTTAATGCTATGCAATTAGATTTGGCCAGGTTTAATTGTATGAGTTATGCAATATCGATTCGAGATTCGAGATTCGAGAGATGAGAATTGATGTTTAGGCTTAGTTTCAATAGGTAGATTAATTTATAAATGGTTAAGTCAAGATTCGAGAGATGCGATTTAATACCGGTAGATTAATTCTATGATTGTAATACGCAACGAAAACCCTTTATGATCTGATTAATTGATGCATTGATGATTGATTATTGTGTTTTACCTTGGAATATTATTTATTGGTGAACCTATACCCTAGGCTTTTATTATTTGATTTCTCTCTACTTTAATCTCCTTAGTTAATTCTTTTGACAACAATAAATTGGTTACTTAATAATTTAGATTATTTTAATTAAGGAATAAATTGACTTGCTTCCCTGTGGTTCGATCCTACTTCCCTATCTACTTAGTTAGAGGACTTAGGTAATTCTTTTGATTAGAAGATACGACTTTATCATGTCAGCCGTCTGTGGGGATAACAAACAAAAAGTCATGGTGAACACTAGGCGTCCCCGTAGCACATATCAAGATCCTGTTAGAGAGGCTCCGATTCTCTCGGCTAGGCATCCCCATATAGTCGAGGAAATAGTACCCAATGCTCGAAGCGAGCCCCTGGGAGAGGTGAACAACCCTCAGGTAGTCACCCGCCGGGATTTGGATTAGCTGGCAGCCCAAATCAACAGAAACCTTGAAGAAAGCCTAAGGGCAATCGTCAACCAGGTCGGGGGGCAAGTTAGATTGGGGAACGCTCAACAGCCTAACCCTCAACCTCACTTGTCCCAGCTCCATCAAGCCTCTTCCCGGCCTCAACGCCTAGAGTCCCGTTGTTCGCGCCCAAATCAATCTCCCAACTCCTAGCGGGAGTCAAGGCAGCCAAGCCGACCAAGAGATGCTAGAGAGATGACCAATGACCAAAGGCTGAGGGAAGGAACTTTAGATGCCCGTAAGATAATCAACTCTAGACGGGAGAACTCCAAGGAAGAAGATGATCCACCCCAGAGAGGTCGAACTAGGGTTCACTCTCAACATGGATCAACTAGATAACGAGATAGCTTGGTTAACTCAGCTACTTCAAGACAAAGGAGAAGGGCCTCTCCTCGGCTTGCCCGCTCAGCTAGTGGAAGCCCCGAGCGTCCTCCCTCCCCCGGGCCGGGGAGGCTTGGGATTGTCAAGAATATCACCCCCTTCAGCTAGGAGATAATGAACACACCTATCCCCCCCGAAGGTCAAAATCCCTACATTAGATCTGTATGATGGAAAGACATATCTAATCAAGGGCATAGCCCAGACATGGTTCAAAAACCTTACACTAGGGAGCATCAGAACATTTGACATGCTAGCTAGCTAATTCAAAAAGCATTTCATCACTGGGAGTAGGCAAACAAAGACTAGCATTCATGCACTTGATGACTGTGACGAAGCAAGGGGAGAATGAAAGTCTTAAAGACTACATCAAGAGGTTCAACACCGAGTCTCAGCTCATCCCTGACCTTCAGAATAACGTTGCTTTCACATCCCTTCTCTTCGGGCTCAAGTCTAACAAGCTAAAATTTGAACTTGTGCATGATAAAGTTTTTACCTTCTCCGAAGCTATGGAGAGAGCTGAAAGGATCATTGAGACCAGTGAAGTGTGTAGGGATCCCTTAGCTAAGGATAAAGGGAAAAGAAAGCACGAAGACAACTATCATGAGAACAGATTTAGAAAGCCGAGGAAGGGCGAGAGTGATGATGAAGGACTTGAGTACAATGCTGATAGGTGTGAGATCTATATGGACATAAAGAACAAGATTATCCCTCCCAAGCCGAATCCAATGAACACGCCGATAGAGCAAAGGAACAAAAAACTCTAGTGTGAGTACATCGGGAGTGTGGTGGTAGTAGTAGTAGTAGTAGTAGTAGTAGTCCCAACCCACCTGAACCTAAAACCTAAAACTACCCCAGCCACCACCACATCGCCACCACCGCCCCACCACCGCCCTCCCCCCAACACACCACTGCCCTCCCCGAACCTACCACCGGCGTCACACCAGCAGCCCCAACCACCTGAACCCCCCCTCCCTTTCTCGCAACCGTGTCACCCCCAAAAACCACCAAACCTAAAACCCTCGTTCCCCTAAACGGCCGCGAATCTGGCCTAAAAAGGCTGAAATCGGCCAGTGAAGGCCACTCAGCCCCAAAATCGGCCGATTTCGGCCATTTGTGGCCGTTTTGGGGAACGAGGGTTTTAGGTTAGTGGTTTTTGGGGGCGACACGGTTGCGGGAAAAGGAGGGGGAGGGTTCAAGTAGGTTGGGGCTGCAGGTGCGACGTCGGTGGTGGGTTCGGGGAGGGCAGTGGTGGGTTGGGGGGAGGGCGGCGGTGGTGCAGTGGTGGCGCTGTGGTAGTGGCTGAGGTGGTTTTAGGTTTTTTATTTTTTTTTTAAATTTTTCTATTTTAAACAAATAAAATGGTGACAAGTGTCACTGTGGACCACACTTAACGGAATTTTTAGATGGAAACCGTTAAGTGGTGGTAATACCCATTTTTAGTAAGTTTTTCTAGTGTTAAAATCAATTTTTTTATGGGGTGTTAAAAACCATTTTCGTGTTTTTGTATAGTGTTAAAATCTAAAATTTCCTTATTATTATTACTATTATTACCATTATTATTATTATTATTATTAAATATTAATTATTATTATTAATATTATAATTATTAAATATTAATTAATTAATTATTATTATTAAAATTTATTATTATTTAATTTTATTATTATTAAAATTTATTATTATTATTATTATTATTCAATATTAATTATTATAATTATAATTATAATTATTATAATTATTAAATATTAAATATTTATTATTATTATTAAATATTAATTTTTATTATAATTATTATTAAATATTAATTTTAATTATAATTATTATTAAATATTAATTTTTAATAATATTATTATTAAATAGTAAATTTTAATAATATTATTATTATTAAATATTAATTATTTATTATAATTATTATTAAGTATTAACTTTTATTATTATTATTATTATTATTAAATATAAATTATATTATTATTATTAAATATTAATTATTATTATTAAATATAAATTAAATTATTATTATTAAATATTAATTATTATTATTATAAATATAAATTATATTATTATTATTAAATATTAATTTTTATTATTATTATTATAATAATTCAATATTAATTATTATTATTATGAAATATTAATTATTTATTATTTTTATTAAATATTAATTATTATTATAATAATTCAATATTAAGTATTATGACTCAGCAGAGTAGAGCAGAGAAGCTCTAAAGAACGGGGCCTCATGATTCCATGAAATTGCATGAATTCGTTTTGTTTCAGATCTGGTATGTATAATGATATTTATTTAATTCAATAATTTATTAATTTCAATTTTCATTTACTATCAGTTTACCTCAATTTTTTCTTTGATTTTCAATTATAGAAAAACAATTATTGACTTGATTTCCAATAATCAATTTATTTCAAAATAAAATTTTACTTCAATTTTTAACTTGATATCTTTAATTTTTTTTACTTTTTTTTTTGAAACAATTACTATAGGACTATACATCAGAAACGATTCCTCAATCAGTTTACAAAATCTGAGCCAACTATTTGTTGCTTAACCAGACTACTCTAATACATCTAGAGCTGTCAAAAACCGACCCGAACTGGTGAATCCGAACCGTTTCGAACTGTTCCGAAAAGGAACCGAACCGCTATGAACCTGTTATTTTAAAACCGTAAACCGACCCGACCCGATTTTTTAAAACCTGAAACTGAACCGATCCGAATGTTTGAGAACCGTTAATGAACCGTACCCGTTATCAAGCAGAACCGATACAACCCGAAACCGAGAACAACCCGAACCGAGTACTTCCGAACCCGATAGCAACCCGACCCATTGTAAACCGAAACCGATTAAACCCGACAAAAACCTAATAAACCCAAATCGTTTACAACCTGTAACTTAAAGCCG
This sequence comes from Chenopodium album, assembly GCF_948465745.1. Lineage (NCBI taxonomy): Eukaryota > Viridiplantae > Streptophyta > Magnoliopsida > Caryophyllales > Amaranthaceae > Chenopodium > Chenopodium album. Next base: position 16,962,489 of record NC_137846.1, read on the forward strand.
AACACTATATTGTATTAAAAAAAATCTGAATCAAAAGCTTACTCTAGATTTGTTATTATTATTTGATCCTGAAAATCTTTATACAGAAAAGGGACTTAATTAAAGCTAAACAACTAATTAATACTCCGTATGATCTACTGGAATAACTAATTATAGAATGTTGAGGATATACTAGGATATATACGTTAACGTAACCCGTTTACAAACCGACTATGTTCAACTCGAGCCAATTATGACCTAAACCGATTACAACCTGACCCGATTAGGACCCGATATGTTTTGACCCAAAACCCGCTTTAAACTGACAAACACCGTTTTTAAACCGACCGACTTTAACCCGAACCGATTATGACCCGAACCAATTATAACCCGACCCGATTAGAATCCGACCCGAAAAGAAACTGTAATAAAAACAAACCTAACCGAACCGACCCGAAATTATTTAAAACCGACCCGAACTGATCCGATAATAATTCCAACCCGTTAAAAACCGATCCGTTGTAAACCGAAAACCGATAAACCGAACCAAAAACCAAACCGCAAAACCGATTGACACCCCTAAATACATCAGATGCAATTCCTCAATCAGTACACAAAAACCTCACTACTTTATACATCCATGCCACTTGACATAATTCCAAGCAATCACAGCAGTAACCAATACACTTGATCCTAAATAACAAAGGTGATGTCAATAGACCAATGCAAGAGACCGAGAGCCAAAATACACAATCACAGAGCATCCCTTAGTCACAAAAAGACACAACCTTATATCAGAGGGGGGTCAATATTAGACATCTAAAGGAAAAACATATAAGAAACTTCCCTATACACCAGACATTCAATTTTTTTACTTAAAACTTCGATGAGGACCGAATTAAATTTTGAATTACTTTTCTTTTTTTCTTTTTTTTTTCTTTTGACGATATTTTTCTGCAAGATTTTTTTTCATTTTTGTTTTTGATATTGTGATTTGTTTGTTTTGACTTAATAATATTGTGATAAATTCATGTTTGTAAATCAGATTTTAATTTTATGATTTTATTGGATTAATCAAATTTAAAAGATTTTTAAGAAAAAAAAAATTACAATAGAAGGAGAATATGCAGAGCACAGTAGCAGGACTAGCAGCTAGTGAGTGGCCTGAGTGCTCCTTATAATACCAAACACAAGAATAAGTTCCCCTTGTAATGAATCACCTTGTGCCAAACCTACTATAAATGAGTCCTTTTAATAGTTTCCCTCCATTAATTACTCCCGCCTAACAAATCCCCTCTTAATCATTATCCCTCTAATAACTCCCTTAACAGGCAAGTTCTAAGTGTGTCATGTATTATGGGACATAGAGAGTAGGAAACTAAGACCATCTCCAATGGTAAAACTCAAGTGAGTATTTTTAGGAGAGAGAGTATTTTTTTGCAATGTATATCAATAAGTTGGTATCTAAACTAAGCAACTCCAAAAGAAAGTTGCTAAGTTTAGATACTCAACTTTTAGTCTCATTTGACAAAAAATGTAGATCCTTGTCAATATTCTAATATATTTTGTAATTTATTTAAGTTTACCTTTTTATTTTTATTTTTTTATTAATCTTACAATATTTGATAATAAAAAAGAAATGGATTTGGTGGGCTATAAATTGAAAGTGACATTTGTATACTTTAGAGAGTCTCACCATTGAGAAATTAGACTTCACATGACTTGTTAAATTGAGAAGTGGGTATGGTATCACCATTGAAGGTTAAAAACAACTCATTTTGTATTTCAATACTCAAACTTGAGTCTCACCGTTGGAGATGGTCTAATATAGTGAGATCAGTAAGATTTAAAAAAATAAAGGGAAATGACACCTATACACATACTAAATGATTGAAAAGACTGTTATACCTCCATGATCTACAAATACGTAGTAAAAGATTTGTTGATGAACTTGTATTCACTCGTCCCACTTAGAAACCTCTCAAAAACCCTGCAAAAATGGAGCCAATAAATCCTCGGAAAACCAACTCTTCTTCCCTCAAACGCCGGCGAGAAGACTCCGACGCCGATGACAACCACCCCACCACCGCCGTCGACAATGGCGTCGATCTCTCTCTCCTCGACGCCATTGAAAAATCCCATTCAACCGTCGAAACTCTCGACCTCAAAACCCTAAAAAAACTCGTCCTCTCCTTCGAGCGTCGTCTTCGCGACAACATCGAAGCTCGCCTCAAATACGCCGACCAACCTGAGAAGTTCGCCGATTCCGAAGTCGAGCTTCACGAGGAACTCCAGAAGCTCAAAGTTCTTGCTGCTGCACCTGAGCTTTACCCAGAATTAGTTAATCTCAATGCAATTCCATCAATTCTTGGGTTATTGAATCATGATAATACTGATATTGCTGTTGATGTAGTTTCGCTTCTTCAGGATTTAACTGAGGAGGATGTTTTGGAGGATAATGATGAACAAGCTAGGGTTTTAGTTGATAATTTGGTTGAGAACAATGTTTTGGAATTGCTTGTGCAGAATTTGTTGCGGATGAATGAGAGCGATCCCGACGAGGCGGCTGCGATTCATACGACGTTGGATACGCTTGAGAATTTGATTGAAGTTAAGCCCCAGGTGTCGGAAATTGTTTGTGAGAAGACGAAATTGCTAAGGTGGTTGTTAGGGAAGATTAAGGTGAAGGAATTTGATGGGAATAAGGAGTATGCGTCGGAGATATTGGCGATTTTGCTGCAGAATAGCACGGCGAATCAGAAGAGGTTGGGGCAGATGAATGGTGTGGATGTGATGTTGCAGGCGGTAGCTATGTATAAGTCGAAGGACCCCAAGAGTTCCGAGGAGGAGGAGATGCTTGAGAATTTGTTTGATTGTTTGTGTTGTTTGTTGATGCCATTGGAGAATAAGGAGAGGTTTGTGAAGGCTGAAGGGGTGGAATTGATGATTATTATTATGAAGCAAAAGAAATTGGCTTATGGGTCTGCTATAAGGGCTCTTGATTTTGCAATGACCAAGTATCCTCCAGCTTGCGAGCGGTTCGTGGATGTTTTGGGGTTGAAAACTGCTTTTGCTGCTTTTATGGGTAAGGCAAGTTTCATTCTCCCTTGTGTTGGTTTATTGTTAAATTTGCTTTCTTTCTCAAAAAGTACAATAATTGTTGTAGCATGCATGGTTGTTCAGATGATATGTACATGTATGTATTCAAATTCATTGGTAAAGCCTCATAATCACACCCTGTTGTTTATCGAGCAATTCATTTACATTGCTTCTGATGATGGATGATGTGTTGCTATACTTGGATTACTTGCTGATAAGAGAGAATTTCATATACAGTATATGTTTTTAGTATGACTACTGTTGGAGTTTTTTTTAGTGCTGTGAGGTGCAATATGGTCTGCTATTTGGGCTAAAGATTTGTAAATTTCTATTTATATGTGGATATTGCTGTTTTGAGTATCCTTTGCTGAAGCTTGGTGTTGGGAAGCGATTTCCAGATGCTAGTCTTGAACTTGAACTACAACCTGTTTGTGTCTTTTTGTCTTCTCATGGATGGTGATGCTTGTCATCCCTTGGAATGATGTTTGTAGAGAACTTAGTAGAGAACCATAATGCCATAAATCTCTAGTACTATCTGTTATTATGATTATCTTTAAACTCTAAAGCATAGAGATGAGATCCCATTAATGGGATATTGGGATCTGATGGTGGCTGAAGTGAAGATTTCTCTGGAGTTGGGTCTTAGTAGAGTGGAGGTGGGTAGTGACTGTTTGTCAGTCATAAAAGCTTTGCATGAGAAATCTTTTGGTGCTAGTTCCTTTTATATGATTAGGGAAGATATTTGAACTTTTAAGTCTTTGTTTTAGCTTTAATCATGTTATTTGGTCTTTTGTTAAACTTAGGGGCAATAATTTAGCTCATATATTGGCTCATTTTCAGCCTTGGTAGAATGGCCAAAGGACGTTGAACCATGTAATCCTCCTCGATTTGTTGATATTGCTTCTTCTGATTTAATGAATTAGCCCGGTTTTTGGGCTTTCGTTAAAAAAAAAGGATAGAGATGAGGAATGACCTATTAAGTCTCGATTCCTAGTTGTAGATTGAGAACTTGTTTTCATCTTTTATAAAATGCTTGTCTTTTGAAAATGTGTTTTTTTTTTCTTTCTTCGGAGGGAAGGTTGAGGACATTTGACCCATTACCCCACTCAAGGCAGAGTCTTCATTAGAATTATTGAAGGTTATGTTGATGCTGATGTTGGTTGGGATTGGGGGTTTGTTCAGTGTCTTAAATTAGATGTCTTTGTGTCCTTTGTGATCGAAACATATAAATTGAGTTAATATTTAATAGAGGTTGTTGATGTTTAAAGAGTGGCAGATACAGAGAGGGAGATATAGGATGGAGGACCTTTTTAGAAATGGGGAAGAAGAGGGTAATAGAACAAAGAAGAAGACAAATTAAGAAGGAAAGGAAAAAAGGAGATAGATAATTGGGTAGAATGTCTAAAAAAAAGGAGTGTCAATGTAGGGGGGAAAGAGGAGAGGAGAGGGAGGGGGAAGTGAGTGAAAGGGAGAGGGAAGGAGGAGGATGGATTGAAGTTTATATATCTTAATATATTATCTATTTATGTTATCTAATCTCATCTTTAAAATGCATGCCAAGGGGACATGTGATTGTAAGAAAACAAGGAAGTAATCATTTTGCATTTGTCTTTTTGTATAATAAAGAGCAATTAAGGGTCTGTTCACATTTACATTTACTGAGCTGAGCTGAATTGAATGATTGGAGCTGAACTCATTTGACTGATTGGAGCTGAACTGAACTGAACTTATTGGAGCTGTACTGAAGTGAGCTGAAATGAATATTTTTTGAGAGAGGGAAATTAGAAGTTGAATTGAACTAAACTGATTGAAGCTGAAGTGAACTGAAATTAAGTAAATGTAAACAGACCCTAAATGTTGTGGATTTTACTCGAAGCCACTTACAAGAATGGATATAATAAATGAGCTTAAGTAGATGGTGTTTTTGGTGTATGGTGAGCCATATAGGGTATCAATGTTCACAGGATTGATCCTAGGTCTTTGGTGGTTCCCATGGCTTTGACTTGGTATATCTTCAAAGTTGAATTATGGAGAAAAAGGAGAGGTTGCAAAAGTATACATACTCAAATTTATCATTACTCTCTTCGTCCAAGTAAAAGTCTCATTGTCATTTGGACATGCTTTTAGGAAAGTAAATAAAAGATTGTTGAGTTTTGTTTTTAAAAAAAATGAAAAAAAAAGGATGGGGTTTATTTATTTATTTTTTCTTATTTGAAAGAGAATAAAAAATACAAGTAAAAAAAATTTAGTAGGGTTTAGTTAATTAATAATGTATAAGGAAATAGATGAAGGTGAAATGTGACTTTAATTTTATTTGCAAGCCTCTAAGTTGAATTTTGTTTGACCTCCTAAATGTATGAAGATGTTACTGCCATGAATTTACATTGCTTAGACACCATTATTGACATAAATTAAGGAACAAAAGATGAATTGGATTATAAACAGAAATTATAGGGGGGAAAAAAACAAGAAAACAAGAAGCGTTCAAGAGGCTTGAATTCCTCCCAACTAGCAACCTAAATTGCTAAATAAAAAACTCCTCAATATTCAACATGACTCTCTCTCTCTCTCAGATAAGCTCCAATTTTAGAGGTCTCCCTCTAACTAACTAGTTTATAATTAAAGCAACTTAATTATAAAGCAGCTACCTTAATTTACCATCCCCTATTATCTATTCATAGCAGTTACATGGTAGCTTTTAGAGATAAATTTTCTATTTCTTCACTGTAAGCAGAATATTGGTCTATGATATTATTGCTATTTAGTTTTCTGTTTTTGGTAGAGAAAGTCATATACTATCTAAATCAATGTCTAAAACTGTGAGCTCAACAATAAGTGGACAATTTGTCTTCAAAAAGAACACACGGATTACAAATAAACTGAAGAATTGAATATTATTAATTGCTTAAGTGGTGATGTTGAATTCTGTTTCCCTCTGGTGATGTGTGTCATGATTTTATTGTGTTTTTTCTTCTAATTCTCCAGATACCAATAAACAAGAAGCATTGTCATGATCTTATTGTGTTTTTTCTTAATTCTCCAGATACCAATCAGCAAGAAGCATAAAAAAGAGCGATTTCGGGAGGAGTTAGAGGAGAGAGTAATATCGCTGATTTCATCATTATTTGGTAAGATGGCAAGTTAATTGCTTACATTAGTTACATGTCAAATTCTCCTGATTTATGCCTTAATTAATTCTTTTGTAAATGGTGAGTTAAATTTTTTCCAAGGAACTGAATAAGCTCTGGCATGACCTTGTCATGTTGAATTCAATCATTGAACACTGTAGATCAGCTATTTCTTCCTTGTCATTTAAAATTATATCTCTGTGTCTTTGTTAATGATGATATCTTTTGTGTTAATGGATTTTTAACAATCTTTTCAATGACCCTTCCTTCTATCTCTCTTTGTATGTGTTTGTGTGTTGTATGAAGCGGGGAAGTGTGTGGTTGCATAGTGCCACCATGGCTTACACTTTAAAATTGAGGTGTATCTTGGTTGCACTGTGTTGCATGAGCCATTTTCTTTCAGCAGAAAAACGGGATGACATCTGTTTCTGTATTCTCAGACCAGTTAGTGAAACTAGCTCTGTTTGACTAGTTTGAGACTTTGAGTCTGTGATTCAATGTTATATGGGATTTTCAGATCATTATCAGCACTGACCTGAATTTACGGGCTACTTCAATCTCTAGTCTTTCTCTTAAATGCAACTCTAGTAATGGTAAAGCAAGCAGCTGCTGCCCTTCCTCTGCCAGTTGGCTAGTAGCTGGTCAATCTATTGCCTGGCTTTGCTAACTGTATTATATATATATAAGAAAAAATATCCTGATGCGCTGGACTTTGCCAGCAATCATGAATGTTGTATTCTGTAGGATTTTCTAGTAGGCGCTGGAGTTTAGCTGCTATGGGAAGATGGGAAGTTTGCAGTTACCAGCTGTTTATGTGGACTCTTTTTATCGTACTAACCAAAGAAGGGTAGAGCCTAGAAAGTTTTAGTTTCTTATTATCTAGGATAAATTTTGACATTCACAAAGTTTTCTGTAATTCTTTGTGATTCGATCCAGTTTGGTTCTGCAATCCAAATGGTGATAATTTGGTGTAATGAATCCTGCAAGCATTTTTAATTATGTGGATTCCTGAGTTTTACTTAGAAATCATCTTTGATTTAATTGGCAAGCTCTAGTCCCACACATTTTGTGGTACTGGATAAGTATTTTAATGAAGCTGTGAAGATGTCTTACCAATATTTTGAAAAATAGCCCCATTGTCACTATAGAGTTGAGAAATCTGCTTTGAAGTGAATTTGAGTGACGACGGAAAATGATAATAAGCAGGTCGCAACCAGTAAAATTTTCATTTGTACTTGTGTGTTGGGGACATGGGAGGTGGAGATGGCTTGTATTGTTCTTTGAGCATTGCACCCTGTAGTTATTGAAGATTAATACTATAGGAATCTGAAATGCACAGGTGTTTAGTTAACAATGAAAGTTGGAAAGTGCTGCTCATTCCTCTCTATCCTACAATTGTACGTTTAAAATAAGCGTTCCCCTTGGTTTTCATCAACTTCCATTGTATTATGCAAGTGCCACATAATTTATTTAATTAATGCTGAGGGTGGGCCCATTCCCATTTCCAGGTAGAAGAAGATATGTGGTGAGAGGAAGAACTTTAACTATGAATTATAGATTTTGAGTATACTAACAAGAGTTTGTTTTTCATAATGATTAAGGCTTTGTCCTTTTCTGTTTTCTATGGTCTGAACCTACTCAGCTACTCTGCTTATTATTAAATTATCTGATTGCCCTTATCTGAACTCATGGACCATTGATTGAACATATTTGCTCATATCTTCATGAAAATACTGTTGTATGGTGAATACAAAGGCCTAAATAATGTAACGGGCCAAGGAATGTTGCTGAAATTAATTCAATAAACCAATTTGTAATACTCAAGTACCTTACTCCCCTATTGCATGGACAACATAATGATTCTTTTCTTGTGGCTTTTCTAGCTGGAATCTTGAGAGGATCTAGAAGAGAGAGATTGTTAAGCAAATTTGTGGAAAGTGAGTGTGAGAAGATAGACAGGCTTATGGAGCTTTATGTGAGGTAATTTTCTTGCTTAGCAATTGATTGCTATATGCCTATATCTGGTGCTGTCAACTTGACTAGAAGTGATTTTATGTATTCATGTCAAAAAAAATTTATTTCAATAGGTACGCTGATAGAGTGAAGGCTGAGGCTGAACGCTTGGACCATATGGAACTTGATGATTTTGAGGTCAGTGTACTGACTTATCACTTTAGAAATAACTTGCTATCAAATATTGATATTGCAACCACATGAAATCTTGTAGATGAACGAGGAGGAGAAGTACAATAGAAAGTTGGATTCTGGTCTCTACACACTCCAGGTAAGAAAGATTATTATTTTTAACAGCGCTGGTTTGTCAAATATAGTGAGATATGACATCTATCTTACTATGATACGGAGTAAAAATAGTAATATGAAAGGACTTAAATTTATTTGACCGGGGAGGAGGAGGGGGTGGGGGGCAGCTTTCTTAATCGGATACAATACAATAGTCAATGCAAATGGAAAGGTGGTCAATAAGGTTAGTGCTACAGTGTCATGTTGGCTCCATGCATCATGATACGCTAGGTTTAATCGTTATTAGTCACATCTTCATTTGGGTTGGAGGCACATTAAAAGTTAGTCGTTTCATTTTCTGGAATATGTTATTTTTAATTTTCTTGTTTTCTATTGTGGGGTGTACCCTACTAATCTTCCCTGGCTTCATTCCTGGCACACATGCGTGCAACACACACACACACACACACATTTATGAATAGAGGGTGATTCCATCTCCTGGAAAATTAGAAATCCTATGATCAGGGATTGTAAAATTGATCTTGATTTTTGTTGGATTCTCAAGATCATAGAGTCGTGGCAGGGAATTATCTTCTAGGAGTACCCACTACCTATAATACATAAAGTTGGAGAGTAGGTAAAACCTTTTTTCCTAATATGTGTGCTGCTGGATGTCGATTGTAAATAAAGTTTTCACTTTGAAATTGTGAGCTAGTTAGATTATTTGGCGTAAGTTTTTTCCTAATAAGTGTTGAATGTGTCAACTCAGCTTCTGTTTTGGTGCACCCGCTCTTTTCTTGTGAGGGGGTGGGGTAATTGGGTATTTGGTCAGCATCAGCATGTCCTGGCTATAGTATGATTTTAGAAAACTTCCCCTCATGCATACGCTTTAGATTTGATTGGTGTCATTTCCTGTAAAGTGGGATCTTGTCAAGAGGTTGATCTCCTTTATGATGTTTCTTACTGGATTGGGTTTATTGTTACATGGCATCAGTTGTGGTCCTTGTGATGTTTTTTGTAACGTAATTTCTTTTTTGTTACTGATGCTCTTCTCTGTGCCTTGCTTGCAGCTGATTGCTGTTATATTGGGTCATCTGTGGACCTCTGAGTAAGTCATCGTAGTAGTCTTTGTTACTTTAAAGTAGCACATATCTCATGTTTGGAACCTCTGTTGTTGACTGTTTACTCTGTACAGGAACTCACGGATAAGAGGAAGAATTGAACTTTTACTTAAGCAGCATAAGCTCACGAAAAATGATGTTAAGGATATACTTCAGGTAAATATTTGATCTTTTAGCTTTCTGGATTTGTCTAATTACAATATTTGTTTTAATTTGTTCAAACAGGCTAGTAAAACAATTTAGTTTTAATAGGTTGTATCTCCAAAACTGTCTCTATCAGTCCACTACAACGTACTTTTAACTCATAATTTGTTACGCTAAAACAATACAACCAAAGATCGAGAGAGGATTAAACTCTCTCCATTACTTGAAATTTTCAAGAATGATTAGAAAACTTTGCTCCCTCATCCATCATCCTCCCCCCCCCCCCCCCCCCCCCCCCCCTCCTCTTTCACTTTTACACACTGTTGAATTGCTTCATTGACTGTACTGGCAAATGATCGATTAACCTGTCCTTTTGCCTAAAAAATGCTTTGTTGAATTGCTTCATGCCTTCATTGACTGTAGTGGCGAATGGCAATACTGTCATTGATTTACCCGTCCTTTTGGCTAAAAAATGTTTTGCTAATTTTCCTCTTTGCTTTTAGCTTTGTAGTATTCTTTTATCACTAAAAGTTCTAAAACTATCATTCAATCTTCCTTAACATCAGGAATATCACAACAACATTGGAGACCTTGATGGACCAGAGGAGAAAGAACGGGCGCAGTCAAAAATTCAGAAGTTTATATCTGCCTTTTGAGCACTCTCCCTGGCTGAAGCAACTGAATTACGGAGTAGTATAATGATAGAGTCTACTAAAAAACCCATAGAAAGGAGTTGTAACATATGACGGCCTTTAATGTAAACCAAGCCATATGCATAACAATACTAGCATAGTGTTGTCCTGTGAATTATCGGTTCGGTCACTGTTCATTTTCCATGTAAAATTTTGGCCCTTATTAAATTGTTCAATGTAAGCAAATCTTTTCTCGAAATTACAAAATTGTTACTTCATTTATTGAGTTTTACGGATGTAATTCTTCTCTCCTCTCCCCAAACGCTCTCTTCTCTCTCCTCTCCCCTTAATACACAGTCCCCGTAAACCTAGGTGCTCGTCGGAGATTCGGCGCCGCAGTCATTTCTCCGGCGAGTTTTCCCCCTTTTTTCACTTCTTTTTCTCTTTGAGAGTTGCCGTTCGATCCTCCGTGCGAAGATAAAGTAGATCTGACCTTGGAAGGGCTTCAATTTTCAGGTATTATTCAAACAACGAGAAGTACGATTGTGTTAAGTGTTATCGACGAAACAAGAAGTCAAGGCTAGCCTTTAACGCCGCCGTTGAAAGGGTATCGGTAAAGATTACCCCGGCGGTAAAGGTGAAGTTAAGGTTAGGGTTTTCCCTATTCTGTGCCGAAATTCGGTCGAGGTGGGGTGAGTTCTTGCGTTGGGCTACAAAGATCGGTTTGTTGTCCTAATTGTGTTTCAGGGTGAGTTATTTTGGTTCTGCTTTTCTTAGCTTCTTTAAGGTTTTCGCAGGTTGCTCTGGTTTTGGTTAACCTGTTGGTTGGGATGTTGTTTATGGAGTACTTTAGTTGTCTTTTATTGTTATTTTCTCAATCTTTGTTGTGGGTGGTTTGGGTATGCTTCTTCCTTATGGTTGGTGGTTTCCCTTTTGAGTTTGTTGATTGTGAGTTTAGCTTTATGTGGTTTTCCTTTTATGAGTTTGCTTTTGGATATATTGTTTGGATATTTCCAATTCAATTTGGAGATTTGAAGAAAATGTTTGGGTGGGTGTTAGTGGTCTTGCCTTGGTAATACTCTTTTTAGGGGGAGTATTATAAGTGTTAGGATGATGAAAGAAGTTATGCATAGTTGGAAGATGTGGCTTTCGTGGATCTTGGTTGTTCGTACCGATTTTATAAATCAGTGGTATTCAAGGTTGTCTTATGTTTTTTCTCAGTTTAGGCTAGCATTGAGACTTGTTTTCTTTGCTTTCAAAAATTCAAATCTAAACACTACTCCCCAAATGGAAATTTTGGGGGTTAATAGCATGCTAACCAAGTCACTTTTAGTGACACAAGTTGCTTGTGAGCAATCTGATTTGCCCACAAGTTCTTTCGAGCCAGGCCGTGAGATTACCACTCTTCCGCTTCCATCTTCCTCGTTAAAGTTTCACATGGTTTCAAGGGATACCCGTTGTGTTTTTTTCCCTAACTTCAACTCCATTTGCAATTCGGAAATCACTGTCAACTGTGATGGCACACTATCTCTACATTGTATGCAAGGTTACTTCAACAATCGAGGGCCAACTGGAAAAGAATCTACTACCTTCATAGTTATTTTTTTTTTCGTTTTTAAGATGGTTTGTGACTTATGTAAGGGGTCTAATTAACCTCAATAGTTTAGGTTGCCTTATGTTGTATTTGGTTACCTATTTTTAATTAAATGCATTCTGTTGTTGTAAAAAAAAAAAAAATTGAGTATTGAGCTTCCTTAGGCCTCTTTCTCATGTTGTCGGTCTCTGGACATTAGCGAAACTTGTAAGAGAAAATGGCCAGATGAGGTTGAGGCCCTTGATGGTTCTTTCCTTAACTTCATTCCAAATTGTTTGTTTCATTTTCGAAAAGTTTTCTATTTTTTCTATTTTACTTGATTATTAAAAACCTATACACATCAATCAATTTGGCAATTTGATGTTACTTTTTACTTGCATACAAAAATGTGCAAATGGGTTATGACTTATGAAGTAAGTCAATTGAGATGGAGGATTAATACAATCTGTTGTTGATCTAGTTAACTCATGAATTATGGAGTATTTATTAGTTACGGAGTATTACAACAGATGCATGGAAAGGTTATGTCTAAATTTGCGTTGGGCGTATGGGCTATGTTTGTATGATGCACTCATGAAAAAATCTTGTACAAAGTGCGATTAATGCTATACAAATTTTTACCTACACCCCACGGCAAGGAACACTACCTGCACCCCTCTACTCTCCGCGCGTGCCCCGCCCTCACCCTTTTTCATTTATGAATTTCCTGCAAATTTTAATAACATGTTCATTTCTATATTAGTAAATGTTCATTTATGTATCATTAGATGTTCATTTTTATAATAAGGAGTTATTTGTTCAAATTAATTTATTTTTTAATTGAATTTCAAGAATTTTCTATAAATAAAAATGAGAGCATATTTACATATGTATAATTAATCACTTTTATGATAAAAGATAAAAATTATAAGAATTTAAGAACTACGGAGTACTATTGAAATTACATATTTCTAAAGAAATTTACCAATTTTTTTAGGAGAAATTTGGTAAATTTTGATAGTTTAAGAGAGAGAAAATGGAGAGAGAAATGAGAAATGTGGTAAAATTTTGTGGAGTGAGAAAATATAATACTATAGTATTTTTTTTCAATGTTGCATTTATACTGTAGTACTGAGAAATGTGGAGTGAGAAAATTTTGTGGAGTGAGAAAATAAATGAGGAGAGAGAAAAAAATGGGAAGCTGATTTTTTTTTGTCTAGTTGTAAGTAGTCACGTGGGGGGGAGGGGGGTGTAGGTACTAATACCTACACTTGGGTGTAGGTATTAACAATTATTAATGCTAGTTTGTATAATCAAACTAGCTTGAAAAAAACCTTAAGCTTGTTTATCAACCGAGCCTAGCTTGAACCGAGCCTAGATTGAAACAAAAGCAACAATTGAAAGAAAACTAAAAAGACCAAAACAAAAATCTACGACGATGCAACCAACCAATGAGCATGAGAGACCCAATCTCGAGGAACCTTCCTAATTTGGCAAGCTAAAAAAGGTAAAAGAGCAGTGCGAATTGAATATCCTGCAATAGCCAAGCGCACAAGATATCATCGGAGCGAGTGCGACAGAGAAGGAAAAAGGATAGTGTTATTTGTGTAAATAAGAAGATGGAGGTAACCCCATCGACTTGCAGCCTAAAGAGCCCATAAACACGCTTGAAGAGCAGACGAAGACCGACACACTCTTGAACCACCCCCTAAAACCTCTGTAGACTTCATACCTGAAGCGTTTGTAAAGGATTTGATCAAATCATATTTATTGATATTGTTTATAGTTAGCAATCCCTTGATTTACTCTTTGGTTGATAGTCAAAGATATCCCTTACTCTTAGCTAATGTACCTAGACAAGTATTCTAATGTATCTAGTCGTATTATATTGCTTACTCGTGTACTATATATTCTCATGGAATCACATTAATATAATTCAAGCTTTACAACATTCTCTTTTTCATAACTTTATCATTGTATCAGAACTTTTTATCCATCTTTTCTTCCTTCCGTTACAAGCATGGCTACACTATCAAAACCCTTTTCCGATGCCGACAAATGATAGTGACCATACTCGTGCTCCCTTCCCTCTCGGAAAGCTTCAAACCCAAATCAAATTTCCGCTAATCAACTCTTTTAGCACCCCGTATTTCATATACCAAGAGATGCTAATTATTTTTTTCCTTTTTCTCCATACCTTTTTATGGAGAAACAATCTCTTTTCGACACCCCATAGTTTATCTACCAAGTGTTGTCGAACATAAACTCAATTCTCCAAACCCTCACTAGTGGAGAAACAATCCCCTTTTGGCCTACGTAGTCTATCTATCAAGTGTTGTCAAATATAAACCCACTTCTCCAAACTTTTATGGAGATCCTCAAACTATTTTCTTTCAATGATACTAAATGTAATTCTTCTCCTATAAAATGATCAAAATTTGATCCTTCCTCTATATCTCAATTCCCCTCCCCCCTCCTTGAACAAAAAAAAAAAAAAAAAAGACTTCTACCAATTTGGTACGTACAACTCCCTCTCAAGTGAAGAACTACCAATATCTTGAAGTAAGTGGCAATCAACAATCAACAAGAACATTCATTTAACTACAAGATTGTACTTTCCCTTTGGTCGTCCATCTTGCGGGGGCATGTAAAGGATTTGATCAAATCATATTTATTGATATTGTTTATAGTTAGCAATCCCTTGATTTACTCTTTAGGTTGATAGTCAAAGATATCCCTTATTCTCAGCTAATGTAACTAGACAAGTATTCTAATGTATCTAGTCGTATTATATTGCTTACTCGTGTACTATATATTCTCATGGAATCACATCAATATAATTCAAGCTTTCCAACATTCTCTTTCTCATAACTCTATCAGCATTATTTTGAGAATCCCATGCACTGTTAAAGATTAAGCAGTCCAGAGGAATGAGGATCAGTTGTAGAACGACACAAACACCCGTAGATAGGAACCAAAGAAGAAAAGTATATTGGAAAGATAAAACCCGAAATCAACTCCATAAAATCCAATGCTCAAATGACGAAATACCCATTAGCAGTTTGTTTGCTCGTTCAAAACTTGCTTAACCTCTTTTTTTAAAATTAGTGACCATTATTTTATTTTAAGATATGAATTATATGAAAACTACAACCAAAAAATATATACTCCTTCGTCCTCGAAAGAACGACTCTTTTGGGTCTATTTTGCGGCTATTAAGAAAGTTAAATAAAAAGAAGTAAAAGTATATTGAAAAGATAAATTTACATAAGATTTGTAAAAAAGTAGAAAGATAAAGTATTAAAAATACATGAAAAAACAAAATTTTATATGAGGAAGCTAATTTTGCACAAATATTGATGTAAATTGGTGGGTATTTTAACGCAAATGGGTCGATCATTTTGGGACTAAAATTAGGCCAAAAGGGTCGAACTTTTGGGGATGGAGGGAGTATATATTTTAAATATTGGCTCATATATGTTTGTATCATTCTTAACCTCACCACATGGTCCATATGAGTAATTTCACCCTTTTTCATACAGTATTTCGTTTAATTTGACACCGAAGCTGAAAAGTATGGTGGTATTGTCAGTGGAGAAAAAGAAGATGGTGTCGTGGAAGGTGGAGACAAAGAAGATGGTATTGGAAATAGTGGTGTCGGTGGAAGGTGGGTGGGGAAGAAGAAGATGAAAGATCGAGCTCCTTCAACGGAGATAAAACTTAAATAGTAGTGTCGGTGGAAGGTGGATTGGGTTGAACAAGATGAAAGCTCAAGCTCCGAGTTAATACAATCAATGTAACTCAGTTAACGTCGTCAATTCACCAATGTTATGCTCCATTTAACAAAAAAAGACTCATATATTCGATCTCAGACACAACTTCTAACACTATTTATTTACGAACATGCCGTTAAGAAAACAAAATTCGAAGCGATTTCCGACAATAACGTAAAGAAGAAAAAAAAATTCCCTTTATACATCGTTTTGAAAATAAATTCCCCAAATACCGTCCACGTAGAATTAGTGTGGGGTTTTATTTTGGTTCACCATAAACCGCTAATAACAATAGCTAACTATTCATATTAGCGGTTTTAAAAGAGATCACCTTTTATTAGTAACAGGTCTGTTTCCCTTCTTAAATGCATTGGACACTTTATATGTGAAAAAAGAGACCACATATTGAAATAACAAGTTTATATTCATTTTGAGAAAAAACAAACACAAACCCGCTTTACTTTGGTGTAGGTCAGTAGGTGTCCTTTTCATAATAATAAGAACAAAGAGACCTGCTTTCTGTAACAACTGGTCTCTATATAATTTTTTTTAAAAAAATTAAAAACCGCTAATGTCTTTAGGCGTTTTATTAATAAAATCGCTAACGACATTAGCGGTTCTAAGCTGAATCAAGCACTAATCCTACTTGGATGGTACCTTTGGAATTTATTTAAACCAATGTATAATAAGAATTAATTTTTGATCCAACTATATTGAGGGAAATCACTCCAAAATTCATTCATTTATCATAAAAATAAACCGGGACGGACAAAATACAAATTTTTTTTTATTTTTTTGACAAAGATAAAATACAAATTTAACATTATGGTAAACTGTTAAGTAAATGATTTATCATTTTTTTTTAAATACTCGTAAGATCATATGACTACTATACAAGTCCCATTATTGCTGATTTATTTACAAAAATGTATTGGGCAGGCGCGCTCATATTTTAGATCTTAAATTCGAGATTATATGTGTCAAGCCGTCAATGCGTGTCCTTAATCTTCCTCTTTTGTGCTTTTTACTCTTATGCTGCACCCTCTTTCTTTCTCCCCCATTTGTAAGCGTACTCTAAATTATTCTCCATTAAAGCGGCTTCTGAGCTTTCTCTCCTCCATTGATACATCTTCTGAGGTAAGGTTTTTATCCTTCTTTCTAGTTTCAATCATTGCTTATCAATTTTCACAATCTAGGGTTTATTTTCACACTGTCGTCAATTTTAGTATAGTCAATTTAGGGTTCATCTAAGGTGAACTATTAAACTTTTAGTTATAATTAGTCAAGTTATGAAACATTATACGATTGATTTTGTAGCTCGATTTTTTTCTATGTGCAATTTACTTTGATATTGGAGAATTTTATGCGATTAATTCGAGCCTAATTATGATAATTGAATCGAATTTGGTTCTAATGTGTTGCAGATTTTTGTTTATAAGCCTTTAATGTTAGGATAAAGCTCTGGAGCGGCTGCCCCTCTTTCTACGATTTACCCCATTTCACTGATTTGATAAATTTGTTTGGTTCACTTAATTTTTCAATTCAACAATAATTCCCGTTTAACGGTTGCGTGTTTAATTGGATTCGATTACTAGAGGATGAATTATGGCTGGGAAATGGGAGTGATTTTGTTTTTGATTCATGGATTGGTTTACTGGGATTGAGTTCTTGTAATTGGAACTCACCTATTGGTGGAAAAAGCTCCTGTTCATGTACTCTTCAATAGGTTTTTATTACCTTACAACTATTAAGTTTCTACCAGTGAATATGATGATCTAAGTACCAATAGATGTCTATTATCTTTTTGGCAAAAATGAAAAGCTAGTAACAGGGTTTTAATAAGGCGTTAACCTCTTTGCGTAAAATGTTGCGAGAATTTGTAATATTATATTGCTCTAGAGCTTGGAGTGAGCTTGAAGCAATTCAATTTTAATGACGTACAATCATTTCGATTTTGGGGCAAGTTCATACTTCATAGTTGAAAGTAGAAGTCAACTGTTGCAAGATAATGGAATTGATTAGGAAGAAAATCGAAAGTAACTCCTTGTATAAAATGTTGACAAAATTTTTAAATTACACTGCTCTAGAGCTTGAAGCTAGGTAAATGCTGTTCAATGTTGATGACACTTAAGCACTATAATTTTGGGGTAAGATCGTAGTTAAAACTTAAAAGTAGAATAAATCAAATAGCTGCAAGATAATGGAAACCATGAAATGGAAGGCAAAAGTGGCTTAACTCAAATGGTCCAGCAACAGATATTGTTCTCAAATGGAATCCTTAATGTGTTGCTTATTTGTTATTTCTTTAAAAGTCTTTGCAGCAGATTAATGAAAATGACATATGCCAAAAGTTTCCATAGTTTAGGGTGGTGCACAAAATTTTTATGATCCTGAAGATTTATTCAAAAAATAACTTATAGAAATGAAAGAACTATTTGAGATTTCATTAGGAGGACTCTTAGTTGCTGTGTGTACTTAGTCACGAGTATATAGCTGATTACCTTTTAAGTTAGATAAATGGAAATGGCAAGAGTAAATATAGGGCGTGTTTGAATCACTGATTTTCACTTATCCGAACTTAACTGAATGTATTTGAGCTTATGCATACTTATTTTAGTTGTAATTTGTACTTGGGTAACTCTTATCAAAACTTATCCTGAACCGATCTTATCTGAATGAATATAACTGAATAACCTGTAATAAATGAAAATAAGGTGAACAAAAGAGGCCCTAAAAATTCAGATTTTTCATTAGTGTAGAGTTTAGATTTTTCTTCTAGTTCATTCACCTCTGGCTGAAAAAGAATGCTTATTTCTCATGTTGTAGTCAGACCCCTCTCCCGGTCAGGAAAAGGTAGCATTTTAATCTTACATGGAACCTTCTAAATGTCATAGGGTGTGTCATTCTTTAAGAACTTTTTCTTACCATTAGAGAACTAATGGGATGCTCCACTAATTTCCTCCTGGATATATTATTCTGTTAACAAGTGTCCATATGACCATATCAGAATCTTGCTAAATGAATTTCTTGTTTTTGCACTTTGAAAATTGAGTTCTTAATTTTTTCCAATGCTTCTAATTTTATGTGAAGATAATTATGTTTGCGCCTGGAACATTGATATTATATATACTGCTAGAATTCACCCCCATCCCCCCCCCCCCCCCCCCCCCCCCCTTTTTACTTTTTTCTCTTCTTTTGTTGGATTATTTATTTACTCCTAGTGTGAATTACACATTACTGATTATCTTGTTATGTATTTATAATTTATTTTCCAGGTTCAAGGACTGTATTTTGTGTCTGCTGCTATTTGGTATAAGAAACTTATTGCTACTTGTGATACATAGGATAAAAGAGAGTTTACTATGTCAAGTAAAAAGGAAGAGAAAGCACAAGCTGCAGCTGACAGAATCAAAGCTGCAGCCTTGTCTGCTGCGAAAGGTCTCAGCCGGGCCCAAGCTGAGAGAGCAGCGACTGCTGCTGCCAGAAATGTAAATGCTTATGGACAGAAGGAAGAGGGGCCTAGCAGATGGCAAGAGAGGAAAGAAGCCAAAAGACAGATGTACTTGATGAGTACTGAAAAGGCAGTGAGATTGGGTGAGAGGAAGGACCTGAAGTCCAATGTCTCTGCTGTAGGAGGGGCTGCTTCTCAATGTCAAAAATGTTTCCAACCAGGGCATTGGACTTATGAATGCAAAAATGAGAGGGTGTATATCTCACGCCCCTCCAGGAGCCAGATCCTCAAGAACCCTAAACTAAGACAGAAGTTGATGGATTCTCATGATGAGGATAATCCTGATATTAAACTGGAAGAGATGGTGGGGGAAGAGGAGAAGGTAGAGAAGAATGACAAGAGAAAGAAGAAGAGTAAGAGGAAACATAAGTCAGATACGGAATCTAGTAGTGATGCTTCAGAGTCTGATTCTGATAGCAGGTCTTCATCTTCTGGGTCAGACTACTCATCAGAGAGTGCTTCAAGCTACAGCTCCTCATCAGATTCAGAAGATGAGAGGAGTAGGAAGAGGAGAAATAAAAAGCAGAAGGGACGACGTAAGAAGTACAGTTCTTCATCTGAATCATCAGATCCCGAGTCTAGCTCAGATTCTGATTCAGGTAAGAATCGAAAGAGTAGGAAGAAGCACAGCCGCAGACGCTAGAGATGATGACAGGTAGCTGTTTGTGGATAATGCTGGACTCTGTCCCATGTTTTCTTCAAGCCCTTTGAGAGTTCTGCTATCATGCATCTACTTCTCCTTGCCAGTATCCCGGAGAACGATTACAGAATACATATACTCTGTGTGTTGGAACTTGTATCTTTAAATTCTTCCTGAGGTTGATCTACTTTGGATTTGAGCTATGCTTCGTGCATTTTACTGATGAGTTGTATTAGTAATTCTCTTTGATTTAGCTATACTTGGATGTAATGTTTTTGAATTGTAGCTGTTTGTTTAAGATTGCAGATAAGTTTTCCAGGAACTCTTCGTCCATAGCTCCATACGCTGCTTGCCCCTTTGCCTTTAAACCCTTTGTATATCTTTTTCAAACAGGTTTCTTCAATTGTTTTGAGATGATTGGAGAACTCAATTTTTGCTTGAAGATTTCTCTTAAGCTGCTTAGACGCCAAAGATGATGACGACCTTGGCAGAAGATTTTTTGTTAAACTGCTTAGACTAAAGATTTTTGTACATACAGTTAAGGTGGGAGAGGGCGGCTGTGACTTTCTTCAAGATATGAAACTGAGAGTCTGAGACTGCCTAGTTTTCAGGAGGCTGTCAAAGGGTTGTACATGCAGTCATGCACAGTTACTACTAGTTACTTAGTAACAGTTGTATACTTGTATGAGAGAATTTTTGGTAACTTCTCTAATATGTAGTACTAGATTTGCATTGGGCTTCACTCAAATTAAGTTTAAAATCACCTTTGGCTAATCATTATTGTTTAACTACGTAGTACTTCTACTTCGTATTATGTTTATAATTATTGAGTGATGTTGATTTGATCAAGTGTTAAAGAAACATTGGTCTAACGTCTTAATATTAACTATTTGACATAATGTGTGGGTAGAAAGTGTTTGATCGTTGCAAATAACATGAAATGAAAGTAGTATATTAGCCGAAAAGTGGTGGTACTCAAATGTCACCAAATACAAAGTACGGATATCAATCTATGAGTAGCTTCAATACTAGATTTGCATTGGCTTTACTCAATTTATGTTCCAATATTCTCGTACAGAATAAGTTGTAAATATTTTTTTAAAAAATTGGCCAAAGATTTATTTTGTTTCTCTATAATCTACAAAATACATAGCACTCGATAATCATTTAAAAAACTCGACTATCTTAGAATTAAATTCTGTATATATCTTTTACTTTTATATCTCTTTACGCCCGAAAAGAGAACATGAACTCGAAAAGTAGCTCTTTCCATCCATTCATAGTTTCATTTACTGCTGAAATTTGAATGCCCACAGCTCGCATCACAATTCACGAGTGTATTGTGTATTCATGTATAATCTTTTTCTCTTAAATCTTAATCTGTTGCTTACAAACCCAGTCATCTAAAACAGTGATTAATTAATAAAATCAAATCAAATCTTTCAGAAAAATTAACATTAACAAATTCAAGAATATTGCTTTCTTCTTTGCTTCCTTCCACACTGAAAGAGAGAGAGAGTCGGCAAGAAAAACATCGACACACTCCCACAAACACTCTCTCTCTTGACTCAAATGTTTTTACAGATCTCAAATTTGAGAAAATAATTATGATATTCAGATCCAAAATCAAATGGGCAGCTTTAGGAGGATTGATCTTATCCATTGTGTCATTAGTTGTTCATTTATTTCTTGCCAAATATTCTACTGTTGATGTTGTTCATTCTGCTACTTTCAATGTTTTTCCTGATGATTTATCTGTTGGTGTTGGCCCGGTAAGATCCTTTTTCGAAACTAAATTATGGGTTTTTAATTTTGGTTAATTATTAATGTTCTTGCATTAGAATTAGATTATTATTGATGGGTTTTATTAAAAAAATTAATTTTGATGATTTGTTGATTGATGCAGGTTTTGGGGTACAAGAAATTGTGGGAAAATGTGAGATTTCTTCAGTCATTACAGCCTTATTCTAATCCTAGAACTTCATTTCCTGGTAAAATATTTTGATGGGCATTTTATTTTGTATTTGTTTTAGTTGATGAGGAAGTTTCGAATTTGTAGCTCAATTGGTTCTTCAGCTTTTGGTAGCATTTGGTATTTTTGGTGTTATTCATGCACTAATTAATGGTCTATTTTCATGGGCAAATGTCGAATTTTGTATATATAAAGGAATTCATAGTTCGATATGCACTAATTAGTGGCTTTTTTTCGTGGGCAAATGTCGAATTTTATATATTATGTAAAGGAATTCATAGTTTGATATACGCTAATTATTGTTCTTATCTATGCACTGCTTATTGTTATTGATGATGATGAACATTTCTTTCCCATTTTGAATTTTTTTTGGAAGGGTTTGGTTACTACATTTGCTCCTTCCCTCCATTGTGAAACTTTCTGCATTCAATTTCTTAATTTTATATTGATCTTGAAATATCTTTAATTCTTGTTGTAGAGCCTGTACGGAGCAATGGTTTTATATATGCGAAAATATTTGGTGGATTTGAGAAGATAAGAAATTCGGTATATATTGTTGAAGTTTTCTATGTATCCCTGGGCTGTATTTTTTTTTTCCTTTTAGATATTATGTTGTTTGGCAAATTTTCTCTACCTTTTCTCATAAGGTTAATATGTTTTTTGTTTGCAAGATTGCTGATCTTGTTGCCGTAGCTAGACTTTTGAATGCGACTTTGGTCATCCCAGAGATTCAAGAAAGTCTCCAGTCTAAAGGCATCAGGTTCTCCCTTGTTTTGTCATTATTTTCGTTAGTTTCCTTCTAAATATTGCGATGCCTATAGTTTCATCAATCAATCCAAATGATTAATTTTTTTCTTTGTCGCATGTTGTTCCAGCTCAAAGTACAGTAGCTTTTCGTACATATACAATGAGGAGCAGTTCCTAGCAGCTTTGCAAAATGATATTAAAATTGTAAAAACCTTGCCTTCTAAGTTGAAAGAAGCTAGAAAGAAGAAACAGTTTCCAACTTTTAAGCCTACACGGTCTGCCTTGCCAAGTTACTATACTACAGAAATTTTACCAGTGTTGAAAAAAACAAAGGTTATTGGCTTAGTGTTGTATGATGGCGGATGTTTACAGGTATTGTTGCCTCCTTACTTTAGTATCTTGTATTCTTGTTACTTGCTAGTAGCGTCTTGCTCACTATGATTGGTATTGATGCTACTGGATGGAAAATATGAATTTCAGAGGTAGCATGTAAATAATTGAGGCATAATACAGTGTGTACTGTGTATTTGATCTTTAAATGACTTTGTTCTTTTAATGCAATGTATGACCACCTATTCTAGGTAGAAGAACTTTTAGCCTCTTACAATGAACATTATAATGTAGATCATTTTTTGAATTAAATTGTTGCTATATTCCCCTTTCCTGTTTCTCTTTAACAATTTTGATTCATGGATTGTTGGAGACCTCAATTTGATTTATCTTTTTAATAGTCGGAGGGATTTGTCCAACACTCAAGTCTATAGATTCACTTGGGCCTATATAAACTGGAAATTCTATTGCGAACTTCAATAAACTTAATTGCGTGATTATCTCAATTGTTTGTTTACACTTTCAAATGTAAAAATATTTGTCTTGTTTGTTTTCTTTTCCTTATTACTTTTGTGTTCTGTTATATGCCTACTCCTGTTTTTAGTGTTTTATTCAGATGATTAAGAAGTAATGATAATGCATTAATTTGAAGAATACTAAGGAAGTCCTGTGTGTATACTGTATAGTTGTAAAGCAATTATGAATTGTATATAGAACTAATTGCTAATCAACAAAAACAAGGTGTCAGTCTATCTAATTCAATGCAGTACATCAGATTGGTTCGAAGACTTGTTTTATGAACTTTTTGCTCATGGTTCTTCCTCCAGGATGACCTTATTCCTAGCATGGCGGAGTATCAAAGGCTTAGGTGTAGGGTTGCTTATCATGCACTGCACTTTAGAGCAGAAATTCTGGCACTTGGGCATGAAATTGTGAAGAGGTAAATAATATAATTGCGTGTAATCATGTATAGATAGCCACCATTTCGTAGCAACATCAAAAGTTAGTTAATTGGAAAAAGCTATAATTAAGTTTTTCTGGCATTTGTTGATTATTAATTTAGTATCTGAATTGAGTAATTGAGAAAATAAATTTATCCTAGCTCAGTGCAATGCCTGATTGGATTGATTTTGGATCTTATGCTGTTGATAATGGAAGAGAGAGTAACATGTATCAAAGATTTTGACTTCACCTCTGATTCCTTTAGATGTTCAGCTAAGAAGAGTTACTCTTCTTAAATGCTTTCTGATGAATTGGTTGATATTTAAAGTTTTTTGTGGTTTTAGAGAATGATAAAAATTTGTTACTCTATTGCATCAATAGTTACAAAACATATTATCTGAAGAGTGCTTTTTCTATTCAGGTTAAGGGCTTCTGGCCAACCGTACATTGCTTATCACCCGGGGCTTGTGAGAGATGCATTAGCTTATCATGGTTGTGCAGAGCTTTTTCAGGTTCACTTTTACAGACTCACTTTTTAAGCTTTGAATTCTAATTTGTAAAGAGAATAACATGTGATGAAAGGTGCTCATTGATGTCTTCAACTCCCATGAGATGGGGTAGAAATTAGGAATTGCTGTACAGTAATAGCGTGCATCAGCAAGATTATATATTATTGATTATGTATTAATGCACCTAATGGCTATCAGGTAGTTATGTACTTCTAGATGTTTGAATTTGTGTTAGAAAAAATCTATGAAGGGCTTTAATATAGGGGACGAGTAAGTCAGTGCATCAGTGCATGTCTATGCAATTAACTTTACCTTTTCTGTTTTATAATGGGCTAATGGCTATTAGGTTATGTACCTCCACATTATTCAATTCCTCATGTAAAGGGTGATGGATTGGTCCATATAGAATTTGAAATTCTGGTTTGTCAAAGGTTGTAGATGATAAATCAAATTGTTGCAGATTGAAAATGCTACTAGCTTTTTCCTCTAGCTGGATTCTGCATATGCATAAGACTAAGAAGCAAAATAACATGTAATTGTTATTATGTGCATTTTGGCCACGTGGTTTGGTTGTGGAACAATTTTTTATTTCATTACAAGGTTAACTGTTATCATATGCTGACTAGTACTCTGCATGTCAGGATATTCATACTGAACTCATACAGTATAGGAGAGGACAGATGATAAAGCAACGCATTATCAGAGAAGAGCTAAGTGTTGATTCACATGCTCGTAAGATTAATGGCTCTTGCCCCCTTATGCCTGAAGAGGTATTTATCAGTTTAATATCTGTATTTATAACCTGAATCATAGGAATTATCACCTTTCCTTAATGATTATGGCAAAAAGGCACATTTTTTTTTATTATTCTGTCCACTCTTGAAACATAAGGGCTCAACTCCTGCACAGGATTGTGTGTGTGTGTGTGTGTTTTGGTGTGTGCCCCCTTATGCCTGAAGAGGTATTATCAGTTTAATATCTGTATTTATAACCTGAATCATAGGAATTATCACCTTTCCTTAATGATTATGGCAAAAAGGCACATTTTTTTTTATTATTCTGTCCACTCTTGAAACATAAGGGCTCAACTCCTGCACAGGATTGTGTGTGTGTGTGTGTGTTTTGGTGTGTGCCCCCTTATGCCTGAAGAGGTATTATCAGTTTAATATCTGTATTTATAACCTGAATCATAGGAATTATCACCTTTCCTTAATGATTATGGCAAAAAGGCACATTTTTTTTTATTATTCTGTCCACTCTTGAAACATAAGGGCTCAACTCCTGCACAGGATTGTGTGTGTGTGTGTTTTGGTGTGTGCCCCCTTATGCCTGAAGAGGTATTATCAGTTTAATATCTGTATTTATAACCTGAATCATAGGAATTATCACCTTTCCTTAATGATTATGGCAAAAAGGCACATTTTTTTTTTATTATTCTGTCCACTCTTGAAACATAAGGGCTCAACTCCTGCACAGGATTGTGTGTGTGTGTGTGTTTTGGTGTGTGCCCCCTTATGCCTGAAGAGGTATTATCAGTTTAATATCTGTATTTATAACCTGAATCATAGGAATTATCACCTTTCCTTAATGATTATGGCAAAAAGGCACATTTTTTTTATTATTCTGTCCACTCTTGAAACACAAGGGCTCAACTCCTGCACAGGATTGTGTGTGTGTGTGTGGGGGGGGGGGGGGGGGGGGTGGAAGACAGTGAATGAGATTTTTATTCTGGTTGATCTTATTGTTACAATATATGAAACATAAACCTTTAGCAGCCTGCTTATTATGTAACCAATGTTTTACTGAACTCATCTTAATCATTCTGAAACAAGAAGTTTGTTTCTGGAATTTTCGTATGAAACCTGAACTAAGAGCTCATAGTTGGCTTAATAGCTTATTTTTGCTGCACTTCTCTGGTTGCTCAGTACCTTTGAGATTTTTATTTTCATAAACCGTGTCTTCTGTGACTTTGACCTGTTCGAGCTTTGGGAAAAAGTTATCAGAACACATCACAGTGTCGAATGTCGATGCTTATTAAAGACAGTTGTTTCAAATTTTTTATTGATGGTTTCAAGGGACTGAAATCCTATAATGTGTAGAAAGCTTTGGAGGCTTTTTGTCGTTTTGCTGTCTTTAACACAGATTTTTTTATTTTTTGGGAATAGGCAAAAAAATTTATTAATCACCAAAAAACGAAACAGATACACAGGCTTCTAAGTCCCTAGGCAAATGCCCTTCAACCAACTAAGCTCCCTAGCCTTGGACTTTCTTACTAGCTATACAAGAAATTCTATGATAAACATCTATACAAAGCCTATTAACTATAATTTCAGGTCTGCAGAGCTGCCCAAACTACAAGATTCCTTTGATGCCAAATACAGTAGACCAAGGCAGAACAAACACTTTGAAAGACCATCTTCTGAAATCTGTTCCTGCTATGACCCCAGCACCAATCATTACAAGCTTGGAAACTTGTAAAATTCATCACAAATCCCATGCAACAGATTAATCAATTTCTGACTAAAAGCACATTCAAACAGCAAGTGTTAATTAGTTTCAACAACATCAGAACAAAGAGGGCAGCTATCATCATTCACCAAACCATACTGTTTCAACTTGTCCTTAGTTCTGAGCCTGCCCCAAGCAGCCACCCAAGTAACAAATCTATGCTTAGGGATATTATACCTGTTCCAAATCCAATTACACCAAGGGACTTCAATATGACTAGTTTTTAGCCACTTATAAGCACTAGCTACAGTATAGCCTGCTGGATTCTGGTTCCATCTATCTCTAGTGAAACCATGCTTGATCTTCTCTTTAACTTTCCATATCTGTTTCCACTGCCAACTTGCTTGAGCAGGACACCCCAACCTTTTCCAGTTCCTGCCCTTAATATAGTGATGATTCACCCACCTTAGCCACAGGCTATCATTCTTATTTGCTATATCCCAAACATATTTGCCCATGGCAGCAATGTTCCAATTGATACAATCCTGCACTCCTAAACCTCCTTCCTTCTTAGATCTGCAGACAATATCCCAAGCAATAGGAGGAGCCCTGCTGTAAATGGCTTTACCATCCCAAATAAAGTTCCTGCAGACAGCCATAACACCTTCCAATACTCTTTTAGGCAGAATAAAGAGCATAGCCCAATAAGTATGCAAGGAAAGGAGAACAACATTAGCCAGGGTGACTAGCTGTATAGGACATTGTCCTACCACCCCAAAGTCTGATTCTAGCCACAATTTTATCAATGAGAATCTGGCAATCATCATGAGAAAGTTTCTTAGCATTCACATTCACACCAAGATATCTGAAAGGAAAGGAAGATGCAACTAACCCAGAAGCAGCAGCAAAAGTAGCTCACTAGTGATGCAAAAAAAGACATTGGATTTTCCATTATTTGCAACTAACCCAGAAGTAGCAGCAAAAGTAGCTAGACCCCTCATAAGCAACCTAGCAGACTTCTCATCTCCACTACTCATGACTATCAGCAAAGACTAAATGATTTAACTTTACACCCCTGCACCTTGGATGATACTTAAAATCTTTGTGTTCACCAATACTGTAAAGAATCCTAGTTAGGTATTCCATACAGATAACAAACAACAAGGGAGACAAAGGATCTCCCTGTCTCAACCCTTTCTTCCCCTTAAAAAAGCCATGAACCTCCCCATTAATCACTAAGGAGAAACTAGGAGTAGAAACACATTCCATCACCATGTGAACAAACTGGATACGGAATCTAAGAGCCATCAGCATGTCCTTGAGGAAATTCCAACTAACAGAATCATAAGCCTTCCTAATATCCACTTTAAACATACAACCAGCGGGCACATTCTTTCTTTTGTATCTTCCAATCGGGTCCTGAACTATGCAAATATTATGGCAAATTCTTCTCCCTTAACAAAGCCTAATTATCAGAAATTATCTTAGGCAAAATCTTCTTGAGCCTAGCACACAACAACTTAGTTATGACTTTATAAACCACATTGCAACATGCAATTGGTCTACAATCAGTAACAGAGGTAGGCTGATTACTTTTAGGTAACAGCACCAGATTAGTACGGTTAATTTCCTTTAACAGCTTGCCTATTTCAAAGAAATTTTTAACAGCTGCACAAACATCACCTCCAACTATATCCCACCCCATTTTATAAAAAGAGCTATTGAAGCCATCCCAGGAGCCTTGATACCAGGGATCCCAAACATAGCCTTCCTTATTTCCTCATCAGGAGAAGTAAGCATAGCATAGTTGCAAGATCATCAGTAACTAAAGGACCCTTATGAACAATATCCTGCTCCACCTTAGTGTCACAAGCTTGCTCAGAGCCTAGAAGCCACTTATAATGCTCCACAAAAGCCTTATTCACATGCTCTTTACTTGCACACCAAACTCCATTCATGTCTGCAATTGCCACCACCTTCTTATTAAAGGCATGAATTTTAATACTCCTATGGAAAAAAGCAGTATTATCATCTCCCAACTTAAGCCACTTAATCTTAGACTTCTGTTAAAGGAAAGCAAAATATCCTTCCTAGAGTCTAGCAAACTTTTCAAGGCTTAGAATAATCCCATTGAATCAACTTCTGAATGTCCATCACTTCACTATTAGCTTCCAGGAATCTAGCTCCAATCTCTGAATATTCAGATTTATTCAGGCCCTTTAAGACCTTTTTCACTTCCTTAGCTTTTTAACAACCTGGTACATTTTCCGCCAACAAACCATATATCCCAAGCTTTCCGTCAAAGAATTTAAAAGCCTTGGGTCCATTGATCTTCAAAGCAAATAACAGCAGAGGACAGTGATCAAACCACATCTCAAAATTATAATGAACAAAAGAACAAGGAAAGGAAACAATCCAATCAGACTGTCAATCTTACTGTAAACTCTTGCATCCCCTAATTGCTTGTTAGTCCAGGTATATCTAGCACCAATCTGATTCATATCCTTCAAATCACAATACTCTACACAGTCCTTAAAAGGAGTCATTTCAAAGTGCCTAATAGCCTGCCAATCTATCATCTTGAAAAGAGGACAGTTAAAATCTCAAAGACCCTTTCATTCCAGAACATCTGGTTGAAATGTTCTTCAGACTATCCCAAAGACCCTTTCTATCATCAGCATCATTCATTCCATAAACAAAAGTGCATTCAAACTCTTTATTTAAAGTCTTATTTAGCACTCTAGTATGAATAAACTGAGCATCTGTGATAATAATATCCACAGCAAACAGCTCACTGATCCAGGCTAACAAAATTCTCCCCCCTTTCACCTTATTAAAGTTTGTACTGATAGACCGCAGGAAAGTTATCCTGCTTCACCTTAGTTTCAACAAGACAGCGGAGACCTATATGATCTCTGCTTGCTTATAGGGGCAATTCAAACCCCTAATATTCCACACCATGACCCTATCCATGCTCCTGGCGGGAGCTACATTAAGAGCATCATACACATTCCCCAAACATCTCCAAAAACCACCTGTGACTTCAGAATATCCTCTTTTAGAGAGTCAAAAGAGTTTTGAAGCTGAACAGCAGGTTGCCTAATTGGGCTCAACTTCTTCCCATTCTCAACTGGCACAAGACAGGATCAGAGGCATCCAAGTCTTGTACCTCTTGCTGTTGCTGCTTAGGTTCAACAACAGCTTTTACCACCTTAGGTCTCCACACCATTTTCACAGTCTTCTTTTGGCATGACCCATCAGCATGTCCCTTCCCCCCACATTCCCAAGTAATACTCTGTTCATATAGGATACCCTTTTCACGTCTGGAAATTCTTGTTTTAGGTCCATCTCTACAAGATACCTAACATAAGCCACCCTATCCCTCGATAAAGTAGCAGCATCAGGGATAGGATTACCAATTAGACCCACAATCTTTTCCAAGCAATTCTTCCCCCAATATTTCAACGGCAAACCCGGAATTTGTACCCAGACAGGAATTTTAGCATCATTAAGTTCCAATTCCATCCCATCTTCCCATTGTCTAAGACAACCTGGTTTCTTATCCATGAGCAAATTTAAAGAGGCAAGAGCTTTGTCTCTAGTTTCCGAATTAAGAAATCTAATCAATAATATACCCCTTTTTAGTGGAATTACTTTATCAACATTCATTTTTCCCCAAATTTGATGACAAAACCCCTCAAAAGTTTTAATATGTGGATTAGCAGCAATTGTAAACGCAACTACTCCTAGTTTCCAGTAATCAAGTTCATCAACAATATCATCCATAGTCAATTGTAACACAGGTTTATGCAATTCAGATTGAGGAGGGTGAAATGGAGATACCTCAGCAACATTTTCCGATGCTCTGTTTTTCGACCCAGAATCGCACCGCTGCAAAACAGTCATCCACTCTGACAGCTTCGATTTCTCTCTTGATTTTGTGATTAACTCATCCAAAGATTGCTCCGGAGTTAGCATGCAACGCTCAATTTCATCCTCAACATCAAACTCCAATGGCGGAATTTGACCTACGTCACCCTTCGATTTAGTTTTCTGCCCCCCAGCATAAGGACTATGCATCAAACCGACGCCATTGATGAGAACATCTTCCTTGCCCCCCTTCTGCGAGCCCTGATTTCCCTTCTTCTTCCTCGCCATAGCATAGAAATTCTAGAGAGAGAAACTCGTAGGAGGTATTTTGTTAAAGTTAACACAGAGATTTGATGCTGAGCTCCACACATTTGAATGATGTACATTGATCTGATTGAGCTTCATTGAGTAAAATCTTTTATACAACATGCCTCTCAGCCAAAGGTGGTGTTTTGTTCACCTTCATTTGAATTTAAGAATGAGTTTGTATCATTCAAACCCATTTCTTATGGTAGTCATGATCAGAGGAAGATGTGTAATCAGATTGGTTTCGTGGACTCACTCAACTGTCCTTCCTTGCTTCGCTTCACCTTCCCCCCTGCTCGCCCTCCTCGACTCTTCACTCATTCACCAACTCGCACACAAATGAAAACAACAGATGACTTGCCTTTATTGTCAATGCATTTTAGTAAATTAGAACTTTCAAAAAAGGAAAGAGATGTCACTCTTATGATTTTTTTTTCTACTGTGCAAGAACCTCTGTCCATACACCTACCATCCCTTCCCTAGCACCCCCTTTGGCCGTACCACTTAACACCAGCAAAAACTCTTCAATAGCGATAGCTACCTTCATGCAACATCATCACTATGCCACACCATGCCCTGAATATGCACTTCCTCTTTTTAAAATTTATTACTCCCTTTGGAGTTTCATACTTGCAAATACAAAACTTATACCTATGCCATTAACATTTTATTATTTTTTTTGGAAAAAATATAAGAAACTGATATTTTTTGAGCAAACATATCAAGATGATCTGTCTAGATTCCACATGACTATATTTTCCTTACGTATCACTCACTAAAGATGGTCAAATCAATTTGAACATTATAAAAGTTCAAATGATGTATTTTAAATGATTTTTTGGTAAATTAGATGAATTGGTTGATGTGGGGCGTTATACTGTTATAGAGAAAAGAGAGGGATTTACAATTTGTTTAGGTAGGCACTTAGGAGGGAAAGTGAGAGGAGGCAGGGTAGGAAGAAAGAAGGGAAGGAGAAAACAAATTCCTGTGATACAATTTCAAAGAGCATGAGGGGAGAAAAGGGAAGGGAGCATTGTTTGAGTTTATTTTTGGAAATTTTGCGAACAATTACCGCAAAAGTTCCAACTTTTGCGAACAACTACCTTTATTTTTTTTTTTTTTTTTGCGAACAACTACCACAAACTTTGTATTTGTTTTGTTTTGTTACCACTACCAGTTAACGATGGACGTTTGCTTGCCGTATGTGGGGCCCACCTTTCGTCCTTTTCCCTCCAACTATCTCTCCTTTATATTAACGATCTTCCCCCTAATTAGATACTCTCTGTTTCTTTGAATGTTTGTCTTCGAAAAATTTTAGGGCATAGGTGAAATTGCTCACCTAGAGATCGAATTCAAGCTATTAGGATTGAAAAAACATTTAATATTCGTTCATTTTCTTAATCTTTCTTATGATTTCTGGTTAATTGTTCATTTATTTGTGTATTGAACGAATTAGGGTGGGCCCCACATGCGGCAAGCAAACGTTCATCATTAACTGGTAGTGGTAACAAAACAAATACAAAGTTTGTGGTAGTTGTTCGCAAAAAAAAAAATAAAGGTAGTTGTTCGCAAAAGTTGGAACTTTTGCGTTAGTTGTTCGCAAAATTTACTTTATTTTTCTCCATTTTGCCTTAGGTAGTTTTCACACACAACATCAATGGAGGAAGTAGTCATTGAAGTAGTCATATTTACCATTCCAAATCCATCAATGCTTTCGAATGTCCTCTTACTCCTCCATTTCCTTGCCATCAGCGGTTGTTACAAATATCTGGGCACGGCCAAAATTGTCTTTGACCACTTCCTCTCCAACGTATGGGTGCTTGTTACATCGAAGATCCCGTCTACCTTGCCCATTGTTGATGTCGGCAACATGATTTCTTGATCAAAGATGAAATTAAAATCCTAATATTAAATTGGGGGAAGTAGTTTGACATTATTAAAAATAGAGCACAGTATAGGGGCAAAGGGGTAGATCATTTGTGGATGAATGAAGAATGAAGAACAAAAAACGAGAAGGATCATGGATGAGAAAGTGAGATATGGCAGTAGAGGAACAAAGGAAATTATTAGGGTAATTAAGTTATTTCATTATTGTTATCCCTAAATTTCCATTTACAACAATGAAGGTAATAAAAATCCTCCATTTTCTTTTCCTTCATTTCACTCAACCTCCTAATTTGCTATCCAGATGAAACTGCATTACTCCCGTTTCCTCCTAAACCTTCCTTCTAAAAAAGCTGTTACTGTGTGATAGTGCAGAGAAACTATATCAGGTTCTGGGAGAGATCATTGTCGAAAAGAGGATGCGAGCTTGTTGGAGGCATGGTGTTGCAGGGGCTGGATGGAGAGATATGATTCATATGAGAGATGCAGTAAAGACTAGATGAATAAAGGAGAGAAAGACATCGGAAGAGAAAGAAGATTGGATCCTGCTGGGTGATTAGGTGCCATTGTGTAATGAGATGGAGTATGTGGCTTGTTGGGGGCATGGCTGGGTTTGTGGGAAATTAATTAGAGGGACTGGAAGAGGGAAATAAAACTGGGCCAAAGGAAAATTAAAGCCTTTCTTGGGCTCTTCCTGGAGCATGTTGATTATCTTTGTTAAAACTTCAGTATAGAAGTACTTTTTGGAAGCTAATGGATATATTGTTGTGCATTGCGAAGGAAAATTCTTCTTCATACTCACTACATGGTAAGTAATTTGAAAAAGATCCTACCCCTTGTTAGAGAAGTGTGTCACTACCTACCAAAATACGGAGATACTTGCTATCATGCCATCACAGTATCTCGTATTCTATGAACTCTAGTATTACACCTTTCTTAGTAATACTATCATATTCTGAGTAAGCTACCACGTTTAAATAAAATTATTCTAACCTCCTTTACGTTGGTCTTTACTGGAAAACTATGTGACTAGCCCACTAATGTCTGTCCCATTACGTTTGCCACTTGAATTAGTGAATTTTGATGTGAAATGCTAAGTATAACTACTAAAGTCTGAGAAGAGGACATTGGTGTCAACCAAGATCTTTATATTAGCTTCAATTGTGTTACAGTATCAGACCAAACAATTTTTTAGAATCCTGAACTGTTCATTCTTATTCTTGGCTTCTTGCATGGTGAGGGGATATGAAAAATATTTAAAGGGAAAACTAAGAAAGTGATCAAAGATGTGTATTTTAGAGCTTTTTTTGGATACATTGAACTAAAAGTTCAAAGAATTCATATTCTCTTGTTCAGTCACATTTTACCTAACTTGAAACCAAATAGCTCGTGGAGTCTTGGATACCTCTGCTCGTCCTAGTGTATATCAAAGCTCTACTTCAGACCAGAATTTCCATCTTATTGTTGTGGACTTCCCTAAATAAGTGAAGCACCGTGTGCATATTTTTATTTTAGAAATTTATGGTAGTATCATCATTTCAGTCCATAACTAAGCAATGTATGAATTGATTTTAATCCCTAAACTACAATAGAAGTAAGAAACATGCTGGAAACTGAAATTTCTACGATTGGACTTCTTTTAACTTAAAAAGCTTTTCGATCTAAAGTATTTCTACGATTGGACTTCTTTTAACTTAAAAAGCTTTTCGATCTAAAGTATGTGCCTCCGACCTTCCACTGAGATTACAGATTACACAATACCAGAAATAAGCCACAAAATCAATTATCTTAGGACTTCTGCTCAAACTCATAAATGTACTTGATTGAATGTAGCTAAGCTCCAAAATTAACTTGAAATTACTTGAATATGCATCATAATTGCATTCTCTGTGATAATTTAAGCTCCGTGGAGCACTGTAATTACATATATGGCTCCGTACTGTTATAGACTAGGTTTGCGGCTGTAAATATTGTAATTTGATTGTAAGATTAATAAGAAAGCTTGAGTTTTTTTTTTTTTTTTTTTTTTTTTTTTTTTTTTTTTTTTTTAATATTGAAACTAGCAAAAGGGTTACAAAGATAAATATAGCTTTAGGCTATAACTCTTGGTGATAGCTTGTGAGTTGAGGCTACTAATCTCACATTCAAAATGTCACTCAATTTCTGCCTAACTTCCTACTGCTACAGTGCTACCTACTTCTCTTATATACTCAAGCGCTACCATAACCCTAACATTAATGTATTTTGGCCCCATACCCCCATTATATTGGAGTATCTCAGGTCTGCTATTTCATGTTGCCTCCTAGTGGAATGTTAATTGCATTTGTC
Source organism: Chenopodium album (assembly GCF_948465745.1). NCBI lineage: Eukaryota > Viridiplantae > Streptophyta > Magnoliopsida > Caryophyllales > Amaranthaceae > Chenopodium > Chenopodium album. The sequence continues at coordinate 16,997,666 of NC_137846.1, forward strand.
TCCTAGTGCATAGCTGTTCCCTCCTTTTTCTGAGTCTGCAATTTGTCTCTCATTGTTGGTTCATCACATGTACCCTCAATGAGGATTAGTTGCACTGCTGAAATTGGGGATCCTATTATTGGGCTGAATTAGTGCCTACTGAAATTAGTTAGGAAATTTTGTCAGAAAAAACTAGTTATAACAACTATTTTGTTGGAAAAAACCTTATAAAAATTTTTTGGCAAGGAGAAACCAGATTGTAAAATATTTTTGTTGAAAACAACCTAGATCTCTAATCACTCGATTAACCACTAATTTGCCCTTAATTCTTCTAATTACTCATAACTCACACTAATTATTTAATAATTAAGTATATTTTTTAATTAAATAACAAAAAACAAAAACCAACCTCACCACCACCAGTAGCCACCATATCCTTCTCCCCCTCCCATGGCAGCATCACCCTCCCTCATCCCCAGCCGCCGCCTGGAACCCCTCACCCCCACCAAACCGACCCCCCTTTCCCCTTTACCCTCGCCGACCCCCCTCCTCCGGAAAACCACCCGCCATAACCACAACCCAGAAAACCACCCCAAAACCCCAACCAAAACGCTTCATACACAACTAAATCCCCTCCTCAATCTTCAACAATCCCTCCTTAAACGCCGCAATCTTTCTCCTCCCATCTAATTACAACTTCGAAATCCCTCCTTAAATGCCACAATTGCTTTTGGGTTGTTTCAATTACTCGCTCGGAAAGTTCAATTTGATGTGATTCTGGGTTGATTCATTTTTAGGTTAGGGTTTAGGAGGGTGGTCGCGGCGAGGTGAAAGGGGAAAGGGAGGGGGTTGGTTCGACGGTGGAGGTTGGTCAGCGGGGTTGGGGGGTTCTAGGCGGCGGCTGGGGATGGGGGAGGGGGCTGCTTCCATGGGAGGGAGAGAAGGAGAGGGTGGCTGTCTGGTGGTGGTGAGGGTGGTTTTTTTTTTTTTTTAATTTATAAATCAACTTAATTATTAAATAGTTAGTGAGAGTTATGACTAATTAGAAGAATTAAGGGGAAATTAGTGGTTAATTGAGTGATTAGAGATCTCAGGTTGTCTTCAACAAACACAAAAATATTTTACAATCTGGTTTCTTCTTGTCAAAATTTTTTTTAAGGTTTTTTCCCACAAAATAGTTGTTATAAATGGTTTTTTCTAATAAAATTTCCAATTAATTATTGAAAATTAGTCTTGATTAGCTTATTAAAAGTTGGGGAGGGCCGGAGGGGACTCCCCTTGTTTGATCACTATGCCCAACTGTGACATAATACTCCTTATTACAATCTACCTTATCTTTCCTAATCGAAATGCTCTTGGTGATAAATCTGATGATACTGTGCCGGTATTTGCAAAGCCAATTCCAATGCATTGTTCTCACTATCTGAAAGCAACATCATTATTGCTATATAGAAACAAATAACTATGTGAATAGTATACGCATGTCTTTCATCCTTTCCGGTAATCTTCTTTACAATAACCATGAAATGACGGGGCATTACTAAAGCTTTGTTTGAGATTTTGTATTTTTTGATAATTGGGAAGTTCTTTCTGCTTATCATGGCTGAACTTAGATACTTTTTTAATTTTGTTAATTTTTATTTTGCATGCTTGATTGTTTTTTTAGACATTATTAACTTACTATTTGCCACATCTATACATTTGTGCTCCCCTAGGCTCAGACTTTCATCTTTCCACTTTGTGTTGAGTGGTAGTTTTTGGAGATGTTATCCTTGCCAATTTGCCATATCTGGAGTCCAGTTATCCATCTGAAATTTGGTTGGGACTTGGGAGTTAGTGGTTCCTTAAGTTCTTTGTTTGTAATGCACTTCAATTTTTCTGTACTACAGGTAGGTTTGCTGCTTCGAGCCATGGGATATCCTCCGCTCACCAGAATATATGTGGCTGGCTCGGAAATCTTTGGTGGTCAAAGGATACTGATCCCTCTCCGGGCCATGTACACCAACTTGGTAGACCGCACCTCATTGTGCAATAAGCAGGAGTTGTTGAACTTGTTTGGCCCTGAAAAGCCTCTTGAGGATAGTTTTCTTGAAACGCTTCCATCTAAAAGCCCACAGAAGTCCAAAGAAGATTGGGACAAGGCTGGTCCCCGACCTAGGCCCCTTCCTCCTCCTCCTGACAGACCTATTTACCGTCATGAGAAGGAAGGATGGTATGGTTGGGTTGCTGAGAAGGATGTAGAGCCAGATCCCTCGCCAACAGAATTGAGGAATCAGGCACATAGACTCTTGTGGGCTGCTATTGATTATATAGTGTCAGTTGAAGCAGATGTTTTTTTTCCCGGTTTTCATAGCGACGGCAGTGGATGGCCAGATTTCTCAAATTTGGTTATGGGGCACCGGCTTTATGAAGTTGCAGCATTAAGAACATACAGACCAGATAGGTACTTTATAACTAAGTACTCTGCCATTGCACTTCATGTTTCTAGTATTTTTCTGTCTGCCTTTTCCTTATCTGTTTGGGGAGGACTTATTATCATGCCAAGTAGGTATTACTTCATACCTGATTCCTCACCTCATATATGAATAATGGAATCTTCTTCTGCTGTAAATGCATTTTTTTTATGGTACCACATTTTCATGTGAAAATATATGTGTGTGTTCATTTCTGAACTCAGATGAAGACCAACGCATATCTTTAAAAAAAATAGATCTTTGAGAAATGAACCCCCTTTAGTTAAAAATTGCTTCACTTTATTATATTAAAGTTCTGACAGGAGGCCTAAATCGTGTTCATCAGGAAAATACTGGCAGAACTATTCAATAGTAGCAGTGAGAATCTATATCATCCCAAACGCAGCTGGATTTCTTCAGTGAGAGAGCATTTGAACAAGAGTATTGTTGTGGAGGGCCTTCTAAGAGAACTACAATTGTCAAAACCTGCTGCATTCCTTTCTTACCCCATCCCAGAGTGCTCATGTCGGACATCAAACTCTGCTGAGATTCTTGGTTCAATATACAAAGATATCGACGAGTGCCCTAAATGGATGGAGAAAGGTCTCAAAGTCAGCCAAGAGACACTTTTAAGCGGGAGTGACTCACAAGATGATGATGCTGAATTGGATAAGCAGATGGAACCTGATGAAGACAATTCAACAGATACAAAACCATCATTGGAACAGGATGAGGAAATGGATCCTGACGACTAGAGGTAGTTTTGCAAATATGTTCACATTCTTTTGCATCATTTCCATTGGAAAAACTTAGCAATCTGCTTTCGACAAAGTCGATCTCCCTCGGGTGCTAGTTTGGAGAATACTGATGCACCAAAGGCTGACCAAGGTTATGATGTTTTTCTAACTGCCCCATTGTATTAAGGCTGCACTTTTGAGGTACTAAAGGCCAGATATCTTCAGCAAGTGGTTGCCTCCTTGTCATTGTAAGCATATGCATAATTTTCAACGGAAATTTTCTTCAGGAGAGCTGCAAGTTTTGGAAGCTGATCAATTTTTTTTTTAATACTTTTTTTTTTCCATACTATAATTTACATTTTCATTTTCTTTTCTTTCTATTTTTCTACGCTTTTTGGTAGAAATTTTTTATACCGATAGGAAGGGCTAGATTATTGTTCGTTCTGTATATCAAAATGTATTCTAATTTTTTACTCACGGCTATTAATAAAAGAATGTATGATTTGTTGAGTTATTCCTATTATTCATCATATCTTAGAGAAAAATTATAGCTTAGTTTCACTGCATTTCTTTTGCAGCTGCCTTTATTCTATCATTTGTAACCCCGTATTACATTATTATAGACGTAATTTGATCACTTCATTTATTTTGATGTTTGTTACTCCCTCCGTTTTTAAATACTTGCTCCACTTTCTATTTGTGGCCGTTTTTAAATACTTGCTCCATTTCCTTATTTGGAAAGCTTTTATAATATTTAATTAATTTCTCTCACCTAGTGGATCCAACATATATTCTCTTTCATCCAATTCTCTCCACTACTTTTGCCTTTTACATTTTTTTATTCTTCCACCAACCTCATTACCTCCATATTTTATTACTTTCTCCAATTTCTCCTAAAAATCCGCGCATGGAGAAATGGAGCAAGTATTTAAAAACGGAGGGAGTATTAAATAACATAGTTAAAAAAATCTCATGGACAAATTATTTTATTAATCACATGCCCAAGTTTATTTTGTTGATGGTTTATCATGTGTCAATTTCATAAATAAATCAACAAAAAAAAAATCTCGATAATAAAATCAATCACGATAAGACCCACTATGTTCTCTTCAGCTTATCCTCAAAAAAAAAAATGTTCCCTTTAGCTTAATTTCAATTCAGCTCCAATTATTTCAGTTACTATTTTCCTTCTCTCATAAATAATTCAGTTCACCTTATTTCAGCAGTAAATCAGAACACACCTTTAGTGAGAAATTGTTACGAATAATTTATTTACGAAATTGTAAAAAAAAAAAAAAAAAAAAAAAAAAAATTGTTAAGTCAAGTACATACACAAACTTTGATTTTCTCCACAAAAGTACTCCCAACATTGAAAAAAAAGACGAAGTTTACAGGAAAGTTCTAGACCCTGTACGAAGACCCGCTCTATGCCTCTATCTGTTGATTAGTTTTTAGAAATTAAAGCCACAATTACAATCTTAAAACAAAGCTAATCCTTACGTCATCCCTTTCATCACCCATCGAATTTTCAATCGGTCATTCAATTCATTGTGCATATATATGTTAGGAATATATTGTATAGTTGGCATAAGAGTTTATGGAAATATTTGATCTTATCTTTGTTACTAGGGTTATTTTGCCTCAATATTATTTCACAATATAAAATACAAGTAAAAACTCTGAAAATCTTCAGCACCCAAAAAAAACTTGAAGAAAAGTAGTCAATTTGTTGGTCAAATGAGTGAGAAAATGGGTGCAATAGGAGAAGGATTTCTTGCTAAAGAATATGGATATGTGGTTTTAGTTTTGGTTTTCTATTGTTTCTTCAACTTTTGGATGGCTTTTCAAGTCGGCAAAGCAAGAAAAAAGTACACCCATTTATTTTAATTTATGATTTGGGTTCTGTTTGTTATTTTAATTATTAGTAAATGCTCATTAACATTTTAAATATTTTGACTTTGATTGCATGTGAGGCTTTGTTGTTTCTAATTAACATTTTGATTTTTTTTTTTTTTGAGGGGAACATTTTGATTAATTAGACTTCAATTGTTGTGGGTTTTTGTTGTTATTAAATTTGTGATGTTTTTTGACTTTTGTTGTGGGTTTTTTTGGTTGTTTTTAATTCTATGATATTGTATTTTCTAATGGATACTTTTTAATTAATACTCCGTATTCATCAGCATATCGATTACTTTTTCCTTAATTTTGTGGCAATTTTTATGATATTGTTTTTTAACAGTACATGCTTTAATCTTGATTATTTTGACATCAATTATTGTGGGATTTTGCTCTTTTTTAAAATTATGATTTTTTTTTCCAGGTATAAGGTTTATTATCCAACTCTATATGCATTGGAATCTGAGAACAAGGAGGCCAAATTCTTCAACTGTGTCCAGGTATTTCTTCCAAAATAATGAATTCTTCCTTTAGTGTTAATGTTGATCAACTATTTAGAAAGAATTTAATCATAAATTGTATAATTATATGATGATTATTTCAGAGAGGGCATCAGAATTCATTGGAAATGATGCCAATGTTTTTCGTATTGATGATTTTGGGTGGAATGAGGCATCCTTGTATTTGTGCTGGGCTTGGTGTTGCTTACATTGTTTCTCGCTATTTCTACTTCACTGGCTACTCATCTGGTGATCCTCAGAAACGTCTAACTGTTGGGTATGTCTCTTTCCTTTTGCCATTTCATTTGTCTCATTTTGAGATTGAGGGACAAGTCGTGGCTTAGCGGATTAAAGTATTATTGTATGGTCTCGGGCTAGACAATTACTCGTAACGAATCAACAATTAGAAACTAACCCATTATAAATTAATATTGATGAATGGTGATCATGTGAATGGGGAGAGTTAAAGTTCAGAATCACACAAAAATTGCCCAAAAAAAAAAAGAGGCATATGTCATGTTCCACACATATCACTTTGTTTATACTTTAATGCATTTTAGAAATTTGTATCAAGTTGTGTTATATGTGTCTTTATAAAAATTGATCCTTTGTATACGTTTTGTGAAGAATTTACTGAGTGAATTTGGAAGCACATAATCAATGGTAATATGGTAACCTATCTTGAAAGAAGTAAATGGACCATCCATTAATTTGATAAAGAAACGCTTAGTTTTGCTAGTTTTCCTGAAACTTATATTGCCACTGGCTTGTAATCATTTTTCTGATTTGTATGTTGAATTGTTGTTACATCTTGACAAATTGATCTCATAGTCTTTCATAGGGGAGCTTCAACCTTTCGTAGTTGAGATATGTGAGACTGAAGTTAGCTCTCTTGATTATATACCCCCTCAAAGATGAAGATGCTCTGTTTTTATCAATGATGATATAGAATAAACCAAAGAGCACTAGCCTTGACCTTAGCCTTCACACTAGCCCTTGCTGTAGCAGTAGCTTTTTGAGTCAATGAGTATTTTTCTTCACTACCTTTATTTGTTTTCGTTTAGGCTTTCCTTAAAATGTTCTCTCTTTTTTTACCTGTTCCTTAAAATGTTCTTCTTTCCTCCACAACTCTTCCCAAGTAGTTTCACTCCTTTTGGGTCATGAACTTGGATTTTTGAACCATCAAATGTGTTTTGCCACTACTATTTGCCCTCCTTAATAACTTATAAGCTCTATCCATGCTTGTCTGGGATACTAGTATGGCAACTGGCAAGTGACTATACATATACTCTTATGAGCATATGTTGCTGTCTTTATCATCATATTGTTTATATTACGAGGTTACAATATATCTCCTTGGCTTATTTTATTTAATTTATTTTTTGGATGCATTGTGACATTTGTTTTAATATATTTATATATGTTGTTTTTGGCTTTTTGGGACAAAATGTGTAGCGATTGCACTTCCAAATATATATGGATAAATTAAGAAAGAAAACGGCAGGATCTTCAAACCTTCCACAAGACCACAACCTATTTTTTTAATTCACTCTATATATTATTTTAATTCACTTTTGGAACTGAATAGCCGGAATTGTTTGGGTAGTATTTTAGGGCTTTTATCATGTGACACTGCTAGCTGATGAATATAATATTGGTGAAGACTTTTTTGGCTGGCTCATTTGCAGTTAGACAAAAGATATTTGTTTATAATGTCCTTCATCTCTAGTTTTGATCCTTGTGTTGATTGTTCAACCAACTCATGTGGCAATTGTATGATTGATTTATATTAAGCTTTAGATTTGTTTCAAGTCTAATTGTGACCACTCTTAAGGAAGGAGCTTGCAACTCATTGATTAGCCAATTGGCAGATTTCAGCTATCTTAGCTGGTCTCTATGTGGTGTTGTTCATAACATGGGTTCAGTTTTTTTTTTTTTTTTTTTTTTTTTACACATTATTATCCTTTGTGTCACCTTATGAAGTACCAATAATAGAAGGCATTATTTAACTATTGAACAGTTCTATCGAAAAATGATAAATAGTCTAATCTTGTGTTATCCTGTTTCTTTCCATATAACCTTATAAATTTTAGATTGCATGAAGTAGATGTAGGGAATTTTGTGGAGATGAGCATTAGACTTGAAAATTTTGAACCATATTTAATGGCTGGCTTATGGACCGTTCTGTTGGAGACAATGTATTCTAGATAAGAACCAAATATGAATGGAAGAGGAATTCTTCATCCTGATTTGTTAAAGAAATTATTGAAATGTCTTAAACTCCATATTTGTGATGAATAGTCTGGGTAGTTTAAGTTTCCACATTCAAATATTCAGCTGTATAACAGAAATAATCTTCCTGCAAGGCTGCAAGTACAATGGATTATTTATGGGGTTCACCTTGTATGTGAGACAGTCGCACAATAACTGATTATGAGACTGGGGTGACTGTTGCTATTTTAAGGGTTGATTTTCACTATATCTAGGGATAATTTTTAATGTCACTAAATTGTTCTGAACTATTTCACCGTGAGAGGACTGCATTGATGATATCTATGTTACTTGAACATGACATTTAAGTCTGCATTGAGAATATCTATGTCATCTCGAGTACTCACGTTATGCCTTCTACATTCTCTTACAGATGAGAATTTGGATATCTAATCCTGTATTTGAGCCAACATAGAAATTTTCATATTGGCTGACCACACTGAATTGCATTTGATAGAGATCATCCTGAAGAATACTAAGCATTGATGGTTGCCTTATTGGTGTTTTGTTGTTAGGTTGTTTAAGCTGGCATTTGTCCGATACAAATATCATAGTCTGAGTAGTATAGGACAATATTGTCATGTTCCTACTTCCTAGTATGTTAACCGATGAATACATGTAAAAAAAAATAGCTAGGTCTTTCCTTAGGTCCTGAGCTCAAATTTCTTCATAAACTGTCAGATCTTATATATATGATGTGATATTTGTTTTTTTCCCCCCTTTCAAAAAGAGACTGTTGCTTGACTTGTTTCCAAGTCTATTGAACTGCTAGAAACTAACTGTTTCTATATTTTGCTTACAGGAAATATGGTTTCTTTGCCATGTTGGGTCTGATGCTCTGCTCAATTTCTTTCGGAGTCAAGCTTCTTATTGCTTGACAAGTTGGTCTTTCCTGCAAGCGTCGCACACACACTCCAATGCTTTTTCTTTACATCTTCATTTTTGATGTATTTCTGTTGTACCTTGCAGAACTTTTGAGTAAACATTAGTTAACTTTATGAGTTTTCAGACTAAGGCTTCTAATAAATCCCCTGTAATACTAGTTGCACTTGTTACAGCTTTTCTGTATTATGAGCAGTTGTTTAAAGTTGATAAAACATACGAGGGAACTAATTCAACACTCGTATCTCTTTTAGCAACAGATGGAATTTGTGCTGTCAAACCATTGCAAACCTCCTTTACTAATTCAATACTTGTTAGTAATTGTCGGATTAACAAGCATTAATTTGCTGTGAATGTTAAACTTAAACAACATTTTTGAGGCCGCCATAATCTCCGACGTCAGTTTATGTGCTTCTGCTCTCTTTCAAAAGTAGACTGAGAATAGCTACAGGGTTAAAACGCCATTACTCATATCAAGAAAAGGGGTTTTAGAATTACAGCAATAATTTTCATATTCTAGACATAAAGTCTTTCAGAGCAGCAGCAACGTTGTTGTAACATTCCTGGACTCGTGCAACATCCTTGTCTCTTGCAGCATAATCCAACTGCATTGTGCATACATAATAAGTTCGGACAGATTAAAATCAGACCCAGCAAGTTTATATAAGTTCAAATAGGCAGCTAACACGGTACCTTGGTAACATTATTGAATAAATTAGCATAGAGCCTCCTCAGGAGAGGCCTGGCGCTACCCTCTTTGCTCTGAATAATCGTGTAGAAGTCTTGTTTCAGGTATGATGAATTCTTTCGTAATTCTTGTTGTGCGTCTCTCCAATATTCCGAGTCTAAAAGCAACTTGACATCTAATAACCCCTGCGCGTGATCTCTGACTACACTCTGAGCCTCCTCAACTGTTTGGTCAGGGACAGTTATCCTGAAGTCAAGACTCTTTGCAGTTTTATCACTCATAATTGCTTCTGTTGTTAAGAATAATGAAGTCATTACTGTTATGACTCCCACTCTTCTGCTGATACAGGACACAAGTTCAGGAGGATTCAACTTGACAGTCGGAGAGGACATTGTGCAGCAGGTGAATACAGGAGTAACATATTGCATACGTGCTCCGACAACCAACGAAGCAAGCGCCATAGAGCAGAAAGATATCTGATGATCAGACTGCACTAAACTACCAGTTCATTCATGCTTCGTTTCCCTCTGAAAAAAACACAGAACATTTGTTATTGTCAGGATAACTTGACTTTTCATTACATTTGATTACATGAAATCATAAACTGAAGTATACTAATGGATGCAGCAGCACATATAAAAGCATATGACAAGAATAATGATAATACGACGGTCCAAGCACAAATGGGATGTTATATCAGTGTGAATACATTGCAGTGTTGCATAACCCCATTTCATAGTTTCTTCAATAACATCAAGTAATGGGGTTATGGAGCATTATAAAGAATCCAAATCGACGAAACAATTAACCAAACCAGTTGTCACAGAGCAGTGGCGTATTGAGGTAGAGAGAAAGTGAGAGTATTACCTTAGAAATTTGGGAGAAAAGTAGGAGTTGAGAGCTTGAGCTCATCTAATTTTGGTGAAGAAGAACAGAGAAAGGGATAATATGTGGTGAGATAATAGGGGGTCCATATACAAATTGTCAGCTTGTCTTTTTTCAACCCAAATTATCAACTGCTATTACTAATTACTATGTTCAATTACTATATGTGTAGATTTTGATCATGACTAATTATTTTCTCTCTTTTTTTCGGAATTTTCTATTTTTTTTTAACCCTCTTCTTCTTGGAGATAGATGTGTTTAGATTTATATAATAAAGAGAAATACACTCATAATTAAGGATTATTTAATTGATTAAATAAACTCTATGGAGTATTTATATCGAGTATAAATGAATTCACCTGCTCGACTGGTGGTCAAGGTTTTGTAACTTAAGAATTAAGAGTTGTGAGTGTTTCTTATGATATATTGTCATGTTTCTCGTTGGATTGTTTTGAATGTGAGAAATCTGTCAGTTGTGTTAGGGTTTCTTAAGATTTACAGTTTATGGTATTGTCATGTTTTAGCCGGATTATATTAGATGTGGGACATTTATTAGTTATGATCAAGGTTTCTTAAGATTTACGAGTGTCAATTATGTATTGTCATGTTTTCGCCAGATTATTTTGAATGTGGGACTGTTTGTTGTGTCAGTTATGGTCAAGGTTTGTTATGACAAATGAACAAAGTTTTCAAAAGAATTTAAAAGTATCAGTAATAGGAGAGGGTAAAAGGGTAAAAGTATTAGTGGGTGAAAAATATTGATAAATTTATTTATACTGTAGTAATTTCTCAATCTTTGAGCACAATTGAATTTCAAGATCCGTCATCAACACTAACATTGGTCAAAGAAATAATTTTGAAAACTGTCACAATTTGGAAGTCCTATTTGAAAAAATAAAACTTTGAAACGCCAGTTATATATACAATCTATACTTCTATACTTTAGTATTTAAAAACACAAACCAAAATTGACACATGTCATCATTTTTTCTCACCTTTCTTTATTCATTCTCCCTTCTTATGTTTTCAAAGAAATTCTATCTTCATCTCCCCCTTTATTTCTCAATAACTTTTATATTTTGTAATCTTTATTTTAATTCAATAACAAATTAAATTTCCTAAACCTTCTCCTCTTCTCATTATTCCATCTATCAATTCAATTTATTCACATTCATAATTCATTTCTTTAATTTGACCCCTTATCTTCCCCCTCTTCTTATATAAATACAAATTTTCAATAAAGATTTTTTCACACTCATTAAGTTTCAAAAACTAAAAAATTAGAGAAACGTCTCTCAAAATTCTATGTGAAATATCTACAACAATGAGGATGATGATTGAAAAGGAAAATATTGAGGTGGCAAGAATACTATGGAAATTCCATAGGATGACATTTTTTGCGTGTCATGGGGCTTTAATTTTGAAGATATTAAGCGCAATATAAGAGACATATATTGGTAAAGACTAAAGAAGAATATCATGCATTCACATTTGATGTAAAAATTGTAAAATTATATTAAGTGTTTGGTATTTACAAAGTAGTTTTTTATACAAATTGTTGATTAATATATCATGCGATAGAGATATGATTTTACGAATTTAAGCCATTTTTTCTACAACTATTAGTCTATTACCACTAATTCATAAAATATTATAATATGTCAAAAGACGATAAAATAAATTCATTCAAATAATTTGTAAAGGGTTTTTTTTTTTTTGGTGACAAGATAATTTGTAAAGTTTCAAATAAATTTATAATTTAAGCATAACCCGTGCGTAGAACGGGTCCAATAGCTAGTTTAGTATTAATAAGTTTAGCTCAACACTAGTTCCAAAACCGTTCAAAACAATAATATTAGTTCACTAGTTCAATTTAGTACTTTGCACGGTTTTACAATAATATTTTACTATTTTTTTTTGAAAGAGATAATATTTTACTATTTATTTATTAGAAACTAAACAAAACAAATCATTAGATGTGAGATGGAAGAATAAAAAAAAAAACAATAAACATTGTGATATACCATAAGAATAATCTCAATGTTTAAATTACATTAGTGAGATGGAAGAATTAATAAGATTTTAGTATTCGTAATATAAAAGCTACTCTTTTCTTAATAAAAAAAAAGTACTCACTATTTATGTTGTACAGGTTGGAAAAAAAAACCATTTTGATGATATCCTAAATAATATTCAATAATTTTACGTAAAATTTTATGCAATACCACTATATTTTTTAATTTTATTAAATTATTATTGTTGGATATCACCCCCGCAAAAACTTCTCCTTTAGATATAGTAACAAACTTATATCAATAACAAAAAAAAAGAATTTTTTTATATGGTGATGACACGTGTATTTAGGGGATAACTACGGGGATTACTTTAGTATATAAGTATAGATTTTTCAAAATAAAAAAAAATAAAAATAAAAATAAAAGTTTAGCTCAACAAAAATAAATTGATAGTAATGCATCTTAATTAATCTAAACACAAGGATTTTATTGATCTTATTCTATCCTTTCAAAAATGTTTACTAGTAAGTTGAATGCAAACTAGAAAACACTTCAACACTGGTCCAACCAATAGTCAAAGCAATATTGACTCGTGACATTGATTAAGATAATTCTATTAATTAAACTTATAAAATGGATTGGTCAACCTTTGCACAAGTTAATTATAGATTTTGGATAAGGCTAGTTGTAATCATTTGCTTGTTTTCTGGATATTCTGGACAGGATTTTGGATATCATACCAACAAGTTCCTGTTCAAAATCCTAAATTACTGGATTATGTCCAAAAAAAATTTCTCTGTCATCTGCAGTAAATCAAATACAACAACATAAATAAATAGTTTTATCATGAATATATTCATCTTTAAGCTTGTAAGAATTTGCAAGCAACAACGAAACTCGTCGCAGCTATTTTGAGGCATGGAAAGAAATTAAAGGAAGAAACATAGAAAAAGGCGACGACATTATAGCAATAGATTCTCAAATTCTACTATCATAACAACAATTTCAAGACCGGTTGTACACGAACCTGGTCAAGGAAATCTTACTCACCCAAAATGGCTACAAATTATAACAGTTTCTACATAGATCCTGCGAGAGCTCAGAACATAAACTTCAGGTGAGCTACAAAATGTGTATCTGAACAAAAACTACTAATTTGATGTTTAGAATTTTAAGGCATGATGCCTCCCAGAAGCTGAGTTAGTAGTACTCAGGACATGCTGTAGTAAATTAATAAAAAGATTTTATCTTCACTTGCTTGATATATGGAAGAGGGTAGACTTGGAGCGGGGACTATACTGTAACTTCAATCTGCATCTTTCTAACGGCAAATCTATGAGTACGTCTCAGTCCCGTGCTTCCCCAACTTCTGAACATCCTCAGGTGAAAGTATTTTAATATAAGAGACATTGTACACGAATGCCCTGTAAGAGAAAATTACAAGTAGCTTGTTACAAAAATCCAGGAAGGGAAAGAAGCAAATATCTATAACAAGCAGGAGCAGGGGAAAAAAAAAAGTAATTCAACAGATAAAGTGTGAAAAAAATTCCAATAGAATACACAGAATGAAAACAGAACAAGGGCGGCAAGCAAATACCAAAGACGAGGGTGGACAAAGGTATACAGAGACCAAAGAAGAACTCAACAAAAATCATGAATAATATAAAGCATGCAACAAAGAAACCCCGCTTATGGGATTAAGGCTTTGATTGATTGATGCAACAAAGAACAGACTCAACAATACAAGAATAAATGAAGTCAGCAGCAAAATGTGTGTTCATCAAACAACTGGAAACAAAGATTACTTACTCCCATGGATCGTCTCCAAGGAGAAGCACATCGTTCTCCCTGTCGACAAATACAAGCTGCCAGCCTGATCTCAGAGGGTCATCGAGCTTTCCCTCAATTCCAAACATCTGACCCAGCTCCTCGCGCAGCTCATGATAACTGCTGAACCGGGAGATGTCTAACGAACGCCCAACTGATCCAGATTTATACACCTGAAACCAAGAAATACCATTATTACTCCATGATACTATGGATAAATGGCAAAACAGTTATTTCTTTGTGATTTCCAGAGCATGTACCTTGACAAATGTTCTTGTTGGGGTTGACAGGTCACCCTGCCCTTCACTGTGCAACTCAGGGGAGTTGCTATTACAACCATACATTGAGAGTTGAAACCCTGAAGCACCAGATGGTATTGAACACAAATCTGTATCATTTGAAGAAGTACGATAAGTGGTCGGCATTGTCATCGGCAACACCAGTCCAGAAGAATCAAGATTAGCACCAAATACATTGTGATTCTGCACATCTAAGCTACAATTTCCAGTCTCCAACGAAGCCTCTTTCCCGGGGTATGGAGGTAGTGAGACAGCATCCCCAAAGGCATTAGCGGGTGTATACGAATTCAATGATACTAAGGGATTGTGGGAAGTCTGTTCATTTAACATTGTATGATTTACATTCGACATGTCAGACAAATTACTAATCCCTTCAGTACATGTGGACGACATAATGTTTTGTACAGGAGAATGAGTGGATAGCTCAGCATTTGCAGTGCTAGTGTCTGCTTTTCCAAGTGATGATGACATAGTATGTTGCTGCCTGCTTTGCATTCCATTATTCGAAAGTGAAAATGCTTCAGGGCCACATAACTGCTGATTTGCTAGTCCCTCATTATGTTTGAAGTACTCCTGTGGGAGAACACGCTGAGGAAGGTTATCCTTGGAAACTTGGGACTGCCCTTGCATGAACTGTTGGGCAATTGACGGATGAATCATTTGTTGCTGCTGTTGCAACATGGGAAGTTGACTGGTTGATTGCGGGAGGTATTGCATAGGCTGTTGAAATTGCATCATTTGGGGATTTAGAACATCACCACCACCTCTTAAATTTTGAAAATTGGATGACAAAAAGGCTTGATATTGCTGGTTCTGATTGCCAAGTGGAAGCATATTGTCAACTCTTGTCTGCATCCAAGGAAACATTCCAAGGGATTGGAAATTCATGGAATTAAGACCTTGCTCTCCACCTTGTCCTCTCAACCACATTAAGCTGTTCGCAGCATCATCTATATTATCTGCAAGATGAAATTAAACAGATAATTTTGGTAAACATATAACCAAAGCCTTTTCATTTGTCAGTAGATCCTTAGAATTAAGACAACAACCCACGTTAAAACAGGAAGAGATATCATAACCCTAGCAAAAATAATTCCCCCTTCAAGAGAAACAGATATGAGCCATAAAGCCCAAAGATAATTCTAAGGGCAGCAAAGGCAAATTGTTTGGAATTCTGAATATCTATAGGTTATACTTTTCACAATGGTTAATTCAATCCCACATGCCTCATTTCAAAATGTTCAATTGCCCATATCAAGTACAAAGTATCAAGATATCTGTATCCAAAACCTTACATTGCCAGATAAGAAAACATTAAACTGTAAAACTTTGATGCTATTGCATCAATGAGGCTACGATTGACATTATATAAACTTGAGAATTAGCTTCAAGTATACAAATAAAGAACACACACAATACTTGATCTTTTAATTAGCCAATGACCTCTTTAAAAAAATTATTTGCATTTAGTTTCTTTCCCCAGCAGATCTCTGAAGTTTATAAAAAAAAGTCAATTCTATGGCCAAGTTGGGTATACCATACACCTAGTCCTTCCATCCCTTGTTATTTTTGACAATAAGGTAGCAAATAAATTAAGAGAAGAATGAAGAAAGCATCCTCTGCCCCAAATAGGTATTGTGGGGAACGAAATAGGTGTTTTTAAAAAGCAATTTGGTGCATCCATATTCATATCAAGGAAGTGTGAGAGGGACTGAGGGAGTAATAAATTAAGAAACGCTAATTTTGTAAGATTTAATAGGTCCCAAGTCCTACATGAACGTCCAAGGTAATGCATCTTCACTGCCTCACTGGTAAAACATGTGTTTTTCTTTTACAGTTGTCAATACCATTCATAACTTCAAAGATATGTAGGCATGAATGATAATGAAAACTAAAGAAGATATATGCATACTTGTAAATGGAGATACATTAACATAAACATTCAAGTGGAATATTTTCTTCTGCATTATACACAAAATTCAATACTATGTCCTTAAACTATTAGCTTACATCAAACAAGACAAACAGATTACGTAAATTGTGTCTGTCCATTT
Organism: Chenopodium album; assembly: GCF_948465745.1. NCBI lineage: Eukaryota > Viridiplantae > Streptophyta > Magnoliopsida > Caryophyllales > Amaranthaceae > Chenopodium > Chenopodium album. Next base: position 17,014,152 of record NC_137846.1, read on the forward strand.
TCCTTTCTCCCTTCAATTGTAACCAACAGCCTGCCAGCCATTGCTAACTTCTACTAGTATAGTAGTATGCTTTAAATTTGTATAGGTTTCTTGTTGCCACACAAATAATGAAAAAGAGAAAATAACACTAGAAAGAAAGAGTTAAAGGGAAATCAATACTACTACCTGACAATGATGAAGTGCCAGCATGCCAAGGTCTTTTGAGCCTTAATGGAAAAAGAGATGGATACATGGGGAAGGTTGTCAACGGCTCAATCTCCCATAATGACACTCGTGGTTGTCTCTCACCAGCAGTTGATTCATCCCAACCAACCTGCACAAAAACATCGAATTTAAACACGATAAGATAATCTAATACAAGTTGTATGTGAAAGGTAATACCATGTTTAAGAGAGCTTTTGACTTAGAACTAAGTCAATTTTGAGAGTAAGTATGGTAAAGTGGCAGTAGATTTTGAGAACTGTAACAGAAAGGACAGCACAAAGAAAAATCATCTAATAAAATTATGAGGAGAGCTAGATCTATGATAAAGGTTGACAAACACAACTGTAATTCAGGATTTGCATGAACTCTAGATAAGTAGGTTTAGTCGTCTGCCAGACCCATATGCACCCTATTCATTTAAAAGTGATGCTGAAATATAGCAAACAAGGAATAACCCATTTTAACTATCCAACAAAATGTTAATATGTGGAGGCTTTTAGGCATTAGCATGCAACAATCAGTAGAAAACTACTCAGGATATCAATTCCATGAGATGAGCGATTTTGAAAATTTGCAGAATTATGTTTCTCCTCACTCCTCAGTCAAAAGTATTTGAAGTGGACATAAATGGATGGGAAGTAAAAATCTAACAGAAGGTTAAGATGCAGAATATTAACTAATGAATAAAACTGTATATCGATGATACCTTCACAGATCTCCAGTGAGAATTTGGCCAACGAACAGAATCTAAGTCACTAATACCAGTGATGGTACCCATGTATCTGCAAATTATGAGGGTGAAGCAATTAGTATAATGAGCAACACAAACATATACTGAAATGATAGGAGTCAATTTGTCAGTGAAGTAGCCATATGGTTCTACAGATTAGATGACAGAATTTAGATTCACGAATACTTTATAATTGCAGCAGAAAAAACTTCTCCATAAAGACATCATGACATGTTAGCAATTCATAATCACTGTATTGTACGATGAACAAAGAACTTTAGAATGGAGACTGAAGTAAAAAAAAAAAAAAAAAAAAAAAAAAAAAAAGAGATAAGCCGTTACTTGTGCAAGTCATAGAAAGCACAAAGTGCAGAGAAAGAAACTATTCATTTCAAAAACATGTTGAATTGTTGTAAGCATGACCTGGTGACTGTGATTCAGAATGAAGGCAAGTCAGAGGTATTCTAACTTTCTAAGATACCATCAAGGAACTTAATACTTCCTCCGATCTATTTTACTTTATCCAGTTTGACTTTGCCACTGTTCACATACTCTCTTTTTTGACCGTTTTTGAGATACACACACAAGAAAAGATATATGAAACAGGTCAATTATAAAAGAACGGGGGAAGGTGTGTCACAGATGATTGAACGCTAGGTATTCATTCTAGCCATAGATTAATCCACATATATTTATGGGAATAAACAAATGCTATCAGTAATTGGTATGGGGATTCTACCTGCGGACACTTGATTCTTCAGTCTCAAACAGCATACGAAATCGCATCCCCACAGAAACACGTGTGTGATACACAGCTTTAACATATTTTGACAAAGGTATGATGAACTCAGATGGGCTTGCCCTGAAAACAATAAACACGATGAGTTAGAACTTAGAAGGGAAAAGAAAACCAAATAGTCAAAGAAGTCCAAGAAACCAACCATGGAAAACCAAGAGCAAGGAGAACAAGACAATTAGGATAAGGTACTGACCTTGGGTTAAAGAAGACGGTAAAACAACTATTAGTATTAGCAGCATGAGCTGCAGCTGCTAGAAGTCCTATATGCATACTGTCACTTGATAAAACAGATGAAGGCATCACAGTTTGAGGTCGAGTGGCCCGGCGAATTCCCAGAAGCAGTTGGTTCTTCTCATTCCTAAGTTCAGATGTAAATCCATGAGTTCCAGATAAAACTAAGGCATACAACTAATCAACCATGAATTCTCCAAGGGAAAAAAAAAAAGAAAAGAAAATACATTACCATATAAACAGAACAGAATCTCCAGCAACAAGCCTTTTAGCACTGACAAAGACACTCCACCCTGTAGTAAGAAGATGCCTTTTAGGCTGTCCTGCATAAGATAAAGAGTGAATTGTTAAATAAAGATATAACTAGAAGGTCCTACAAATCAGACAAACAGGGTATCAGAATACTGGAAAATCACATACAAACACATTAACACACACACACACACCTTTTATTTTTGGTATGTCATGAGATGAATTAAGCAACAGCAAACACAACTATAATAAGCCCAAATGGAAACAGATACCATATACTAGTATACAATTCAAGCACCAAATAGATGTGCATTCCTGTCCTCCAATCTCGGAGAACATAAGTTAACAAATTACTGAATGTTCTATCAGAAACAGTCTCTCAACTATTTTCTCAAACTAGGTAAAATTATTGAAAGTTCTTCCAGAAACAGTCTCTCAACTATTTTCCCAATAGAGGTAAAAGCAAATACTATCACAATCTTCCAAAACTCTGGCATAGCATTGTGTTGCTTGGCAACGGTTGTTGAACATGTTGCCAAGACTAGCGAACTAAAGGAAGCTAACATAAACATGCATATGGGATGACATAGACATAAAAAATAAAATTTAAAAAAAAATTATGTACATGCTCAGAAAACATCATGGAAAGAAATCCTTCATAGAGAGTTCGTTATATATACTGGACAAGGCATAAGATCCCATGGGATAAGCATGGTAACAAGGAAACAAAGGCAGAATCTGAGGAAAAAAAAAGTTAACTGTTTGCATGTACAATTAGAATCTGAAGCTGTATAGGAGAACAAGACAATGTTTCATTTTTCTAAGTACCAGTTGTATAGGAGAACAAGACTAATCAAGTTATTGATGTACCCAAAGTATTAGCCTATTAGGAGAGAGTTTCATAATCATCTCCCTAAAAACTAAGTGATGACACAAGAAAGAACCTGATTTTGACTGAGAAAAACAGCTTTTGCATGTATAATAAGTTAATAACACTATCATGTCATTTTGAGGCCGGAACTAAATACACATCATTTACCACGACTTCTGCACTATTCCCAAACAACACTTTGACCATATTCTTTTTACTTGTATATAAAAACAAAAGCTTTCAAGTATAAGGTCATTACATTTATGTCTATATATATTTCCAAATATAGATACTATTACTAATGGTCAAAACTGTCCTTTGGCAAAAATGAAAATTAAGATCGTACAACTAAAAAGTATGGAAGATATTCAGCAGCCAATCACCTAACATATACTTAGCATGATTCCACCCATCAATTCAACTAATACAATATGGCTAGACCAGTCGTAATACTGATTCGGCATATATTACCCCTTGCATTAAAAATTGAACCCCAACTTTGAACTCATTCTCACATACACAACAAGTTGAAATAAAAATTAAATTTAAAAAACAAGTTGAAACTTGTGGAAGAAATTCATACTCTGCGAAGATCTGAAAACTTAACCAGATCTTGCCACAAAGAACCCATTGAAAACTATTTGTCCTTAGAGGCATTTATCACAATCAAATTTGGTTCAGCAGAAGTCATTGAAACATGGCTAGATAAGCATCAATATCATTTGTGGATATGTATGAGCCACTCCATACTGGTGATAACTAACACATGAAGCACTCACATATATAATTATAAATTTTCTATTCATATATCAGAGAACCTTCTTATGCCAGGAGCAACCAAAAATAACAGGAATATGACATCTACTTTACAGATATCACAGTTACAAGAAGGGGAGGAGCTGTCTTAGGGCCTAAGGAGGCCTTGTCACTACTTGTACAAGATTATTTTCAATACTACCACTACAGTTTGGGTTTTGCTTCAGTGTTAAGTGTATTTTTGGAATCTCTTATGAACGTAAGGGGTCTAGAGTCTGGTGATCAAATCCTATTAGTAATTAGTTATACCAACACCAACAAGTATTTTTAGCACCTTTATTATTTTTCACTAGCAGCATTTGCTTTTTTTCATAAAACTACTTTTTTTTCTATATTCTTTTTGAAAAAATTGGCCCCAGTTGGAATAATTTTCTGGCTTCATCCCTGGTACAAGTTGACAGTTTTAATCCCACAAGTATAGCCCTAATCTTGGAAAGAAGATACATAGTACTCCTTTTCCAACTTCTTCAGGTCACTATATAGTTGTAGCCCAAGGAAAGAAAAGAATCCCAGATCAACTTCCACAACGAAGATCTTATGCTAGAGCTCCATCATAGATCATGATTACTTGGTTCTACTATCAGTTCAACACCTTGCACCCATACACCACTCTTCCTTCCCACCATTCAGATGCTGAGCACAATGTCTAGCACAACATAGCAATGACTATTGTTTCAGACAGCATAGCAAAACTATGTCAAAAAAAATTTATTCTTACAGATACATGTATGCTAAAGCATAATGAAAGGAAAGAAAAGACTAGATAAGCTACCCAATCAGTATTTCTATACTTCCGAAATTTATTTGATGAATTACAGGGGACAAGAAAGAGGCTATGATCACTTTCCTCTATTACTCTTCCCTTGATTGAAAACAGCAACAATTTTATTAAGACATCAGTTACGGATAGTTGACTTAGGTCATTATTAAGAAATACTGATTGAAATTCTCAAATTTCCTTTTCTTAGGAAAGAAAGAGTTAAAATGAGCTAACAGTTCTCTGCTGATTTTGGCACAGGTTGGTTCAAAAGTACAATACAAGAAGCTCACCGTACATCTTAAATGATAATAATAATTATTAAAATATTAAACTTTCAAGTTATAGACGCTAACTAAAAGCAGAAAGCATATACCTCGAAAAATATGCCTAAACTTCCACTCAACATCATGCAGATCCCTAGCAATCAGCTCTTGAGCAGGTGGCTGCTGAGAATAGTCCTGCAGGATTTTTTAAAAGGAAATTTATAAGATAAAAGAAGGGGACAAAATTAGAACATAATAGGAACCAAAGATGTTACCAGTGGGGGAAAAACTTTCTCAGCTGCACGACGAGGAACAGAAAATCCTCCATGAGTACTTGTGTCACTAGCTGTCAATGTTTTGCAAAAGTAATTGGTGGGCTGCCTGCTAGGGATCCCAAAATCTGCAGGAAGATAAATGTCCTTTTGCTCTTGCTGCACACATGAACCATAAAGAGATTAATGGCTTTGCTAAACAGATGATCAAGCAGATCGTGCAACATTGCAACTCAATCAAATTTAACCATCATAATAGAAGAATTACCGGACTCAATGGCTGTAAAGTCATTTGAGCATAGACTTCATCTGTCTCGACATCAGCCTGAAATCCCAAACATTTAAAACTTCAGTGTAGCTCTTGTTTTACAACTCAGAACTTCTTGCTCCGCCGCAAAGGCAATACATTCTTCATTGACAATATTAAATCGCATAACCAGAGTTAAACATAAAATTCAAGTTCAGGAGTAAAGGACAAACATGCATTGTGACATTGTGAAGTTGGCAGATCAACTGTGCAGGCAAGCTGGGGTAATTCGGTATCTGCCCATCAATATCTCTGTTGGTAGTAGCAGCAACCTAAATTTCAATAACCAAAGTTACAAGCAGCAAACAAATTATCTCAAACACAAAACACACACAAATGGTTGCAGCCACACCTGCTCACTATGACCCTGTGGGAAGTACACAACACGGCTTCCGGCAGTCGGTAGGCACACAAGAGGACCCGCACAAGCATGCCATAGTTCTGAATTCAAACACTTCTTCTCACCCCCTATCACAATCCCATTTAAACACATGATCAATACATATATAATAACAATAATAACACTTTCTATATACCCTAAAAAGATCTCTATGCAAGCATAAAGACATATAAAAATCAGTAAAATCTAATAAAATCACATGAAAACATGCATAAATTTCAGATTAAACTAAAAAAACAAATACAGTAATAAATTGAGAATAGATTATGACAATACCTTCATGACCTTGCTGACCCAAACCTGAAGTTGAAAGCTTCATATCCCACTTAATACTAATCTGGGTAAAAAGCTAACTCAAACAATCTGTACTAATATGCAATAACTTATAATCTCCCACTTCAACATATCCAATAATACAAAACCCTTACTCCCCATAAAAACCCTTTTTCTTCTAATTACAACCACATTCCATTCCTTCATTAGTACACTTCAAATTTCACTACCCTAAAACTACATAAATCCCCCAAATTTGGGTCAAAAACCCCACATTTCACCAAACTAAACCAAACCCACATCAATTTTTTCAAAAACCACTAATTAAACCTCTTTTTACCAAAAACCCACTTCATCAAATAAGTAACAATCACCAAACTATTTCTTCACCTTTTCTTATTAAACAAACAGGGTATTTTATAATATTTATATTTGCCTTGTTAACTAGCTTGATACAATGAAAGCTCGAGTTTCAAGGCATGATGAACTTTAAAACCCCATCAAACAGAAACCAAAAAACTCCCTCTTTTTTTTAATTTTTCTGGGTTTTCCCTAATTTTTTTGGTTTTTTTTATTAATTATTAAACCAAGAACAAGATTATGAAGCAACCACCCGACCAGAAGTCGACCTGAGCAGGCAGTAGTATGAGCAGAGGAGAGAGAAAATTGGGTATGAAGAGGAAGCAGGAAAAGAAAGAGAGAAGAAGAGGAGGATATTTTGGTAGTATTTAATTTTAATTTTATGTAATAATTAACAAAAATAAATAGATTTTCACAATTTCATTTGAAAAAAATGAAGAAGAGAGAGAAAGAAAGAAAGAGAGGGTGCATGTTTATGGAAAAAGGGGAAATCAGAACCGTAGGAAAAGCCGTACGCAGTAAATCGTGACCGTGCGTTGGGTTGCTGATGCTTCCGCACTGATATGACAGCAGGCATGTGCCCCCATCCTTCAGTGGTCGTTGTCAGAATGAGGGTACGGATTTTTGCCCATCAAAATATTATCAAATTATTGAACCCCTCTTCTTCTTAAAGAATAAAGATAGATTGTGTTTAGATGAGTATAATAAAGAGAAAATACACACATAATCAAGGATTGTTTGATTAATCAAATAAGCTCTCTATAGAGTATTTATTTATCGAGTATAAATGTATTCACATGCTCAATTTGGCGGTTAAGGTTTTGTATCTTAAGAGTTGAGAGTTGTTTGTGTATGTTATGGTATTGCCATGTTTCTTGCCGGATTGTTTTGGATGTGGGACATCTGTCGGCGGTTATGCTCAAGGTTTTTTAAGATTTATGAGTATGTGTTTATGGTATTGTCATGTTTCTCGCCGGATTGTTTTGGATGTGGGAAATCTGATCTGTTAGTTGTGGTCAGAGTTTCTTAAGAGTTACGAGTGTCTGTTATTGTAATTTGTCAGAATTAGGCCAGATTACTTGGAGGTGGGACATGTTATGTTATTGTGCCAGTTGTGGTCAGGGTTTGTGTATCAAGAGGTATGAGTGTCAGTTATAATTATTTGTCCGGATTAGATTGAATTACGTTGATGTGGACATGATGTATATTGTGTCAGCTGTGGTCAAGGTTTATATATCTTAAAAGTTATGAGTTACGAGTGTCGTTTATGGTAATCTGTCCGATTTAGATCGAATTACTTTGGATATGGGACATGTTGTATTATGTACGTGCTCATACAAATTAAATTTTGAATTGGATTAAGTCAGGTTGTTATAGGTCAGGGTAGTTTTTAGCACCAGTAATTATGACATGGAACGGATACGAATTCAGCTTGATTCGTATGGGGCTCCATAGGTTGAAGACACTTCTCTTTTAAAGTCCTTCCTACTTGTATTGTGTACAGTATTATTAAAAAAAATTGAAATTAGAATGACAAAAAATAAAGTAATATTTGGTTGAATTGAATGAGTGTATGAAAGAGAAAGAAAGAAAAGATGGTCTTCATTAGTCTAAAGTCTAAACCTTTCCCCTCTCCCCTCCATATTGCATTCTTTTCTTTACTTTTTTTATATTTTCCTTTTATCAATCCCTTTTACTGTTGTCATTTTCAATTTGAAAGCTATCCCAAACCTTCCTTTGTTTTTAAGCATTTTCCCCCTTTATTTCCTAGTAACTAGTACTACATTTTTTTGTCTTTCCATCGTATATTATTTCTAAATTTATATTCTCCTTCACCAGATTCTATAAATCTAAAGAAAGATTATGTTAATGATGATGGGAAAGATTCAATTTAGTGGTATGGTTAATTGTATTTTAAAACTAATGTGTGGTGAGCATGTACGCAACATGAATTTAATCAGACGCTGAAACTTGCATGTTAGATAATTTGAGATTGACAACTAACTTTTACATTTGGCAAATCAATTTGTTAGTAATTTTGTAAATAATTATATTTCAAGTCAATGTCCAGTCATACTTTAGAACTCATATTCATATTTGACACATACTTGCACTGAATTGTGACAAACACATGAAAAAAAAGTATATACTCGCTCCTTCTATTTTTGTAACTGCTCTATTTCTCCGGGCTAAAATATAGTGCCACAAAATTTTAACTAATAATATTTTTTTATTATTAATACTATAACAATAACAAATTAATACTTCATTTGTCCCATATACAACTAAAAGTTTAATTACATGCCACGTGAAACTCTACATCATTAATAATTTTTCATTTCATAACAAATTACCAATTTATAATTTTACATACTACAAAAGTTAGTTGCATGCATGTTTTGTATTGTGTTCTTAGAAATGTCTGGTGAATGTTTACGAAACGAGTATTTAACAAGACACTAAAACTGACGTGTTGCAAACTTTGAGTGGCAGAAAATTTTAACATTTGGCAAACTAATTTGTTGGTGAATCTGTAAACAATTATATCTCTAGTCAAATCTACGATCATAGTTTAGAACCCATATTCATGTCTGACATTTACATGCATAGAAAATTGACAAACACATGAAAGAATTAAACTCCTACAATATTTTTGAATTTGTTGACCCAAATAAGTGTTGTATTTACTATTTAGGAATCACAGAACTCATAATTTTTTAATTTTTTTTTTTGTCTTTTTTTTCTAGTTTAAGTTGTAATCTATGTCTATATCTTTATCTATCTAAACTTATATATTAAAATAGGGTGGCCTACGCGCACGGGAGTAGCTCTTGCGTATAAGGGGGGATTTTTTTGACAGTTGAACAAAAAAAAATAAAAATCTTCTATGACGATTATTTCTGAAAACCCTCTAAAGTTTAACAGTATTGTTCCAAAATTATTATTATACAATATTTGATTGGTTTGCATCTTTCATATCATATTATTTTCCTTTCATTTATTAAGGGACAATTGTTAGTTTAGAACTCTTAGGGGCCGTTTGGTTGGAAGTAATAATCAAAGGGAAAGGGAATGAACAGGCCCCATTTCCTTTTTTGTTGTTTGTTTGTCACTATCAATCATTCCCTTTACCCTCTTTCATTATTGACTTTACCCATTTTTGCTCTAAAATGATTTCCCACCCCCCTAGACTTTTCCATTCCCTTTCCCTAGCCACCAAACCCACCACCATACCCACCCCAGCTAGCAACCTTCTACAGCACAACCACCACCCAGGCACCTCGCCACCCCTCCCCCAGCCAACGTCGCCCCTCCGCCGACAAGTGTCACCCCTACCACAACCATTTTCACAATCACATCTCCCTCAGAAACCTTCCCCCGTCCGTCGTCGGACCTTGTCGGCCATCCCCCGACCATCGCCGGCTCTCGGCGCACCTCCCACACCCTTCGCCGGAACACATTGCACCTCCCCCACCTATCCCTTCCCCTCGAAAACATCTCCCCTCCTCGAAAAAACTTCCCCCCACCCTCGAATAACCCTAAAAAACCCTCCCCCTTCCCTTAAAACCGTCGACCGCCCCTCCCCCCACCCTCGAAACCCTAGCGGCTAGGGTTTTGAGTGTGGGGGGGAGGGGTGGACGACGGTTTTAAGGGGAGGGGAGGTTTTTTTAGGGTTATACGTGGGTGGGGGAAAGTTTTTCGGGTAAATAAATGGCGGTGAGGGTCGGAGGAGTGAGGGTGAGGGGCGGCGAGAGTCGGGGGAGGGGGGAGTTCCGAGGAGGTGGTGGTTTGGCTGTAAGGTGGCTGGGAAATGAAGAAAAGGAGTGTTGCTATGGTGGATGTGGTGGTGCTGTGGTGAAGGTGATTCCCTTGTGTTTTTTATAAAACAAACAACATGCTAAATGGAAGAGATTCATTCCATTCTCTTTGATACCCTTTCTCCATTTCATTATGATTCCACTCTGCGAACCAAACGGCCCCTTAATTGATTTGCATGTTTCAATAATACTTCGTATAATATTTCTAGTGTGGTGTTCTTTAGATGATTTTTTTGTGAGCTTATGTCATACGGAGTAATAATATGTGAAATGTTATAGCTAAAAACTTAATGATGTAAGTTCTTTAATGTGCTGCTATCATCTAATATATATATCTAATAATAAAGAAATAAGAACGCACTTGGTTACATTTTCCCTTCACTTTCCTTCCCAACTTAAATCAATACCACTTTTTTTTTTCTATCATCGACTTCCCTTGATTTTAGGATTTTAAGTTTTTTATACTTCTTGATAACATCTGCTCAAATATAACTATTGTATTTAATATGAATCCCATCACAATTCAATGACGTTTATATGCCATCAAACAAAATTATCATCATAAACCAAGCATGATTAAAAAGGTTTAGAAAAGGATTGATATGAAACGCTCAAACGCCCACATTGGCCCTTGGTTTACAAAAACACCGATCACCTTTACGACCTTACCTTATTAATTATGTGTTACAATTGTAAATAGACAGATCAATTAATATGAGTTGCTAAAATGCTAATTTTTCAAGCAATAAAAAATAACCTCATCAAACACAGTAGGTAAATTCATTCGCATTCCCACAAAAGAATTAGTTTAATAAGCTAATGAAATACAGTAGGATTTAACGTACTTTGTATTATTGTTCACCATATTTGACTAAATTACGAAATTAGTTTTGGTTAGCTTACATAAGTAGCATTAAAACGGCAAATTAGCTGAATAGTGAAACATAATTAAAGACATCACTAATATTGTTTATCAAATTCCCGTAAATTACTAAAATAAATCTTGATTAGTTTACACAATAAGCAGGAAAACTATACAGCATAGTGTTTTAGGACTTAACTAGTTGATGATATCTATAAATAAACTAAAGGAACAACCGCTATCATCATATTGTCCACGTTGCAGCTTTATAAGAAAAATTTTCCCGCCTAAATAAAAATCTGACGTCATTATATTTTCTTTGGTTTCAAATTTTAAATTTAATTTCTCCTCCTCTCAATTTATCTATAATCTTTAATTTATTTATTTTTCTTCTATCACCAACTATTGGTATCTAATACATCTTTCCCTTATGCTTCATCGAACAAAATACTTTTTTTTTTGAACGGAAAAAATACTTTGATGTATATATTTTTTCTATTTTCCTTTATATATTAAAAGTTTAAAATCATTTTTTATTTGCTTAATTAAAATCGTATATTAAAAATCTAACTTTTGTGTATGTGCTTAAATTTTCATATTCGATTTGTTCTTTTCAAAATTAATTTTATAAAATTAGCATTTACAACTAATGGTTATGTCTCAATAATTTTTCTGATACGTAAGAATACATAAAATATATACTCTATATTTTAAAGAAATCCGTGCATTGCACGGGACTAATCTAGTTATTAATTAATCAAATTCCCCTACATTGCTAAAAAATAATTTATTTAAATGTTTTACATAATTCAAATTAACACTAACCTAGGGGCGTTGGTATGCACCATAGCTCGTTGTGCATGGAGAACATCGGTACTCAAGTCTCAAGCCTAAATTAGTTGGCTTCAATGGCGCCTCGTTGTAGGCAATTCAATCAGAAGAGAAATGGGTTAATCTTGACTGAATTATTTTGATAAAACTTTCAAATAAACAGTATCTTGGTAATTTAGAGTAAGAAAAGGTAGTGGTGATGAAGGGATTGCAAGGAACCTTTTTTTTTTTTGAAGGAAGCAAGGGATCTAATTATGGAGAGGGCACTAAATTAAAAGCTTTGAATATTTTTATTGGTTTTATATCTAAAAAAAGAAATAAGGAAACTACACCTACTTGTGAAAACAAAGAGAATAATAAAAACAAATGCAATTAATGATCACAGATATACATACATATTTGCCCAAGTTTTTTTAAAACACATTTTTGAGGGTATAGTTGGTAACACATTATTTCTAAGATTATTTTATATTTTTTATAAGGTAGGGATACCTTTTTATTTTATTTTTTTAAAAAAAAGTATTATGGGCCCACGTGAGACTCTCTGTCATTACTTATTTCTCATTCCATACCATCAATCTATACTTTAATATCTATTAAAAAAAAACGTTCTTAAAACGGAATGTGACACCCTTCACGTGTATTAGAAATATGAATTAGCATTCTTACCATCTTTGTTATCTTTTAATTAAATTTCATTTCAATTAAAATATTATAAATACTTTATATAAAACATCAACTTGAGAACATTTATATATTTTCATTAGTTGTTATTGTTCAATTTCTTTTAATATATATATATATATATATATATATATATATATATATATATATATATATTTTATAGCTCAAATAATATTTATTGACATTTAAATTAAAACCCGGTGCATCATTCTGGTCACACACTAGCTACATTAAAAGATTAGTTGCATGTTTTGTGCTTTTAGAGATGTGTGGTAAGTATGTACGCAACGTGGACTTGCTCAGATGCTGAAACTGATGCATGTGTCAAATTTTTTGAGATGGACAGCTAATTTTAACACTTGGCAAATCAATTTGTTGGTAATTCTGTAAACAGTTATATCTCCCGTCAATCTTCAACCATACTTTAGAACCCATATTCATGTTTGACAAATACATATTTAAAAAATGACATACACATGCAAAAGTCTTATAATGTTGTGCATTTATTGACCTATATGGGAATGTATTTAGGTGTGACACAATTCATATCTATACTTACAATTGCACCATACAAAATTTGTTTTCTTGGTTTAGTTTTTTTAGATTGTAATATATATCTATATCAATACTTTACTATTATGTATTAAAAAGTTATTTTTAAGAAAGTTTAAGTGTCATGTGACATTCTCCATCATTAATCATTTTTTATTCCAAATCACCAATTTATATTCAAAGGTTTAGTTGCTTGTTTTGTGTTATTAGAAATGTGTGGTGAGTATGTATAAAATGTCACAAACACTGCAACTGATGTGTCCGAGACTTTGAGATAAGTGGCAAATTTTTACATTTGGCAAACCTTATTGTTGGTTGTTTCTGTAAGCAGTTATATTTCTAGTCAAATCTTCGGTCACCATTTTGACCCATATATACATGCCAAAAAAAAGAAGAAGGTAGACACATGAATAAGTTATACTCCTATAATTGTTTGCAATTGTTGACCTAAACATGAGTTGTATATTTAGAGATGACACAATCCATATTTCTTTTTAATGCACTATTCAAAAAAATTATTATTTTCTTTAGTTGTTTTCTATTATTATTATTATTATTATTATTATTATTATTAAAGCTTTTCAAAGAATGCATGTTTAGGTGCCACACTGCCATTATTTATTATTTCCTACCATTAATTTACATTCATAGGTTGATTATATTTCATCTTTTGTGCTCTTAGAAATGTGTGGTGAATGACACTAAAATTATTGTGTCACATACTTTAAGATAGGCCGACATCAAATTTAACATTTGACAAACCATTTTGGTAGTGCTTATGTATACAATTATCTCTAGTCAAATTTTGGTCATAGTTTAGAATCCATATCCAAGTCTGGCATAATACATGCATAGAAATATGGGAGACATATGAAAAAATTAAAGGAAAATTTGAAAAATGCCGCCATCTATATAATAGTCAATTTTTACATTACCACCTCAAGTTTTTTTTTTTTTTTTTTTTTTTATTGTATCATACCACCTATTTTTGTTCAAACGCTAAAAACTACCACTATTTTTCTACATGACGTCATGTTGGATCCCACTAACGGCTTCCTTTTCATTTTCCCTCTCTCTTCTCTCGATTTCCCTTGTTCTTCCCTCTTTCTATCTCTTCTTTTTACGAATTTGAATTCATTTCTCGCATTTTCGCAATTTAGGGTATTAAATTCTGTAATTACAACTTTAACGAATTAACAATTCAAAATCAAGGGAAAAATCATGTGTAGTTAGGGTTAGTGAAATCAAGTTGGGATTTTTCTCAATTCAGATTAGGATTTTACGAATTAATTAATTGGATGAATAATTGAACAATAATATAAGAAACTTTTCCACACAATTAAAACATGAAATTGGGGCGAAAACACTAACATGGTAGTGGTGATTACTCATTAAGATGATCATGTTCATATGCAAACCCTAATTTGGCTTGCTGACTTTCAACACCAGCATCCAATTCTAGCTAGGTCCCCCCTCTACAATGCAGTTGATTTGGCTTGTCAATTGGTTCCCCCACTGCGCATTTACTTAGAGAAAGTACCGCACAAACTCGATTTTTAGAAAGAAAGGAGAGAGATGAAAAGAGGAGTGTTGAATGTAGGATTATTTTTCATTCAATTTGGGTGGGTGCAGTGAGAGTAGAGTAATGGGTGTTAAAGAGGAGAGAGAAGAGATAGAAAGAGGGAAGAACATGGGAAATCGAGAGAAGAGAGGAAAAGAGAGGGAAAATGAAAAGTGGGACCCAACATGATGTTATGTAGAAAAGTGGTGGTAGTTTTTAGCGTTTTGAACAAAACTAGGTGGTATGATACAATAAAAAAACTTGAGGTGGTAATGTAAAAATTTACTATAGATGGTGGTATTTTTCTTTTTCAAAAATAAATTTCTATAACATTTTTGTATGTATATTTTCAAACCAAACAAGGGTTGTATTTAGAAATGCCACAATACATATATACCATACAACTAGTTTTTGGCCCGGGCGATGTCCCGGGTCATTGTTTGTATATTAAAAATTATAACAAAATAAAGTGAAATATATTGGTGGTTTTATAAAAATAATATCATTTGTTAAATTTTGTAAATATAACATCAAAACTAATTATTTAGTATGCAGTAATCTAAATGTTATATTGTATCAGTTTGTTGTAATTGTTGAAGGGATTTTTTTTATTAATCAGCTGTCATAATTAATAAATTCCTTTGAGTAAATATATTCTGTGGTAAAAAGAAAAAAACTTGTAAAATTGTTATTCATTTTTAGGTTACATATTTTAATTAACATCTATATGAATTATGGTTGAGTAACTGAAAGAAATGAAAATAAATTTGTAATCATATTATTGTTAAAATATCCACATATAAGTTCACAATTATAATTTTAGAATTTATGAACATAAATAACTCTTTTTATAATACAACTTTATTATCATATAAGATATGTCATTGGAGTGGTAATCAAAGTTCAATTTTGATGAATATAAATGTTATGGCTTATGGGTTCAAATATTAATTAATGCTAACAAATAATAAATTTTTGTGAGGAAACATTGGTAATTAATATAGGTGACATGGAAACACATGACAAGATGGGCAACACATGGCAAGATGGGCAACACATGGCAAGATTGCAACCCTTGCCATGAGTTTTAATATATATATTGGTCTTTTTCTTTCTTTTTTTGTCTTTCTCTAGTTTAATTTGTAATCTATGTTCAAAATTATATCTATATCTATAATTATATATTAGAAAGAAGTTTGCTAAAGAAGTTTACATATATGCTACTTGACACCCTCCATAATTAATTATTTATCATTTCAAATTACCAATTTGCATTCAAACGTTAGTTGCATGTTTTGTGCTTGGGAATGTGTAGTGAGTGTTTATGCAACGTATATTTAACCAGACACTAAAACTGACGTATGATAAACTTTGAGATAGGCAACAAGTTTTTACATTTGGCAAACCGATTTATTGAATTGGTGCTTCTGTAAACAATTATATCTCTACCTAGTCAAATTTTCGGTCATAGTTTAGAATCTATATTCTTGTCCGAGTGGCTAACATCGTATGCATGCATATAAACATGGCTCACAAAAAAAATTAAAAAAAAAAATTATACCCCTACTTTGTTTTTACATTTATTAACCCAAATAGGGGTTCGATTTAGGGATGACACTTTCCATATATATTTTTATAAATGCACCATAATTTTTTTTTCTAGTTTATAATCTATATTTATATCCATGTGTATATTTAGAACCAAGTTATAATGAGAATCAAGGCTAAAATAAGAATTAGGAACTAATCTAGGCCGTTAGATTATGTTGATCGGACGGCTCACATGCTTCTCGTATCATTAATGGCATTTTTTAATATTGTGTCTATATAATACGAAGTATTAAATAAAGTTTTCTAAAAAGTGTAGGTGTCATGTACATATGGCGCTCTCATTCATTCATTCATACATTATTTCTCATTCCACATCATCAATTTACATTCAAAGGTTAGTTGCATGTTTTGTTCAAACACTAAAATAGACATGTCAGGGACTTAGATAGGTAGCAATTTTTAACACTTGACAAACCAATTTTTTGGTACTTCTGCAAACAATTATATCTTCGGTAATAGTTTAAAACCCATGTTGGTGTCTAATGTATATATGCATAAACAAGACACATCTAAAAAAACTAAAAGGGTTTTTCTAAGCTATGCCCCCCAACTTCTTCGGTTTCCAAGCTGTACCCAAGCTTTTTCAAAGTTATAAGCTGTGTCCTCCACCTCACGATATTTTATTAACAATACCTTTTGACACTCATATCCGTTAACGAAAGTTAAGTTATTTTATCAACAATGGTGTCGTGACATTATTAATTTGACACGTGTCCCGTTCTAATTGGTTTAACACTTTAAAAAAAATTTAAAAATCAGAAAATAAAATAATATAAAAAAGGTTATTGTTAACGTCAAAGGTTATTGTTAATAAAAATTAGTGAGGTTGAGGACACAACTTAGACATTTAAAAAAGCATGGACACAGCTTAGAAAACGAAGAAGTTTGGAGGTATTTAAACAGGAGTTACAACATTTAAACTTTTTACCTGTTCACTACTTCACTTCCACTAAGGGGGGGAAAGTAACATTTCTAATTATTCTATCTATCATCCTTAAAATAGGATCTTTAGTCTAGTTTTTTTTAATCAAGAAATTGGTCTATCCACTCACCTAACCTCAGAGCTTACCCCCTCATGCGTATGTGATCCCTAGCTAGTATGGTGGGATCAAGAGATGATGAGCTCCTAACCACATGACTTCTTTTCACACTTCCATCTAAGTCAACATTAACTCATCGAGTGGAAATTAGGTACTATATATTCTAGCCTCTTAACAACCATCACCACCCCCTATATGGTAGGGAATGGATAAACATCAACCATGTAAGATACTCTTGTGCACCTAGTAAAATATAGTGAATGTGAGAGTAAAGTAGTATACTGTAATATATAAAACAAATTTAAAGAACAGCTGGTATTACAGTTTTCACAATACTAGATTTCTATTACATTTGTTAGGTGTTTATAAGACTAAATACAAATTAACTTAAAATAAATAAATTTTTAATCATATATTTGATGTCTGATACTTGCAAATTTGCAAATACTACCTCCGTTAATTATTAATTACAACTTTGTGTTATTATTTTGTATAAATTTATAACTGCTAAACATACGTAGTATTTGATGTGGGGGGATTATTCTGCGTGGCTGGCCATAAAGTGTGGCCAGGGTTACTCGAGTTACTCGGTCAGGGGTTACTCGAGTTACTGTTGACTAAGTAACCCTTAAGGTAACTCTTGACCGAGTAACCTCTCAAGTACACCCTAACCGAGAGTAACCTCTAACTAAGTAACTTTTGACCAAACCCCTCAAGTAACCTCTTACCGAATCCCTTAAGTAATCCTTGACGACACAATATATCCAACCACGTATAAAAATTTGCCTTTGAGGTGTCGTAAAGGGTGAGGGGTGGCTGTTGGAAAACAACAGACGGATCAGTAGAATTCCATCTCTCCAGGTTAAGTATGGGACCCACAAAAGCTACTAAGAAAAAAAAAAAAAGCTAAACAAATTAAAGCCACAAGAAACAAGAAAGAATAAGAGAATGAAACAACCAATCACCATGCTTCATTAAGATCCAAATTGATAATGATGTTTAGTTACTCCTTAATAAATTATGCTTAACAATGTTAAAAACACAAGGACTATATTAATGATTGATTACTAAAGTTAAAGATCATATAATTAATGAACCACAAAATTATTACACCTTCCACTTCATAAACCAGGTATT
This sequence comes from Chenopodium album, assembly GCF_948465745.1. Classification (NCBI taxonomy): domain Eukaryota; kingdom Viridiplantae; phylum Streptophyta; class Magnoliopsida; order Caryophyllales; family Amaranthaceae; genus Chenopodium; species Chenopodium album. The sequence continues at coordinate 17,032,786 of NC_137846.1, forward strand.
AGGAAACATCATATATTATGATTTATTATTACACCTGCATTTATATAGTATTCATCGTATCATATATACTATCTCATCTTCTCAAACCCTAAAAACAAACAAACTCGAGATCGAACCGCCGAAATGATTAATCTTAAACATACTTGATGCCCTACAGTTAGTACCAGAAATCTCCTGGTTTAAAACAATGACAATTAAGTTGAAACCCCATCATTTTAAACCAATCATACTGTCCAAATTTAGTAAAAAAAATAAATAAAGAAGAAATGTCAACCAACAATGATAATAATATAAGCAAAAGGTTTTAGCATGATAATATTATTAGACAGAAGAAGAAAAAAAGACAAGGTTATGTTATGTCAAAGGAAGTCATGTAATAATTAAAGGTTATATATACAATATATATGGTATAAAACTATATAATATAATATGTTACAAATTAAGTATATAATCATGCATGATTATATATGATTAATGAATAGAGAGTAAGTAGTAGTGCCAAAAAAAAAATGAAAAAAAAAAATGGGAAGCTTTTGTGTCCCCAAGGAAGCATGCTGAAACAAAGATACAGTTGGATGGACTGATGATGTATGATGCTTCCTCCGACAGAGAATGTCTCAAAGTTCAAAGGTTGCCTTTATATACATGATTTAGGACCACTGTTACTGCCCTGGTGCAAAAGAAAAATTATACCTTAAAAGACACATAAATAGAAAGATAGAGAGAGAAATTTAAAGGAGGATGAAAGAGCCATTGGATAACAAGATTAGAAAAAGAGATTACACTTGCTCTACAAGGAGATTATAGTATTATTTACAACCAATCTGAATTAGGTTCGATTTTGAGTTATTTTCAGATGATGAGTCATATGTACAAGTCGATTTTCGTTGGTGTTTTGGGTTTATTTTGAGTTTGAATTGTCAAATAGTAATTTTACAATTCGGTTGATTTTGATTGGAATGATGGTTTGGTCAATTTTTGGTCTTGTAGTCAATTATTCAATTATAACTCATTTTTGCCTTAAGGTGTATTGTGAATCAAGTTTGGGTCGTTTCATGGTTGCTAAAATCAAATTGTGTCAAACTCAAGTTGTATAGGTTTAATTTATTCAATTCAAGCAAATTAATTTCAACAACTTATCCGTCAAAAAAAAAAAAAAAATCAACTTAAAACCAACTAATTTCATGTAATAATTCAAGATAGTGCACATTCTTTCCAGTCAAGTCTATATATATAACACTTAACAATAATCTTTAAATATTTTTCTACAAAAATTAAAAAGAGATTGCATTATTTGTAACATCAAAATATTAATGAGATGATAAAGAAAGACAAAAAAAATGTTGAAAGAAGGACCCTCGAAGGTTGATAATATCTACTATTAATGACTAAATGGCCTACATGGCCCTATATTTATTGGCTTTTGGGGTTTCTTTCCTTTCTTTTCTTCAAGTGCCCACTCTAATAACCTGTACCTGCCAATACAGTACCACACGGCTTCACTTTTTTCCTCCTTTATTTTCCCTTTTTTTTCTTTTCTTTGAAAAATTTGTATTAGTCCTAAATTATTATACTTTCTCTGTTTCAATATAAATACATCAGTTCGCGTATTTAACTTTTTTTTTTTACAAAATACAAGACATTTTAGAATATCTTTAGGCATACTGTCAACACCTTAACCTTTTTATACTACTTTCATGTATTATTATTTGCAATAAAGAGATTTTGTATCAAATATAAAATATATCTTTAATTCTTTATCCCTTAAAAAAAATAAAACATGCCTTTTTTTATAAGTAATAACACATGGAGATAATATTATACTTTGTTATAATTACTTCGTAGTAGATATCGGGTGTGTTTGGTAAACAACTTATTTGAGCAAAATTAGCTTATTTGACCAACATTAGCTTATTGACTATTAAATAAGCTTCCCATTTAAGGTGTGATGGGAAGCTTATTAAAAGAGCTTATTCCACTAAATAAGCTCTTTTAGAAAAAGCTTTTTCAAATAGTTTATTGATTAATATATGGTGAAATGACACTTATACCCCCATTTAATTCAAAATCCTGCCTAAATTACCTATCCCACAATTAGTTTATTGGTCATTTCACATACTCAAACAACTTTAAGCTATCAGCTATTTACTAAACACTTTTATACAATCAGCTAATAAAATAAGTTAGTCAAATCAGTTAATACAATCAGCTAACTTAATCAGATTCAGCTTTCAGCTATTCACCAAACACGGCCATTATTGGTCAAAAATGTGTATTCGTATTAAATTAATGCATTTACTTTAAACGGAGGTACTTGTATATTATGAGGAAAAAAAAAGTCATTAGTAATATTGAAAAAAAAAGAAAAGAAAAAAAAATAGGCATGAGTTATAATTGCACTCTAAACAGTCGTTTTCATTCAAGTAAAAGGAGATTCCATGACAAAGATGTGTTACATGCTCTGACAAACTACTGCTACCAATTACACCACCATTATTTTCCCCTACTCACTCATACTCATAGGGGCACCCATTTTCGTCTTTCTGATTTCTCAAGATATAAAGTTTTTGCATTTTCTAGATTTCTTTGATTGAATTGTGTTCTTCACGTAACCTTCTTAATAGATCCCATTTTTCAGAGATTTTAGGGTCATGTTATATATTGACCCTTAGGAATGACCCTTATAAAATAAACCGACTCATCAATTTAACATGTTTGTAATTCTCTAAGGACCTGTTCTGATTTACAGAACAGAACTGAGCTGAACTGAATTGTTTATGAGAGACGGAAATTAAGAACTGAAGTGAAATTAAGCTGAATAGAATAGGCCCTAAAATACAAAATATATTTACCGTAACAGTAAGTTTAGGTAAGTTTTATAAGACGAGTATTTCTGGTACTCTGTATTTCTTTTGTTACAAGACTCCACATAGGTTTCCAAATTCCAATCCATATAAATTGCCGAGAATACCCTCGATCAAGGTCCATCTCTGTCAGGAGGGGGTAGATTGACATTATGGACATCAGTAGGACATGAAAAAATAGCAGTGATTTTAGAAGGTACGGAACACCACACGTCCACAGTTGATGTCTTCATGGCTTATCCTCAGGATCTGCTTTTTCTCCATAGCAAGAAATAAGTAATTGGCCATCTCCAAATCTTGTTGGTGTCTTTAATTTGGGATATTTGGTACTCTGGTACATGACAATCTCATCAGCCACTCTGTACCTACTTCACTAGTTAGATCTGTGGCAAGATTTTCATCACCCAAACTTAATCCCATTTGACAGTACACGGTTTTGACTCGAACATAACTGGACCTGATTTAAAAGCTAAGATAAGCAATAATGATTGATTTATCATACCCAGTAATAAGCTACTTCTACTTCACTATAGATCCAAGAAGTTGACCCGTACTTAATTTGACCTACGCCACTCATTTGCCACTTCCAAAGTGATTAGCAAAATAGCAAGTGCAGATATTGTCCTTTGAAAGTCATAATTTCTGAATTCTGAAGAGAACCAGAGATTATAATCGTTTGATTTGTCACAGGTACCTAAGGCAATTAAACATCAACAAAAAAAAGATTGTACATTTATATAACAAGCCAATTTTCAAGAGCTTCAAATTTTTTGAACATAAATACACCAACAGAGGTGAACACTGAATTCCACCTGTTTATAAGCATAAAGTATTTTGTTCCGGAATAATCTGTAGAATTTGTACCACTTAAATTTTATTTTTAGGAGACCATCCTTAACGAATCAGTGCAAAACTGTACTGAATTGCAAACTATCACAACAAGTGAACCAAATTACCAAACGAACACCATTCATTGAAGAAAAAAGTAAAAAGTTCATGGTATGGTCCATTTAACCAGCCATACCCCATGTAAGTCTATCACTAAAACCAATAGATCTTATATCCAACAAATTCGAGGGAAGAAAAAAAGTACAACTACAGTAGATCATGTTATGTTTCAGCCTAAAATAGAAAAAGATGTGGATAAGCACATGCAAGTTTATGATCTAACTATTTTTTCCATTGTAAGTTTTGAGCAAATCTTCTGCTTCATGACAACAACAGGCCACTCAACCTATACATTTGCTTGTAAATCAATCCAGAAATTGACTAATCGCCTATACAACCAAGCAAGACATCTAGTAGAAAGGGTTTGCCGGAAATTCTGCTGATACATTATACATAGCAGAACAGACGGTATAAGAACTTTCACGAGTAAACCGACCTATATTTCACATAAATGGTAAAGCCCGAGCAGGACCTGTCTTAGTATACCCACCCGGGTCAGGGCCTTTTGAAGGGGCCCCACCTCGTTGACAGCTCAACTGACTGCCCATGGCCCACCTAATTCAGAATCAATCCACCCGATTCTGTATCTGCCTAGAGACAGCTACACAAGTAGTAAAGAACAGATTGATTTTACTATTTTGACAACAAAAATTTGACCAGTAGCAATCTTCTGTTCAGGGTATCTTCCTCTATAGCTGTTTACATCTAAGTGTCTAAGCCAGATGAATATCAGTTGCCATCATACGCTCAATATCAAATAAAAGTTTGAACATGCCTCAGCCAGAAAATGGAACAGGAGTTTTACCATGATACTTCACACCAATCAGTATCCAATTGCAGCACAAAACTGCCTACCATCCACTCAAGCAGCTGCCCAGACAATGCTGCTCGAATAACCAAACTCTTCACCTAATTATCTAGACAATTTGGTCCCGTTATTCAACATTGTGTCATAACTATGGATACAGACACTTCAATTTGGACTAACATCGCCCCATTACTTCCATAAAAAACCAGAGTCTGAAGCCAGAACACGAACTTCTTCAGTTCGGCTATGCTCTTTTCACCAGAAAACCCCATACACGTCTTAAGCTGAACTTGATAGACCTTATTTGAACTTATCTAAACATACAAACCCAAATGCTAACAAAGCCTACCATAGACCTAATTTGAACTTATCTAAACATACCAACCCAAATGCTAACAAAGCACACCATATTTGTATTATACTTTAAAAGACCTTTACTTTGTACTACTGTATAAAATGATTCAAAATTATACAACCTTACCTAAACATATGTGAGCTAATTATCCCTGATTTGAACTTTTTGAAGCTGATCCAAACTTATTAGACCTGAAACCTATTGCTCAGCTTATTATAGCCTAAGTAACATAGACAAGATGACAGATTTTAAGCTCTAACCAAGCTTTTTCCAACTTGATATCCAACTTCAGTTCTGATGATTTTCACCCTTGACAAACCAGCTTTGTACAAATACCAACTAACCCCATAGCCATTCATCTTAATGGACCACAATTATTTCTAGAGGGCCAATTTACTCTAGCAGCAGGTGTCTTCAATAATGAACCCTTTTTCCATTGGCCACATGACCACATACAATCAGAGGAAAAGCTCTACACTGCTTTAAAAAATTCAATAACACATCTTCGCCTATTTAAGCCATGGGTAAGTTGGTTACATCTCTTCCTACTGAAAACGTGTTGTTGCTCATATTATCTCTTCCAGTCCATTTTCCATACTACTCTTCCATACAGTAATTAACTTATCAAGTGTGACAAAAATTTTAATTTTGTTCTCATCATTCAATTTATTTCCTTGCTTTGCTATCTCTTAATATAAATTTTCTGTAACGAGACTTCCTTTTTACACCCAACATGTACACTTTATCACCTCAAACCAATGTTGCTAACAGATTCCTTTAAAATATTCAAATTAGAAAAATTGCCTCATATAGAGCATGACATAAAAAAGATACTATGCATAATTCTTATTATGTATGCAAGACAGCACAAATTATTTCTTGCCAGCTATAAAAATAATACCATTACATGCTTAGTTGTCTGGCAAAATCAATAGACATTTAATGCTATCCCCAAAGTGCTTCTAACAAGCATTCTGATTACTTCATATGATCTTTCCTCAGTCTATTAATATGGTAAATGTGAACCCGAAGATCATCGGGTTCTATTTACTTAGGGAATCCTTCATTACTGTTCTTCCTACTACAACTTTTTTACAGTAGGTATCAATTTATCAGAAAGCATATCAGGCTACCCTAGCATATCAATCCTTCCCTTGACTTCATATGAAAATCAAAACTTTACAAAGATTAATGTATGGTACTATACAACAAGCCAAAGGTTCTTGTCAGTTGTTTCTGTATATGCTGTTCTTTTGAATTCTCTCCCTCTCCTTCGTTTTTCTTCCTTCTCTTTGTTTCACCAAGATCCATCATCCATCCCCTATCTCCATCTCACTATTTACCTTAATTCCCCTACTTCCATTTCAAATCCTCAGTTCTTTTTTGAGTTTTATAATTTAGGTTACCGGATTCATTAACAACCAAGTCTATCTACATCCATATTGGTGATGCCATTTGTCCACAATAAAGCATAGTAGTAAACAGTATCTTTGTTTTTTGCATTTTAATTTTTTTTTTTTTGGTGCTCACGAGGGGCAAAGCCCCATTTTTGCATTTTAATCATAGAATTAATAAGTATCTTTGCCTATGAATATCATATAAATCATTCACAAGAATTAATAAACAAAGGAAAGAAATAAGAAAAAGTGGGACGTCCCTTTCATTTCTTGTAAACTAATATCGTACATTCAATCAGTTAAGAACAAGAAGATCCACATAAACGAACAAAGACAGGAGAAAGAGTATTACAAGTCATGTTGGCTCTTCCACTTGGAGTGCTGCAAAATTGCCTAGCCTTCTGCTTGAAGGACGGTCGTTAGAAGCCACAAAACCATGAGACAAATGCACATGGTTTATAAACATAATAAATCAGGAGACTCTCCCATCAGCAACATTTGATCGAAGATTTCTTCTAGTAGGGCGATTTTTCCCCTTCATGTAACTTGAATTCCAATCTCCTCCATCCTGAGCATAGTAATCCATAGGATAATCACCTCCATGATCAACCCCACCTTTGTTATTTTCATTATCACAACCACAACTCCCCCCATTTCTCCCACAATCAACACCAACAACACTATCATCTCTCTCCCACCAACCACGAATCAAGCCAAGCGCAATCTCAGCCTCAAACGGATTCAACAAAGGCCTATGGAAAGCCTCACCCCAATCAATCGATAATCGAGGACAAGCAATTTGAATCCAAGCATCAATCGAGTCCTCAAACAACTCAATCCTAGAAGGTGATATTTCCGACATTAAAACAACGGTCCATGACATCCCTTTCTCCTCCATCTTCCTCTCCAACCTCTCAAGACTCTTCGGGTTCCCCTGCCTCCCAAGTGTCCCCAACACAACTCCCCAATTCTTAGCCTCTTTCGCCTTCAAAACCGCCCTCATTCTCGAATCCTTCATCCCCTTATGATCATACTCCTCCAAAAACAACCTCCCCAAATAGGGATCATATCGAAACGCCTTAACCCCGGGATTCGCAATCATAAACGCCTCTAAATGAAACCTCCCATCAGCAACAAACACAATCACCAAATCTCCATCATCCCCACCAACCCCAACACCCCCAAAATCCTTCATTGAAACCTTAGGTGCAGTACACCCCAAAACCTCCCCAGCAGACAACGGTTTCGATTGCGGAACCAAAACCCTAAACCCTAATCTCTCAAGCTCAACCTTAACCCCCCTAATTGCCCCAGCAAACTGAATAGTCCCAGCAACAGCCAAATTCCTACTACCCAATTCATTCAATTCAATCGTCTTAACAAGTTTCGAAACATCAATCCCAATTTCAACAAAAACATACAAACAAGGGATTACCGTATTATCCACCGGAACAAGACAGCTATGTCCGTAATGAATGAGGAGATCAGCGCCAAGCGCAGCAGCAGAGAGGTCGTCGACGCAACAAGCGCCGTAAGTGACGTCAGCAAGGACGAAGACGTCGGAAGCAGAAGCGAAGGTGCGGAAGATGTCGGAGAGAGAGAGGGAGTACATGAGCAACCCTTCGGGAAGTTGGAGCGCGATGCGCGGTGAAGGGGAGGAGAGAGAGAGGATTCGATGGACGGATTTGTGGATTTCGAAGTTGTAATTGGAGGGGAGGAGAGAGATTGCGGCGTTTAAGGAAGGATTGTTGAGGATTGAGGATGGGATTTGGTTTCGTATGAAGCGTTTTGGTTGGGGTTTTGGGGTGGTTTTCTGGGTTGTGGTTATGGCGGAAGGTGGTATTGGTTGGTGGTTTTCCGGTGGTGGGGTGTCGGAGTTTTTCTCCATTTTTGGTTGGTTTGAGGTTTAGTTTTGGCGTTGGTAGGGAGATGGTGAACTGTTTATAAGTTTGCACTTTGCAGTTATTTCTGGCTTTTTGCAACTTCGGTAATTCTTACAAAGTAATTTCTTACCTTAGCACCGCGCAAGGATTGGGAATACTAAAAAGACCCTATGGAAAAAAAAAAATCATGTGACTGAGGTTATTTGATTAAGAGATACTCAATCAAGGGTTCCATGATCAAGAGTTACACGATTGATTAGGGGGTACTTATGCGGACATGCTAAAGGTTACTGGTCAGTCGGTCAGGGATAATTCGATCAGTATTTCGGTGTGTTAACCAGTCACATAGTCACACAAAAAGACGCGTTGTTTTGCAATATATTTTTTTTGTCTATTACTCATTTAAGGCCAAATACTTCTTTCCTCCATGCCCACCTAAGATTATCTTTAGAGGTGGGCATGGGCCGTGCGCGGCAGGCACGGGCCCGACACGAGATTGGCCCCGCATGGCACGATCCCTACCAGCGGCACGACACGGTGACCGAGAAGTGGGCCGTGGGACGTGCCATGAACACAATTTTAAGAATCCGGCACGAACCCGCGGGCGGCATGGTAGTTTGGTCCGCCAGCATGGCATGACACGACCATAAAATAACATAAATAATAATAAAGAACAATAATAATAAAAATAAGAATAATAAAAAGAACAATAATAATATAATAATAATAATAAACATAAATATAAATATAAATTAATAAAATTATTTAAATAGTATATCCATTTTAAAAGTTGTTAAAAAAATTAAAAAAAATAATGGACGGCCCGGTGCCCGGCATGTGGGCCTTGCTGTGGGCTGGGGTGTGCTAAAAGGTGGCCCGGCACGACACATTGCCCACCTCTAATTATCAACAAATATTAACTAAAAAACTATGAGCAAACAAAATCTCGGAGAGAAACAAAAAAACCTACTTAGGATATTATAATGTCTCCAAAAATAATTTGAAATTGGCTTATAGGTAGTAAATTTAATGAAAAAGGAGCAAATATATATTTGTAAATGTGCATGGAAAGATTAAATATTTAAAATAGAAATTATAATTAAACATTTGTATAATAGGCGATGCTCGCCAAGATTTTTTTTTTTTTTTTATTTACAAAGAGTTCATTGATTGAAAACAACAAGATTAAGGTTAAAAGTTGCAATTTGTTTAATTTTTATACCAATTCGTTGCAACCTTTTAACCTTTATACTAACTTATACACCACTGTATCATTAAGGTGCTGACTTTTATACTAATATGGTTATTGTCTTAGGGCATGTTCTCATTGACTGAACTCAGCTGAACTGAACTGAAATGAGCTTAAATGAATATTTTATGAGAGAGGAAAATTAGGAACTGAACTGAACTGATTAGAGCTGAACTCAACTGAACTCAACTGAACTGAGCTGAACTGAATTGAACTGAACTGAAAATAAACGTATGAGAACAGACCCTTATAGTATGCTGGATTTTCAAGCATGTATTTCAAAGTTTGATATTTCCAACTCCTAAAATTTGATATTCATTATTTCTTCCCCAAACTATGAGTATGACTACTTACTAGTACTTCACTTATGGCAAGTAGTTCTACCATCGCAACTCCAACTGAACACAATTGCCTATCATTAACATTTAACTTTCTACCCTAGTTTCATTTTCCCATGCCCCCTCTTCACACCATAATATACACCTTTCCAATTGAGAAAACAACACTTATCTAACTCAATTAGCAATTTATACACCTATTCTAATACTAAAAATTCTAGGATAATCAAACGTATTTTGATCACCTTAAGCCATTTTACGTGGTATGATGTAGTCCACAATATAAAAAAAAAAAAAAATGGGCCCTCCAATACAAGTAAATAAACTTTCTTCTTATAATTAGTGTACTATATCATGCCAATGACATACTCAATTAGTCGTACATCTTAAAACATTGCTAGGTAACTTTTACCAATGACATTTTTTGGCTCCAAAACCCATCATTTAAAATCAAGCAAATTCATCCTTTCCCTCCTAGACAACCACCAATGCCTTACCATCCCTCACCTCAACCAAATCCAATCCCACCTCATTACTTCCGGCACGCTTTCCGACACGCTTTCCGACACTTACGCTGTCGGAAAACTCGTGTCGGCTTTCGCAAACCACCCTACACACCTTTCTCATGCTTATAAACTCCTCCTTTTCTCACCTAATCGCTCCAATTACATGTGGAACTCTTTGATCAAATTTTTCATTGATAATCATGAACCCATCAAAGCGATTTCTTTATACAAGAACATGATTTCTTCTGGTTCTTTTCCCAATAATTATACATTTTCATTTGTTATTAAAGCTACTAATGATATTTGTGATTTGCCTTTAGGAATTATGCTTCATGCTCAGAGTATCAAATTGGGTTGGGAGAATTATGATTTTGTGCAAAATGGGTTGATTCATTTGTATGCTATGTGTAATGCGGTTGATTCATCTCGTAAATTATTTGATGTGAGTGCAATTAAGGATGTCGTTACATGGACTGCTGTGATTAATGGGTATGTTAAAGATGGCCGAATTGTGGATGCACGAAAGATGTTTGATGAAATGCCTGAGAGAAATGTTGTTTCTTGGAGTGCGATGATCACTGGGTATGCTCAAATGGGGTTCTTTGAAGAGGCTCTGGAAGTCTTTAATGATATGCAGATAAATGGATTTAGGCCTAATCATTCTTCCTTGGTTGGGGCACTTACGGCATGTGCGGGTCTTGGAGCTTTTGATCAAGGGAGGTGGATACATGCGTATGTTGATAGAAATAGGATGGAATTGGATGTGAAATTAGGCACGGTGCTGGTTGATATGTACGCGAAATGTGGGTGCATTGAAATGGCTAATCGTGTGTTTGAGGATATGCCATCTAAGGATGTGTTTGCTTTTACTTCTTTAATTTCTGCACTGTCAAATCATGGGCAGAGTGAGAGGGCAATTGAATTGTTCAATAGAATGCAGCGCGCAGGGGTTGATCCAAATGGGGTTACATTAATTTGTGTCCTGGCTGCATGTAGTAGAATGGGTTTGGTAGACAAGGGATTGCAGATATTCAAAAGTATGAAACACTGGTATGGAATTGAACCGGGAGTTGAACACTATGGCTGTTTGATTGACCTCCTAGCAAGGTCAGGAATGCTACAAGAGGCAGCACGGCTAGTGAGAAAGATGTCAGTGAAACCCGATTCTTATGTATTGGGTGCACTACTCAATGCTTGTCGAGAATATGGTGATGTTGAGTTGGGGGAAGAAATTGTCAAACAGTTAATGGAGCAAGGTCTCGACTATAGTGGGGTTCACACACTTCTTTCAAATATTTATGCATCAGCGAAGAAGTGGGATGGAGTTATGCATGTACGGGAACAGATGCAAGAGAAGATGGTGAGAAAGGTGCCAGGATGCAGCTTAATTGAAGTGGATGGCGTTGTTTCTGAATTTGGTGCTGGGCATAGGTATCACAAGCGAATGGAGGATGTAATGTTGTCTTTGCTTCAAATGGACAAGCACTTGCGATCCTTCTTGCTAGATCATAGTATTGCTCTTGGCTCTTGCACCTGAATTACATATTCCTAATGAGGAAGTTGTGGTCGGTTTTATGGTGTTCAGAAAAATCTATCAGTTCCACCACCCTCAGCAAATTAACAGAGGCAACTGCAGATGACAGTTAGTTGATTCATTTAAGCATGAAATAACCATCTTTTTATCTTGCTAATTAAGGAGCAATTGGAGCAAAATTAGGATTTGGTCTCTAAGACTCCAAAGTTATGCTGCAGGGTGCTTGCTAGTCTATATGCGCTGTGGGTTCTAAGATGTACCATTGCCTAATCAATCTACTAAATTAGGTTTGGTTTGTGAGAGTTGAGACTCTAACCAACAAAACTCACCTCTACGTCCAAATAACATAGGCACTATACATGTGCGGTACAAATTACAAAGATGATTTCCAGAGTACTATAAGCTCATCTTCACAATCCATGTTATATTTGCTCTGAACAAAAGCTTGTGTGTTTAACTCATACGGTATAACTTTATTTAGAACTTCCTATAGTTTACTTCCTTAGTTGAAGATTGAATGTTACATTTTCCTCTGTATACCTATCCTCCTCCTCCTTTGTCCGTCCTCATTTGTCCTAAACACGGCCTCGATACCAAAATGTATTACATACGCCATTATCATCTACTCTAATAGCACATGGAGTACAAAATATGCACACACTTTACGCCACTAAGAGAATAATGCAGCAGAAATCCTGAATTTGACTCCTCTCACATTCAAGCAGTCTAATCTTTCTTCTTTTTTTGGCTGAACAATTTAATATGTCTTTCACTTAATTATTTAATGGTTTCTTTGCTTTAAGCCATGATAGGACGTCAACTATATGATCGTCCATTTGTGGTTGTCAACATTTCACAAATATCGTTTGTCTATGTCAAATTGTCATTCTTGTAAGCTTCTAAGGGACTGTTCTCATTGACTGAATTAAGTTGAACTGAATTGAACTGAACTGAACTTATTAGAGCTGAACTGAACTGAATATTTTATGAGAGAAGGAAATTAAGATAAGAACTGAACTAAACTGAACTTATTATAGCTGAACTGAACTGAACTAAACTGAAAATAATCTATTGAGAACATACCCTAAATCTGACTTAAATTCCATACTTACATGGGTTTTGTACTTTTTGCAACAATTAATTGTTACAATTTCACAATTTTAGCTATGTTCTGGCATTATTAGTCCCCTACCAAGTATGCATTAGGACTTCGTTGATACAATTTTGTACCAAAAATTGAAATATAGCAATTTTGTCATAATTTTTACAATTAAGTACCACTTTGAAACAATATACAAGAATGAAGTATCGTATACAAGTAATAATTCTTTATTTACTGGGAACAAAACATGAATAATAAATATTTCGCATATAATAGTATAGAAAAAACAGGAAACCAAACTTCTTTACTCTGTCTCAACATAGTGTAAGGTGCATAAACTTTTCTAATATGTACTGCGTATTATGTTAGGAATCACACCTAACGCTTAAAAAAAATAGAAAAAAAAACTCTAATAAGGTGCTAGGGCCTGTTCTCATTAACTGAACTGAACTGAACTAAAATGCATATTTTATAAGAGAAGGAAATTAGGAGCTGAACTGAACTGAAAATAATCGTATAAGAACCCCTAAGTTGTCTACTTACTATACTTTGTATGAAGAGTGTCAAACCAAATAGTTACTTCGTTTATGATTAGTTTCCATATTGTTTGGGTGAGAAAATTAATTTCTAGTGTTCACAATTTCATGTTTGTTTGTGGGGATTGAGATTAAAATTTGGAAATGAGCTTACGAATATTTGTCTTCTATTCTCAAGGATATACTTGGGGGAAGGTGATATTAGGGAAAGGGGATTAATTTAGGCCAAAGTAAAAACTCTTAATGATGTTAAAGGAGTATATTAATAAATAATAATGGTAGTTCTATAAGTTTGTTATTTATTTACAATATAATCCCAACACCAACCAAAAATGGGCATTGATCCTATTTCTATAATTTCTTGATTCCCAATCTTCAAACTCTCATTCACAGATGACAAACGACTTGTATATGCATCTTGTAAAAGAACCAAAAATGTCAAGGAAGCTTGTTGCTCTAATGATTTTGACATATGGCTGTATTTCCAATTGATTCCTAGGGTCCCAGAAGTTTCTTATCCATCTAAGTCTTGAAGATAGAAGGGGAGCAATTGGCCAATTAAGTTCGCAATTCTTGGTAAAACAACCTTAGCCATGAAGATTGTTCATATCTTCACAATGACCCCAACCGTAGATACTTTGGGTTCTTATTGCAAAGTTCTATGCTAAGTGCCAACGAAAAGATGAAGATGGTTTCATGCCCAAGCCCAACTACTCGCGTTTAAATTGGCCCGTGAAATGACAGTTGCTATTCTCCATGTTGGGCTTATGACACATTTTCTTAATTCAAAATGTACAACAGGGTAAAATTAGATATGACTCAACCCGACAAAACATACAAAATACAATAAATGATACTCTCTTTGTCCCAATTTACTTGTAACATTTTGACTAGACACGTGCTAATGTATATGTTTGACCGTCAATACCCAACATCTTACATGATTACATTGACTTTTATATAATAGCTAAAAAAGATGGTCAAAATGAGGTATGTAAATAGTGCAAAAAGTCAAAACGTTGCGAGTAATTTGAAACAGAGGGAGTACTGGATTAAGGTAGGCAAATACAGTATAATGACACACAAGGGTCGTGCCTTTATATTTCTTTAGAAAGATTCAACATGCACACAGTTAGTGGATTGTATGGTGTAGACCTAGCAACCTAAGGCACAAAGGCTCGACACAAGGAACAACTTGCAACCTTCTTTACTCTTGTGGCCATCAAAGCAAGAACTCGTTGTCCTTGTTCCAATTTACCTTGTGTTAAACTTGGTAAAATGAGTGTGAATAACCAATGATCTTGTAGCAGTAGCTTTATGGGGTGTATTGATGTAGTTTGTAGGACTTTAGTTTTCAATTACAAAAATAATTTTAAAAGTTGAAGAAGATAAATGTCTTGATTCAATCATAATAAGTAAATCCAATCAAAGACAATTCCAATTTTAAAAATGTACTAACAACTTTTCCTTCACGTCCAAAGATAATATATGTGACTTTATATTCTATTATTCTGTGGAGAGAAAATTAAGTTCATTTTTTTTTTTTTTTTTCTCAATCAAACTTTGGCTTTTGTCAAAAAAAGGCAGGGAAATAGACTTTGACTTAATGTACTTTTGTCGAGCAGAAGCAACGTTACAACGTGATACTTAAGGTAGGCTAATCACAACCACAAAACACTAGGCTGTTCAGCCTAATAACAAAATACAATCACCGGAAAAATAAATTTCTTTCACAACTCGCAGACCTCCTATTTTAATTGTAGTTGTGATTGAAAGTTTTCCGAATAGCACTTCCACGAACTATACCATGGTACTTGTGCTAGATTTTTTAGGGTAAGAGAAGGAAAGGGAGAGGATTGGGAAAAATGATGAGTTGTCCTTCTGAATCTCTCCAAAATTGGAAAGATCGATGAATTTTTAATTTAATATATCCATTTCTTTTCCCTTCAATCCCCTTCCTTCCTCATTTGTTATCCAAATAAAAGACACTCCATACCTTCCCTTCCCTTCCCTTCCTCACCCTCCATTTCCTTCAATCTAAACACACTGTAATCGTCAAATCAGAATGTCTTCTACATTACTATGTACGACAGTATCGAGTAATCAATTTAGATGAAGACTCAAAACACTGACTACCCCAACTTATTCTAGAAGCAAAGAGGTGAATACACCTACATAAAGGCATAAAGTGATCATAATTCATAACCAACCTAAATCCCATCCGCAAAAGTCATGATTCCCCATTGGCATCCAATAATAACGCTCTGATATCTACCATTAACTCGTGAACCAAACATTGAGAAAATATAAACGAGTTTCACTAAAAATCAATTCAGACATTCGGAGTGATATATATTAGCAACCACACTGAAACAAGGCAAATCTGCAGCAGCAGAACACTCAAAGTAGTGAGCTTAAACTGAGTCCTCACATATATTTCAAAAAAAACTACGTAAATAGATAATCATAAAAAAACTTTCAAATGCTTCTAATATGCTGTGAATGACATGTGTTTTACTAGTAAGACCTAAAGTTATTAATTAACAGCAGAGTCAACAGTGTTCCAGATTTAGCATCAGCACAGAAAAGCATGAGTTGAAATCGAGTAATTCCAGCAAATGATACACAGGACAATTATCCAAGGCACAGCATCCATATAATTTTTTCCCAGTGGCTCACAGGTAGACCAAGAACCCCACAGGCAAAGTTCTAGTGCAACTAGATTTGACAAATTCTCAAATTTCACATGATTATCATTTAAGGAACAATGACAATTCTCAGCTGGTCCACAACATAGGTAACACCGACAGATGAATAGCAATAACTTGATAATCTGTTTAGTATTCTAAAATACTCATATCTTTACAAATTTGGAAACCAAACCTGAACAAGTAGAGCACAACACACTACACCTTGCCACTTTACAGATACTCAGTGTACGGCTCTTGCTTCTGGAGTTCTGGCCAAATTAAGATTCTAGAGTGACAGTGCACACATTCCGACTAGTCAAATCACATCAGCATAATCCTTCCCATGAAACCCTAAAGACATAATTTTCACAAACGAAAAAGATGCCAAACAGATGAGAGGAAGAAATGGAGCAAACAACTCATGCAATAACTAAGGAGTCTACAGGGTTAAGACAGAAGGAAAAAAGTGTGGAAACATTGATACAACCAGTTCATTCCTGTGGGTGTTCATCAAGGTATCTAAGAATAGAATAGGTGAAAATAGATTATGGAGCAAGATAAATGGTGTTCGGTACAAGGAGAGAAAGACATTAAGAAACAAGTGTGCTAATTGACACTATCACATAAAAAGGGCAAAAGGCACAATGCTGGACAATCATCACTGTCAAAGATGTCAGACATAAATCAATTCTCATATGCCATGTCAAGTGCTCAAGTCGTATCAAGTATCAACATGATTGTTAGAAGGGTAAATGAAAACTTCATACAACAAACATCATTCTTAGAAATCAAAATTAGATGTCTTGATTGGTCTAGGTCCTAAACCAAGAAGGCTAGTAAAAAACAGTGAAACAACCAGCTTGTGAAGCAAAAAGGGTCGCAGTTTATAGAGAGTGCAAATCCCCCCATCCCAGATTTCCAAGTCCTCTTGAACCACAAATCGAGATGCAAAAAAATGATATAATAACACTAGCTGTGGTATTAAAAAATACAACAACAACAACGCTAATTTACTAGTGATTCATGAAAAAATTGCAAGATTTCAACAGCATCAGCCTCCCAACAAACCAAACATCTTAGAAGATTTTCAACAAACTAAAAGCCTACCACATACATTCAGATAGTCGAAACAACAATTTATTTAGACACATAGCAACTCTAAAAAGCACATAAAATACCAAAGTAGAATATTATGAATATTCAACAATCAAAGTAAAAAACGGTCTCACAAATTCAGCTATCACCGCATTCCCCTTCTCATTCAAAATTCACAAAAATCAAGCTCAACCAAATCACCAATCTTTAACCTTCCATTATGCAGGCTCGAAAAATCAACAACTACTACACATTATTTCCTGGGATGCTAACACACTAACACCATCCATCACAAAGCCACAAATTGAGTATCATTCGTTATTTAAATCAAATTTAGAACCTTAAACAGCTTCGCAATCAATCATCAAAATTCAATTTACTATCAATTTGTCAAGATACACCATAAATAACCATAAATTCACAGTAATTATACTTCTATATATATAATAACGTAGCCATCATCATCATCATCATCGTTATCAGTCAAGATATCATTAACAGTGAATAAAAATCCAACCAGGTTGTTATACTTATACATTCATCAACCTTTAATTTCATCCATTCATCAAATTACATTACAACTAATAACCCGAAAAAAACATGAAACAAAGAAATGTCTGATTACCCACATCACGCAGACTCCTTAGCAGAACCGGGAACCGGGGCGGCGACAGCAACAACAGGGGCAGAATCAACACCCTTAACAGGGGAAGCAGGAATAGCAACATACCCAGGTTTCTTAGGATTAAAGATATCATCATCGTCATCGTTATCATCATCGCTATCGCTGTTAAACCCATCCAAAGAACGGTAAGACCCATGTCCGTGATTGAACAAGGACCAAATCAAGTACATGGTTCCAGCAGTAAGAGCACCACAAGCAGCACCAAAGAGAAGCGATGCAACAACACTGAGAATATCCTTGGTTCTTTCCCTCAAAGAACTGAACCCAAGAGGCAGGAATTCGGGTCTTTCATTGATGGGTTGTTCGGGTCTGAATTCGGGCTTCTGGGTTTTGTCGACGACGGAAAAGGGCATGAAACGACGGTGGCGGAAATGGTGGTGGTGGAGAGGGCGGAGATCGGCGGAGACGACGATGAAATGGGGGTTATTGGGGTGATCGGAGTTAGGGTTTTGAGGGAGGAAAGAGAAGGAGAAGGTGGAAACGATGAGGGTGTTGCAGGGGTGGAAAGGGAGGCCGGGTCGGGCTGAGACGGAGGAGAGGATGGTGGAGATCAGGAGGAGAGAGAAAATGGAGGTCACCGACGATGACGCCATTGAAGGAGAGGAGAGAGAAAATGGAGATTTGGGGAAATTTGTTTTTGCCGTGATGAAGAAATTTGGAAATGAATTTTGTATTGGTTTGGTTTGGTTTGTTATTGAGATTTTGTTGGTTACGCGTTGAGACTTTTTGGAGAGTGTGTTAAAGGTGGTGATCAAAGTTGGTTTTCTCTAATCACATTTATTTACCATTTTACCCCGTTGTTCACGCTATTGGTAAACATTGTACCTTAGAAATTTATTAAAACTTATTTTAGTTGTAATTTGTACTTAGGTAATCCTTATCAGAACTTATTAATTCAAAATGAACTTATCTGAACTTATTAATCCAAACTGAACTTATCTGAACTTATTAATCCAAACTGAACTTATCTGAACTTATTATACCTGAAATAAGTGAAAATAAGGTGAATATAACAAATCCTTAACAAGCTTTGTCAAGAAGCTCTTAGACATAATTATCGCCGATATAATACGGTAATAGTGGCCAGCGTGTAGAGTGCGGATGAAAGATATAGATTCAGTTATGGGCACCGCTACCACTCATCGCCGGAGTCACGGTCATTCCATCACCAAAGCTAATGCACCTTTCATTGTGTAGATTATAAGAGAGAGAATAAGTGATTTGGGGCTTGCCCCTAATGAACATTTGAATGGTGGAGTCATGATTTACTTTGCTGCTTTTACCAAACTGCCCATTATTAAATGAATACAAAACAAAAATTCTATGATTGTCATATTTGTATTTCCTCGTTGTACTTGATGGTCAGATGCGAGTATGTTTATTATTGTTGTGATTAGTGTTAGATAGGGTTAAGGATAAGAGTTTAGGATAAGGGGAGGTGGTCGTCACTGGTGAGAAGGAATGGTGATGTCAAGGTGGTGATGGATTGCCTGATTGGTGGCAAGAGGGAAGATAGTAGTAAAGTATTAAGGACTTGATGGTCTATTCATTGGAGGTGATGATAAATTTTGTTGGCGGTATTTAACACCTCTCAAATGACCAAATCTCTTCACTCTCTTTCTTCCTTAGATATAATTAAATCAAATGTGAGTTTTTCCAAAAGCCAAGGGATAATTATTAGTTAGCAAGATCATATATTCCATTTATCATTCCTTGGATAGATAAAGCCAAAAAGATATGATGAATAATAGAGTGCATCCAAAGCTCAAGATAAACGCTACTCCGTAGTAGCTAAATGAGAAATGAAAGGTCAAAGAAATCAACAAGAAGCTCGAACTAAGCACTAGTTAAAGTTAAAAAAATTTTAAAAATCCTTCGAATCACATTGTGACACTTGTCATTTAACTTGTTAATATTGGTTATCAACTGGTCGTGAATATACGAAGTATAAAGCGTATACCATAAACGTCGAAGTATTTTTTTTTGGTCATCAATTTTTTTTTTTGTCTTTTTTTGAGGGAAATATTATAGGGCATTTATGAATAGGTAATTCCAATGTTTCTCTATTATTTTAAAAAGAAATTCCAACTTTCTCTTGTTGATAAACAAAGTTTCCCAAATGAAAAATGTTGTAAATAAATGCAATTTTTTTTTATAGTAGCAGTTTTTCAAAGCAACGGTTTTACATGTAATTTCACAATCAATCAAATATATCAATATTAAAACTCAATGGCAAGCATTGTTATCTTGTCACGTGTTGTCAATCTCGCCACATGTTGTCATGTCACCTACTATTAATTACTAATCACCAATGTTTCCACAAAAAACAAAATTATAATTTGTTAGCATGACCTCATATTCATTAAAATTATACTTTAACCATCCCTCTAACAATAAATCTTATGACAATAAAGTTGTATTAAACAGAGTTATTCATTTTTTCCTCAAAAAAAAAAAAAAGAGTTATTTATTTTCATAAATTCTAAAATTTTTATATGTGTATATTTTAACAACAATATGATTATAAAATTAATTTCACTTCTTTTAGTTACTCAACCTTAGTTTATATAGGTTATATTTAAGTACTTAAAATACATCCAAATTTTAAATTAAGGTTTTTTTAACCACGAAATATTTTTGTTTAATGAATTTTTTATGATATATAGGTGGGAAAAAAAATCCCTTTAACTAACAAATAAAACAAACTGATACGATATAACATTTAGATTACTGTATATTAAATAATAAATTTTGATATTCAATTTTATTTACAAAAATTAACAAATGATCTATAATAATAATACTAAAATAACAACCGCTGATATCATGCTAGACACATGTCAAGTTGTTATTAAAAAATTTCCCTCCAAAATTATTCATGATAACATTATTTTATGCCTTTTATTTTTATTTTTTAGAAAGTTTACTGGGTTGTAAATTTAATTTGATTTTATAAAATTTATTTAATATTTTTTACATTTTTAATATTTAAAATATATAAAACTAAAAATTACTTTTATTATTATTAAAAAAAAAACTTTCCTAAAAAAAATATAAAAAAAAAAAACAAAACACCCCTGCCACCATTCCCTATCCCTCTCCCCCTCCCATCACGCATCTCCCCTCTCCCCAGCCCAGAAACCGGCTTGCCGGCGTCGGGATCACCCGCTGTCGCCGACCCCTACCCATTGTTACTCCGACCTCCCCTACCTGACGCGCCACCCATCCAAACAAACATTAACCCGCGAAAACCGCAACCAACCTCAACCTTCACGAGCAACGGTTCCGATTCAAACCCTTCCCGACCACCGCAGCCTTGAAACCACCCCCTCCCCTGTTTTCCGGCTCCTATAAACCCCATTCCCTCACCTTAAATCACCAAAATCGGCTTAACCCAGAAAACCCAAAACCCTAGAAAACGGGATTTCTAGGTTAAACCCGAAACCCAAATGGGTTCTGTAGTGGTGGCGGTGAAGTGGCGGTGCATCGGGGTTGAGGATTTGGCCCAATTGGTGCACGTGGGAGCAGTGAAGGGAGCTGGGTGGTGTTAATCGTGGCTGATGTGGTGGACCTGGTGGTGCGTGTGGGTGTAGCAAAGGGGGCAGTGTGGTGCTTGGAGGTGATGTTGTTGTGGTGGCAGTGAGGGAGCAGGGTTGTGAGCGAGGGAGATGCAAGGGTGGTCTGGCGCTGTTGTTGTTGATTGGGCGGTGATGGCAGGGGAAGAGCAGGGGAGGGGGTGAGGGAGAAGTGGTGGTGGCAGGGTGTTGGGTGGATATAATTTAATTAAAATTATTTTATCAAAAAATTAAAAGTTATTTTTTTAAACCAATTAAAAGCTAATTAAATGTTAAACAATTTTAATTAAAAATATAATATCTATTTTTTATTTTTTTTTAAATTTTAAACCAATTACATGACAACACGTGTTATGGTAACTTGTTTAACAGGTTACAAGTTTTTTTGCCTGTTAAAATTCAATACACTGCAAAGGTTGTAATATTAAGAAATAATCGAAAAGTTGTATTATTAAAAAATAACCGGCGAAAGATTATATTATTATTTGCAATTTTTCCAATATTTTTATACCCAAACCATGACATGGGGCATCGTCCGGAGTCCGGACCCAAAAACTTGTTATAAATTTATAACCCTAATTATGAGTTTTTTTTTTCCTTATAAATTGTAGGGTTTGTTTGGCCATGCTTTTGAAAAACAACTTCTGTTTCCCAGAAGTAGTTTTCCAGAAACTATTTCTAGAGAAACAGTTGTAAGAAATACTACCTCCGTTTCTTATTATGTGCAACAAAAGAATATTTTATGTCTCACAAATAATACCCCTTTGTTGCACATAATAAGAAACGGAGGTAGTAGATTTGTTTGGCCCATCAAAAATCAGAAGTGATTCTTAGATTGAGAAACTATTTTACCCTGTTTGGCCCATATTATTTTTTTTTAAAAAAAAAAATTATTTGGGAGAATAAATTAGTATTAATTTCTTGTACATTGTTGTTAATAATAGTTTTTTTTTTTGTTTTTTAGATAGCAAATTGTTTATAATAGCTTGTAAGATTAAATTTAATTTAAAATATTGAACAATTCATAAGTCTAAATACTTAGATTTTTTTGTCAAAATATAAAAAATTCATATCCAAAAGTTTCATACGTTTATTGTAATAGAATGTTTGATATTATTATTCCTAATAAAAGATCCAATAATGTTACAATCCACGACTTATTAGAGAAGTTGCAATATTGTAGCAAATAGACTCCATACTAAAATCATCCATTGATACATCATGTTCTTCAAGAGTAGTTACCGGGTTGCCTCCAATATCCTCATCCCCTTCAACTTCAGGTATGTAATAAGGATCTGCATCACATTTATCAAATTCCAAATCTTCAAGCGAGTGTCTTCTTATATAGTTATGCATAGCCATAGTAGCTGCAACAAGTTTCTTTTGAGTTTCCAACGAAAAGCTGGGCATAATTGATAATATCCTCCATCTTTTTTTTCCAGACACCAAATGTTCTCTCTATAACGTTTCTCAATGAAGAATGTGAATAATTAAAGACCTCGTAGAAACCATTTGGAGGTTGTGTTGAACGACGAAAATCAGGAACATGGTATCGTTCGCCTTTAAAAGGAGCCAAAAATCCTTTCATATTCGGATAACCCGCGTCAACAACATAATATTTTCCTGTACATTGTACAATATTAGATAATGACAACATAGTATAATAATGGTAAAGAAGATAGTATAATATATAGTTTCATAAATATATACCTTCGGGTGGATGAGGGAAATATTTCTTGCGGTCTTCCATTGCATCTTTTAAGATTCGATTATCATGAACAGATCCCGGCCACTCAGCAACAAAATATGTAAATAACATGTCGAAGTCACAAATTGCTAAAATATTTTGAGTAGGGTTACCTTTGCGCCCAATGTAAGGGATTTTATCCTCCTCCGAAACAACACATGGAATATGAGTTCCGTCAATGGCACCAATACAATCCTTGAAATGTGGCCAATATTTATAATTATTTCGTATCTTAGTTGGAACCTCCTTGAAGTTTGGATCAGAAGGTCTTACAATATCTTTAGAAAATCTTGTTATTGCTTCAAGAACTTCATTGAATTTTCTACTTATCGTTTCACCAGAATGTTTAAAGCGATTTTGCATATTACGATTAGATTGAAATTGTGCACATAAATATATGAATATTCCGAGTGTTTCTTCAACAGGCATGGTCCTAGTTGGCTTTAATCCATATTTATCCATTAATAATTTAGCAAGACTATAAAACACATGGGGTTCCATTCTTAATATCCTATAACTTTCACCCGGTGTAGATAAAACCTCTTGCAACCATTGCCATCCAGAACATAACGAAATCCTAGTAGGCTGTTTAATTAAATATTTAAGATAGTATTTGGTAAGTATCGTTACCCCTGTGGCGGCATATAACATCATTTGTTTACCCCTCAGTTGTTCTTGAAGTAATAAATCTTCATCGTCTTCTTCTTCCGAGGAGGATTCATCCATTACATCATCATAAGCACTTCCATTTGAACTAATATGATTAAAAAAAACAAGGAACCAATTAAAATTGTATACTTTAAAGTAAACCTTATATAACAAAGCAACTATAAAAAGCTAATATTATATGAGAAAGTATAATGATAATAATATATAACAAATACTAAGAAAATCAAAATAACTGACATAAATAAGAAAGTTGGTCTGTTACAACAAGGTAATTAAAGAGAGTAGCAATCAAAGCATAAATACAATGTTTCATAACAAATAAAAAAATAATTAACGTTGAGAAGCTTTTTTTCTCCCTTTCCAATTCTTGCTCAAGCCAACAACTCCGTATATTTTCATCAGGAATACCTACAAACATCTCTCTATATTCTCGTTTGACAAATAAACGAGTTCCTAACATATAAAGTTCACTTCCTATTTCAACCCCGGTGTTGTAGCTAGCAATGTTAGACACTCTCCAATGCTACAACCAGGAAGGTCAGTTCTTTTTGAAGTTACAGTAGCACTAGATTGAGAGAAATTCTCCATCGCACCAACAATACGTTTTAGCTCATTTTGCATGAGCTTAGCTGTGCTAACTTTAGATTTATTTCCTTTTTGTGTTTTTTTTTCCTCTTTCTTCCGATGTTGTATTGACTTTGGTCTTGTCAATGCTTTCACTTTCAAGCTGTTGAGATACTGTTTCATTGATACTACCATCCATAGTAATGTCAACTTGTTCCTCATCTTCTATCTCTTCGTTTCCTATGGTAGACAAGTCTTCTATTTCAATATCATCTTGTGAATAAGGGTTCCATGAAGTTGTAGCAGAAACAATTATTTTAGCAAACATGATCTCTAACTCTGTTAAATTTTGGATTCCAGCTTCACGAAATTTTGCAACACTCGGATTGGCCTATACAAATAAATAAATGTAATTAGTTAAAACTAACTACTTGAAAAAGGCAATGTACAAATCAGATTATTGTTATGCTCACCTGTTCTTGGAGTGCCCACCACTGATCGAATGCAACAATTGTATTTTTCTCATGATCCCATCCTAACCCTGTCTCCTTTTCTACGAGATTCTTCCATGTAGCGTACTCCGTTTTTAACTTCTCCCACTTGTTTTTTAATTGTTTATGGTCATACTTTTTACCAGACCTTTGTTGGAACTTTATAACCACATTATTCCAACCAATTTTGCTAAAATGAGTGTGTGGTCTATTCCCTGCATGGACCTCTTCAGCACAAACCTCACAAAAAATCTTAGTTGTTTCATCAGACCAAGTTGCTTTTGACCTCTTTACTTATTCGTTAATCTAAAGACAAACAAAGCCATGAAACGTTGTGCATTACGCATAAGCTTCACCAACCATACACACAACATAATAATGTAATCTGCCTCCCAAGGTCACGCTTTATAAATTCTACCAGCATTATATTGACAAACCTTACAACACACAAGCATTTCTCATAAAACAATAATTTAGCTTACAAGCATCTGAAAGAATGAACAACGGTTAAATTATAACAAGAGGTGCATCTTTTTTGTGTACTCTTATCAATCTCTAATGACTACTCTGACAAATATCATAAGGCTATGATTTATATATAAGCTGAACTTTTTTTTTAACACAACCGAGAAAAAATATATTAATTAAAGATTATCCTTACATCCATATGAGTACAGGAAAATTGGATGCAAGTAATCCAACCATTAGTCCCTAGAGTAGCAGCTAGATAAAGGAAATAGAGGAAACTAAGGACAATAAGCACAATAAGTAAAACGTCGCAGCAGCAGCTATTAGTACTACTAACTGCACATCTACCACTACTAAAATTACTACTGATACTAATACCGTAACTTAAAACATAGTTCTGACATCCAACATTACACTTGAAGACATAGCAAGTAAGATCAATTAGCAGCTCCAGTAACCATTTCCATATCATATAATAGCTTCACCCAAGTAGGCACCTCAAAGTACTCTTTAAATCCAACATGCATTTCATTATACACACACACACACACACACACACACATATATATATATATATTTGTTGATGCATAATGTATAGCCAAACTTTATTACTCACCTTTAAGAAAGGTTAGGTAATGGTTCCCTGTGTATAAGTTCTTACAAAGAATATGATACTATGACATCATAACCTAAATACCTCATAAATATATTTCAACCATTCCACTATCACCTTGTCTGGATATAAGCAAGTAAATTTTGACACCAACACAAGCAATGAATTTACTAAATAAACATCCAACTACGTACATATACTACACCATTGTCAAATCATTTTCTTATCAATGAATTCATGCCTGACTAATATATCAGATTTTAAAACATAACCTTGATCTGCACAAATTCATCCACCAAAGGGAGCACCAGAATCTACAAGGTAAAATGCAATATTCCTAAACTATCAATAGTCATATACTCATATAAGGTAAAAAATCCGAAGAAATACATATTTCCGGTGACGGTGGGAGGTGCTGAAAAGACACGCAGATCACAGATGGGGGAATCCCTGATTTTATTTTTTCCCTTCCAGATTTTTCTTTCAATCTTTGATACATAAAGTTAAAAGTTTCAACCATATACATTCCACTTTATGCCAATTAATTTTATACTGCTTCCAAGTATTTTGTCTCTTGAAAACAAGCAATCCTCACTTCTTCTGTCGTTTAAGTTATTACAGTCTTGCTTGAACAGAACTAACAACATTCTCATTCTTTCTAGTAAACTATTAATATTGAATTCAATTGGTTCAAACAATCCAAATGTATTGTTATATATGAATTTAATTACAACCATTAAAATTTTAATTGACAATGAAAGAACCCAATTCGTATAAATTGAATCAAAAATGAAATTTTCAAGATCTGTATTATGGACCAATTCACTAACCTCATTGGCAGAACTTCTTGTTCGTGAAGTATTGGGATGATTTGGATGAGGAGAACCATTGAGATTTATATCTTTCTCCTATTTCGAAATCAATGCAAAGAAATTAGGGTTCCACCCACAAAAGAGAAAATTTTAATAAGTAAAAAAACATTACCTTATTATTGCTTGGTTGTGTCCTCTTGGGTGGACAAAATGATGGCGCCGGTGGTCTAGGAGGACCGGATTGCATGTCGTCGGACGCCGCCTTCGTTTGGCCTTGAGGGTTGAGGGCTTTGTGTTTTTGGAGAGAGAAAGAGCTCAGATCTTTATGAGAGGTGAAGAGAGAAGGGGGTTTCTTGTTTTTTTTAATGGGATATTTGAGGTCTTTTTGTAAAATGTTAAGGATATTTTTGTCCAAAAAAAAGTTTCATTAAATGGGAAATCAGCTCCCGAGAAACTGATATAGAGAAGCTCAAAATTGGTGCTTGTTATTTTTCCCACTCTAGAGGTTATTTTGGGCTTCTTGAGAAAGTGTTTTTGTTTCTTAAAAAACCTTTGTTTGGCCCAATTTCTATTTCTTAGATAAAGAAATACTTGTAGAAACTAGGTCAAACAGTTACTACGTATGACTATGAGAAACTGGGATGGGACAACCTGTGAATGAACCTGATTTTTTTTTTATAAACCAGCCGGTCGATCCTTGTAATTGACTCCGCCTTTCTATTCCCCTGTATTCTGTCTTCTCCATTGAAATTTGAAGCGTGCTCTGACTTCTCCATTGAAGCGCCTTCTCAGCTTTCTCTCCTCCATTCACGTTGCTTCTAAGGTTAGGTTTTTGTATTTATTCACCGAATTTCAGTTTATCAATTCTAGGGTTTAGTTTCACATTATCATCAATTTGTTTGTTTGTTAAGTCAATTTAGGGTTCTTCTAAGGTGATTTTTTGAACTATTAATATAATAACTCAAGTTATGAATAATTATAATGAGCGATTTCATTTGCTATTCTTATTATATTCTAAGCGAGGTGAATTTAAAGTGAATTTTCGATCCTACTTTGATTATTTAAGTTTAAATATTGAGGAATGTTTACTTTATTATTCAATTTAATTGGAAAGGAATGCGCTTTTTATTTATTTTGTACTGTGAAATTACTTTGTTAATGAAATTGTATAAAAGCCATTTTCAAGATGACCTGATTAATGACAGATTACTTTGGTTTAGGGGTTTGGTAATTTGAATTGATAACACTATGAGAAAGGGATCGAATTCCCGTGGTGGTCGTTCCGCTTTTAGGATTTTACAACAACGCTTGGAGGATATCTACGTAAGACTTATCCGGATTACAGGAGGATGAAAGCTGCTATACTCACCAAAAATATTAGACAGACCCTTTCCCAGCTTAAGCGGAATAATAGTAGTGGCGGTAGAGATGGTCAAGTTCAACAATCAACATAGACTTCAGCATTATCATCTTCATCCCTTGATTCAAGTTATGAGGAGGATTCTAGTCCGAAGATCTTACCAGGGTCATGAACTTATGGACAAATATGTTGGTGAAAGTGAATTGGCTGTTCGCAAGATCTTTAATCGTGCAAGGACATGTTCTCCATGTATTCTCTTCTTTGATGAGGTATGAATAATGTTTTCTTGAAGTTATAATTATTGTTTTAAATGTTCACATTGTTGTTGCTCGTTGCTAGTTTCCTTTGTTGGCTTGTAAGTTTTAATATAGCCAAGAAAGGCAAATTTGAACAGCCGTTCAGCCAAGCATTATGATGAAATATCTTGAAGGCAAAATTGTAGTGTAATAGGCAATGGGTTTATGTACATAACTACATGATGAGGTCACTATTGCTTTTCTTCATGAAACAGTTGACAAAGCCAGAAGTGGTATTATTATATTAAACCAATCATTAATTTCCCTAACCTATGCGAAAGTCTTGCAATCCTAAATCAAAGTGGCGTATCAATCTATATAATGTTTTAGATGCTTATATACGCCCCAACAACAACAATTTAGTGACTAAATAATGTGAATCCCATTTATATGGAGAAGACGTGAAAATGATATATTATTGATTGTATGTTCCTTTTTGAGATGAAAAGTGGGATGATTGTAGGCTTAAATCCTTTTCAATCACCTCAGAATACTTGCTTCTTTTTTATATGCTCCACTCATATTGGTGTAAAAGCCTCTAATGCTTTCCACACCCTCCCTTTTCTTGGTGCATTCAGATTTGGAATTCCAACTTTCCTTATAATTTCGTGAATTGATGCTTGAGAGTCTTAGCAAACAAATTCGTTTCTTATTTGAGATGTTAATTATTATCAGCTATGTCTCCTTTTACAGCCATCTGCTATCCAATGGCATGTAATCTATTTCCATTTGTTTGGTCTCATCATGAAATACTGTGTTTTTTGCAATATCTTTCACCTCTCAATCATCAAATCTAATCTTGTAGGGTGTTTTCTTTAATCTCCTATGTATACATTTTGATAGTAAAAATAATTCTACATTTCTAATAATTGATTGTTAGTGGACAACTTGCCCAATCTGAGATATTAAAGCAATATTTAATACCTCTTGATCTTAATCTCTTGATTGTTGAATTGTCAAGTGACGGCCAAAAAACTTATTGGAAACTAATGCACTCTCATCCCAAAAAACTTATTGGAAACTTAAATTAAGATCTTAAAGCTCTCACCATGTTAAGGATGTAAAAATCCTTCCTTTTTATATGCCCATTCTTCTTTTATATCGGTGTATTGCTAATTGTGTGTATCATAACAAGAATAGGACTACAAGATAAATTCAGGAATCAAATTCAATTGATGACAGTTGAAAATGCTGAACTTGTCACAGGTGGATGCTTTGACTGCAAATCGTGGAGAATCTAGTGGGGTTACTGATAGGATACTTAAGCAGGTTCTTCACTTTGTACCACTGTATAATTTTGGTTTATTTTTCACATGGGCACTCAGATGATTAAAATCTTAAATTGTCATTGCAGCTTCTTATTGAGCTAGATGGTGCAGAGGAAAGGCGGGGGGTTTATGTCATTGGTGCTACAAATCGGTATACTTTTTTTTCATTACTTATTACTGCTAGTAATATGTTTAATCAATGCCAAAATCCTCCTATATGACAGTCTTTATCCGGATGTTCTAGGCCTGAGTTGATAGATCGTGCTTTATTGAGGCTGATAGAATATAATAAATATTACTCTGTAAATATCTTTGGAGATTTCCTAACATGATTAAGTCTCCTCTTTGTAACCCTATATATATGTATTAGTGGAATACACTCCAATCAAGGAGTTTATATTATCTAATATGGTATCATAGCATAGGTTTTAGATCCAACCTAGCTTCCGCAATTTTTTTTAATTTTTCGTTTCACTTTCCAACCCTTGCCGCCACCCTATCTACTTCCACACCACCTAGCCAGCCACCATGACCAAGGATGGAGAATCTTCTTCGTCAGGCTTTCATCCTGCTTTTAGAGTCAACAATATCAGAAATTCGATCCCTTTAACTCTTGATTGTGTGAAGGTTCAATACTCAAATTGGGTTGAATTATTTGAATGTCATGCTCATGCATATAATGTTCTTGATCATATCGACTCTAAAACTAAAAGGCATGCTGATATGTCCGATGATATGTGGAAGAGGCTTGATTCGGTTGTCAAAAACTAGATCTATGGCACAATTTCTACCGATTTACTTGAAACAATATTGTGCAGAGGGGATACGGCACAACATCTTTGGGATAAACTCAAGGAGATTTTTCAAGATAACAAAACTACGAGGGCCGTTTATCTTGAAAACCAATTTAATCAATTGCATCTCTCCAAATTTTCTGACATAGCATCATATTGTCGGGAATTAAAAAATCTGAAGGATCAACTTGCCAAGGTTGATCAACTTGTGTCGGAGCAGAAAATGGTAATTCGCTTGGTTTCGGGCCTTGTGAATACGGATTTCGACACCGTTGCTGCAATGGTTCAACAAACGGAGCCCCTTCCTTCGTTTGAAACTGCTCGCTCTCGATTGTTGCTTGAGGAATCACGGCGTGCTAATAATGTCTCTGTCTCTCCTTCCTCCTTTGTGGCTCAGTCTGGCTCGTCGAGTCAACCAAGTGCTGCCACGCAACAGCAACAGCAACCCTGCAATGGGGTTACCCCCCTTATCCGCACCCACAACAGTGGGCTGCCGCACCAAGACCTGGCCGCAACAGCACCAAGGTCAGCAGCCCCAACAGGCCTATTACTCAGGCCCCCCCACAGCAGCATCCACAGGGTTCGGAGTACGGTCCAGCCATGACCCCCTACTGAGCTAGGAAATGCTTTTGCGACTATGGGATTCTAGAATTATGATCCCTCTTTATATGGATTCCGAAGCCACTTCCCACATGATGAATAATGTCGGTACTCTCTTACCCCTTTTTAATTTAAGCACAAATAATTATATTCAAGTAGGGAACGGTCAACGCATTCCAATTACGGGTTAGCCCCTCAAATTATCAAGAATTTAATTTCTGTTAGAAAATTTACTCTGATAATTCTGTGTCAATAGAGTTTGATCCTAGTGGTTTTTTCTGTGAAGGATTTTCGAACGGGGAAACTAATAACCAAATGCAATAGTACTGGGGACCTTTATCTTGTCACAACTCCGTCATCTTGCCTAGCTACATCTCTTACAGCTTTCTCTCCTTCAACATGGCACAATCGTATAGGACATCGATCTCGGAGCCCCAACTTTAAGTTTTCTTAAAAGTAGAAATTTGATTGATTGTAATAAGGAGTCTATCCCTACTATTTACGTAAGTTGTCAATTGGGAAAACATGTTCGTTTGCCTTTTCATAACTCTAATAGTAAAACCTTTTCTGCGTTTGATGATTACACTCATCATGTGTGGACAATTCCCCTTGTTTACAAGTCTCAAGCGTTTCAAACTTTTCTTAATTTTCGACATTATGTTCTCACTCAATTTGAACGTCCTATCAAGTCCTTTCAGAGTGATCATGGTCGTGAATTCGACAATGACCCGTTCAAATCTTTTTTGTGTCAAAAATGGATTAGTCTTCCGCTTTTCTTGTCCGCACACATCATCACAAAATGGCAAAGCCGAACGCATGATTTGTACAATTAACAATGTTAAACGTACTCTATTATTTCATGCCTCTCTTCCCCCTTCTTTTTGGCATCATGCCCTTGAGACAGCAACCTACCTCCTTAATATTTTGTCTACAAAAACTCTCAATCAAATCACTCCTGCTCAAGCCTTATTTGGGGTCATTCCGTCCTACACTCATCTCCGAGTCTTTAGGTGTTTGTGTTTTCCAAACCTCTCCGCGACTGCTACTCATAAGCTAGCTCTGCGATCTACACCATGCGTGTTTTTAGGGTATCCTTCCTAGCATAGGGGTTACAAATGTCTTGATATCTCTACCAATAAAATCAGAATTTCCCGTCATGTTACCTTCAATAAGCATACCCTTCCTTATCGAAATATCTCAGCTTACAAACTTTCGGATTATGAATTTTTGGGACACGACGAGCCATCACCTTTGCTCCAATATCAACACATGTTGCACACCCCAAGATCTCCCCACCTGCAAAACACATCACCCAGGAAGCCTACTCCGCAGGCAGGCTGCGGTACCCAGCAGGCAACCGCAACCCACCTGCGGACCTCACTGCCGCCACCAGCAAACTGGGATTTTATCGCCCCAAGAAGCACTGCCTAGGCTAGACCCAGTGCGCGCCCCAAGAAGTAGTGTCTACTAATGCGAGCAGCGACACCCAGCTAGCACCCCGCACACACCTGCTAGTACCCCGCACAGCCCCACCCAAGCTGCCACACCTTCCCACACACCAGCCAGCCCTGCCGCAAACATGCCCTCATCCTCTCCAACTTACACACCTCCACCCCTTCGAGGTCAAACTCCAATTACCCCTACTCGACCACCACCACTCTTACCCCAAATGCAAACACGGTCAAAGCACGACATCTTTAAACCTAACCCCAAGTTTGGTCAAACTGTGTCTATTCGTTCCCTGCTTTCAAAAAATCACAAACAAGCCCTTTTCGACCCAAATTGGAATGCTGCGATGCGTGATGAATATAGTACTTTAATTGAAACGGGGACTTGGGATTTGGTTCCTAGACCTACGAGGGTGAACCACTAGTAGAAAAATGCTCATTTGCGTCGCCTTATTTGCGTCACTCGTAGAAACAAATGACGCAAATGATATATTTTAGCTTCACTATAAGTAATTTGCGTCGGACATTAACTATAAAGCGAAGCAAAAGTCTGATATATTTCAGCTTACTTATATTTACGTCACTTTCATAAATAGAAACGCGCAAACAGTAATGTTATTTGTCACTCATTTATTGACAAGTGACGCAAATAACTTTGTGAGTAAAACTTCTGTCTTTATTGAGTGACGCAAATGACTATTACGATTACGACCTACTCAGCGCTTCCTCACATTCAATATAAAATACTCTCGTTGCCATGTCGCCATTCGAACTTCAAAACCCTAGCAAATTCAACTGCAAAATCCCCAAAAATTCAACACCAAAACCTCAAGAAATTCGTCCAACTCACCGAATACGCTGCCTTGTTGTCGTTCGTCCCGCAAAACCTAGCGAATTCAACAGCAGAACCACTTATTGAAAACCCCATAATATCCAAACCAAAACTCCCCATATTCAAGCAAATCCGAGGCAAAACGCCCCATTTTTGAGCAAAAATCAACCCAAGCCGCCCACGAAATTCAAACTATTAAAACCGTTGATATCGAGATGAAATACCCTAAATATGCGAGGAAGATGGCTGGTAGTATGTAGTGAGTGTGGCGGTGTGGGGTTTGGGTGGAGTGGAGTGTCTAAGGTTGTCATCAAAATTTGCTGGAGTTCAATGGGCGAAAGAATAGAAAATCGATTAGAAAATTGAGGTTCGTGAGTGAGTTTTTTTAATTTCTCATTTTATGTAAACCTTGACTTCACAAAATCTATCACAATTTCATGGTATTTTGAGCAATTGTTCTTGTTTAATCGAGTGTTTGTATCTAGATACAAAGTTAGATCAGTGAATTACTTAGTGAATTACTTGGTGCTGGTGGTCGATGGTGAGTGCGGTGGTGTGGCTTGTTGCAGCAGGCAATTTGTTGCGGAGAGCTATTTTGTTGTTGAGTTGTTTGTGAATTGCAGGGGCATAATGTAAAGGTTTCTCTCTTATATATAGGTTAACTCTAATCTTATTGTTATTCGACTTTTCTGGTTTAATTGTTCTATAATTTGATGTATTAGTTAATTTCTTACTTGATTTCTCTCATATTAAAGGTAATTTAACATTACAATTGAAGCGGCATAATCTAGTTCTTCATCACCGAATATCGGTTTTGTTTACGGTAAAAATACCCCAGGTACGTGGCCCAATCTCATAGTGACACGTGGCCAATAAGAAGGCGACACGTGGCCCTATGAGAGTGTGACACGTGTCCACCTGACAGGGTGACACATGTCAGCTATCTTTAAATACGCAATACAACATCAGAAAGAGAAAAAGGCCTTGATTACATCAGGCCCAAATCCCGAGAAACCCTTGAAAGCCGTAAAACGGCGCCCCCCATGACACGTGGCGACCCCTGATTGCGCAGCCAATCACGTCACGACATTCTAGGGTACAAACCCTAGAGGGGCACATGTTCCCACTCCTATAAATACCCCAATCATTTATGATGGGAGGGGTGGATTATGACATAACATTAAAAAAGAGCATTAAAGAGCTCCAACTTCTCTCTACTTTCTCTCTCTAGCTTTTCCGATTACCGATCTCTAACTTGATCGTCGGAGGCGAATATTCCGATAAACGGAATATTCGTTGTTTTGCAGGTGTCCGAGTCTCGTTGCCAGCAGAACGTGACCAGTATCTGAGGAGATCACAAAAAACCCCGAAACATTTGGCGCCGTCTGTGGGGATACTCGTCCGTTATGGCAATAGATGGTCAGACACCTAATACCGGTCCTCGTCCAGGCGAGGACGAATATGTAGAAGACATACGTACTACCATACATTCAAGCAATCCTTTGACTGCCTCATTTGAAGAGGCCGAACAATCTCCTGTTACCCCAGCTACCCTAATGGCCGAGCTGACTAAGCTCCGCAAAGAGTTGGCCGCTAACCAGCAAAAGGGGGGAGGAGGTGCTTCCAAGAAAACACACAACAAGACCAATGCAACTGATGCTGGTAATACCCCATTCCGTCGTCCGCATGGAAGGTCTCCCCGAGTCCCACGGGCCAACCTCTCTAGCCTGTTGGCGAAAACACAGTCGGCTAGGGGGAGGGGCACACAGCCGAAAAGAGTTGAGACTGAGCCGTCACAGCGTTTTAAAGACGCAAGGGATTACATTTGGCACAGGCAAAGGGAGAGGGCCGCATATTCTGACACGGCTTCTACCCCAACCATGCCGGATGAAGCCTCCAACCAATCTTTCTCTCAATACACCAACACGGCCGTCTCCAGCAGAAGTCAAGCCGCTCATACCATTACTCCCAAACCAATTCAGCCATCACAGTATCAGCCCCCTCAAGTACTCAATGGGTTGGTACAGCCAACTCCCCAAGTCTTTAGGCAATATGGGCCGTATGGCCAGGTGTTCGGCCAGGCTCCCTACCTGGCTGGAACGTCCGCGCAGCCTCAGCCTATCGATTGGCAGATGCGTTTGTTGAATTTGGGAGATAAGCCGCCTCTGTTTTCGCAAGAGATACTAACGCCCCCTCAACCAGCAAAAGTGAAGAGTGTATTAGTGGGTGCCTATGATGGTACGGGCAACCCATAAGAGCATATTACCTCGTACAGGGTTTTGATGTACTTGCAAAGTGTAGATGATGCTACATGGTGCAGATGCTTCCCGGCCACTCTTAAGGGGGTGGCCCAGGATTGGTTTAACAGCCTTCCGACCGGATGCATAAATTGTTTTACTACCCTCAGTTTGTTGTTTGTGGGAAATTTCTCATACAACATCCCACCAAGAAAGACAAGTCTCAACTTGGCAACAATTGTTCAAGGAAAGAATGAAGGACTACGCTCGTATGTCCAAAGATTTAACCAAGAAAAAGCCCAAATTGATAATCTTCCGGATGAAATGGCATACTCAGAATTTCTCCGGGGATTAAGGCATAATGGTTTTAAGTTCGATTTGGTAAGGAAAAAGATTCGGTCATACGCAGGTGTATTGCGGGAAGCCGAAGCCTATATTGAGGCCGCGGACTTTTGTTCGCTCACCAAATCAGAACAGCCGGCCAAGGGGGCTGAGAAGAAGCAATCTTCTCAGCAAGACTCGGCCGGCCGAAAGAGAGAAGGAAACAAAAGAAAAGAAATCTGGGTGTCTGATGACAAGCAACCCAAGTCAAAGAAAAGCAAGACGTACGAGCCTCACTATGAGTTCAACAAGGATGGCTACTCCATTTTGATGGAGATAAAAGACAAGTTTGAGTTTGAGAAGCCTCAGCCTTTGAGAGGCTCGGCCCAGTACAGAAACAAGAACAAGTATTGTCATTACCACAAGGATGTAGGTCATGACACGAACGATTGTATCAATCTGAAGAGGCTGTTGGATAAGTTGGCCGACAAGGGTCTGCTGAAACCCTATGTGACCAAGTCCAAATTCACCTTCAAACGGACAAACAACACGTCCGAGAAAAAGCAACAAAGTGATAAGAAAAATGACAAGGAAGATGATGGGAATAGCACTGATTCAGGTTTTGTGGCCGTGATATCAGGAGGCTTTGCTTCAGGCGGCCCTACCATGAAAGGAATCAAGCGGGATGCTCGAAATTTGTCAAATGTGATGTAAACGGACGCCGTTAAGGCCGAGCCATTTCCTGAAGTGATCATAAGTGAGGCTGACCGTGGAGAGGTCAGGGCTTTGCACAATGATCCCATGGTCTTTGTCATGAAGATAGCAAATTTGAAGGTGGGATGAATATTGATTGATACGGGCAGTTCGACCGATATCATCAGCCTGTCTGCCCTAAGGAATTTAAGTTTCCCAGAAGATGCTCTCCAGGATATCACTCACCCCTTGGTAGGATTTGGGGGGAATGTCATTCACCCGGTCGGACGGATTGATCTTCCAATCTGTTTCGGGCAGAAGGGAGAGGGGAGAGACATGGTCGTCTGCTTCCTTGTTGTTAAAGAGTTGACCGGCTACAACGTCATCCTGAATGCAGCCAAGGCGGTCATAGTGCCTCACTTAATGTTATTGAAGTTTGAAAGGTCGGACGGAAAAATTGGAACAATTCAAGGAAGTCAGAGAATGTAATCAGCTGGCCGTGAAGCCAACAGCGCGCGGCCCAAAATTGTCGAGCCAAAGGAAGAAGGAACCTCACTCCCATCATACCAGGTCGGCCAGAAGCGTAAGGCGGCCAGGGCAGAAGAAGCCTAGCAATTAATGACCGTCGGCCGGCCAGATGAGTTAAGGCCCCAGCCGGTCGGCAGCCACCAGGATATAGTGCTTGACTTCAACCACCCAGAACGGACAGTTAGTGTCGGCACTATAGCTTTGGGATTGCTTGGGGATGAGTTAGTTCAGCTTTTAAGAGAATTCAAAGATGTGTTTGCATTTGAAGTTGGTGAAATGCCAGGGATAAGTCCTGACCTGGCCGTGCACAAGTTGGCCGTGAATCCTTTGATAAAACCTGTCCGCCAGAAGAAGAGGAATCACGGAGAAGAGAGGAATCAGGCGGCCGCAGCAGAGGTGAAAAAGCTGCTGGACGCCGGTTTCATTCGGCAATGCTTCTACCCAGATTGGGTGGCCAATGTAGTTCTTGTGAAAAAGCCGAATGGAACTTGGAGAATGTGCGTGGACTACACGGACTTGAACAAGGCGTGTCCTAAGGATAGCTTCCCTTTGCCTAAGATTGACCGTTTGGTTGACTCTACGGCCGGACACACCCTAATGAGTTTTATGGACGCATACTCCGGATTCCACCAAATTCCTTTGTGGGAAGAAGATCAAGAAAAGACAGCGTTTGTGACCGAGCAGGGGTTGTACTGTTACAAAGTCATGCCATTCGGCCTCAAGAACGCCCCTGCTACCTTTCAGAGGCTTGTTAACACAGTCTTTAGAGACCAGATCGGCCGGAACATGGAGGCGTACATTGATGACATGATTGTCAAGTCAAAAGAGCCGGCCGACCATCTCAAGGATCTACGAGAAACGTTCATCGAACTCAGGCGGCATAAGATGTTGTTGAATCAAAAGAAGTGTGTATTTGGTGTTGAGTCCGGCAAGTTTCTCGGATTTTTGATTGATCAACGTGGAATTGAGGCCAACCCTGAAAAAATTCAAGCCGTCCTTGATATGAAGTCTCCAAGAACAATTAAGGAGGTGCAAAGACTGACCGGCTGTTTAGCAGCCCTTGGAAGATTTTTGTCAAGGTCAGGGGATAAGTGCCGTTACTTTTTTCAAACCATTAAGAAGAAAGCCATGTTCGAGTGGACAGAGGAGGCTGAGGAAGCATTCGTACAGTTGAAAAGTCACTTGCATACATTACCTCGCCTCGTCAGTCCGCTCAAGAATGAGAAGCTATATATCTATCTTGCCATCTCTGAACATTCTCTAAGTGCCGTCCTTCTTGCTGAGAGGGACGGCCATCAGGTCCCGGTGTATTTTATCAGCCATGTACTTCACAATGTTGAGCTTAAGTACCCCCCAATTGAAAAATTTGGCCTGGCCTTGTACATGGCATCAAAGAAGCTGCGGCCGTACTTTTTGGCACGTTCAATTGTGGTCTACACAGACTAACCCTTGAAGAAGCCGTTCTCAACGTTAGAAGCAAGTGGCCGCATGCTCAAGTGGGCCTTGGAATTCAGGGGCTTTGACCTTGTGTTTGAGCCAAGGAAGGCAATCAAGGGGCAAGCTTTTGCGGACTTTTTGGCTGAAATGACACGGCCTAATCTTCAGCCGGCCGGGGACCAAGTCTGGAAGGTGTTTGTGGATGGTAGTGCAACAGCCACCGGGTGTGGTGCTGGTATTATATGTGAATCTCCTGAGGGAGACAAGTATGAGTACGCATTGAGATTTCAGTTCCAAGCGTCAAATAATGAAGCTGAGTACGAAGCATTGTTGGCCGGCATAAGGATGTGTAAAGCGGCCGGGGCAACCAAAGTTGAAGTATGCTCGGACTCCCGGCTAATAGTTCACCAAGTCAATGGTGGCTTCGAAGTCAGGGAGCCGACCATGATGAAGTACATGC
Organism: Chenopodium album; assembly: GCF_948465745.1. Lineage (NCBI taxonomy): Eukaryota > Viridiplantae > Streptophyta > Magnoliopsida > Caryophyllales > Amaranthaceae > Chenopodium > Chenopodium album. Next base: position 17,071,989 of record NC_137846.1, read on the forward strand.
AGCTAGTAAAGGATGAGGCCGAGGGCCTAGAACATTTCTCTCTCAAACAAGTTCCTCGTTCAGAAAATCATCAAGCGGACGCGCTCTCCAAATTGGCTTCCTCGGCATCATGTGATACTCCAAGATCAGTGTTTGGGAAGTAAAGGAGAAAAGGAGTATTGATGCCGAGCCCGTTCAGATAATCGATAGAAGTTCAACCTGGATGGACGGAATTATTTCCTATCTAAGGGATGGAATACTTCCGGACGACCCAAAAGAGAGTTGGCTAATGAAGAGGAGAGCGGCCTGGTTCGAGATGAAGGATGGGGAGCTATTCAAAAGAGCTTTTGTGAAGCCTTATCTTAAATGTATAACTCCTGAAAGAGGGCATGATGTGTTGGACGACCTCCATCAGGGGCATTGTGGCTCACATATTGGAGGACGAGCCTTAGCTGAAAAAGCGACACATTTGGGATATTACTGGCCGAGCTTGAATACGGATGCCATGTAAATGGTGAAAAAATGTGACAAGTGCCAGAGGTTTTCAACCCTTATTCATCGTCCAGCAAATAGTCTATCAGCCATCAGTAGTCCGCTTCCTTTTGCTAAATGGGGCATGGACATTTTGGGGCCGTATACTCCTGCATCTGGCCAGAGACGATATGTACTACTGGCAGTAGACTACTTTACTAAATGGGTTGAAGCTGAGGCCGTCCGGGGCATCAAATGGACGGATGTGTCAGCCTTCATTTGGAAGAGCATAATCACTCGGTATGGGGTACCTCAGTCAATGGTGTTCGACAATGGACCTCAGTTTGAGACGCGCCAACTCAAGGAATGGTTGGGGGACCAAGGCGTAACTCATTGTTTTGCCTCAGTCGGCCGACCACAAGCCAATGGCCAAGTTGAAGCCTATAACAAGTTGATTTCAAATGGGATCAAGCGCAAGCTCGAAAAGGCAGGCGGCCTATGGGCAGATGAGTTGGTTAATGTGCTATGGTCCATACGGACGACAGCAAAGAGCTCAACAGGGGAGACTCCATTCTTTTTGGTCTATGGAGCTGAGGCTGTACTCCCAATTGAAATGTACGAGCCCACTTTGCGGGTAATGCTCTATGATGAATCGGCCAATTGGGAGGCCATGAAGACCGCTCTAGACTTTCTTCCAGAAGCTAGGGGCAATGCGGCGCTTAGACATGAAATTTATCGCTTAAGAATGACAAGGGCATATAACCGCCGAGTGTCTAAGCGGCCACTCAAAATGGGGGATCTGGTGTTGAGGAAAATGGAAGCTGTTGGTCGTGCCAATGAGGACGGCAAGTTGACCCCAAACTGGGAGGGGCCGTACAGAATCAGGGAAGAAGTCCGAGACGGCACATATCGCCTTGAAGCAATTGATGGCCGTCAGATCCCACGGACATGGAACACTGACAATCTGAAGAAATATCATGTTTAAGTTTCTCTAAGTACTTAGCCAAAAAGTTGTGTATATAGCTAGGTCTATTGACCGAGCCATGTAATCAAAGCCATACGGCCGCAACAATGTACTTTTGACAAAATTAATGAAAAGTCAAGCATTGTTGAACTATTTTGCTATTTTACTTATCTTTATTTGCATATTATGATTTGTAAGTAAAGGCCGAGTGAAATGACTTACTAAGTTGCTTCCAATATAGCAACACGCCTTATCAGTCTTACTGATTCAATTCAGAGAACAATGCGTCCGCACCAATTCAAGGCGGACGGTTGAGGCAAGGTATTCTGAACTTGTTTAAAAAGCAAGTGTCCTTTACAAATAGGGCAAGGGCATACCTAGGCGTTTAGCCCGGCTGAGTTAGGAATCTCTAAGTTGAGATAATACTTGGGATTTCTAGGGTACGTCCGAGCGATAGATTCAACGGACTACTCGTACAAAGATAGCTGAACGGCCAATTAAATTGATTCGGTGCTTCACCTAGTCCAAGGGCAATCATTACTATGATTTGATTAACTTGCTAGTCGTCATACCCTTTAAGGCATAAAAACTACCAAGTTAATCAAACATCTTAGAGTATGGACTAGGCGAACACCGAATAAAGGGGCATATCCCTAGGAGCGTACGAAAAAGCATAATATTGAGACGTACAAAAAACATTCAAAAAGCACAACATTGCAAAAAATTGCAGTATGAAACAGAATTAAAAAAACCGCTCAACGGGCGGATAAAATTTCCATTAAACTGACCGCGCAAAAGGCGGCCGAAATGTTTACAAAACCGCTCAAATAGGCGGCCTCAAAATAAGAACAAAAAAAGAGAGAGTACAGAATAAGCTAAGCTAAGTAGAGCTGAAAAAAGAAGAAAAAGCTGGGTAGCTGAGCAGACGGTTGCTGGAGGACCTGAGCTCTACTTAGCCGTATCATCCTTGGCAGGCTCCTCCGCAACTTTGGCGTCTTCGGCCGGAGCGGCATCACCGTCCGCCCCCTCTTCCTCATCCTCTCCCTCCCCCTCGTCCTCTCCGGACTCGGGAGAAGTAACTACTAGCTCTGGAGGAGGCTGGCCGGCCTTCTTCGCCTCTTACCTGAGGCATACATTGTTCAGCCGCTTCTTAAAGCGTTCTTCATAGTATGCGGCCTCACCATCATCCACCATCAGCTCGAAGGCATCGAAGAAGTATGCCCTAAGTCTGTCTTCGGCATTCTGCTCAATGCGGACGATTTCCTCCGCGCTGGGCGGCCGAGGAGCTTTTAGCTGCTCAGCATAGTCCGAAACGGACTTCCTCAAAACCTCAACCTCGGCCTTCAGCGCGTCCGCTTCGTCCAAAGCAGACTTAAGGTTGGGGGGGCCAACTTCAGCTCACTCTTCAAAGCCTCAGACGCCTCGAAGCCCAGCCTCCATTTCTCTTTCTCCAGGACGGTCTCGTCCCTCTCAACCCGCATGGCCTCCCTGGCCAAGGACTCCGTTTCGAGTGCCTTGTCCAGTTTGACCAGGTCTTCAGTTTGCCGCGCCGCCTTGTCGGCCAGCGTGGTTATTTGGGTCTCAAAATGCACCCTTTGGACGGCGGCCGTCCCCGTCACAGCATCCTCGGCCTTCCTGATTTTGAGCCAAGCCTGCTTCAGCCGCTCGTTCTCTTTATCCTTCCATTCAAGGAAGGCGTTCAGGCGGAGGAAGAGCTGCGGACAGAAGAAGGAAACTTAGTCAAATATAGAAAAATTTGCTAAGTGTTAGAAAGAAAAAGTATAGAGAAAAGGAGACGTACCTCAGCAGTACAGTTGAGCATAGGGTCGAGAAAGCCCTCATTGATTCCCCGCAGCTTATCACGCTGCGCTTGGGGAATCGCGCGAACCATGGCCTCGCGCATGGCCTTCCTGTCCGCGCCAGTCAGCGACTGACCGGGCAGCCTCATTTGCAACTCCTCTGAGATGTCTGCGGACGACCGTACAAGAAAAGTTAGCTAAAATTTACAAGTACAAGTAAATTATATGGTACAAGAATAAAGAAGAAAGGCTAACCAGTGGAGAAGCTTGGAGGAGAAAGATTGATAGGAGGGGGCGGCAAAGAGGCGTTCCCCTCGTTGTCTAAACGGCCAGCAGTGTCACTGGCCGACTGACTGGCATTTAGCCAATCCAATTTTTTAACTAACTCGACAGGCAGAGTCGAGATGGAGCCGGTCATTTTTTCTGGGGATGACTTACCCCCATCGTCCAGTGGGACGGACGAATCGTGGACCTGATCAGCAATAGGTTCCACGGGCTTGGAGACCCCGCTTTGTGTCAGCCGGGGCTGTTCTCCTTGAGACTGCGTTGTAGCAGTCTGCGACTTTGCCATTGCCGCGGATTTTGAAGGCGTCCTGGTTGCAACCGTCTTCCTCCTTTTAGATGCGTTCGCATCAGGAGTGGACGAAGCCGGTTGCTTCCTCCTTGCTCTCGGAGTAGAAGAAGACTGTAAAAACACAAGCAAAGTTAGAAAAATTACACAAGGCAGAAAGCATGTCAGTGTCCGTGTGAATTTGGGAAGGAGCTCCCTTCCAACATGTATGAAAGGACGAAATGCGTCCGTGCAAACTCGGGAAGCAGGCTCCTCCCAATATAGCAGAACGGACAATGAGGAAAGAAAAATTCAAAAAATAAACTAGGTGTTTACCTCCCTGAGTTGCTCGTACATCTTGAAACGAGCCTTGTATCGAGCAAGGTCCACCTCGGACATCGCCACCTCTCCCTTCTGAGCCGGGTCAAGCATAGCGTACGCCTCCCCTGCAAAGAGAAAAAAGCAAAGTGTTAGAATATTTTTCTAAAAACTCTACGTGCGTACAAAAAGTTTATATATCTAAGTGTCCACCTTGGGCATGTTCTGGTACAGGCCGTACACAGACATGAAGGTAGTGTCCCTAAGCCAATTGGCAAGAGGAACCCAATGGCGAGGGACACGTTTGGTTTTGTTACCCCGCTTGACTCGGTTGACCATGAAATATTCAAGTTGGTGCTCGTGGGGCTTGGATGGATGGGCGGCTTGTCAGGTTTATGGTCCCCGCGTCCGAGCTGAATGGGATCCGGACGGCACTTGTTCATGCGGAGGTTGAACTCCGCATCTTGGGTTTTGATGCGGTAGAATCGGTGCTTCAAGTCCCTCCATTTGCTGACACGGTCGACCTCAACCATGTAATCCCTGGTCGCGCTCAAGACGAGCCAACCATCCGTATCCTTCTCCAGCCGAGTAAGTGAGTGCATCTCACAGAAGACCGCAAAGTCTGGCGTGAAACCCTTGCAGATGCACGTCACCAAATACCCAAAAATATTTAACCAACTGTTTGGCGTCAGTTGGAAAAGGCCAATGTCATATTCGTCCAAAACTGTCCGGACGAATGGATGAAGAGGGAAGCGAAGGCCTACATCCAAAGCGGCCCTGTAAACGCAAAACGCCCGTTTGCGCGGCTTCTCATCATCCCAGGTAGCCACAGCAATGGCTTTCCTGGGGACTTGTATTTCGAATCCCTCCCCCAAATGGAGGGACTCCTTATACTCCTCAAAATCCTTTTTCAAGAACTTCAGGGCCGTCTCTCCAACCGTACAGGCGTACGGGTCCCTGAAGTTGTCAATATTGGCGACGTTTTCTTCGGCTGCCGCCTCACCTTCGGCCGTCTCACCCACGGCCTCTTTCTCAACTTCTTCCTCTTCCACTTGGTGAGAAGGGGCACTCCCAAACTCTGAAGACAGCACCCTGTCCAAGTCTGCTGCCTCGGCCGAGCTTCGGCCTCTTGAGCTATGTACGCCCATGGAAGAAGGAACGCCCTCCTCAACTAATGGATGCTTGCCTTTGTCTTTGGCAGCGTCCGCCTGATTTCCCGAAGGAGGGGCGTTGCGAATAGGCAGGTCGGACGGTTCCCTAATTGAGATTCCCGTCATGGGTCTATCCGCCCCGCCCAGTTGAAGTAGAGGTTGAGAGGAAGAGGGGACGGACGAACCAGCAGCGTCCGCCCCAAGATCGGTAGGATGGTCTTTGCAGGCTACCAGTTCAGCCCCATCCATGACTGAACTGGCAAATTGAGGGAACCTAAGTTCCGGAGCAGGAGTGGACGAGGCGCCTTCAGCTTGTAGGCGTTCCTCGAAGGAAGAAGTGACCTCCACGGCCAAGTGATGAGAGCCAGTGGAGGCGGTCGTTGTTTGGGTGGTGAAGGTAGTCTCCACCTCCATGGTACTTGGGTTATTAGGGTCATTAGGGACCCTAGGGTGAACCAGACTACCGTCTGGGTTCCTGGCCGCATGAAGATCGCGCATACGCATTGTTCTTGCCATTGCCTGAGGGGACAGAGAAGAATAAGTGGGGGTGAGTATGTACGCACTAGACATAGACTCACTCCGAGGAGACAACTCTTTTCCGTCCACTCTAGACTCATCAGTCCCAGGCGAACGGCCGGCCTCATGAGGTGAGTCGGACGAAGCCGAGTATGGATCCAAAATTGAAATAAAAGAAAAAAAATACAAGTAAAGAAAGAAGTGTAGACGGCCTACCTTTGTACGTTCTGAAAACTTCAAAAGTGTTCTTGGTGTTGTTGAAGATTGACCGGAAAACTCAAAAAATGCCCGGACAACTCAAACTCACGGCGGCGCTCTTGAAGATTAGAAGGAAAATCACTTTCTCTCACTAGACTGCTCTGACTTCTCTTTAGAATTCACAATTAGGTAAAGTGTGAAAATGAGAATTCACTTCCCATATTTATAGAATGAACTCATGCGGGGCAAAATGGTAAAACCACCTTTCCCGCCTAAACATTCAAACGGTAATTTTTTTTGAAAAAATTACTCGAAGAAAGAGACATAATGACGTTAGGGTTCTGTTAACTTGTGAAAAAATCAGACGGACAATTGACGGCACGTCAAAGTGAGTTGAAGTGAGTTAAGTCACAAATTCAAGAGATTTACACCTTCAACACTTAGTCTCCAGAATTTAAAAATATCTAAGAGGAAAATGCGTCCGCCCAGTTCCCAGACGTTTAGTCCAAAGGGGAAAGTTCAGACGTACACAACATGATGAAAGAACCATAGAGTACGCCTGAAATCAAGGAAGCCCAATCCATTTCAAAAATATGTGGACGCTCTGAGTAGTTAGGAGATAAGCTCCTCCCAGAGTATCAGAACGTCCAGACCAAAATAGGAGGACGTCTAGTCCCACTGCTGAGGCCGCTCTGGGCGGCTAGGAGATAAGCTCCTCCCAGAGTACGAGAGCGTCCAGACTAAAAAGCAAGGATGTTCATTTTAAATGCTGTGGACGCCCTGGGTAGTTAGGAGATAAGCTCCTCCCAGAGTATGAGGACGTCCAGTCCAAGATATGAGGACATCCCGATGAGCTAGGAGATAAGCTCCTCCCAGAACATGAAGACGTCCAGTCCAAAGTATGTGGACGTCCAAATGAACCAGGAGAGAAGTTCCTCCCAGAGTATGAGGACATCCAGTCCAAAGCCCAAAGTATGTGGACGTTCAAATGAACCAGGGGTTAAGCCTCTCTCAGAGTACGAGAACGTCCAGTACAAAGTATGGACGTCCAAATGAGCAAGAAGACAAGCTCACTTCAGACTATGAGGACGTCCAGAACAAAATATACGAACGTCCAGGTAGCAAAGAGAGCTTTGAGTCCAAAGTATATGGACGTCTAGGGCAGATGGGAGGTAAACCCAACCCAGAGTACCAGGACGTCCAGAATGCAAGATCAGAGGAGGCGGCCAGTAAGTGTACGAGCCACCCCCTCTGAGGGGCAAATGTTTAGAGTAAAGTACCCCAGGTACGTGGCCCAATCTCATAGTGACACGTGGCCCAATAAGAAGGTGACACGTGGCCCTATGAGAGTGTGACACGTGTCCACCTGACAGGGTGACACATGTCAGCTATCTTTAAATACGCAATACAACATCAGAAAGAGAAAAAGGCCCTGATTACATCAGGCCCAAATCCCGAGAAACCCTTGAAAGCCGTAAAACGGCGCCCCCATGACACGTGGCGACCCCTGATTGCGTAGCCAATCACGTCACGACATTCTAGGGTACATACCCTAGAGGGGCACATGTTCCACTCCTATAAATACCCCAATCATTTATGATGGGAGGGGTGGATTGTGACATAACATTAAAAAAGAGCATTAAAGAGCTCCAACTTCTCTCTACTTTCTATCTCTAGCTTTTCCGATTACCGATCTCTAACTTGATCGTCGGAGGCGAATATTCCGATAAACGGAATATTCGTTGTTTTGCAGGTGTCCGAGTCTCGTTGCCAGCAGAGCGTGACCAGTATCCGAGGAGATCACAAAAAACCCCGAAACAGGTTTCACAATCTGGAGTTTCATTATACACTCTTGCTAATCTAAATTTCAATATACTCAACTTGTGGCATTTCTAAGGTGGATTTTGAACTACAATTATGATTTCACTAGCTTAAGAGTTAAAGATATATTTTTGTAAGATTCTATGTATTCTTTGATATTGTAATTAGCTATATTTTTTCAATACATGTATTGGGTTATGAAAGTGTATGACATGAAGTTCTTGAAGATTAAGGTGCATTGAGTATTTTGTTGCATGTATATTGATTAATAAAAACGATGAAGATTGTGAAATAAGTTTTAATCTGAGATTGTTTTTCCTTAAAATGTGGTGCGAATGATTAGTATTCTTATTTTTCATGTTTAGTTTTTATCGTGTTTGAAATAAGTTGAATGAGTTTGTTGACTTTGTGGCTAAGATGCGCTCGAACAATAGATGAAAGGTCTGCGTCTGCTCTAGTGTAGTGTCATCAAAAAATTGGGAGGACGTGAGATGTGGCTACTATGTCGTGTGCTATATATTTAAAACAGTTCAACATCATCATAGTAGTGAGGATCTTATTAGTATGTGTTGTCAGATTTTTCATTACTAATTCATCAATTTATTTTAAATTGGCTACACTCTTGAATTGATTAGTTTTTGTTTTTGTGTTGTGTTAACAGGATTTTTCAAGAACAATACCTTATAATGGGGAGGAGATAAATGAGGTTCGAGATATTTAGTCATACTATTTTATAATCAACGTTGAATTTTAGATTTAAACTTAGCTAAATCCATTTATTTGTTTGACTTTTTTTTTTTTGTTTTAGTTCTTAGGCTTGAAATGAATGTATTTGGGTTGGTCTTTGTTCTTGCGTTGGTTGATGATACCAATAATTTTGAGTTGTAAACTTTTTGAAAGGTTGTTAATTATTACATTGCCGTCATTAACAAATTTATGGGTAGGCCAAAATACAAAGGAAATTTTGCCGAAATATATACTTGATTTAATTATTATTTAATTTTGTCTTACATTATAATATTACAGTGAAATGATGAAAAAATAAAATAATGTTTTTTAATGTATAGATTTGAAAAAAAAAACATTTGCATCACTCATTGAATAAAAAGGCGACACAAATAACTTATTTTCTTTTCCTCAAACCAATCATTTGCGTCACTCATTTATAATTCAAGTGACACAAATAACTCAAGGTTATAACATTTGTTGAATCATTTGCGTCATTCCTTTAGCAAACGAGTGACGCAAATAACTTTATTTTATTACATTTGTGAGTCATTTGCGTCGCTCATAGGACCGGCGCAAATGACTTTGTGTCATTTGCGTCGCGAGCTGTTGTGTCGCTCGTTGTAGTGATACAAATACACCCTAAATGAGTGACGCAAATGAATGTTTTTGTACTAGTGAACATTGTTAATTGTATGTGGTTGTTTCGTCATAAATTGAATGCTAATGGTGATCTTGAAAGACACAAAGCTCGTTTAGTTTGTGATGGTAGGTCTCAGGTCCAAGGTGTAGATTGTGATGAAACTTTTAGTCCGGTTGTAAAACCGGCTACTATACGCACAATTTTGAGTTTGGCTATGGCTCGAAAGTGGTCCATTCACCAACTTGATGTGAAAAATGCCTTTTTACATGGTGACTTAAATGAGTGTGTGTTTATGCATCAACCTCCCGGGTTTGTTGATAAACGGTTTCCAGGCTATGTTTGCAGGCTCCGAAAGGCTCTATATGGTCTAAAACAAGCTCCGAGAGCTTGATATCAGCGGTTTGCTAACTATCTTTTGCAGATGGGGTTTGTCATTGCTAAAAGTGACAATTCTTTATTTATTTTCTGGCATGGGAAAGACCTGGCATATTTGCTACTATCTGTTGATGATATTGTGTTGGTTACATCCTCAGATTTGTTACGTGACCGCATCATCTCTCTCTTGCGTACATGATTTCCAATGACTGATTTAGGTCCTATGAATTATTTTCTAGGCATTTCTGTTACTTGTACTCCTTCATATCTGTTTTTGTCTCAACATAAATATGCATAGGAAATTTTAGAGCGCGCAGGCATGGCTAGTTGTAAACCTACGGGGACTCCAGTGGATACTCAATCCAAGCTTAGTGCAGAGACAAGACCTAAATTTCATGATCCAACACTCTATCATAGTCTTGCAGGTGCTTTACAATACCTCACTTTTACTCACCCTGACATCACCTATGTAGTGGATACTCAATCCAAGCTTAGTGCAGAGACGGGACCTAAATTTTATGATCCAACACTCTATCGTAGTCTTGCAAGTGCGTTACAGTACCTCGCTTTTACTCGCCCTGACATCACCTATGCAGTTTAGCAAGTCTGTTAATTATGCATGATCCCAAACAGACTCATTATGATGCATTGAAACGTATTCTGCGTTATATTCAGGGATCCATTGATCACAGGTTATATTTATATCCTTCATCATCTACGCACTTGATCACTTATACTGATGCAGATTGGGGCGAGTATCCAAACACTCGACGGTCAACTTCAGGTTATTGTTGTTTTCTAGGGGACAACCTCATTTCCTGGTCTTCTAAGCGTCAACCTACTCTTTCAAAATCAAGTGCAGAGGCGGAATATAGAGGCGTCGCGAATGTTGTTGCCGAGGCATGTTGGCTTCGTAATCTTCTTTTGGAGTTACATTGTCCTCTCCGGCAGGCCATTGTTGTTTATTGTGATAATGTCAGTGCAATTTATTTATCTCATAATTCCGTACAGCACCAACGCACCAAGCACATCGAAATGGACATTCATTTCGTTCGCGAAAAGGTGGTGTTGGGGCATGTACGGGTATTGCACGTTCCTTCACGTTATCAGTTTGCAGACATCTTCACGAAAGGCGTACCTCGACAACTATTTTTGGAATTTCGGTCCAGTCTCAGCGTTCGTCCTCCTTCCGCTATGACTGTGAGGGTGTGATAGAATATGATAAATATTCTAGATATTATTCTGTATAGAAGGATATATTATTGTGATTATTCTGTAAATATCTTTGGAGATTTCCTAACAAGATTAGGTCTCCTCTTTGTAACCCTATATATACGTATCAATGGAATACACTCTAATTCAAGGAGTTTACATTATCCAACAGAGGTCTGGAAGATTCGAGGAACTATTATACATTCCTCTACCTAGTTCACAGGAATGTGGCTTGATATTGAAAGCTCTTGCAAGAAAGAAACCTATAGATACCGATGTGGATTTACTTGCTATTGTAGAGAGAACAACTTGTGATCCTTTTAGTGGCACTGACCTTGCTTTCCTGGTTTGTTCACCCTATTCCTTGTTTCTTATCTTTGCTATGTCTTTATCACAATTCTGGTACTCCTACATCCCTTAGTGGATGTTCATTAAAATCTTGATATTCCTTTCAATTAGCAATATAGGCTAAGACATTGTTTAGTTCACCTTATTTTTACTTAATTCAGAAAAAATAAGTACAGATCAGAAATAATAAGTTCAGATCAGAAATAATAAGTTCAGATTAGAACCTCGTTTTATGTGCGGTTTTTTATCGCTAAATATCTTTAATTTCGTATTGAAAAAAATTGTGAAAATTATATATTAATAAACTACACATTATTACGAATCTAACAAGATCACACTTGATATATTTTTTCCTTATGGATTATCGTACACTTAAGGTCAAAGTTTGGTCAAATCAGACAATCAGATCAGACCAGACCAGATCAGATCAGTAAAAATAAGGTGAACCAAACAAGGCCTAAGCATTTTTTTTTGGAATACTTCTAGATGTGGCAAGCCAGTAGGTTTGCTCATGAGTCATGACGAGATGCGATCATTGAAGCAAAAGGGTGCAGGTGCCATTCCTTGGATAATTAATAATAGTCATTTTGAAAAAGCATTGGTGGGATTGAAACCTTCTGTTAACAAAGAGGTATAATTCAGTTGGTATGAACGAGTACTTTTGTTTACAGACTGGCTTGCTCTAATTCAGTTGATTCAACATTCGAAAAGGAGGGAGGTACGGCTGCTATGGACAATTCAAGATTACTACAAACAGGGAGGTCTTTTATGAGCTGCATCATCTGGAGAGTAGGATGTTGAGTAATTAGGTTTTGATGATTGTAAATTAATGATGATTATCTATCTAACGTGTTCGTTAAGTTGTGCATAGAAAGAACAAGTTATGCTTGGAACAGGATACAAGGAACCTGAGCAATGTCAAGTATATATGTAAGGAACTTGAGCAATAGAGGATAAGCAATACAGGAACAAGAACAATGATAAGTGTTATGGTTGATAAGCATGATGATGGCTAAAGAACCATGAAGGTAACTACGTAAATAGGTGTTTTCATATGTTAGCTTCATGAGGTAAGTACACTATACATACATGAGTCATATATGTGTAGGAGTATTTACATTAGCTTTAAGGTTAATTAGTTCTCTCACTTGAAGTTTGTTTATGACAAACAAACTTCAATCTAATGTTTCTCTTAAGTGTTTATGTGAAGACAGGAACTGACTTAGGTGAAGTCAATGGGTTGGAACATAGAAGACTTCAAGAGGAACAAGAGAGAATGAATGAACCTAAAGCAGGTTCTCCCATGAGAACCAAACCACGAAGGAACCTGAAGATATTCTCTAACAAGATATAGAAGGAACCTTCGGCAGGCTTTCTCACGAGAGCCGGAGCATGTTCCCTAACAGGTACATGAGGAGTTCCCTAACAAGAACTTTGCAACGGGTTGTAACGACTTGGTTCCGGTGTAATGCTGGGGCAAAACCCAAGATCTAGAATACATCAAGACTACAAGATTCCAGAACAAGATTTTCAGAGAAACAACATGAAGATAGAGAAATCGAATTATATAGCTCTAGGATTCATGTAAGTATGTTGGACATAAAAGTAAGTCTGGAACAAGTCTACAGAACCAAGGTGAACTCTAAACAGTCAATGAAATTAGAGTTACTGACTTGTCAGGAACTCAGAGACTGTCAGAGTTCCAGAACCTAATTGGAACTTAAGTCTGCACGTCGTTAAAGGTCGGTTTTAATGATATAAATATTTACCTAATACGTGCATATCTTTTAGGGATTTAGTTTTGCAGAATAAAGATATTTATTTTCTAATAAATCCCTTTTGGAAAAAGATAAGTTATTTTCAGCAAAATAAGTTTTAAATAAAATCTAATTTTATGGTAAGTATATCTTTTGTAAAAAGATGTGCTAGTATATTTGGAAAATATAAGATTTAAATAAAATCTGATTTTATAGTAAATATATCTTATTATTGACAGAATATTTTCTTAACTAAAAGATATATTTTTGGAAAACTTATTTTTGGAAAATATCTTTGAAACATATCTTTTGAGAAAACTTATCTTTTACGAATAGAATAATTTGGGTGTACTATAAATATGCTCATATGTATTCATTCAAAGTTGAGGCTGACGAAGCTTAGTGATCGTGCTTAATGGTTTCATCCTTCACCACGAAGCTAAGTCAAACCTCCAGGTCAAAGTTCCAGTCAGGTTTGGTTTCAGTTCGTATAGTAAGTTCCAGACAGATCTTAAGTGTCCAGCATATTAGTTTTATCTCTTTATTCATTAATATGTATTTAGAGTTATTCTTTGAGATCTTGTAATTGGGAGAAAGGGTTTTGAGTGTTTTATGTATTGGGCTGTGATGAGTTTGAATTCTCTAAAATTCATGTATGAGTTTGAATTCTCTAAAATTCAAGTGGTAGCTGTGAGTGCACAGTGAGTGAAAGGAACCTGAGTATGTCTTGGGTCGGTAGGATAGGTTCCTATCAGGTAGCAAGTGTCCTTGGTGGAACTTGTGAGAAAGGTCCGTGTATAATAGGATGTAACTAGGTGTTTCGCCCTATTATAGTGAATTGGTTGTGTTGAAATCCCTTGGAGGGTCGAGGTTTTACTTCCAGTTGGGCCCTGGATGGTTTCCTCGTAAAATCCGCTTTGCATTGTCTAAGTTCCTAACAGCAATCAGTTTTATATTCCGCGAAAAGTAGGCACTAGGAACTTACTACAATTCACCCCCCTTTTGTAGTATATCATCCGAATTAACATAGGACTTCATGAGATTGCTAATCGGTGTAGGGTTAATTTACATAGCTTTACTATTTAGTTTTTGTTTTAGTTGCTGTAAAAAAAAAAAAAAAAAAAAAAGGGTATAATTGTTTTAATTGCGTCATTGGTGTTTTAAACTAAAAAAAAATGACTAACATGTCTTGAATATTCTCTTATTTCTATGTTGGGGAGCAGCAAAGAGATTTATATGATAATTTGTCACGCAATTTTTCGCCAACCTAACCAATGTCGAGACAATAGCACTGAACACGTGGTCATGTGGAGGTATAAAATACTTGCCTTCATTGAGTTTGTTCTCTATAGTTTATATCTTATCTGTTCAAATCTACTCTTATCTGATTTTTTTCAAGTTAAGAATGTAAATAAAATTATGACTATTTATTTATATTGATAGGAATATTTATTATTACTCTTATCCCTACATTATAAAAAGTAGAAACTTGCTCTTATAAACAGTACACGGACCTTTATACCTTTCAAAATGTTTATTTACCTTCTTACCCCCATTTGTAATTTTGTATTTTTCTTACACTTTTTGTCTTCTCCCGACAAATTGTCCATTCATTTTCTTATCCAAAATGAATTTTGAGCTTTCACTCTCCTCCTCATCTCTGTTCACCTCCCTTACTGAGCATTAATTTTATACTTTCTATTTCTTCTCCATCTCCATTCACATCTCCATTGAAGTACTTAATTCCACAATCAGAACAATCAAAATCAAATTGGGGCCAAAAAAATTCCAAAATTTCCGAATCAAGAACAATTAAAATCAAATTGGGGCCAAGAAAAGTTGATAATATAAAGAAATAATCCAAGAAACAAAGGGAAAAAGAAGAAATGACAAGGAAACGAGGAGAGGGGGAGGTGGTGGAAGAGGGCGGCCGGGGTCTCTGTGAGGTGGGTCACCGACTGGTAACTCTCTTTGCTTCTTTATTATGTCGAGGGAGGAGTTTTGGTTTGTTCAGTCATTGACCAAGCTTCCATGACCGTGACTCTGTGAGTATAAATGTTTTGTACTTCTGCTTCTGCATTAACAAAGTATTAGCTTTGTATTTGCAATTAGAATCCTATTTTGATTTCAAAATTATTAATTATTTAGAGGGAAATCATATAAATGATGTTTGCCCATTCTATCGGAGATCGATACGGCCCAAATGTTTGCAATATTCTACTGCTATGTTCGATTACCTTGATTTCAACATATTGTAAATTGTAATGCTTCTTTTCAATTAATTTGTTGTAGGTTGTTTTGGCAGCCAATGATTTGCCTTCTTTTTTTTTTGGTAGAAAACTGACTTCTATCAATATACATTAGATTATTCTTCCACATTTTATCACAGGTATTTTTGCATCTCACAAGGCTTGCTGGTATTTCTATTTTCTTTATTAGTTGAAGGATGAAAATGGACAATTCATGGGAATGAATGTAGCAATCGACAACAATTATCTTAAGAATTGTGTTGTGAAATGCAGTCTCTTCTAAGATTTCCACTCCCATTGTACGTGTTTCGGGAACACTTCTTGCAAAGAGGTTATCATTAATTCATAATGATGTGCTATGAAGTTGTCATATCACTCATACGATTTTATAATCTGGCTACTTTCTGATAGTGTTTCCTCCTGATTTCAGGAGATCATGGGATCGATTCTCAGTTTCTCACCTCTACCCTACCCTTATGGCTCACTAAACACCCAAAAAACATAATTTGGCTATTTGCTTGACTTTTATTATGCATGCAAACTTGCTATTATATATTCATACATAGTCTATGTCCAAGGGGAAGGACCAACAATTTAGCACCCGATAATTTACAAAATGTATAGGTAAGCACATAACCATCCGTTTTGGGTCAAATAAAGTCACTGTCCTTTATTTGACACAATAATAACATACCATGCTTTTTCATAAACTAATCAGCAACTAAAATTTCTTCATATAAATAGACTTTTTTCTACAAGAGGTTGTATGCATCAGTCTATTTCCCATGATCGAAATTAATTAGAAGACTCTATTAGATGGATGAATTTGAAGATTTACCCAATTAATTAGAAATTCAATGGAAAATAGAATAATAAAGTTTAAAATGTTTGATATTCAATGGGAGTTATGGCATAATTGCATGTAACTTTCAACTTTACCAATAAATTTTAGCAATCACCTAATTATATTGTGTTATAAGCTTTACCAATCACATTAAATTTTCAACTTACAAATGCAAAAAACAATGCCTATGCAGTAGAGAGATATTCTTTTACCAATAAATTATCTCAACATTGTCCTAAAAAAAAGTGCAAATATAGGCCAAGAAAAATTAACCCGTAATGGCTAACCACTCCGCGCGCAACGCGCGCGTTGGCTGCCCTAGTTCAAATAAATAAGAGAGTGGTAAAAAGGCGGATTGGTGTAAGGAATAACATAAGAGTGGGTGGAATTAGGTAAATATCATGCCTTGTTTGGTTGACATGAGAATTAAATTCCCATAGGAAATTGTATTTCATGAAAAGTTATTTCCCTCATGAAATTCCTAAGAATTTCCTAAATTTGTTTGGTTGGCAATGTGGGAATTTAGAAATCCCATGAATTTTGATTGATCTATGGGGGTCTAGGTAATTTACTTCCCTTGTTTTGTGGGATGTTGAAGTTCCCATGAATTTTCACTTCCCCCATTTTTTTTTGTCAACCAAACAACTTCTCAATTTATCAAATCTCATGAATTTTCACTTCCCCCATTTTATATTGTCAACCAAACAACTTTGAAAGCGCGCATATTTAAAAACATGATAGCAGAATCTACAAATGAGTATGCTCCTACGGAAACTGGTCTTAAAGCATAGGCTAGGCAAGGAAGCTTGCTTCCAAGTTTTTAAAAAGCCGAAAGGCTTCGGACAGCATTCGTTGCCAAACCCCCTGTTTTGCCTGAATTAGATGGTTTCGGGCACTATTTATGACTCCCAAATCCCTTTGGGAACCCTTGGAAGTACTTGGATGCATAATCTTAACGGGTGAAAAAAAGATATATGAAAGCAAAATATAAAGGCTATAATACACGTAATCGGAGCGATTTAGTAGGTGTCGGGACCCGGTATCGGAATTTCACTGAACATTACGGGATGCATCCCGGGGTCATCTTAAAGGTTAAGGGAGTAAGATAGATATTTTTGCTTGTTAAAAATAGAATAAAGATGTGGGTACATCAAAGGAACTTTTGACAATTACCACCTTCTAATATATCCATTTTAGCAATTACCACCTTCTATTTTTTTATTTGAAAATTACCACCTTCTATTTTCAAAAACATCAAAAGTTACCACCTCCTTGCCTCCCAACTACCACATGACGTCATCTTGGCCCCACCCTTTACCTTCCCTCCCATTTCTCATTCCTATTTCGATTCTCATCTCCCCTGTCTCTCTTCTCTCTCCTTCACCATTAATGGCAATCAATTCATCCTCACCCACCTAATACTTTCTGAAAATTTACTCCCTATTGTCACATCCTCTCTCTCCCTCATAATTCTTGGTCAATGTAGTTGCTAAATTGCCCAAAATTGTACCTTGTTCCAGGCGCAGTAAGAGAGTACAATTGGGTTGGAAACGTCATAAGGGGGACCAAGCTAGGAGGCCTTTGGTTGTTGGAATTAGCAAAACGAAAGAAAAAAGCAAGGTAATTTGATAATATAAAGTGAAAATGATTCACAAATTGTTGTTAATTAGTTCACCAGGTAATAATTCACAAATTGTTAGAGAACCAGGTAATAATTCACAAATTGTTGTTAATTAGTTCACCAATTGAACACCCTCACCCCTAATTTGATTCGCAAAACCCTAATTTCAACTACAATACCTTAATCCCCAAAATTACAATCATAAACCCTAACACACATTGAAACCCCCTAAATTAAGAAATTAAGATGAACACAACATACCTTTATTCATGGAATCGTTGTCATGTTGCAGCAACCACCAATAATTGTTCGTCAATTTTGATTTGGAGGAGTGAATTGAAGTGTTTCTGAATTTTTGGGGGAAAAAAGTGAAAGGGGAGATGAGAATCGAGTTAGGAATGAGAAATGGGAGGGAAATAGAGAGGGAAGGGAAAGAGTGGGCCCAGAATGACGTCATGTGGTAGTTGGGAGGCAAGGAGGTGGTAACTTTTGATGTTTTTGAAAATAGAAGGTGGTAATTTTCAAATAAAAAAATAGAAGGTGGTAATTGCTAAAATGGACATAATAGAAGGTGGTAATTGTCAAAATTTCCTACATCAAATTAAAATATCTTAAAGCGAAATATGGCTACATCTATCAAAAACAAAGGGAGTATTGCTATTGTAACTTACAAATATGTGAAATTAACTGAAAATCCTATAAATAAAACAATATAGTGTTGTTTTTAGCTTTTTATATTCGTGTTTGAATTACAAATGTGTAAAAAACAGAACTTGTATGACAAGTATTTTTCTTGTTTTGGCTAGAGGTGTCAAAACCGAACCGACCCGAAAAAAACTATCCGTTTCGAACTGTAACTGATCCGAGAAATTCAAGACCCAAACCCGATCATGTAACCAAACCAAACTCAACCTGAATCCGAATTCGACCCGATCTGAACTTAACCCGGCATCGATTTGATCAGACCTGAACTCAACCCGAATCCGATTTGACCGGACCTGAACTCTAACCGAACTGATTTGATCTGACCAGAGCTCAACCCGATCCAAAATTGACCCGGCAAATAACCGATCTAATCCGATCTGTTTTGACCCGAACTGATATTAACCTGACCCGATTTTAACTCGATTTGATTTTTACCCGATCTGAATTTAACCCGACCATTATTAATTTTTGACCTTTTTATTCAAGTTCTTATACTACTCCGTTATTATTAATAAGTTTACGGTTTTTACTACAAAGAAATAATACGGAGTAACAAGTTTACTTCTTGCATATACCAATTATATAAAATTATTTTCTAAGCTTTATATTCATCTCATCTAAAATTTGCTACAAATAGTTTGTAATACTTGAACATTAAAACCTCTTCTTTCAACTCGATAAAATATACTCCATATGATACATGAATGACTTGATATTGACCTAATAATAAGGTAAAACTCAAAAATAACTCTAGTTTAAAAATAACCTTATTTGAATATGAATTGGGTCAACTCGATTAAAATCCAGCCAAACACAGAAAGGAATTGAATCGAAATTAACCAATTAATGAATCAACAGATCAACCTTATATTAATCAAACCGAACTTGACCGAACCAAAATCATCCGAACCGAAAATCAACCCGACCCAAATTCATCCGACCCGAAATTAACCCGGTTAAACCCGATCCGAATTTATCCGAATCGAACATGAACTGATATGGACCCATATTCGACCCGGACTCGATAGACCATGACCCGAATTTGATCCGACCCGAGTTTAACCCAACCCGACCCGATCTGAATTAAAAGAATAATTTTGACCCGAACATACCCGACTTGAATAAATCCGATCCAAACTCCATCCGGTTATCTGAATTGACATCTCTAGTTTTGGCTATGCTACTTCATATGTAGGTTTTGCTTTTTATAAAGAACCTATTTCAATCAAAATCCACCTTTAAAAGGATGTGCATATTAATACTGTACAACAATGTAAAAAAGTTATATCTCTCTAGATGCCTTAACATGTTACGTGTGCATCATACTTACAATTGTACCATGCAGATAATGCATTCATTCATGGATTTCATGCTCTCATTAAAGCCGTCCAAAATGAATATATTATAATTATTACTAATTTGTAAAACAAATTCTCTGATGTGATTTGATTATTTTTAATTTGACCTGAACTTTTTTTTTATTTTTTTTTAATTGTGATATGATATAATGATATGGAATAAACATGTTTTCTTATCTGTTTGATTCAAACTTATTTGCTTTTATACTACGTATATGATCTGATTTGATCTTAGCCTAATTCCATGATTTTGATATTTATATTTAAGTTGTTGTGAACTGTTGGTTTTACTCTAACTGATGTCCCGAGTTATGATTTACACTTGAGCCTTTTCTACTGCTAATACTGCTTTGTTTTTCCATGAAAGGTAATGTGTTGATTTCAATGGTTCTTATCGCTTTAACTGCATTATAAAAAGCGTGACCAGACTATACTAACTACTAAGGGCCTGTTCTCATACATTTATATTTATTTTAGTTCAGTTCAGTTCAGCTCCAATCAGTCCAATTCAGCTGAGTTCAGTTTATGTCTAATGATATTGCTAATGATATAAAGCCAGATTTCATTCTTTTACGCTCTTATTACAACGACGACAATAATAATAATAATAATAATAATAATAATAATAATAATAATAATAATAACAATAATAATAATAATAATAACATTTATTAATAATAATAATAATAATAATAACATTTAATAATAATAATAACATTTAATAATAATAATAATAATAATATGTATGCTTGTACATACACATATGTATAATAATAAATAATCAAAGATCACTAATCGGTAGTTAAAAATCAATAATTAATAAGTTCAGTTCAGTTCAGTCCAGTCCAGTCTATGAGAACATGCCCTAAGTGGTGATATGAATTGTTCCTCACACTTGGGATCTTTGTTGATGCATTGACTTAACATAATTCATGTTTTGCTCATGTTCGTGGAAGGGTAACTATGTTGCTCATGTATTGGCCAAATTTCCTTTAAAACAGAATTTTGAAGTGAGGGTCTCCTGATACATCGCCCCATGTACTACTCTTGAATGAACTCCGTTTGCTATGGTGATGAATCTAAAAGATTCTTATTGTCGCATGTTGAGAATGGTTATGCTGTGATGGTGTACTTTGGTGCTGGACCTGACAATACTTGCATACTATTACAAGTATATAGTCGAATATATATAAAAAGTTTATATATATTATAAATAGGATATATATATATATACATGTCGAATCTGACATTACTTAATCATTTTTTTAAAATATAGGAAATTTTGTCAAAAAACACATATTAATCCTTTTGTGGAAAACCATTTTTTTACAAAAATGTTGTAAAAAACCACCAAGAAGATCTTAAAGGCTAACTGGAAAATCACTTGCGTAGGGCTTGAGAATTTCATAAGGCCTTAAACCTGAATTAGCAAAAGACAGTAAGAACTTCATAGCTGAGACCAAGGTTCAGAAGGAGCCAATTTATCTTTCATTTTAGGCCCTTCTCACCCCAACTATATTTAAGTCTACTTTAGTTGCAGATATATAGATTGATGATGGTTGTCAGACAATTTGGATGATAAACAGAAATCAGACAATTGTCTTTATAATTGCTATAAAGTATAGATCAGAAACATAGATTTACATTCTCGACTAACTTGTAAGCTGTACTACAGATAAAATTATCGTACAAAAAGATACATAATTATAAGTTCATAATCAAGAAGAAAAAATTTATGACATCATTATCAATATCTAGAAGGGCCAGAAATCATGTTGAGGCTTCTTCACCAGAATCTGATTGTACTCAGGTCTTGATGTCTGCAATAAATAAGAACCACCATGATAAGATAAATCTACCACAATCCTATCAAATTAATAATTTAACGACCTTTCCCTCTCCTTTGCTTACAACATACAGCAAGCCTTACAAAATTACACTATCCTATAGGAAAATCCACAGCTGCATGCTGATACCTACCCATTTGAAAAGCACAATTCCAACACAGGTAGCTCAATTATGAGAAAACATTAACAGTTGACTTGGAAGACACAATAAAGGATATAACCAAGCATGTTGATTCCTATGGCTGGCTGTTTTACACGAAAATCAAACATTTAAGAATTATTGCTATACTGCATTCAATGTTGAGAACAAAGTAGATCAGATAGTCCAGTAAAACAACACACTCCAGCTTATTGCACGGCCTATCAAACTCCTGTGAGTCTGTTACTGGTATTAAATCAATAGCATGTTCATTTATAGCTATCCCATCTATAATACAAAAAGAACTTTGGTACCTACGTCCCCCTTCCCCAACCCCACGTCCCCACCCACTACCTCTCACCCGTGACGATACACTTTCATTTAATCTGTTGTAGAGAGAAGTAGATTGATGCATGATACTCCGTATATATGTAAGGTGATGGGCGCCTTTTAGAAAACCAAGGTCATCTATCTAAGATCACTAATAATTTATTCGAGTTACATTCGGCGACTATGCATGGATTTAAAAGTCATGTGAAAGTGATACATTTCATTAGCAAAATGATAAGTATATGCAGATTGAGCTACTCCATGAAGGGTGATGGGTGCCTTTCAGTATAGAAAGAACATTTAAATGAAGTAACATCAATAACAATTCACTTTATTTATTGCCTGCAAAGGTCAAAATTTCACTTAAAAAAGATACCAATTCATTTGCAAATTAATTAAGGAGATGTAAACTGATTACTTGAGTAAGGCATAGCAGCAGAAGGTATGTTCTCGTCAAAAAAAAAAAAAAAAAAAAAAGCAGAAGGTATGTTACATATTCTTGTTACAAATACAAGAATTTGTAACAAAGAATAGACCACTTATAAGAAACATGTATGATTGCTACATTCTATTGCAGCTTTCTATCAAATATGAGTTTTATTGAGCAGATAATTCTACTGTTCAGAAAGAATAGTCAAATTGTCCAAATACCTCATAATAAAATAAATAAATAAATATAATAGCCATAATTTTACTACAATTACTAGAGTACCCCTAAATTAAGTTGTCTCATACCCAATTTATATCCATCCCTCCCTTTAATGGGGGATGTTTGGACATTTAATCACAATTCATTCATATTATAAAATTACAAAATAGTATAGGTAACTTTTTCCTAACAAAGGGATAATTTTATAGAAGATATACACAAAAAATCTCAAGTTCTCAACTATGAATTGTATTTCTATAGCAATCCCAACTATAAAAATACTTGTATAATCCAAACTATGGGAGGATTTTTCCCAAAATGATCCATGATTACCAGTAACTTGTTCAACCGCTAATTCTTTTTATTGCATTCCTTCCTCTTTCTCTCTTTCCCACCTATGACCCACCAGCTCCCTTGCCCTGCCAACAACCGCACTCCCTACCTAGTCACCCTCGTCCTTTCCCCCACCAACAAATCACTGCCACTAAGTCTCCTTCCATCTTGTCGCCGTTGAATTTGCAACTTCCAGCCACTCCCATCTTCCGCCTAAATCAACCTTGCCTAACCATACATTAATGTAGACTATACCACCATCCCCATTCATTCAAAACCATTGCACAACTCCATTTAATTTGACTTTTAGATTTGAATCACTAGTACTTAGAGTCTAAAATTTAAAGAGTTTCCACAAACTAAAATAAAAGAAACTCCAGTAATTACTCAGCAACAACATCAAATCCCGTTTTTTTTTTCCTTCTTCTATGAGCAGATTTATTACAATAAAGATATTCTTATGCATTTCCTTCATTGCTCATTCATATGCCTGAATTAACAAAAAGAAAGACTAATCAGCAATATTTGCTATTTATTTTGATTTTGAGCAAGCCAATTATCCAATAAAAGTTTCAGATTCTAAATGATCCTGAAAATTTTGTGGGTGTGAATCACGACTCTCAGATGAAGCCACATAGCCCACATTCAACAAATTGTATTTTATGAGAATAATTTTGCTTAGGGGCCGTTTGGTTAGCATCAGGGAAACATAATGGAATCAACAAAGGGAAAGGGGGAGAAAGGAAGCTAATCCCTCATTTTTGTATTATTGTTTGTTTTACATAAACAAAGGAATCACATTTGCAACCACCACTACCTCCTCCTTCTACAACCACCACTACCCCTTAAATCTACCATTCACTTACCACCACTTTAGCCACCACCCTTCTCATGACCTACCACCGTCTCCCCTCTCACCCACCATCTAGTTGCTTGATTGTTTAAATTTGTTAGATCTAGTTGCTTGGTTTTTGGGTGGTTTTCATGGTGGATCCGGAGGTTTTGGAGATATGGGTGGTGGTTGTGTCGAATTGGGTGAGGTGGCTTTACACAAAAGGTGGGTATGGGTGATGGTTGTGTCGAATTTGGTATGATTGTTTTCGGGGAAGGTGGTTTTGGCAGTTTTCAGTGGGGTGGTTAATAGGGAGGGTGGGTGGGTTTTTTCGGGTGGGTTTAGGGTGATTTGGGTGGGTGGTGAGCCGGTGAAGTTGGGTCGGTTGGTGGTGGTTGGGCGGTGGTTTTTAGGGTTTTTGCGGGGAGTGGGGGAGTTTCCAAGGGAGGGGATCTCCGGCGAGGCATGGGGGGAGCTCCGGCAATTGGGGGGGGGGGGGGGAGATTCGGCGAGGGACGATGGAGGTGCGGCGATGGTGGCTGGGTGGTGGGGATAGGGTAGGATGGCGGTGACTGGTTTGGATATGGTGGTGTTGTGGTGGCTAAGGAAAGGGAATGGAAAAGTGTAGGGGGGGGGGGGGGAATGAAGTTGGAAGGATTTGGGGTAATGGAGAGGGTAATGGGAATGGAAAAAAAATGCCTAACAAAAAACAACAAAGGGAATCAGTTGATTCCCATTCCCTTTGATGAATATCCCAACCAAACGCACCCATAGGGCTTGTTCACATTTTCCCGTCGACCACCATGCTTCCCCTTCCCCTCCCCCTCCAAAACTAACTCGTCTGCTATGTGTCATTGCTAGAAACCATCACTTTCACTTAGACACTAAAATAAAAGCACCTCAAGCTATTTACTCATATTAAGGGCCTGTTCACATTTACTTAATTTCATTTCAGTTCAATTCAGTTCGGCTCTAATCAGTTCAGTTCAGCTCCAATTAGTTCAGAGAATATTTACTAAACTGAGCTGAAATGAATATTTTATGGGAGAGGGAAATTAGGAGTTGAACTGAACTGACTGATTAGAGCCGAACTGAATTGAACAGAAATGAAATTAAGTAAATGTGAACAGGCCCTTAATATGAGAAAATAGCTTGAGGTGCTTTTATTTTAGTGTCTAAGTGAAAGTGATGGTTTCTATCAATGACACATAGCAGACGAGTTAGTTTTGGAGGGGGAGGGGAAGGGGAAGCATGGTGGTCGACGGGAAGGAGGGGGAACTACGGGAAGCCTAAGGGAGTTGGGGTAGAATTTTTAAGAAAAGAAATCCACAAAAGACACAATCATATTATGCTACATGGCCCAAGTGACCTGCTAATTCAGTTCATGTAGGTCACCGGTTCATTTGGGACAGAAACCCCAACCCCCCCCCCCCCCCCCCCCCCAAAAAAAAAAAAAAAAAAAAAAGAAAAAAAATTTGATGTACGATTATTATGGGAATACTACCCATAGCAGTGATTATTCATGTACATAGACACAAATTATGATAGGATATCTTAATATGCTTCCTTTCAGCTCAGAGATAAAGACATAATGGGCAAGCAACTTCAACAAAAAGGCATCTCAATTTTAAGAAAACATAAAATAAACCTCGATAGACAAAAGGGGGACTAATTCTAATAATAATTACTATACCTAATTCACTAAACCTTCTAAACAGAATATTGACTAAAGTCACTAAACCTAATGCAAACCTACTTGAGAGACTATGTTGCTTGGACTTCTTTCTCGATCCTATGAAACCCATATGACAATAATTTTTGGGGCATAATTAAATTGGCATACTTTAAATACTCCAATTTTCCCCAATGAGCAATCAATCAATGGTATTTAACACTTCAACATTCACGAGCAATTAGTGGAATTTCAACATTAAGCTAAATGAGGGCAAGACTCGCAAGAGGGCTGTTCTGCTAAAATAACATGAAGCTAAATCAATGTTAATTGACCAGTATGACTTACAATTAACCTGCAAACAATGGTGATTTAACATTCATCAAAACAAGGACGAAAAAGGCTGTTTTTCTAAACAAAATCAGTGAATCAAACTAGTTTGGGTCCAATTTACTTCAATTAGTTAGTCCATACATGATTCAATTATAAAGCCCAAGGTCAAGGTTCAACTCTACAATCCATGCCGAGTCAAGTCAATAGCATGGTCAACGTGGCAAGCCTGCTTGACCCAAGGCCCATTCTCCTTATTATGTCAAGGTATAAAAGTCATCAATCCTCTCTCTCTCCATTCATTCACATTAAGCCTCAAGCAATTAATTCTCTTGTATAGTTTTCTCTCTCTAAACATTGTACTGACTTCGGCATCGGAGGAGCCTTCCTCAAGGCCAGTTTACGTGTGCTTGCTATGCAAGAAATCCCCGGCCCATTCATCACTTGGACCGAGTGCAGTCTTCAAACAAAACTTATAATTGACTCGGCTATTTACATCAACAAAACTAAATCCTTATTCCAAAAATGACGAGTTCGGCTGTGAATCATTCACGAAAATCCTCTTTTTCCACTTGCTCCTATCTAATGCTCTACATGAATTTAGACTATAACTAATGAAATCAACAATTTATCCACCTACAAATCATATCGCAGTTCTAACCCCTAAAAAAAGTTCATAAATTAAAAAATAAAAAAAACCCTAAAGTGTTACAGCAAATCTTCCAAGAAATTCTAGGTTAAACAAACCATAAATCAAAACTCAAATTAACGAACGGAAATTGAACTCGGAAACAACAATTAACAACTGAAATCAATTTTCAAATTGAAAAAATAATTAAATGAAGATTAGATTCAAAAATTAGAAAAAAAAGAAGGGGAGATTGAAGAGACTTACGAGATCTTTAAAGAGGAGAAAAGCGACGAGAAAAAAGAGGAAGAAGAGAATCTCAAATTCGGCAGCACGAAGATGGAGGTAAATGGAGGTTGTCAACGATGGTTGTTGCCGCTTCGATCCCTTACCCCGCATCTTTCTTCTTGCAATTCAGTTTCGATATTTTGTCTCTCTTATTCTTCTTCTGGTTGATTCACTGTGTTTTTTAAGCTTGGAAATTTGAATGCACGATTTGGTCGTTCAATTTTTTTTTTTTAATTTTTTTTTTTTTTTTTTTATATGTACTCTATATCAAAAACTATTAAGTTTGGTGCACAAAATGTCATAAATGACATCAAAATTTGTATTTTTTTTTTAATATTTTTTTTTTTTTTTTTTTACCAAGTATCACTATTTTCAAATTTTTCCTAATTTATTTAGGGTATGTTCACATTTACTGAATTGAACTGAACTGAACCGAACTGAACCGATTGGAGCTGAACTGAACTGATTGGAGCTGAACTGAACTGAGCTGAAATGAATATTTTATGAGAGAGGGAAATTAGGAGCTGAACTAAACTGAACTGAAATTAAGTAAATATGAACAAGCCCTTAGTTACTTTATGATAACTAGCAGCGGTTCCTAATTACTTTTCTTTAACTTATTTCGTAATTCATGATGAATTGCAACAAATGAATTATGTTTGGCAAATAAAGTTTTCCAGTGTCATAAATCGAAATCTCACAATAAAAATTATACAAATTTATCCAAACAACACATCAATTTCAACAAATCATCATAACACCAAAAAGTACACTTATTTTATAGAATTATGAATAAAAAGAAAAATAACCAAATGTATGTATTCGCATAGAGGTAGAAATTGAGTTTCAGAATTTACCAAAGTATAATTTAATGATTGTCTTGTGCCAATTGATTGCCTAGGATTTAAGGATTGGTCTTCGTCTTCTTCCTAGTTTACCTTGGTGTTATTCAAGGAGTAGTATTAATTTTTACTAATTGAGGGGTAATGGGTGAATTATAATCATGGGGCATGTTCGTAGCACAATAAATTAATTATATAGGTGAGAGAAATTTTGAAAAAGGGTAAAATTGGTTAAAAATATTAAAATAATAAAAATATGTTTTTTCGGTAGAATTTATAGTCTCAGATATCATTTATGACATTTTTCTGCACCAAACTTAATACTTTGTGATATAGAGTGCACACACCCAATAAAGGTTGTGCTATTCTCTGCACCCAACCTATAGTTGGTGCTATTGAGGCCAAATATAGTATAGAAACCGCAAACCGCATTAAAGTGCAATTTGCGGTGCAGTTTGGTCTAAATAATTTTGGAAACTGCACCAAACCGCACTTTGTACAACCCTAATTACCATGCTAAGCTTAGTCTATTAGAAAAATTTATACTCCGTATCTCGATCAAGAAGTTGTGGAATCAAACCTCACTAGCGACACTTAGTGATGTAAGCGTCGCTCGATGTGTGCGTACGTGTGGAGCATTGGTGAATATGTGATATGTCTATTTCATATAGTATTTTACCCCCCGTCCCTTGGTCATAATTAGTAGTGTTTTTGGCTCTTTAGAGCCACTTTTATTACTAAATGGTGTTTTTCTAGTGTTTTCATAGTTTTGGTTGAGTTTTGTAGGAAATTGCACTTTTGGAGCATTTTCCCGGGTTTTCATGGAGCGACTACAGACATTGGAGGAGCACGACCGTCTTTGAAGCCCAAGGCCGGTTAGAGTTATCAAGCCGGTGATTAAGGGCTCGGTATTTGGAATACCGAGGCATCTGGACCAAGTATTCAAGACCCAAAGAGGAAATCCGGATTGGGCCGAAGAATCGAAGCCCAATCAAAGTCCAAGCCTCGAGGAGGAGTCGGGCCCGATCGGGCAAGCTGTAGCTCGATCGGGCGCAGCTGCATCATAAGGGAAACGAAGAAAAAGGCGCGCCCGATCGGGCGGTGCCTCGCCCGATCGGGCGCGTGTTTTTGGAGGAAGTCTAAACGCCGGATTTATTTGTTTTAGCTTAGGATTTTTCTAGCTTAGTATAAATACGCTTTTGTTAAACAAGTTTAGGGTCTTTTTTCGACCACACTCTCTCTTATTCTCTCTTTACTCTTTCTTTCTTTCTCTCTCTAACTTTTCTCTCTCTCTTCTCTTAAACTCTTAGTATTATTTTCTCTCTTGTTTTTCTCTCTACAACTCTTGGTTTAATTCCATCCTTTATTTCCCTTAACTTTGGTAACAATTTCTTCTCTATTCTTTTAGTAATTTAATCTCTTTCTTCTATCATTCTTTGTTTAATTGCTTTGTTTAGTTTAGTTTTAATTATGTGCGAGTAGTTTAATTCTAGGGTTTATGGGGATCCATAATTAATATGACGGGATAATTTGTTATTATTGATTATTGATATTGCATGATAATTTCTTATTGAATTGTTTTAATCCTTTGCAATTAGATTTGATTGTAATTGTTTAGCAATATTGAATTGATGAATCGAGCAGATGTTAATTTGATATTAAAGGCTATTTTCAATAGGAACTTAGATTTAGTAAATTGCGAGAGCCTGTTAATCATGTTATTTGTGCAATGTTAGTTATCGATTGTTATGCGTAATCCCGGAATATTAATTATTGGTGAACCTGTGACCCTAGGCCTTCTTATTATTGATTTTCTCCCTAAACTTGATCTCCGTAGTTTAATTCCTTTTTACAACAACAATTGGTTACTTTAATAATTTAGATTATAATTAATTAATTAGGAATAGAAAGACCAGTTTCCCTGTGGATTCGACCCTACTTCCCTATCTAGTTTAGTTAGAGGACTTAGGTAATACTTTTGATTAGGTGATACGACTTTACCCTGTCAATATGCTTAACAATCATAGGAAGACGAATTTGACATATATCGATAGGAACAACATATATGATCCATGAAGGTTACAACCCATTTATAATCCATGAGATTACTAACTCCCATGGTGGTCCTGAACCAAAACTGGACATTCGAGGATGATGGTATAGATTGAGTCATGAACCCAATGTTTCCCGTATAAGTCGGTTGAATGTTTAATAATCAAATAAACTAAATTAAACTATAGAAAACAAATAATTGAGTTTAGATTTAAACCCTCATGGTTTATGATCAACCTTTCACATCGTGGAACTAACACTGATAGAGCTTCGTATGAAGTACTGATGTTTAGCAACACTCAAAGGAATAATCTTGAAAGGTTTTGAAAAATGGGAGATTAAGAGAATAAGAGTTGTTGGGAGAATATGAGTAGAAAACGATGTTGGTAACCCTCGAAAGGAGACGAAAAAAAGGTAGAAAATACACAACAAAAAGAAAAATACTATAGCGCCACATCATCACTTGGCGCCACGCGACAAAATTGTCGCACTTTTCTGGCGCCACGTGATAGTTTTTTTGGCGTGTCGCGGCAAAACTGGCGCCATGCGTCGAAAACCCGATTTTTACGGTTTTTTTTATTTTGTCATAACTTTTGATTGAAGTCGGATTAAGGAAATAATATATCATTGGAAATATCTAGAAGTCAAATTTCCAACTCATTTAGAATCAGAATATCTTATCTAGATCAAAAGATATGGTCAAAAGCCCTAGTCAAAATAGTGCAAGGGTGTTGATTTTGGATAGAGTTTGGTATTTCGATCATATCTTTTTCGTGATAGTTTGGAATTGGCTTAGGATATATCATTGGAAAGCTTAATTCAAAATCTATCTAACCATGTAAAATTTGTATAAAAATTATGAGGCGCAAAAATCATATTTGCTCGATTTCGGGACTGGAGTTATGAAAAGATGAAAATAGGCTAAGAGATATGGATTTTGGTCTAAAAAAAGTGTTTGGGCTATTGAAATGACTAAAATGGCTTATGAAATGATAAAAAATAGAAATGGCATGGATTTCTAAGAAAGAATCAAGTATTCCTTTCTTTCAATATGTTTTACTCATCATTGAGTTAATATGTTTTACTCATCATTGAGTTTCGATCGGGAGACATTTTTAGGTGTCTACAGATGAGGATTCTCTTACCCTTCCCCCTAATTTTAAAATTCCTAGTCCGTTAACCCGAGACGGGAGGACATGTGAGTGGTTCTGGCCCGGTAGAGGCCTTCTCATTACCCAAAAAAAATTCCTTATAAAATTACTTCCTCTGTGTTTTTTTTTTAAAGTGTTATACTTTGATCACGTTACAATTAATTACAACGCGTTTATTTTGTGTGTGTATGACACACCATGTGGCCAAACAAGGTAACCCCAATAACACTAATTGGGTAATCCCTAATCAAGTAACCTCTAACTAACCAAGTAACCCCTATAACACTAATTGGGTAATCCCCTGATCAAGTAACATCTAACTGACCAAGTAACCCCTATAACACTCATGAGTCATGACGTAACCCATGTAACACTAACCGAGTAACTCATATAACACTAAAGAAATGATTTCAAGGTTATATTGATGCGTTAGATTTTATATATAAACTAGCATAATGTCCGTGCGATGCACGATTATAAATCAATTTTTTTTTGACAAAAGCATTATAAATCCCGTAGGAAAAATAATAATAATTTAATTAGCAATAAATAAAGTGCTCATTTTCAATTCACTAAATTAGTTATTAAAATTTTGTTTAGTCGCAATAATGGTCGATAAGAACAAAAATTAAGGATTGTGATTTGAAAAATATTTTATGTCATTTGCATTTCTTTTATTTTATTCCCTTTAAATGAATTATGCTCTACATAACTATATACAATAAGTAGACTAATTAATTTCCTATCTCTCGTTAAGGAAAAACTACAGTTTTCTTGTCATACCTTCTGCTTCTCTAGTTGTACAATATAAAATCTCTATTACCGGTCAAATTCACCAAACTTGTAGACAAAATTATAACTTTATATCTTACCCACCACTATATACATTTTCCTAAGCTATGCATTATGTCAAAAACTATATACATTTTCTTAAGCCAATAATTGACCTGTTGTTTAAGGATTTTGTCGAAGCCATGTTGAGGAAGTTGTGCATCTTTACAATCCCTAACAAAAGTCCGATAAATTTATAATAGAAGTTCACTTTATAGGCATGGTTAGTAGCCAAATATTTGCCTGTATTATTAGTCACTTCGAAGCTAGAGATAATATGAGAAGTACCCGACCTCTTTTACAAGACCATCAAATCGTTGAATGATTGTTTCTTTGATAGTTGCTTGTAATTTAGATCCCTACGTTTAGACATGATTTTATATATAATTCAATTTTGCATTATAATTTTTAAAGTAAACACATCTAAAAGACGAAAATTATTTTGAAACTATTATAATGTACCTTCTCATTAACTAAAATTTTTGTTTGGAATATTCCGGTTGTTACCATAGCCTCACAATTCGTAATTGTATTCTCCATGTTTTTAAGGCTAGGGGTTGTTTGGTTCACTAAGCTGGAATGGATTAGTATGGGATTCTCATACTTGGGTGGTATGGATACTATATGTCTATATCCCATACTAATCTAAAGTTTTTTGGTCAACCATGGAATGAATTCTCATACTTGAGTGGTAGTATGGATTAGGAATCCTTAGGGGGGAGATGGGTATGAGATTCCAATGGAATGAGGTGGAGTTAGCATCCCCCAGGTAGGTGGCCAGGTATGAGATTTCATACTTAAATAATCCAACCAAACAAACAAAACAATGGAATGGATTTAGAGGATTCTAAATCCATTCCAACCCATTCCAAGAAGTTCAACCAAACAACCTCTAAGAGGGGTGAAGTCAAACATCTTAGTGAATTCCATATTCAATCACAATATATTAACCTCTAAGTATTATAGATGATATGACCTTGAAATGAATATTGTAAAGACTTAAATGACCATGACTAATATTTATATTAACCTTAACGTAGTGTATAGATGTTAGTTGAGATGATTAATACAAGAGGGGGGGTGAATTGTATCGAGTTCCTAATGACTACTTTTTGCGGATAAATAAACAATGTGTATAGGAACTTAAGCAAACACACAGCTTTTACGAGGAAACCTTCCAGGGCCCAACTGGAAGTAAAACCTCGACCCTTCCTTAGGGATTTCAAACACAAAACACTTCACTAAAATAGGGCAAACACCAAGTTACAACCCATTCAACACAGACCTTTATTTCACAAGTTCCTCCCTAGACTTGTTACTTGATAGGATTCTATCCTACCCAATCTAAGCACCACACTTAGATTCACTCGTACTACTAAAGTACTACTCGTACTGCCAAAGTACAAAACACTCACAACTTCACCACGAAGTTAACACAAACTGTATGCAACACCAAATTATCAATCCACCCAAATAACCCAACCAATAAAAATATAAAACGCCTATTATGATAGGTAAGCAATGCACGAAATCAGAAACTAATATGTTAAGTTAAAGCTTGGTAAACTTACTCTGTTAAAACACTGTGATTTCTCTCGGCATAAACTCGTGAAAACTAAATCATTTTCCATCTCTACTATTTATACAAGTAACACTTGTATAGACAGTAGGTTTTCCAAAAAGATAAATATGCCATTTTGACTTATCTTTTAAAACACGATTTTTAGCAAATTAAATGCGAACAAAATCTTTTCTGATAGTAAGAATAAAAGATATTTATTCAGAAAACTTATTTTCTTAATAAACTGATTTTAGAAGAAAAGATAAACTTTTTAATAAATCTTTTCCTAAAATCTATCTTTTATCATTTTCCATATTTATTTTATTTACCAAGCAAACTTATCACGTTTCTAATAAATTTCGTGCACTAACCAACTTATCACATTAACAACAATATCTAAGAATAAAATCTTAACTATTACTGATGCGCCGCACTCTGATCAGATGAGTTACTTGGGCTCCATGCACATCAAGTTCCTCCAAAGAACTTAACTGTCAGTCTTCAAGTTCCTGTTAGGGAACGTTCCTGTTAGGGAACTTAGTTCTTGTTAGAGAACTCTTCCTCTGATTTGTTTAAATTCTTTAATAGAGATCTTCTTCATGTCTTCTTAGATTCAGATGGTTCTTCAATCACCAAGATTATCTGCACCTTGACTAATCACACACTAGAGAATCTTTATTAGATGAGTTTGCTTTTAGTTTAAGTTCCTCATCATCAAAACCTTTATGCTTCAACAATTTCCCCCTTTTTGATGATGACAAACTTAAGCAAACTCTAGAACAAGTAAAGCAAAACAGAAGGACGTATTTTTGAAATTTTTGTTTTTATTGACAGAAAGTAAAACATTAACAAGACACAAAAAAAAAAAAAACAGAAATAAACTGAAAACTATCTAAAATACGCAAGCATCATATTAGAGAAACTTTGATACTTTATCAACTGCAACCCAGAACAACTATAGCCTCCAAGTTTGCCTTCATCTTTTCCCCCTTTTGGCATTATCAAAAACTCTTGTTAGTCAAGTTAATAAACATCTAGCCACAGCCCCACAAGCAATTCATCGAGTGTGGGAAACTGAAGGCAGTGCTACTAATCAACCCCAAGCAAGTTCTACCTTGCTGCACAAGTGTTCAATACATACAGATGCCCACAAGTATGAGCAAGATTCCAACTGTTCATTGAAAACCAAAATATTTATCATCCAATTGAACAATTTTAGAAAATATACAGACAAAATATAATTGTTCAAAAACTAAAAGCAGAAATTAAAAGTGTTCATGACTGAGACAGAGAAAATAGGCTAGGCTAAAGATAGATTGAAAAGAAATAGGGTAGGCTAGGTTTCAAGGAACTCTAGAATTTTCTTGTAGTCCTCCTTTGTTTGTTGTGCTGAGATCTCCAAATTGTCTTCAAGTGCCTTGAGCTTCACCAGGAACTCCTCCTTCTGTTCCTGTAGAGCCTTGGTCATTTCTTGCTCTTGAGACTCCTTATGCTCTTGAAGTTCCTTGTTCTGTTTCAGCAACAACCTCTTGAGTTCCTTTAACTCCTTCCCCTGCTCCTGCACCATCTTTTCTAGGGTCTGCATCTGTAGTTTTCCAGCAGAGCCCTTCATTGGGTTCTCAACCCTTTCCATTCTATCTGTCAACTCAGCAACTTGCCAATTGAGGATATTTTCCTCAACATCCACCTCCAGTGGTTGTTCTATACTGGTTTGAGGAACAGTACTGGCAGAAATCCTCCTGCTCTTTCTCACAGGAGTCACAGACACATCCTTTTCCTTCCTCTTTCCTGTTACTCTCTCTTTCTTTTTCTCTTCCTTCTCTATTCTTTGTATTTTTCCTTTCACAACCTCTAAACTCAACCCAACTAGAGTTTCCTCATTGATCACATTTTCTGGCTTTTCATCCAGAGCCCCATACTTACCCTTTAGAACCACACCAGCATTCTCAA
This sequence comes from Chenopodium album, assembly GCF_948465745.1. NCBI lineage: Eukaryota > Viridiplantae > Streptophyta > Magnoliopsida > Caryophyllales > Amaranthaceae > Chenopodium > Chenopodium album. The sequence continues at coordinate 17,107,029 of NC_137846.1, forward strand.
ATATAGTAGATAAAATGGCTCCATACCCCACTTTAGTCCTACTAGGAACACAGTGTGCTAAGTGCTGGTACATCAGAGAAGGAAAATTAACCTTAATTTTCTTTGATATGCAGAAAATTACTGCCATATCCATCAGACAAGATTCCCCCTTTTTAGCAGTTCTAGGTAAAATAGTCTTCTTCACAAGATTAAACAGCAGTTTTTTTAAGGGACTTAGATCATTATGACTCATGACCCTTTTCCCCCTTTGGCCACCCAAGGCCTCAACAATGTCCCCTGTCAGATAGTTACCTACATTGACGTTGCCCTTTCCTTTAATATAGGTGTCATACCCCTCAGTAACCTAGGGTTTCAATGTTCAATTCAATTGTTATCCCATTAACAATGCTTGAAATTACCCCTAATTTCGCCTGGAAATTTTGACAGAATTCAGTCATAGCAATAGGGTACAAATAGTTTGCTGAAACTCTTGACAATAGAAATTCCCAACCTTGAAACTTAATTAAATCAAGAAATTCTAAAAATCTTGCTTTCTTGCACCAAGCTACATCAATACGGTGTCCTACTACATACCTTCTAGCCTGTGACTCAAGTTCCTCTTGATCAGGTATCTCCTCTTCTTCATCTTCCTTTTCAGATTCTTCCTTTTCTGAGTTTTTCTCTTCTTCTTTATCTTCTTCTCCCTCACTCATCTCTTCTTCTTCTTCGGTCTCTTCTTTTGTCTCTTCTGCATGTTTTTCTTGAGCGAAATCATCCACTTCCTTGATTTGCTCTTCAAAAGACTTCTCACTTTGTTTCTTCTCTTTCCATTGTTTTAGCCGTTGAAGAATACTTGAGACAGATGATTCCTCTCGATCATTCTTACTTTCAACTTCTTTAGGTTTTGGAGGTGATTTTCTAGGGTTTTCGGGAGTTTTGTGTGAAGTAGAGGATGATCTGTAGTTTACCATGGTTAAAGGAGATGTTTCCTCTTGAATTGTGTTTTCGGAGGATTGAGAGTTTTCTGAGGAGACGATTTCAGCAACGATCACCATTGTTGATTTGGGAGGTTTTAAAGGCTTGAAGGGTTTTTTACTGAGAAGGGTTTATTTGATTTGACAGTGAGGTGAAAGAGGTGGGTGAAACAGCTTTTATAATTAATGAAGCGGTGTGAGAGAATTTCAGGAGTTTCACTGTTCAGTCATTAATTGAACACATTCAATTAATTTTTTTTTTTTTTTTATTTTTTTTTTTAAAATTACTGGATGAATCCCCTTTTTTTTCCAATTCAATTAATCTTAAGAGAATTTCTCAAAATACACAATTGGAACACGCTTTTTACATATGTGCAATGTACATATTTACTAACTCATACAGTTAAGCAATTTAATGAACTTACTTTTGGTAGTTAACAACGATGACACTTCAGCTATGCTTATCACACCAAATTGTGGTAGATGCTCTTTTCGCTCTATTTCCATTATTTTTGATTTTTCCATATCTAGGAACTTCCGAAGCAATCAATTCAGCTTGATCATCCCAAGTTCCAGTCTCAATTTCTCAAATCTTTCTCTATTCAGGGGTTTGGTCAAAATATCTGCAAGTTGATATTCCGTACTACAAAATTCCAATTTAATATTCCCTTGCTCCACATTATCTTTTAGAAAGTGATGCCTAATGTGGATATGTTTTACCTTAGAGTGTTGAACTGGATCTTTAGAAATACATATAGCACTTGTGTTATCACAGTAGATAGGCACACATTCAAAAATAAGACCAAAATCTCTAACCTGTTGTTTTATCCAAAGTATCTGTGAGCAACATGCTGCTGCTGCCACGTATTCAGCTTCAGCTGTGGATAAAGCAACTGTGTTTTGCTTCTTGGAACCCCAAGAAACCAAACAAGGTCCTAAATACTATACCATACCTGAGGTGCTTTTCCTATTCACCAAATCACCTGCATAGTCAGCATCAGTAAAGCCGTACAAATCAAATGAGTCACTTCTAGGATAGAAGAGACACAAGTTATCAGATCCTTTCAAGTATCGAAGGATTCTCTTTACAGCTTTCAGGTGTGACTCCTTTGGGTTTGCTTGGAACCTGGCACACAAGCCTACACTAAAAGATATGTCAGGTCTACTAGCTGTTAAGTAGAGTAAAGACCCTATCATACCTCTATACATAGGTTGATCGACACTAGTTCCAGATGGATCATCATCCAATCTGGTTGCAATTCCCATTGGAGTATCATTTGACTTAGCATTTTCAAGTTTGTATTTCTTGATCAGTTCCTTGATATACTTTTGTTGATGGATCATGATTCCTTTCTCAGATTGCTTTATTTGCAGTCTAAGGAAGAAATTTAATTCTCCCATCATGCTCATTTCAAATTCTCCACTCATCAGGTCAGCAAAATATTTGCACAGAGATTCATTAGTTGTACCAAACAGAATATCATCAACATAAATTTGTACAACTAATATGTCAGTTCCATTTGATTTTAAAAACAGAGTTTTATCTATTTTGCCACGTTTAAAATCATTTTGTAGTAGGAACACCATGCTCTAGGAGCTTGCTTCAGCCCATAGAGAGCTTTGTCAAGCTTGTAGACATGGTTTGGGAACTCTGAATTTTCAAATCCAGGAGGTTGTTCCACATAGACTTCTTCATTTAGAAATCCATTTAGAAAGGCACATTTTACATCCATCTGGAACAACGTGAATCCCATATAAGCAGCAAAAGCAATAAGTAAACGTATAGCCTCTAACCTGGCTACTGGAGCAAATGTTTCTTCATAGTCTATTCCTTCTTGTTGATTGAAGCCTTGTACAACCAGTCTTGCTTTATTTCTGACAATAATACCATGCTCATCCAGCTTGTTCCTAAACACCCACTTTAGTCCTATTGTCTTCTTATTTTTGGGTCTAGGTTCCAGATGCCAAACTTTATTTCTTTCAAATTCATTTAGTTCTGCTTGCATAGCATTAATCCAGTCTGCGTCAGTTAAAGCTTCAACATAATTTTTAGGTTCCATAGAAGATAGGAATGCATAAAATGCACAGATGTTCCTAAGCTGGGATCTTGTCTGAGTTCCTTTTGTAATATCACTCATGATTGCATCAACCGGATGTGATTTCTGATATTTCCATCGTTTAGGAGTAAAATCCTTCACTGGATACAATCTTTCCTGATCATTGTTGACTGGTTCTTCTGTAGGAACTTGTTCCTGAGCCTCAGTTGGAACTTCAACAGAATCCTCCTCATTCAGATTCTGATTTTTTTCTTGAACAGGGGTTCCTGGTGCATTCTCTGTTTCTGGTACTTCATTTGCTTCCAGATTCGTTTCCTCACCAATTTCCACTTGCTGCTTCCGCAATGATGTTGATTTTTCATCTGGATCTGTCTTGCGGACAAGTCCAATTTCAAAATCATTATCACACTCCTGTACATCATTTAAAGACTTTTCAGTTTCATCAAATATAATATGTACAGACTCCTCAACACACATTGTCCTTTTATTATAAAATCTATATGCTTTACTATTAGATGCATATCCTAAGAATACAGCCTCATCACTACGTTCATCAAACTTTCCTAAGTTCCTTTTACCATTATTATGAACAAAACATTTACAGCCAAAAGATCTAAAGTAAGATCTAAAGTAAGAGATATTAAATCCTGCATCAATCATATTCGGGTTCCGCTAGATCTTGGAATAAAGAAACTACTCACACATATTAACGAAAGAAAAAACAATATTCAATGAAGAAAACATGATTATAAGCAATTAAAAGTAAAAGAAGAAATAAGGATAAATACCAATTGCTTGAATGAAGAAAAATACCAATTGTTGATGAATAAAGATTAAAACTTGAAAGTGGAATGTAATCTAGATCTAGAGAATATTAGGGTTCTAATAGTGTTTTAAAACTGCTAAGATAATGATTAAGTACTTAGTCGAGCTTTACAAAGGGGTATTTATATCCCTAATTAAGAAAAATCCCGAAAAAGAGGGAAAGCAGCTCCGCGAAACTCCGCCCGGTCAGACCGGGCAAAGCCGCCCGGTCGGGTGCGACAAACAACTTGGCTCTTCGCATGAGATCTTGTTCGCCCGGTCTGCCAGGGCAATGCCGCCCGGTCCGGGCGAACGGGGGCTGAACTTTTTCACTTCTTTTCTTCTTCGCCTTGGCTGCCAGGGCAATGTTGCCCTCCAGGGCGGACACGGGAAAAATCTCTTCCATCCTACTAAGCTCTCGTGGCTATCCAAAACGTGTCCAAATCATCCGAAAATCTTCATATGCCTACAAAATCAATCAAATAGACCAAGCCACACTAGAGAGGAGGATATTAGCGAGAAATGGCTCCGTAGAGCTTAGAAATCATACAAAAATAGCTATAAATCGAGGGTAAAATATGGTATAGAATGTGTACATCAGGTGTCTTTCTAGAAAAGGAATTCCTCTCTAGAAAGCCAAGTGGGAGTAAAGTAGTTCTCGAAGAAATTCGAGACGAGCAACAAATGGATGTGGATGACTCCACATTAGAGGCGAGGGCGCATGAATCGATTAATCATGCGTCGGAGCAAGCTAATTCGACTAGCGAGACTCCTATCGTCCCACTTGAATCTAATTCACGCAAAAATCTTCAAAGAGTTGAAGAGAACATTTCTATTGTTGCTCCTACACCTCGTAGGTCTACCAGAATCAGAAACAAACAGTTTGTTGATGTTCTGTTAACTGAGGATTCTGAAATCTTCTTATTAGAGAATGAGGAACCCACAACCTACAAGCAAGCTTTGATGAGCCCCAACTCAGATAAATGGCTTGAGGCCATGAAATCCAAAATGGAATCGATGTCTGAAAATGAAGTGTGGACCCTAGTAGACTTGCCTGATGGGGTAAAACCTATTGGTTGCAAATGGGTTTACAAGATTAAAGACAAGGATGGAAATGCCTACATCCATAAAGCAAGACTGGTTGCAAAAGGGTACAGACAGATTCATGGTATTGACTATGATGAAACCTTTTCCCCAGTAGCTATGCTTTAGTCCATTCGGATTCTTCTAGCGATTGCTGCATTTTTCGATTACGAAATTTGGCAGATGGATGTCAAAACCGCCTTCTTGAATGGGTTCTTGACGGAGGAAGTGTATATGACACAACCTGAGGGTTTTGAAGATCCAGAAAATCCTAGTAAGGTATGCAAACTTCAGAAATCTATTTATGGATTGAAGCAAGCATCAAGGAGTTGGAATCTTCGTTTTGATGAGGCGATCAAAAAGTTTGATTTTCTCAAAAGCGAAGAAGAACCTTGTGTATACAAGAAGTCTAGTGGGAGCAGCGTAGTCTTCTTAGTCTTGTATGTGGATGACATACTGCTCATGGGAAATGACATACCAATGCTTGAGTCAGTCAAGGAGTGGTTGAAGAGTTTTTTCTCCATGAAAGACTTGGGTGACGCCGAGTACATTTTGGGAATCAAGATTCATCGAGACAGGTCTCGAAGGATGATTGGACTAAGCCAAGAGACTTATATTTATAAGGTTCTTGACAGGTTCAAGATGAAAGACTCCAAGAGAGGATTTCTCCCCATGTCCCATGGCATAACGCTCAGTAAATCTCAATGTCCGGTTCTGCCAGACGAGATGAGACGTATGACTATCATTCCTTATGCTTCTGCAATAGGATCGATAATGTATGCCATGATTTGTACAAAGCCAGACGTTGCATATGTTCTAAGCATGTGTAGCAGGTTTCAGCAAATCCAGGTGAAGCACACTGGACAGCTGCCAAGAACATCCTTAAGTACTTGAGAAGGACTAAAGGAATGTTTTTAGTATATGGTGGCGAAGATGAGTTGGTTGTCAAAGGTTATACTGATGCGAGTTTCCAAACAGATAGAGATGATTTCAGATCACAATCTGGATACATTTTCTGTCTGAATGGAGGAGCAGTGAGCTGGAAGAGTTCAAAGCAAAGCACTGTCGCAGACACTGTCGCATACTCTACAACAGAATCAGAGTATTTGGCTGCTGTTGAAGCAGCTAAGGAAGCAGTTTGGATTAAGAAGTTCCTAACTGAGTTGGACATAGTACCAAGTGCTCAAAAGGGAATCGAGTTGCATTATGACAATAATGGCACCATTGCTCAATCAAAGGAGCCTAGGTCACACTTCAAATCCAAACATGTTGAGAGGAAGTATCATCTCATTCGAGAAATCGTTGGCAGAGGAGATATCAAGATGTGCAAAGTTCATACGGATGAGAATATCGCTGATCCGCTTACTAAACCCCTTCCATTGCCTAAGCATGAGAAGCATACTAGTGCAACTGGATTGAAGCTAATGATGTAATTTAAGTTGTATTTGTTTTTGAGAAAGACTTATTACATATGTAATACATTCATTGGCAGAATTATGTTTAATCAGAAATTAATAATTTCTCTTATTTAATTATGGTTTTTCGATATTAAATAAAATGTCCAAAATAATTATGGATTGATGGGCTCATCAGGTTGATGACCTAGTGAATGAAACCCCACAGGTGAACAAAATCCATATATTATTTAAGTTCCTAGTCCGAAATCATTAAAGTGGACATAAATGATTTCAATGAATGGACTAGCATGTAAGATTGATTGGATAGCGCAGTTTCATGGGCTATAGGGGCATAGTGATGATGTCCGGTCAATCACATGGGTATGCATGAATGATGCATGATCGAACTATAGACCTAATTTGAAGTTCAAGTATAGAGCTTCCGGATATATTAGTGGATTCCTTTGACATGAGTGGAACATTGATTTCATTCAATTGATGTTGTGACTGTGGTACATTCAAACGTTTGCCCGTAACTGGAGATTATAAAGGATGTTTCCCGGTCATTTCAGAAGTTGAGTGGGAGCTTTAGTTGCCACAAGATAGGATTGAGTCTACCTATTTAATTAGGAATGTGTCTTGGCCCCTTGAGGAGGGAGAATTCAGAAAATGCATGGCCGTGCTCAAATGGATTACATAGTAACCATTTGTTTTGTAATTCTAACTCAGTTTCAAGAAAAGATTTGTAGATTAATATGATCACGACATGAGATGCAATCATATTATCAAATTGACACACATTGACTTAAGGAATTTGAATATTGCGTACTTGTCTCAGACAAGTGGGAGATTGAAGGAGTTATGTCTTCGATAAGTGCAATTACTAGATATATCAAGGATCACTATTATGGAGATAATAAGTTCGTTCTTTTGGGTCTTCATTATCTGTTGCTAGACTATGATCAATGATCTTTGGGCTAGTCAAATAGTCCAAAGCCCACTAGAATGGATCCTATAAGGTCACACAACAAGGGTATTGGGTTAAGCAAGTTGGAGGCCCATTAATGGGCTTCATGAGCACTTAATCAATCGTGAATAGGAAAAGAGTTAGACTAGTTAGATTGGGATTAGGATTTGGGCTTAAGACATGGACTCTTATTTATGGATGGGATCTATAAATAAGATCCATGCCTAGGGTTGCAAGTAAGTAGTCATATTCACACACTGTGCAATTTGACAATCAAGGCAACCAATCCCAAAATCCCAAAATCTCTCTCTAAACTCACGGCTCTCTCTCCCTCACCTTAACTCACGGCCGGCCACCCTAGGTGGCGCGTGTGGTGGTTCGTCGTGGTTCGTGTTTGGTCCGTTGCTCATTCTTCTCCATAGAAGGTCAATTGAAGGGTTCAATTGCAACTAACAGTATTAGTGGAGGTCTTAATCTGTGCCCGTGGACCAAGTAGAGGAATCACGTTTGGGGTTCTTTATCTCCCTTGTTCTTGTTCTTGCTCGATCACTAGTGGAATCACGCTTCAAAGGTATTAATTCTAATTCTTTATGTGTTATGCATGATCTTAGGTTTTAGGTGCTTCATGAATATGATTCATGTATTTTCCGCATATTGTACCTATAAGTTCCTACAGTTATTTCATTAAACATGCTTTCGTAAGATTTAGCATTTATAAATAACAATTATTCAAACCTTCCATAAATAGAAATTTCACATTTAGAAACGTTTAGAAACATTCCAAAAATTATCAACATTTCAAAACCAACGACTTTCCCAAAATAGATTCCAATAAAAATGGAAGATCAATGTTTTCGTAAACCACTTTTCCACCTAAGTGTGCACACCCCCAAGCTAGTAACTCCTATGCTATCAAGGGGAAATACTAGGTCATACATAGCCCATAGTCTTCAATTTATCTCCGTATAGTGGGAGTCATAAAAATCCAATATATATCTTTGATAAATCAACCTTCCAATTCGCATGTATGGAATTTCAATAACATTTGTTCTTTAAAAAGAATTTGAATTCAAGTATGTGTATAAACAACTTTTTAGAACATTGAAATTATTTCCAAAGATCAAACAGTAATTTCAAATGTTATTTCATAAACATTCATAAATCCTTGTTCAACATTCAAACATATTTCATCATTCAAAACACAAAACACATTTGTATAAAATCACATATTTAAAGATCTAGCCATGAGTACGTACCTAGCTTGATCTTTATAACTATTCCACCTAGATTTACAACCACGAACTATCTCCTAAATAAACATTGTATGGAGTATTCTAAATAAGCATAAAATATGAAACCTTATAAAAATCATAAATTGAAAATCGATATTAGTTTTGAAAGACTAACCGCAAAACAATATAAAGTAGCAAAGCTCACGGGAAGGTTCGCGTTGAAAAGAAGAAGTCAGATCTTGCAGAAGTCATATCTCATAGTATATAACTCCGAATTGAGTGATTCTTGAGCCTAACTTCAAGTATTTTTTGAGAGAAACAACTTTGTCTCAAACAACAAAAGGCTAAAAATGATCAAAAGTGGTTGAAAAATGGCCAGAAACATATACGGGATGAAGTAATACGAAAATGGGAGGAAGAAAGAAGAAAAGAAGGATAGAGCTTTAAGAGCAAGCGACTTTTGGATTAAAATGGTTGAACATTGGTTCTATTTATAGAGTTTGAGAACTTGGAGGTCAAGTATTCAAGCTTGTAGAGGAAGTTTATTAGGTCATGCTATTGACATCATGTATGATGTTAACAACTTGGAGGTCAAGTATTCAAGCTTGTAAAGGAAGTTTGTGACTTTGGTCATGCTTTAGGAGTGAAAATGGACTAAGGTCCTTTGACTTGGAGCAAAGAAATACTCGAAGTAGAAAAATCTTATTTTCGGCTACTAAATTCTCGGCTTGCATATCAAAATCTTTTAATAAACATAATTTTAACCAAATTATTTTCGTAAATAAAACTAAATAAAATTCTTTTGAATCACTTTTAAACATAATAATATGTATTATTAATAAATATGACGTATTCAAGTCAAAATAAAATTAATAGTTCATAAAACGGGTTTAAAAATACATGATATTACATTATTACATAATCTTGTTCTATTTGCTTTAATGTGTATCTTAAAAAAAATCATATTCCTATAATTTACATTAAATTAAATTTAATAATTAAATTTGCAAATAAATATATCTAATATAATATGTCCATTTATTGATATAGTACTATTAAATAGATAAATCGTTCATATAACGTTGAGTTATTAATAAAAAAAAATATACCCGTACACAATTTCCATTTTTGGGATGAATATACATCCTACCTATTAATAAATACTTTATTTGCTTTGTATTGACTCTACATCCGAATACGAATCAGATTGGTGCAACGGACGCGTTTAACCTTAACAAGAAAAAGTTTGTACGATGCCCTTACTAGATAAAATGTATAAGGGTCATTATTTCGATCTAGAGGTTTTAGGTTTATACTTATTTTCCATTGTTATTTTGATATTTTGTCAATTTTGAGGTATATGTGATAAAAGAGTATGTTGTGGTAGAGTTATTATCTTTTACGACTTGTTGCACTTCAATAAAGGTATTTAATTTGATCATTGTGTTATTATTTGTGCTTGAGTAAAGTTTTGACAATAAAGAAATATACACATTGCCAGCAAAAGTAGTGTTGATCATGATTTTGTTGTCGTTGAATGCATTGGGTCCCTTTTGCCTCTCAATGGGTTACTAAATTGATGCATATCATTGGTGCTCCATGGTGTGAAAGCATCACCCAAACCAAGTTAATGTAGTGAGTTCGCCTCCTTAATCTAATTATTGTAGAATAATATCTCTAAGCTGAAACGTTATGAGCAGGAGAAAACACTTAAAGAGTGTATGCGAGGATCAGAAACTTGGTGGGACATTGGAGGATATTGGTGGGTTGCATGCTTTCAAATGATGCTCAATATTAATATTTAATGATATATGGAGGTGGAAGAGCAGTGTGGAAACATCCACACACATGCTCCTCAATATTCCACTTACATCTAGAAGCTTCATTGAGATTCACCAATTCTAGACTTATTGTATCTTCCACAATTTTCCGTCGATAAACCAACATGCTAGAATTATCTGTAAATTTTGAGGCATAATTAGTTTGGATTTTGAAAATCAAGCAACATAAGCAAGATCGATTTTGATTTTATGGTTTTTTTTCTTCTCGAATTTGAATTTGTTATGTTTTGCAAATTCATATGTTATTTAGATGATAAATTTTATCCAATTGAGAGTTCATGGAGAATTATACTTCCTCCGTTTTCTTTTACTTACAACACACCATTGAGCACGGTTATTAAGAAAACAAGCCAACAGCATGTGCACATGGTCCCCAAGTAATGTTAATGACTTTAATCAAAGTGTAATTAAATCTGAGTGCTTCCCACGTAAGGCTTTTACAATTGATTAAAAAGCCCAAAATTTTGGTGGAAGCTCTAAAAATTTAAATATCCCGCCAACCCCACCAAATTTTAAAAAGTTGACAAACTTTATCAAAGTTACATCATATTTAAAAAACTTAAACACAATTCCAATGTTTCATTTTTTTTCCACTTCTAAATTTACTTTCTCTCAGATAAAAGAAGCTTTCTAATTTCTCTTAAATTACACTTGAACACAACACTTTCTATTGATTTTTTCTCCACTGCATGTTTGTTCCATGGATAATTCATTTGGAAGCTACTTGATTTGCGAAGGCTTTGACGATTTTCCGGATATTACGATGGAAGAGCGTCTTGATCTTGAAGGTGTAATCAACAATCACTTTGGCAATGATTCCAACACTCCTGAGAAGAACAACAACATTAACATCGTCACTGTCGAAGAAATGCTTCAAATGGAAGATGCCATAAATGCTGAAATTGATGATGATGATGTTCATGATGATGAGGTATGGTATTTGTCTGATTCTGATGATGAGCATGATGAGTATGAAGCTTATAATGATGCATGCATTGATTTAAATATTCCATCTTTTGCTAACATTGACAACCAGATCCCATACCCAAATTCTGGACACATTTTAGGGAAAAAAAGACCAATGATGAACAATGAATTGAGGCAACAATTAGTTATGGAACTGTTTGCAGAAACAACAAACTTGAATGTACCAAGGGGATTAATGAAGCACTTAGGTATTAAATATGGTGTTAATAGGACAACAATCCATAGGATTTGGTCGAAAGCTAAAAAACAAAAAACAGAAGGCCAAGACATTTGTGTTAATCATGCAAAGAAAAATTGTGGCAGGAAGCCTTTGCTTACCGATGAGGAAATTCTATGCTCTATTCCACTTAAACAGAGAACAACACTAAGATCTTTTGCAGCTGCACTTGGTGTTAGCCCATCTACAGTTTATAGGCTACTTAAGAAGGGGATTCTAAGATCACACACAAACTCAATCAAACAGAAGTTAACAGACAAACATAGAACAACAAGATTACAGTTTGTTTTATCTAGAGTTATACCAGGAACTATTCACACATTACCAAGGTTTAAGATGATGTACAACATGGTCCACATCGATGAAAAATGGTTTTTCATGAGTAGGATAACACAAAGATTTTACCTGCTATCAGAAGAACAAGATCCATACAGAGCTGTTCAAAGTAGGACTCACGTGCAAAAAGTCATGTTCATGGGCACATCGGCCAGACCACACATTGCTTCAAATGGATACATAAATTGGGATGGGAAAACAGGGATGTTTCCATTCACTGAACAAGTGCCAGCACAAAGAAGTAGCAAAAACAGAGAAAAGGGCACTATAGAAACGAAAGCAAAACAAACCATCACAAGGGATATCATCAAGAAAATGATTTTAGAAGAAGTGATGCCTGCAATTAGAGCTACATGGCCAGAAAACGCATGCAAGACTATATGGATCCAGCAAGATAATGCAAGGCCTCACATCAACATTGATGATCCAGAATTTTTGGAAGAAGCAAATAAGGATGGTTTTGACATGCACCTAATCTGCCAGCCTGCTCAATCTCCGGACCTCAATGTATTGGACTTGGGGTTTTTTAGGGCAATTCAAGCAATTCAACACTAAGAGTTTCCTGAATCAGTTGAAGAGTTGGTTGAAAGTGTTCTGACCTCATATGCTAGTTATGATCCAAGGATCATTAACATGACTTGGCTTCACTCAATGTATGTAATGGAGGAAATTATGAAAGTCAAGGGAGGCAACAATTTCAAAAATCCTCATAAGGGCAAGAAAAGACTTCAAAGGTTGGGTCTATTACCATCCTATGTTGAAGTGTCAAATGAGTTGGTCCTAGATTCGATCAATTTTTTGAACGAAGGAATCATAGAAAGGGGTGAATCATCAAATGCCAACATGTTGTGAAAGATCAATAATGCAAACAAGGAAGTCACTTTTGAAAATTTCATAAGAAAACAACTTTTTGTATCGATGTAAAGGTCCAACTTATGAGATGTGAAGTGGTGGAAAAAAGTAGATTGTTTTTTGTAAAAACTCAGTTAATTAAGAACGTAGTTGAAAATTGTAATGGTGAAAAGTAGAAGTTTTTGTAAACATGCACTTGTAATCTATGGCCCTATGGGGACACAATATTTTGTGTAAGAAAATTGTAATTGCATGCATGACTATAGTTTACATCTTAATTACAAGCATATCTTACTATAACCTTTATACTTTATTTTTTCATGCAAATCTAACCAAAGAGATAGGACATACCAACCCATGTTCTTCAAGGTTGAGTCTCGTCGGAGTCATAATCCATCTTATGCATGAAATCATTTTTCAATGGAAGTATTTCACCCTTTTCAGTATATGCAGCAGACCCTACTTTGCTTGCAACAGAAAACAACATTTGAAAAAATAAATTAGCAGCTTGAAATCTAACAAAGGAACATATGTACACACATTTATATGCTGCAGATGTTAATAATTTACCTGGTGAATCCCTTTGCTGTAATCTTACATCAAGAGATACCAAATTCCCGATACGAAGTTTACATGGAGTGAGAACATTAGTTCTCCAGATTTCCTCTGGGGTATCCGGAGCTTCACTCACATTGTGCCATGTGTTTTCAATCTTAGGGGAGTGGAAACATGGTTCTTGCCTTTCCCATGAAAGAGGATCATATGGAGGAAGGTCTTGTGGCATTGAGTTAGGGATGAACTCGGAGTCATCATTTGACCAAGAATTTTCTTTTTTTGGACTACACATTTCTTTGTCACCTAGTGTTTTGTAGTCTTCCTCACTATCATATGCCTGAGACCCACATGTTTCCCGTTTAAGCCTTTGTTGATTCTGTTCCCATTCCACATCAGGGTGATGTAGATCTTCATACTCGCGGTAAATATTACCATGAATATCTTTGAAAATACTTGTGACATTGCATTTTCTTGTGGCTTGTCTTTCCCACGCAGAAGGATCATATGGAGGGATATCTTCATACTCATAGTAAATAGTGCCATGAATGTCTTTGAAACTGCCAGTGTCATTGGTAATCCTAATTGCTCGTCTTTCCCATGAAGGGGCATATGGAGGAAGGATGTGTGGCTTTGAATGAGGGATGGGATTTTCCTTAACAAGACCACAACTTTTTTTGTGACCCGTTGCTTTGTAGTCGTCTTCCTCCTCATGATGATGATTAAGACACAAATTACCTGTGATGTTGCGTATCCTACTCATTTTTAGCACTGCTTCACGGAGAAGTCTTGAAACTACACTATTAAACAAGAGACAAAAACCTCTTTTAAACACCACCTAGCTAGTAAATTTAACTAAAACAAAGTATTCAACTCATAACAATAACAATCACTTATTAATAAACCAAGAGAGAACATATAGCTAAACAATTAAAAAGGAAAGTCATAAACCTATAATATTTTAATAAAGTTGTAATTGCTAGAATGCAATATAACCTATGAATCCACACTTGATCACATTGAAATGAACAAGGGGTTATTTAATCATGTCTAATATCATGATACCAAGAATAAATTAATGATAGTATCTAAAAAGATACAACTAATCTTTTATCATTAGGATTCCAGATTCCTACTCACTATCCACTAAGTACGTATTTATTTAATCACACATTCACACTAGTCATAGTAATCATAGAACTTCAATTTTTTTTTTCCCATTATCCATTAAAAAAAGGCATACATCAATTATTTATATCCCAAATTAGTACCTTGGAAGAAGCAATACTATTAAAATGCTTATAATATCATAAGCATACTACCATATTTGTTCAGAGTACTACTGATTTTTCCATAGTCAAAACATCAAATGACATCCAAATTGAACAAAATGCATGTCCAATCAGCTTATTAAAATGAACTTGATTCTTTCAGATGGTAGATCTAAATCAATCGCATAATATTACCCCCAAATTAGTGTATAATATAAATTCCAATTCTAATGCATGCAAATCGCAATATAAAGAAAAAAAATAAAAAAAAATCAACTGGTTGCATCCTAATTCGAGCTAGAACATACCCAGTATTTAAATTAGGAACACCTTGCAGCCCGACACGGCAACATTTCGAGCCTTGCGGTCGGTTTCCTACGCACGAATGCACGATAATACATCTTCCCTTGGTTCAAGATGAAGCCAATGGGCCAAATGTACAGAATTTATGAAGAATTTACGAAATTGAGGGAAAATTGGCCAAGATCTGAAATTTTGGATGAGAGAGAAAGTGGGATAATGAAACTAGGGTTCTTCAATGTTCATGTGAAACTCAAAGAAAATATGAGAACAATCCAGAAAATAAAAAGAATCCTAGAAAATAAAGTATGTATGTCAATAAAAGGGAGGGAAAGATTAGTAATAGTAATCAATTATGTTAGGTAGTGAGTGGGTGTTTAACAGTTAATGAGGGAAGTAAATTAGGGGTATAATTGTAAAAAACAATAAAGATACTTTCCTTTTATGGTATGTTGCAAGTATTGTGACATTTCCGTTTTAGGGAAGTGTTGCAAGTAAAAGAAAACGGAGGAAGTATCATTGTGAGTATAAGATGAGGAGCATGTGAATTTGAAAAGGAGCTAAAGTGAAGCAAAAAATAGTTTTGGTGCTTTATGAGAAGGTTAAGAGTTAGATTGAGATTGAAGAATTTGCATTGAAATATCAAGAAATTAAATAAGAATGAAATTCATACTTTAGTTGAAAAATTGTTTCATTGGCAATTAATGAAGAAATGGGTGAAGAAGATGGAATGGAAGCATAATTATAAGGGTTATGTGATCGGCACATACGGGTCAAAGCCAAAAAATGATAGGTGAATGTTGGAAAGTAGGGATGTCAATGGGGCAGGGCAGGGCGGGGCAGATGTTGGTCTTCCCATCCCTATCCTGTGGCTGGTCTAAAATTCATCCCAATCCCCTCCTCGACGGATATAATTTCAAAACTATCTCCGCTTCCAAATACATAATCCTACATAATTAATATTTATAATAAAAAGACAAATTTGTCAAAAAGAATCTTTTAAATGCATCATTTTGCGAAAAAAAAAAATTTTAAAAGCTTTATCGTAAAAAACCCGAAGTTAATATTTTTTTTCAAAGAAACCTGGTATCACTAATTAACTTAATTAACCTCTAATCTCTTCTAATTACTCTCTAACTCTCACTTAACTATTTAATAATTAAATTAATGTATAAATTATAAAAAAACACCACCACCACTATAACCACCAGCCACCTTTCTCCCTTTCCCCCTCCCTTGGCAGCAGCCCTTTCCCCCAACTTAGCCGCCGCCTTAAACCCTCCACCTCCGGTGACCCACCTACACGTCCGACCAACCCCCTTCCGAAATCGTAAACCCGATAACCCACCTTAAGATTATCAAAACCTAAAGAAAAAAAGGAGCAAATCAACAACAAATTCCACAAATTAAGCAAATCAACCTCATCAATGGCGGTTTCCGATCTTCGGCACCGTGTTTTCCAGTGTCTGTTGCTGGCTTAGCTTCCTCACTCATTTTATCTTTTGCAAAATCCAAAAATTGAATGATTGTAGATGGTTGAATGTTGATGGTGGTTGAAGAAGGGGGAAAAAGTGAAGTATAAGAGGGATGTAGAAAACACAGTCTTTCCCCCCGTCGAGGTTGAGGTAGATGTCTGTGAGCGGATGTATTTCGAGAATTCGGGTCAAGTGGGTGTGGTTGGGGTGGTTTTCGGGCTTGTCGTTACCCTTCACCTGCAAATTGGTTGTGATAATGGTTGTGGTGGTGAAAAAGTGAGGTCGGGGTGCAACACCATGGTTGTGAATCTTTTGCTGGTGGTTGTGGTAGTGAAGACTTCAGGTAGAAGAGGGGTGAGGAGAGAGAAAGTTAAATGGTACTCCGTAGTATTTACCACATTGCCATTTGAGTAACAGGCTTTGTTACTCATTTTGAGTAACTTGGGCCAACCCTATCAGTATGTATCTCTTATAGTTACTAGTCCTTAATTTCTTAAGAGTATCATGTAAGTGGTTATTATACTCTTTTCGTTATGTATATAACACTCACTATAGATTTTAACCTTTTTATGATATACAAAGTTTTTTTTTAAGAAACAAAAAAATTTACTTTAACATTGAGAAACTACTACTTTTTTCGAAGTTGTGAAACTACTACTTTGCACTTCCTGCATTTTTCTTAATACTTGCAACACTTTTCTCAAATTAAAATGTCACAATAGTTACAACACATTATGATTGAATTTTTTTTTTTTAAATCTGTATTTATACCCTTATTTAAAGTTCATGAGTCATGACCCACTAAATTATACTCCTGACAATATCCCAAATGAGGCCCACTTTTCTTAAATATCATTAAAAAGTGTTTTGCAACTATATCTTTTGGTGTTGATTATAAGCAGGGGTTATGGATATTAATCGTATGATTTAGAACTCCTTGAGTGTATGATATATTTCTCCGGAAAATGACGACTAGCTAATTGTGTTTATCGTCATCACTAGCTAGAGTGGGAAAGATTTTAATTGAAATATTTAACTACTATTATAGTAATAAATAAAAGATTACAAAACATTATTGGGAACAAAAGATTATTAAAACATTACAAATATTGTTAATAAGTTTGATTTTTATAGACCGATTATCATATATTACGTAGAGCTGATCAAAGTGAACTCGGCCTGACACGATTTTGGGCGGTACCTGGGCACATTTTTTCAGCCCGAAAATGGGTTGGGTTTGACCCGATTTTTATAACTTATTGAGCGGGCTTGGGAATGTGCTTTTATGTAATTTTAGTTGTTTTTGTCCAGCCCGAAAATGACCCCAAAAGTCGCACGACTCGGGCATTTTGGGCGGGTTTAGGCACATAATTTCGGACCCAAAGCTTGGCCCGACCTGACCCGAGCAATGATCACCTCTAATATTACAAACATAATCTAATAATTTGGCCTTGGCAATATCAACACCCTTATAAATATATCTACTTACATGATATTAAAATATAAAAATTGATCATAATTATTAAATATTATTGAATATATACGAATCGAATAGGATTATTAAACAACCCGGATATCGAACGGGGTACAATAATAATGTTTTTATAATGTAATTTTCAATCAAGCTTCTTATTTCTTCTACACACACTCAACTAAGAAAAGCTATTGCGTGCGGACGTCCGCACATAAATTTTTGTGCGGCTAGCTTGGCTTATATGTTTTACTTGTCTTCATCGTCATCATCATCGTCGTCTTCATCATCATTGTCGTCTTTGAAGATCGGACTCACACATACCTAAGTACGGGTGCCCGCACCCAATAGTTTGCGATCAACTAATCTATCAGAGCCTTTTTAATTTGGTGCAGCATGCCACACGGTGTGGCCTGCTGCCAAGTTAGCAAAAATAACGGACCCTGACGCGCGTATAACGGGGTTACTATTCACACGCATAACGGGGTTACTAGTTTTGTGAGGGTTACTTATATTTTTCAGGGGTTACTTGTATGGATTACTTATTCAGGGATTACTTGTATTTTTTAGGGGTTACTTGGTTTTTTTAGGGGTTACTTGTATAAATTACTTATTCAGGGGTTACTTGTATGGATTACTTATTCCAGGGTTACTTGTAGGGGTTAAGGGTTACTTGTACGAGTTACTTGTATGAGTTACTTATTCAAGGGTTACTTGTATGAGTTACTTATTCAAGGGTTACTTGTACGGGTTACCTCAAGGGTTACTTGTATGAGTTACTTATTCAAGAGGTTACTTATATGAGTTACTTATTCAAGGGTTACTTGTATGATTACTTATTCAAGGGTTGCTTGTAGGCTCCATACCAAACCAGTAACACCCTACAAGTAACCCCTGACCAAATTAGTAACACCCTAAAAGTAACTCCTGACCAAACCAGTCGCACCCTACAAATACTCTACCATCTACTCATATTACTATTGTTGTTTCTATTGCTGAAATTTTGACGAAGAATGTTCGATCGAAGATTCCACGAAGAAAACGAGCTCACATTTCTTCGGTTCTCATTGATTTCACTACTTCAAATGTTGTTGATGATCTTAAGGTTAATTAATCACAAAATTCCACAGTGGTTTGACACCCAATTTCTACAATTTCGGCCTTTAATTGCAGCAATTTGGCAAAGAGGAGAGAGAACATGGGTGGAGTATAGATATGGTTGTTGGTAATGTGTGATCTGGCTTGGAGAAGAAGCTAAGAAAAGAGGAGAGAGAAAATGGGTGGAGTAGAGATATGGTTGTTGGTGATGTGTGGTTTGTCTTGGAGAAGAAGCTAATAGAAAAGAGGAGAGAGAAGACTTGTGGTATTTTTAAAAAGATAAAAATAAAAATTGTGGCTGGCCACATCGTGTGGCCAGCCGGATGTGGCTAGCCACATACAAAAATTTATTATTTTTTAAATGTGTTATATCTTTTCTTGCCAAAATCTATTAAAAGAATAATATTATTCTACACCGACACAATCACAAAAATTATTACTTTTTGCAAGTGCACTTATTTGAGATAAAATTTTTAATGTTAATAAATAATCTACATATTAACTGTTACTAAAATATGAAACATTGACATTAGTAAATCACTATTGTACACATAATATTTTCATAATATAAAAAATTCCAACCTAATGTAAAGCTGACGTCAATTTTTTTTTTTTTGACAATCAAGATTTTTAATTTAAAGAGAAGCAATTTGAATTGGATTTCCAAAAATAAACTGATTTTAATTTTTTTTCCCAAAAGATCGCCTTGACTATCGAGCTAAACTCTCGCTCCTCTTTCATCTCATCTTGACCTATCCTATTCCATATTTCGTTTGTTTTTCTTATCCACTTCCTTTATACTATTGAATTAAGGATTGTAGTATAAAACATTATTATTGTAGTAAGTTACGTATTGAACTTAAAACTATTTTAAAAATATACAACTGTATGCAATATTGTTTTGGTTAAATCCGTGCATCACATGGACACTATCATTATTATTCTCTTAAATTTTGAAGACTATTAAGGGCCTGTTCATATTTACTTAATTTTAGTTCAGTTCAGTTCAGTTCAGCTCCTATCAGTTCAGTTCAGTTCAGTTCAGTTCCAATCAGTTCAGTTTAGTTCAGTTCAGTTCCAATCAGTTCAGTTCAGTTCAGTTCAGTTCAGTTCAGCTCTTAATTTCCCTCTCACATAAAATATTCATTTCAGCTTAATTCAGTTCAGTTCAGTTCCAATCAGTTCAGTTCAGTTCAGTTCCAATCAGTTCAGTTCAGTTCAGTTCAGCTTCAATCAGTTCAGTTCAGTTCAGTTCAGTAAATATGAACAGGCCCTAAGTGTCCAACGAAGAGCACTTGAATGAAATGAAAGGAGTACTGGATTACATCCACAATTTCCCAATCTACAATGAGGTTTATTTATTAAAAACTTTAAAGGTCAAAGTGTATTAGGAATTTCTTTAAAAAGGAGATTAGGTAGATAAGATAGAGAAAACAAAATTAAATTATTCAATTACATCATATCACACATTATAATACACAAAAAATACGACATCTCTCAAATCTTCATCAAATGAAAATTTCGTGGTAATTTTACAAAAAGATTTAAATTATCACGACTTTCGAGATCGTTGCAATAATCTATCCATTATTGATGATAAAACAGTGACATGTGAATCATATCTCTTCTCCTTATCGTTACATATATACACTACTTCATTTGCAATTTACCCTTTAAACGTAACCTACAAAATAAACACATTTTTGACTTTGTTGTCTAAAACTCCTCAAATGGATCATCTCAAACCCACACCTGCTAATTCTCCACCACTTACCCCTCTAGGCTACCTTGAAAGAGCGGCCACCGTGTACGGCGAGTGTGCCTCCGTTGTTTACGGAGGCACCACCTACACGTGGGCCGATACCCATGATCGATGTCTTCGAATCGCATCATCTCTTTTGTCCTATGGAATTGAAAGAGGCCAAGTTGTATCCGTTTTAGCCCCTAATACACCTGCGGCATATGAACTCCATTTTGCTGTCCCTATGTGTGGTGCGGTCCTTAACAACATTAATACCCGCCTCGACCCGAGGACTATCTCCGTGCTCCTCAGCCACGGGGAATCAAAACTCGTATTCGTCGACTATCAACTCTCGTCAGTCCTTCTCCAAGCGTTGGCTCTCCTCCCTCCCTCCCACCCTCGCCCACGCCTTGTCCTAATAGAGGAAGCCGATCAAAATTTAAAAATTTATAATAATCAAGACGGAATCCAATCTCAAGTCTTAAGTAATCAATACTTAACGACCTATGAGGAGATGATTAAAAAGGGTGACTCAAACTTTAGGTGGGTACGACCAAAAAGTGAGTGGGATCCGATTGTATTA
This sequence comes from Chenopodium album, assembly GCF_948465745.1. Lineage (NCBI taxonomy): Eukaryota > Viridiplantae > Streptophyta > Magnoliopsida > Caryophyllales > Amaranthaceae > Chenopodium > Chenopodium album. The sequence goes on from NC_137846.1 coordinate 17,128,246, forward strand.
AACTATACATCGGGTACCACTTCGGCACCCAAGGGAGTGGTCCATAGCCACAGAGGAGCGTTCATAATGTCCATGGACGCTCTTATCGACTGGTCCGTACCCAAGCAGCCAGTCTACTTGTGGACCTTACCCATGTTCCACGCCAACGGCTGGAGCTTCACATGGGGTATGGCAGCAGTCGGGGCCACGAACATCTGTCTACGGAAGTTCGATGGCCCCACCGTATTCGCCACTATTCGGGCCCACAACGTTACACACATGTGTGGGGCTCCTGTGGTTCTTAACATGCTCTCTAACCGGGATGTGGGTGTGATTGATCCAGATACCGGGAAACCGGTCCCGAAAGACGGGAAATCCGTAGGAGAAATTGTTCTTAGAGGTGGGTTTTTGATGTTGGGGTACTTAAAAGACCCTAAAGCAACTTCCAAATGTATGGGAAATGATGGATGGTTTAAAACAGGGGATGTTGGTGTGATGCACCAAGATGGGTATTTAGAAATTAAGGATAGATCAAAGGATATTATTATTAGTGGGGGTGAAAATATTAGTAGTGTCGAGGTTGAATCAGTCATTTATGGTTTTCCCGGGGTGAACGAGGCGGCCGTGGTGGCTAGGCCGGATGAGTATTGGGGCGAGACGCCGTGTGCCTTTGTGAGCTTGAAAGAAGGCGTGGAAAATCCTCCAACAGACCAAGATGTTATTGATTATTGTAGAGCGAAATTGCCACATTATATGGTACCTAAAACTGTTGTGATTAAGGATGAGTTGCCTAAGACTTCTACTGGGAAGATTCAGAAATTTGTGCTTAGAGATATGGCTAAGGCTTTAGGGCCGTCAAGACACTCAAGACCAAGTCGTTTGTGATAAGAAGCCGTGATTTGCTTAGTAATAAATGTTGACGACTCATTAGTAGCTTGCAAGTTATCTCGTCTCATTAGTACCTTATTATATATTTGTATTACTAGTGTATATATAAGTGGGAGTTGTATCTTGTTAATATTTGGTTGATGTTGTTCCAATTTTTGAGGTTTGATTTTGATCATTCCAGTTCAGGTAATCAAATTGTAAGAATATATTCCCTGAAATATTCTGAATTTTCTCTCAAATTTTGAATGTAAGATACTATTTCATGTTTTTTTTTTTTTTATCTTTAATTTAATTCATTCATTCAGAACATGAAATGCAAAATTGTCAAACTACAGTGAACACTTGTACAGTTGTACTCACCCAATTTCCTCAACGTTTGGAGTCTAACAAAGAATATTTAATATACTATAAAGTCTAAAGATATGATTATATCAATATTATTAAGCAAATCATATCCTAAAAGGCTAAATTAAATAATCTTAAAGATCTTACAAAGTTTTTTAAAAATATTAACATGGAATTATATGATACAAGTGTATACATCATCTCTAACAAATTTCCTATTGCTAATGAAAATTCTACTTTTTGATGTTTTGTTGTAGCTTCAAATGCTCCGATATTTATATGAAATTATGAAGTGCGAGTATTCTAAAACCTCCAAATGCAAACTTGAACAAATACTTTGGATCAAATTATATTTTGGTGTAAAACTAATTGAATCGGATGAAATTCAAATTTTTGCTTATAAATTTACCAATTAGGCACGTTTTCAAGTGACTTGTGCTACAATATCTAAGGTCTCACCTAAGGTCACTCTCATAAGCCCAAAATAAGAAACGCGTCTCTCTTCAACGTCTTGACCACAAATTTGGGGGTTTAGTGGTTACACGATATTTTGATTTTATTTTATTTTGAATAGCTACACGACATTTGGATTAACCATGAAACGGATAGCTCAAAAATCTTCTCATGACCAAGCAAGGAAAAATTGGATGCCCAATAATTTCAAGACGAGACATAAAGTACCCAAAATAATTAAATTTGTATGGTTGCTCTTATTAGATTATTATTTTATTTTATATTTTCTATTTTCAGATATTATCCCATGCAAAACTTATATTCTTACAAAGCTACAGGCAAATTACTATGTCACTCGTGAAAAATGACATTGACTAATTTTTTTAGCAAGAAAAAGACCCGTTACTGCCGTTAGAGCAAAGGAGTTTTGAAAATTTTCATACAATAAGTTTTTTTTTTTTTTTTTTTTTTTTTTTTTTTTTTTTTTTTTTAAGTGAGGTTCAACCCATAACCCTACATCCAAAAGTTGGAGAATGAACTATCCACCAAACTCGTGAAATGACACTTATTTACGTGTGTCCAAATTAATAAATTAGTCACTGAAAATTTGTTACGACATTTTTGTTTTTGAGTGTTAAACTTCTTGTGTTTTTGGAGAATATTGAACAATCAGGACACTATTCACGCTTTTAATCAATTAAAGGTAGATTAAACTTATGTGCTTATTGAGTGTCATTCACAATTTACATGATTTTAGAATGAGATGGAAAGGATATGGTACAGATGTCCAACCGAAAGTACTGTAAAAAACTGAAAATTTTAGGTGTTCTTATCATTGTTAGTCCAAATGAATTGGAATTCTATTGAAGCTCACTAAATCGCCAATATTCAAAGGGGTACGTGGAGGCTATTGGACTTCATTTAGAGCTATCCCAAAAAGGGGTGGACCCACCCTTGTACATGGTGGGTCACGTGATCCTGCACAAAAAGAGAAATCAATAACATAATAATAAAACATACACTAGAATGACATATGTCACTTTTTGGTGCCGTTTTTTCCCATCAAAACTTTTTTCTTTATTTTTTTTAATTAAATTAATTTCCTTAGAAAAAAAATTCACTTTTTATATAATTGTGATTAACTTTCTTAAAAAAATATTCACCAAATCATATAATTATAATATTCACTTCCTAAAAAACAACAGCTTTTGTATACCCCCGGTTTTCAGTAATTTACTGTACATCGGGTACACTTTTGTCAAATTTAGTGTCACTTTTGTCAAATTCATCAATGAAGCATAAATAACTCTTATGTATGTCAGAGTAACTTTTGTGCGTTTTAGTGTAACTTTTGCGCATTTTATTGTCACTTTATAACGAATGTTCAGTAAGTTACTGAACATCCGTTTTATTAAAAAGTTAATATTCACATATTTTAGGAAAATTTGAAAAATACCACCATGTAAAGTAGTGAATTTTGACATTATCACCTCAAGCTTTTTTTTATTGTATCGTACCTCCTAGTTTTTTCCAAAACGCTAAAAAGTACCACCACGTATTTGAGTGACATCATCACGGGATTGGGTTAGTGTTTTCGCCCCAATTACATATTTTTAATTGTGTTTTTGCCCCAATCACATGTTTTAATTGTCCAGTTATTCATCCAATTAATCAATTCATAAACCCTAATTTTTTGAATTGAGCAAAACCCCCAAACTAATTACCCAAACCCTAATTACATTAATCAATTCAGTTCGTTGAAGGTTTAATTGCATAAATTAGAACCCTAATTTGCGAAAAAGCTATAATTAAAATCAAATTTGCAAGATGAATAGGTAGAAAGAGGGGAGAAGATAGGGGAAATCGAGAGAAGAGAAAGGGAAAGAGAGGGAAAATGAAAAAGAGGTCGTTTTGTGGGACCCATGATGACGTCACTTAGAAAAGTGATGGTACTTTTAAGCATTTTGGAAAAAACTAGGTGGTACGATACAATAAAAAAAACTTGAGGTGGTAATGTCAAAATTCACTACTTTACGTGGTGGTATTTTTCAAACTTTCCTTTATTTTATAAAATATTATTTTATATTTTTTACTTTTGATTCGGAACTCAATTTTAGATATAAATTAGATTCAAACCTTTTCATTTCATTTTAAAATATGAGGATTATTTTTTGATAGATTTTAAATTAACATAATTTATTATAAAATTTTGTAAAAACCGTGTGTGACACGGGACTTAATCTAGTTATTAATATATAACATTGCAATTATTAATGTTATGTGCTCAGCAGTCTAATGGTGGGGGCTTTATATTTTTAGACTTAGAGTTCACTTTTGGTCATCATCGATTGATGATCATGTTATTTCGAGTATCGGGTCAAGATAGAGTCAACTCCATTTTCGGGTCGGGTATGAGCCATGTCGGGTCAATTTTGTGGTTTTGGGTCGGTTTTGGGTCACAGGTCAGGTCATCGAGTCTAAGTCAAAATTGTCAGGTCTACTAATAAATATAGTCGAGTCTTCCGGCCAAATAGACTAAGAGACAACGACACTTGACATACCAAGTTTTCGTCCGGTGTTGTGCCACATAAGTGTAAAATTAATATTATTATGACGGACAAACCCGATTCAGGCAAAATCCCGATTCAAGCAACGTGCAATGAAATAATTCTCTTCATTAATACTTTTATTGTCTGACGGACAAACCACATCATACTTCTTATGTGATCCAAGAATATAACAAATATTGTGAAGCCTGAGGTAGGCCAACTCTCATCATACAAAAAAATAATAATAACAAAACTCAATCAAACAGAATTTTACTTCCCTCTGTATTCGAATCGTGTATGAAAAGGGGGATCCTTGATACCATCACTGGAAACTGGGTACAGTCGTTGCCAGTGTCAAATGAGATCATATGGAGATAGGAATAAAGAATTCTCATGTCTATATACGCTTGCTCACCAGCTATTGTTACAGGTACATGTATCACCAGACTACTCAATTACTTCAGAAATGCACACAGGGAAGACCACAATCATCGATATGGTTGCTGTGGGTAACCACCTCTTCCCATCATGGGATTATAATTGTTCATGTTTGATCCAGGGGCTAAACCATTGGGGTGTTGCATTCCTTGCCCCATACCCATGTTCATTCCCGCTCCTATACCCATGCCACCCATGTTCATTCCCGCTCCCATACCCATGCCCCCCATGCCCATGCCCATTGGTTGTTGATTCATAGACCCGTAACTTCCCATACTCATGCCAACACCAGGTCCACCACCCATACCAGCACCAGGTCCAACACCCATGCCAGGACCCATCATTGGGTTTGGAGAAGGCCTCAACCCACCCCCACCAGCACGACCCATTCCAGAACCAGATCCCATGGCCTTGCCCATAGTGACATTGGAAGTTGCTGGAGTTGCACTAGGTTTTTCCATCCTCTTTTCCTTGCGGTTAAGGGATTCAAAATCAATACCTATGTCTGACAATGGATTGATACTTGCTGCAAGAGAAGGAAAATATTTTTCAGTACTTGGAAAAAATACATATGGATGAAATAATAAACATAAAAAATAAAGTGCATGAATAATATACTTACGTCCAGAAATGTTCAGGTTAACTAAACCTTTGCTCAATGTATCAGCCCATACAGCTGACTTAGGCTCAAACTTCTTAGCAGGTTGTTGTGGAACAAGAGCCAAAGCATTTGCAGAACTTGAGGGAGCTGACTGTGAAGATGAGGGAATGTTTGCACCAGATTGTGGAAGAAAATCACCCATGAAATTATTGTTATGATGACTTAATGCTCCAGCTGGTGTCTGGGGTGCCAAGTTTGAACTCATAGCAGTGGGAGGACCAGAATAGGGATGCGAATAATGATGGCTGGGTGGCACACCCGAGTTCTGAGCAGGGACTTGGGAAAATGGTCCAGCTTGGGTCATGAAACCAGTTCCTGCTGAATTGTGAGAAGTTGGAGGAAAAGCTGCTTGTGAAGCAGTTGCAGGATGCATACTTGATGAAGTGGGATAAGATCCAACAGAAGCCGGTGGGGGTAGAGGTCCAGAAGGAGGTAAAATGCCAGCAAGTATATCATTATCAGGCATGGATTGTGGCTCTTGAGGCAAAAATTGTTGATTTGGTGGAGTTTGTACATTGGTAACAGTAGGCGGATCAAAAGTTAAGCCTGAGAAAGTATCTGCAAACTCCAGATTAGGAGTCTCTACCTTCTGAGCTGCAGGATGTGAATGCTCTGAAGGATTCACAGCAGGCTGAAATGGTGACGGGGATGCAAAATTCTGGAATTGAGTTGGTGCCTCATCTGACGGGATGGCCTTGAAAGGTGAATCGCCAAATGGATCTTCAAAAGACTGTCATCATAATACTAATGTTAAAATTTGATACAATCAATTAGCTAAAATGTGATGATCATTATATAGTTGTAATATGTAGTATGAATTTGAAGGGTATCAAAAAAGAAAAACATAGAGAAATTAACCAAAGAGATAATATATAGATAGATGGGACAGAAAAAAATGATAAAAGTGAAGCAAAAAGTTCTTTTGGGACAATATAAAATTTGAAGTTGAGTAGGTAATAAAAAGGATAAAATTTACAACCACCATTTCTCAGAATGAAAAAGTTTCTGACATATATAAGATATACTGTGGAAGTGATATTCAATTACACACATCACTGACTAAAAGGTGTGCATATATCAAACTTCACTTGAAAACAATGCTGCTTAGCTTTCTTTCTATAAAGCTAGATGTGTAGGTCCTGTAGAAAATTAATCTCTGGTTAATTCTCTACCTGGTTAGGAACATTAGTCCCTGAAGGTGCGACAAACGAGGGGTTAGAAGCAGTGTTCCCAGAATCAGATTGAAAGTCTGAAACATCTGATGGAGCTGGCATGATAGCTAATGGACTTGGTGCAAATGCATCTGAAAGAGACCCAAACAAGTCCATTTCAACAGTGTTCGATGTAGTTGGTACAGCTGTGAGCAAAAATAGAAAGGAATATATCAGACTCTGCATAATAATTATTCTTAGATCAATAAAAAACAATGATTGTGGATATGAGTGGACTTTGGCTGATGTAAAATGAGAATTTTGCGAGCACGAGAACTCCATATAGCAATTTCTACAAGCAGGACATTTGACACATACAGCAGAGGCTAATTTATGCTTCTTTTATCAAAAACCGCTTATATAACTTTGAAGATAGGGTTAATTGCTGCATTATATTCCATTAAATTATGGCATTTATTGTTCACATGCTGTTTATGCACCAGTGATATTTAGCCATTTTCGACCACATTGCAATTGTTAACTTTGTTACGAACCTGAAACAGAACCACGGGGGTCAAATTCATCAAAAGTATCAGCTTCCATATTATGATGAGATTGAACACCATTCTCAGGATTTACTTGACTTGGATTAATACTATCAGCAGGAGATGATGATTGAGGGGCAGCATTAGCAACTGGGGATGATGACTGAGGAGCAGCATTTACGGTGGGGGGAGATGATTGATGGGTTGAGGCAGCTGGTGCTTCTCCATCCCTACAAGAAGTAGAGTAAAAAAATGAAATTGGCAACTACAAAATGACTATGTACATGATGCACCAAAACCAAAAGTTGTGGCCGACAATACCTGTCACTGTAAGTAGGACTTCTAGTAACACCCACAGCTTCATCATAGCTAGGAGGAGCACCAATATTTTGTTCAGAAAACTTGCGCTCAATTGGCCTGCAGAACAAACCAATGCACCCACAAACCAAGGGAGTGTGAAAAGGCACCAAAAGGATTAAATGAGGGAAAATTATAATACTGATTTCATAGGCTCATAGCATTAGAAGTTGAAGAAAAAGAGTCAATAAAAATTACAAAGTATGTAAGTAATACTGATTCACAATAGAACTGAAAAGGCAACTATATACCTTCCATCGTTATGATCTTCTGCTTTGCCAGTACTTCCTCTGCAACAGGGAAAGAATTTACTTAACAATTTCAACAGGATGCTTCATATTGCTATCATATAACTATACATATAAACATACCGAGCTGAATGACGATCCTCATCATCGTAAGCACGATCTCCATCTCTGTCAGAACTCCTACCCCTTGAGCCATACTGGTAGTCATCATCACTTCGAGCTCTTCCTCTGGAGTCGTCATCCCCATACCTATCTCTCCCATAATTTTCTTCAGAGTCTCTCCCATAACGATCTCCCTCTCTACTATAGGAATCCCCATAACGCCCATACCTTTCATCATCTCTAGAGCCCCATTCTCTCTCCCTTCCATAACCATTGCGTTCATCCTGGCCTTCATACCGATCATCGCCGTATCCACCTGAACCAGGTCGATACATTCCACCCACTGCAGATGTGCTGCGAAACCTGTTAACAAGTCAATTTAGCTTTACACAAACATACTGAATTGCCCAAAAACAGCTAAGCAACCAATTCACCACATGTTTTAGAACAAACAAATTTTCCACTAAATTGTGGGCGAGATCATACATGCACAACTTAATTGTACAGATCTATGCATGTCATTTTAACCTGAATCTACTGATATGGGAAAGAGAAATTGTATAATATACTGAATATTTATTATTCATCAACCAATCCATAGCTCGGTATATGGAATTTCACAGTGAACAGTTTACATTCACCAAATACAAGAAGGCATCCTCGTCAATAAAACATAGTAATTGGATGTGGATGAGGAGAAATGTTGCAATTAAGGGAGAGTGGTGGGCACTTCAGATTTGTACAGTTTTAAGTGCCTGGCAACAATTTCCATCGAAACAAATCCAAGCCTCCAAGGGAGTCGAAACAATACAAGAATCTGAAGAATACAGGGGAGGTGGAGGGGGAGGGTTTCACACAAACATCATGAGACAGCATGAACACAGTAAAGCCCTGACACTATTGACCTGTAGTAAAATTATCTCAACAACAACTAGATCTGATAAAATTTAGTACTCCCTCCGTCCCATAATATAGTTCCTATTTGTGTTTTTTCACGATATTTAAGAAATAGGAGGAGAAAGTGGATGAAGTACATTAATAAAAGTGAAAAGTACAATAATAGACAAAAGTGAGAGAGAGAAAGAGGAAAAAAGTACAAGGCATGTGCAAAATTCAAGGGTAAATTAGGAAGTACAATGAATAAAATTAAAAAAGTGAGGGTATAATGGTCTTTACATATTATCCAAAAATAGAAACAGGAACAACATTTTGGATCTTCAAATTAGGAAAACAAGAACTATATTATGGGACGGAGGGAATATAAGGTTTCTCATTTATCAACAAATAAGCTACCTTATGAAATATGTTTAAAAAAAAACACCAGATAACTATACAACAAGAGATTCTTAGATAAAAAGGAAAAGCAAGTGTTGGTCATTTATGTTTCCAACATAGCTAATTTTTGTTCTCAACCCAAATCAATAACTACCAGCCCCACATTGTCATAAGGAAATTGAGACTTATTTCACATGTCTGTATTAGGTGCTTACTCCTACTTAAGAAAAACTAGCAAAGAAAAGTTGGAAGCCACAAGAACATGTCTTCCAAGGCAAATTTAACTTAGAGATTTTTCCACATTCATATACCACTTAATGTAGTTAATGTTAGGCATAGAAGCATCATCTGACATTCAAGGGGTAGCACAAAGCAGCAAAAATATCAAGCATCAAAGGCCATACAAAATAAGAAATTTACAAAAGAAGTATTAGGAGCAGACTCAACAGAGTAGACCATGAAGCTACATCCACAAGTAGAAATTGCTACATGGCAACATTAGATGACAATTGAAAATATAACTCACTTATCCCTATTAGAAGCAGCCTTTTGCCGAACTTCTATTATCCTTTCTTTGTCATTTACTAATTGCACAAGGCTCTGAGATTTCCTTCGCACATTGTTTCCTTGATCCCTCCCACTGGAGTCAATATATTGAAAGTCGGACAATGTCTACAGAGAAATGGTTTAGAGAATCACACACAAGTGAAGAGGGACCCTTAGTAGTAATAACAATGGAACGATTAAAAAGTGGATATCAAAAGTAAGACTTGAAGATTGAATGTTTACTGATATTTGGTAAGCATGTTCTCTTATTTCATCTATAACACGCTCAGACCCATGTGCCACCAAGTACTCCAAAACTGTCAAAGCCTGAAAGCATCAATGCCATACATATCAACAAAACTTAGATCAAGCAACAATAGAAAGATTAGAATTGTCTTTAATCTTTCATAGTCATCATTTTAATCTTCAGCTAGAACCAGTACCAGCAGCAATACTAATAAATTGAATAGGACCAGTAAACCCCTGTTCATTAAGAAAGAAACTGGCATACTAAGCCATTGCACTCTCATCTCCATTACCCACTTTCCCTTGTACAATGCAATCAGCTATTTTAATGAACTGAAATTTAGACACAACTCCCACTTCCACCCCATCCCCCTGCCTCTGTGCTAAGAATTTAAGTTTATAAAGGTCACAACCATCGTTCAAATCCCTCAATTTCAACCATTACATGTCATCCTCTTCTCTTTAAATGAGGTAATCCAAACTCTGGTAACAAACTACAAACAATAATAGTTGCAGAGAAGGTGAGTCATAACTCAAAATGAGAACTTCAAGTACTCAATTGCCTAAACAATCAACAGTAACACACATTCCAATACTCCCTCCAATTTTTTTTATCTACACTACTTGGTTTTCACACTTGCCAATATACAAATTGAATGATTAATACATAGAGTTTCAATTATCTATAGGTAAAGTTATAAGTGAATATTTTTGTTATATACATTGAGAGGAATCTAAAAAGAAACCACAAGACATTTTTTTTCTAGCATATAAATCACCAAAGATGGTCCAAGTGCAAAAAGTAAAAAGTGTAACAACTAAAAACAACAGGGAAGTACATATCAAGAAAGTTTGTATTGTTAAATTCCCAGACCTTATAAACATGCCGCCAGTTCTTGCCAGTATCATTCAACCTCCTCCATAATACTGCCATGATCATTTGGTATTCATGACTGCATAAGTGTGAAAAATTGACCAAAATTAGCATTTTCAAACTAAGACATCGAAAAAGAAAATAGAGGGATTTATTTGGCAGTCAATGTGACTTACTAATTTCTTGTAGCCAGTGCAATGTCTGCAAGAAGTGACCCATGAGGACCCCAAGGCTCATTGCTAGTTGCATCAAGAACCTGTAGAAGTCATAAACCCATCCAAATGTTATCAAAGTTAAATATACATACAAAAACTTTCAGAGAACCAAAGACCCGAATTAGCAACACCAGTATCTGTTAGAAATCCATAGAAATGGAAAGGACTGAGATTTAGCAAGCAAGATGAAGCGTACTGCACAGCTGTATGACATTGATTACCATGTATTGATGATAAAATCTCAATCAAAAATAAGAGAGGGTTTACCTTCTGCTCTACTGAAGGGACTTTAAGAACTTTCTTGTTGACCTCCCTTTTTCTGCCAAGGCAAACAAAAGTATCTGATTATTTAGCATGTCTAACATGAAATTTATAATAATTATAAAACATATCAGCATATTCCCCAGTTGTTGGCATGTAGAACATAGCTAAGACTCAAAAACAATGTTCGACACACCAACTAGCAATTGGTAATGCACACTTTTAGGAAATCTGGTATTTAGGGATACTATTAGAGTAAGAGGTCAGTGATTCCTCTTCATTTCTTCAAGGAGCATAAAAAAGGGGTAAATAACCAGGTTACGAAACAACTTACAAGTCTCGAATGGTTTGGCCAAATGCCTTCTTCATCGACATCCTCCAACTCTCTCCCCTTCAATAGGCACTGCACATCGAAAATACAGTTTGATAAAAATAAAAAATAAAAAATAAAAACTGATCACACAACATATAAACGCAGTTCATCAGATTGCCATTTCAAAGCAATGATTCGATACAAGACAAGACGTTAAAATTAATACCCTCGTTACTAAAACAGCATAACCGTACAAGTCTTTGTAAAATAGTATTGGATAACTATCATTCATGACATAACCTCAGCTAAACCATGTTGTATTCCCTTTGTAACTCGAAACCTTTTTAGAACATCATCAACATTGACAAAGAACCAAATCCCACTCATAAAATCCTATAAGCTAACCAAACAGGCCAGGGCATCTAATTTCATAGTTGAATCCTAACATTAAAGGCTTGTGCAATACATTAGCAATCAAATTTGATTCAATTATCAAATAAAGCTCGAAAATTCACATAATTTTAGGGATATGTGATTCAATTATCAAATTTCTAGCAACAGAATCGCATCTTTGATAATCTTAGTAATTAGAACCAATCAATAGTTGAGATTTTCGAATCCTAAACTTAGTGCACTGATAATTAAATTAAATTAGATCAAAGATAAACCCTAGATTATGAAATTGAAATGATGATTACAAAAAGAAACAACTTACCTCAGAAGCTGCTTCAATGGAGGTTTGGTCAGATCTGAATGCTGAAGGTAGGAGAGAGAGAAAAGGGGGTTGAAAGAGTGATTGAATTGAAGGTTGTAAAAATTTAAAAAAATATAAAAAAGAAAGAAAATAAATTTTAGGAAGAAAAAGAAGAAAGAAATTCTGCCTTTTTTTCTTCTAAACGAGTTGAGTTGGGGATGAGAGAGAAAATGGACAGAGGAAGACAGCGCACCTTCAACGCGCAATTTTAGGGAATTTTCCTTTCTTCTTTCGGCTAACTTTTTATTAGGACTAGCATCTTAAATCTTAAATATTTTGGTTAAATTGGTTAAACTAAAGTTGTATGCTAGTAGTATTATAATATACTAGCTTAAGACCCGTGTCATGCACGCATGCACGGTTAATCTAATTTTTTTTAAGAAAATTAATTATATCCAACAAATAAAATTTGATAAAGCATACAAATCAAATATATAGAAATTATAATGTCATAATCTCTACTAAAGCAACAAATCATCTACAAAATGGATTTTTTAGTCTACCCGTACTCGAGAATTTTTCAGGCGAGGCTTGATCAGGTCTAGTGGTCATATTAGTGAATACTTATTTATAAATGCATTTTTAATAAACATCAAAAATCAATCAAACAACAAACTTAAATCTCCAAAAAAAAGTATTAGCAAAAGTGTAAACATACACAAAATTACAAATAATATATCACCTTTATATCTAAAAAAATCATTTGTTAACCAAAACATTTATTTTATAGCTATAATATACTCTATAAATCAATTTGTGATAATATGTACGTATAGTAGTAAAATTTCATAAACAAAATTATAATTAACTTGAATATATAATTATTTTGAATTTAAATTGAAATAAAATATTAGCTAGAGGTAGAAAAAAAATAAGTGATGTTTTAAAGTAATTTCTGTAACATCTATTAAATGATCAATTTATTATAACTTTTTTTTGGCAAAATCTAATAATACTCCATTTAAAAGATAGTTAAAAAGGAGTTGAAATAATATTTTTTTAAAAAAGAGTTGAAATAATTATTTAGGTAAATTTATATAGAATAATTATGAGCACCAAATAAAAAGGAATATATATTTGTCATAAAGATAAGGAAATTTTGACTTTTGCTACCTGTGAAACAGGTGTATTTCACTTTTGCTACCAGGGAAAAGTTTTATTTTATTTTACTACCTATCAAATCCTTTTTTTAAAATTTTGCTACCAGTTAACGGAATCCGTTAGGGTTCCGTTAAGTTTATTTATTTATTTTTTTAAAATAATAATAAATTAAAAATAAAAATGAAAAATTAAAAATTAAAAAAAAAACCCAGCCCTTCCCGTTAAACACCCTCCCCTGCTGGCGGCCGGCAAAGGTAATGGTCTCGGGGCTCCGGAATTTCGCCGGCGGATGAAAGTCGACCCTTTTTTCGATTTTTGGGTGGAAATCTGATTTTTGGGGGAAATCTGTGGTGGCTGGTCGGGGTAGCAACAAGGGGGAAATCTGTGGTGGTTGGTTGATTGTGGCGAATAGGTGGTCGATTGTGGCGCGAGCAGAGCTGGGTTAGGTGGCGAATTGGGCTGATGGGTTGGTTGAGGGAGGAATTGCTGCTGCCCTGTTGCTGGCGTGAGGTGGTGGACTGTACGGCTGTTGTGCTGTTGGGTTAGAGATGGAGCAGCGGAGGTATTATTGGGTTGGAAATGGAGCAGCGGAGGCTGCTGCGATGTTGGTGCGAAGGTGGTGAATGGTGTTGCGATGGAGGGGGAAAGGGAGGGGTGGCTGCTGGCTGGGCTACGTGCCTGTGTTGGTGGGGGAAAGGGATGGGGCTGCGATGGTGGGGGAAGGGAGGGGGCTGCGAGCCTGCGATGGTGGGCTAAGGGAGGGGGCTGCGATGGTGGGGGAAGGGAGGAGGCTGGGTTCGCCGGCGCCGGCCAGGACTACGAGAGGGGCTGAGTTTGGTGGCTGGTTTTTTAAATTTTTTTTTTTATTTTTTATTTTGGTGGCTGACGGGGAGGCATTTAGGGTGGCTAAGGAGGTAGTGGTGGTCGGAAGGTGGTAATGAGGGTGGCTGGATCTCACTAACGGAATTATTAACTGAAAACGTTAACTGGTAGCAAAAGTTAAAAAAAAGGCATATGTTAGGTAGTAAAATAAAATAAAAGTTTTCATAGTAGCAAAAATGAAATTGATGTGTTTGATAGGTAGCAAAAGTCAAAATTTCCTAAAGATAATATAAAAGATTTAGAATGATATTATTATAAAACCAAATATTAACAAAAGATAAAGGTTAAAAAGAGAAGGGGAATATTGGAGGGAAAAAACAGCACCAGGATGTGACACAAGTCATTCTTGGTGTCTGTTTTAGTATTCAGTTATTGATTGGAAAATTTGTCAGAAAAAACTAATTGGTTGTTGGTGTAGTGGTGATTGGGACTACACTTGGTAGGGAGGAACCGTGTTCGATCCCCGCAACAATAATTGGGAGGGGACTGGAACCTAACCACCCAGAACTGATCTCCAAATCCGGATTAACCCAAAGGGTGAACTGGGTGAAACACCAAAAAAAATTTGCCAGAAAAAACCTTTTAAATGCCTCATTTTACAAGAAAAATCCTTTTAAAGCATTCTTTGATAAAAAAACCACCACGATCACTTTTTTTGTTGAATGAAACCTGGGCCCTCTTTTTGGGCATTGACTAACACTTTCAGGCGTTGACTTTCTTCTTTTCCTACTTGCTGCCACTCGTTTTGATAATTGCACTCCCCCTTTTATTTGTTCCCCTTATTCTCCAAAGAATTTCCTCTTTACTCTCTCTCTCCTTTCCTCCATGAATGTTCTGCAACACTATCACATCAAATTGGGTTTTTTTCTCTCTCTCTCTCTTAGCTCGCCATTAATACTTAAAAAATAAATTGAGGTAAGTGTTAATTAATCAGTTCTATACTCAAATTTTGCCCAAAAAAATTGGGGTTTTTTGTAGATAAGAAAACAAACTCATTTTTTTACTGTTTGCAATGGCTAAAGGATGAAAAAAGACGATGCTTGGACGCAAAACAACATTTCCCAATTACATAGTGAAGTACAAACCCATGTATGTTCTTCATTTGCTCAATTTGCGTATAAATTGTTAGGGTTTATCACCAAAAATCAACATAAAACAAACATAATTAACCTAATTGTTGTTGGTTGTTTGATGATTTTGAACTGTGATGGGGAAAATTATACATGAAAACTGGTTTGGATTGCTGAAAATTTTGTATGGAATTGTGAAATTGTTGCCCTAGATTGTTGAATTTCTGGAAATTTGTTTTTGTTGGTGTGTTTGTCAGGTTTAATGGTAGAATGAATGTGTTTAACCTCGGTTTAAATTCATGGAACCCATTAACATTGGGATGTACTGTGGTGGCTATTTTGTGACTAAGAAAAACACTACAACTTATGAGAAAAAACCAAATGTAGACCCAACAAAGTACGAGATAACATTGCGTGTGAATATGGAGGAGGTTTGCTATTTTGAGTTTGCCTACTGGATTAAGTCTGCTTTAAGCTTTGATGAGATTGGGGAAATTTGGTATAGGAAAAAGGGATGTTCTTTACACACTGGGAGGGCTAGAATAGAGGAAGATAAGGACATATCAGAGTTTCTTGAAGCACCTGAGAAAGATGGTTTTTAACACCTTTATGTTGTGCATGAGGAGAAGGTGGATGATGTCAATAGGAGGTTAATTTATGGGCCAGTGTCTCTTTTTACACAGATAGTGAGAAAAAAAGTGGGAAAGGTAGTGATATGGAAAGCAATGGGGGTAGTGACTCATTAAATAATGTAGATGAGGGTCCACCAACACAAAAAGTGCATGATTCCTAAACTATAAACCCTATATCTGAGTTTTCTAGCACTCAAAGTTTGCTAGAGTTATGCCTGATGCAGCCACTAGGTACTGCTGCAAGCACATTTGGAGAAACTTCAAGACCAAATTCCCTGGGATTGTGTACAAAGAGCACTTCTAGAAAGCTGCAAGGTCAACCACAGAGGTACAACAATTAGTGTAGTATTTGGTTGCTTAAATATGCAATATATTTGTCATGTCTTTGACTTTTATATATGTGGGGAATATTTCAAGCATCCCAAACTTGAATCCCACTATGATCATACACTTAAGTATGGTGGCGTCTAAAGGGAAGAAAGCTAGAGCAAAAGAGTCGTCAACAAGTTTTAGGAACTTGTAAACCGTTCACAGGATGAAGGTTACACCCCTTCACGATCCATGAGCTTGCTAACTCCATAGTGGTCCTAAACCATGACTGGATATTCAAGGATGAAGGTACAAATTCAACCTAAAAGAGATTGAACTTGCCCTAAATATAGGCCTTTACTTTATTCTTCTCATATTCATGTGCGCTTTCTGACTAACATACAACCAATATATTAACCCTAAACTTGTTTAATTTATGTTGGTTGAACATTAATGCACAAACAAATCTACTCCCTCCGTGTTATTTTAAGTGTTACAGTTTGACCCGCACATAGTTTTAGGCAATTTAATTGACTAATAAAATAAGAGGAAAGTGGGGTAGTTAGAGTATTAAAAAAAATTATAAAAGAAAGATAGTGGGGTTAATAGTTTATTCAAAAGTAATGAATGTGAAAGGAGAGATATAATAAAAAAAAGTAGTAGTGGATTTAGGTGGGGACCATGAGAGGAGAGAAATATAATATTTTAATGTAGCTTTTTGCCAAAAAAGAAGTGTAACACGTATTAAAACACGGCCGGATTTGGTAAGTGTAACACTTAAAAAAACACGGAGGGAGTATTATTGGCGATCACTTGAATTAAAATCATATTATCCTAAATACAATTATTAATTATCTTATTAAGCGTGATTACAAATACAAATTCCCTTTAAACTTGCAAGAGAGGACGTGATCAAGCAATAACAATAATAATATCAAGGAACACGATAATATTAATACAACAAATCATCATCATCATAATCTCATTAAAGCATAATAATATTATTAGCAAGACCCTAGCCATAATACTAACATGATTAATAACAAATCCTAGCA
Organism: Chenopodium album; assembly: GCF_948465745.1. Classification (NCBI taxonomy): domain Eukaryota; kingdom Viridiplantae; phylum Streptophyta; class Magnoliopsida; order Caryophyllales; family Amaranthaceae; genus Chenopodium; species Chenopodium album. The sequence goes on from NC_137846.1 coordinate 17,145,495, forward strand.
TGTCACTAAACATTAAAAATCAAAGTTTTAGCCCTAACATGATACTAACATGATAGAAGAAAATAGGAAGCAACCTAAGCATGATACTAGAAAGCAATAAAAAAAAAACATCCTAACATGATACTAGGAATCATAAAGACATCCTAACATGATACTAGGAATCATAAAGACATCCTAACATGATACTAAGAATTAATATAATATAAGCATGCTTTCTAAAGAAATATAACAATGAAATTACTTACTTTGTTGCCTCGTATCTCTTTCTAATAACAAAATACACACATTAGTATTTTCAAGGACAATATTAAAACAGTAAATCTAATCAAAGAATTGAAATAAGATTTGGGACCAAACCCTCAGAAATTATCAACCTTTCACGTCTAGGGCGAAGGCAACTTCGAACTTGGCTAGGTGTGTCTAGAACTTATGAATGCGGAATTGTGTTTGTAAAAAGGGTAGGCTTAGAAAAAGAATAGAGAGAATACATGAGATGATTGTTGATGATTGGCGAATTAAACTTGTTGATGATTAAAAACGGGGAAATACGACCCTATTTATAAAAAAAATAGTCCGAAAACGATCAGAAAAAGACCGAATCCAACCTGGAATAAAACTACCTCTGTCGCGGCACGACAGGGTCCGGCGCGGCGCGACAGCCTTGTCGCCGTGCGACAGCTTTGTCGCGGCGCGCTAGTTTTGTCGTTTTGCGATGGTTCATGCGTTTTCTAAAATCCGTACGGAATCCTTAATCTAATTAAATTAGATTAATCAATGTCCGTACTTATCTTTGAAAATCAGATATAATATCTTTTGAAACACTTATTTTAATCCAAATAGAATTCTTTATTTTCTAGAAGATATAATCATTATTCCTTATCCCACTAGAACTCAAAATAACCTTCTAGATCATTCTAGAAGACTAAAGTCAATTCTAATAACTTTAGAAATATTAATTAATAGACCCTCCACTAGATCATTGGGCCATATAAAACCATTTCAGGCCCAACTTAGTATTTTGGCCATAATTTCCTCATTATTCATCGTAATTGGGCTTTATAATATATCGTTGGAAAGCTCTTTTCGAGCCCAATCCAAATACACTATTATTGGACCCTTATCATGGACCAAACTAAATTAGACTGGAAATTTTCATAAAAATAGAGCACATTTTTTAAAACAGAAAGAAATATATTTTTATTAAAACAACCGAATCACAAGACTTTTCATACTTTCACTTTGTTCAATAATCAATGATGTGAAAGGTATTCATCACTGGGTTTGGTTTTTTGGGGAGACACAATTAGGTGTCTACAGAAGCCCCCACTTTGACTGAGTTTGGAGAAACACATATTTCGAAAACAAAAGTCAAAGTAGCGATAGGGACGGAGAATGATTCAGAACTTTCTGCGATCCTAAATCACCCTTGCAACACCGATACCTGCAAACTAGCATTAGTTAAACAAATATAAGAGTTAGAAACGCGTATCTTGCACCGTCGAGTACACACCTATGGGGTAACCGATTTTTGTTTGACGACCTCCACAGTGCTTCATGAATGCCATCTTGGAGGTAACAGTGCCTCGCTATCTTCATCTGTTTGCGACAATCCTCCACAGTGCCTTGGAAACATCGTCGAAGGTGACTGTACCTCGTCATCTCCAGTGTTGTGGCAGTACCTCGTCGCTGTAGACAATCTCCTCTATACCTTGGGACATCGTCGAAGACCGCTTCTTGTAGCCATCTTCAGTTTTGTTGACGATCTTCCACATCTTAGGGAACATCATCGAAGATCGCTCTGCTTTTAGCAATCTTCTATTTTTGCGTGATAACTTTCTTAGGAAAATTATTGAAGATTACTGCTTGTTAATCCTCAGTTTGCTTGCTGGTGCACTCTGGAATGCTTGTTGTGTCGTTACTTGTAACTTTGATATGCATTTGATGTTTGTGCTTGCTTTATGAACCAATACTTGGTGCTTGATATGAGCCCATGTTAAGGCGCTTTAGCTAGGGCTGAGCAAAACTACCCGAAAAACCGAAAACCCGAAAAACCGATCCGTAACCGTTCTGAAAATTAGGGTACCCGATCCGATAACCATAACGGTTCGGGTACCCATTCCGATAATTTGTTATCGGGTATGGTTATGGGTATCATTTTAAAATTAACGGTTACCCGATCCGATCCGATAAACATTTTTTTTTGCTTTTTTTCCCTACTTAAATCTATTAATATAAATCTAAACTTTTACTTTACTTCATAATCACTTTATAATATCAATGATTAGTAATATTATTAATAATTTGGTCAAGATCATATGGTATTGTTGTTAATTAGTTGTAAATTATATCATTATAACTACATAATTAAGTATAATTATCATTATTGGATATCTTATTGGGTACCCGATAACCGATCCGAAAATCCGGGTAACCGAAGTCCGGGTACCCGAACTTATCGGTTCCGGTTATGAGTATCACTTTTAGTGATTTTGATTATCGAGTACCCGAACCGTTAGTACTAACGGTATGGGTACCCGTCCCATGCTCACCCCTAGCTTTAGCTAAGTGAGACGATCATCATCAGGTCGATCACTTTTCTACGATTGTAATCGAGCCGAATACTAATCATGTCAATTTTCTTATAGGGGCTAACTGGCAATACCCTTATAGGGGCTAACTGGCAATACCCAGGAACCCATGATTGCTGCATGAGGTCCGCATAAATCAATATGGGGGCCACAGATTGCGTCGCTGAAGAGAGGGAGCCAGCGCACGCTGCCACGCAATGTCGTGGCGCGACAGGTTTTTCGCAGCGTATGATTTCTGTCGCGGCGCAACGGAGTCGGGATTTCCGGATTCAAATTCCTTTTTCCTCATTTTCGCTGCTGCCTCTTTTGTTCGCCGGTTTCGCTTGAAACTTCTTCTTGCTCGTTCTCCTTCGTTTCTCAACGAAATTCACTCAAATCTTTTGTAAATCAAAGTTTGTCATTTCTAGTTTGTCGATCTATGTAAGTTTTGCTCAAACACCTAATTTTGTGCGAATTTTGTGCCTGTTTACTCACGGTTTTCTGGGAAATTCAGAGCTTATATTGCTTAATTCGCTTTGTTTGTTGAATTTCTTGCCATGAAATTGTTTGTTTATGCTTGTATATCACCTTACGAGTGTTTTGAGACTTGTTTGACTCAATTTGGCGAAGAAATGTACGTTTTGCCATTGTTGAGCTCTTTGAGTTCGTGAGAACAATGTGGTTGTTCTTCATGTTTTTGTTATCTATTCATGCTCAATTTGTCACAATATTTGTCCTAGTATTGCAAGGAATTGTTTGATTGCTTGAAAATGCTATTTCTGCTTGAATAAAAAACATGCTCTTTTTTAGTACTACGTACTCTGTTTTTTACGAACATAGTATCATGCAGCTTGGCGAACCTTGGATACTATGGAACTTTTAATTTACTGTTTTCTTTCATAATTAGCATGACTCGACGACGAGGTTCCAACTTACGCTCTCGTAGGGCTCACCGAGAGGACGAGCCTGTCGACACCGGCGAGGGTACTTCTACCAGTTTAGGGGAGTTACCTGAGTGGGATGGGAGTACCTTGTACTTCGCGCCCTTGTTTCACATCTCAGAGCGAGTTCGTCTCGGGATGACCGACGAGGAGTTGCGTGGACTGTAGGAGTCTTGTGGTATGACTCCACTGTTGCAAGCCACTCAGGCTCTCTATTCTCTGTCATCGAGCCGTTTCCTGATTCGAGCCTTCGTGGAGTTCTTTTGGGACACCACCAACACTTTTCACTTTCCTTGGGGTTAGATTACCATCACTCCCGTCGACTTCACTCTCATCACTGGACTAGAGTTCCGGTCAGCTGCAGTTCCATTCGGCAGCGATATCACTGTTTTCTCTCATGAGGTAAAGGAGTTGATCGGTCCTATCTCTGTTCGAGCTCGCAGCGAGGCTCGGCCGTTGCATATTAGTAGCCGATGCATTCGTTGGACTATGCTCGTAGAGGCTTTTCGAGATGATGCGACCACCCCGGAGCAGCGGGTGCGCATCTTTGCTTTGATCCTTCTGTCAGAGACTTTCTCTCCTGACAAGGGTAGTCGAGTGCTACTCTACTACTTGCCTGCTCTTCGTGACCTTCATATGGTCGGGACATATGATTGGGCCAGCATGGCCTATGCTGACTTCCTGCTTGGATTGCGACTTGCTTGTCGCCATCGCAGCTTTGATGAGGAAGTCACACTTTCTAGTTTTAGGAGGATCGTAGAGGTATACTTTGCTTCCCTTTACTAAAGTTTACATAAGATATGTGTTAGCACTTGCTGACGCTTCCTTGTTATTATAAGTCCGGTTCTACAAGTACTTCCCGTCTCTTTCACCGGCGAGGCCTTCACCTCGAGGGCTTCCTATTGCTGCTAGTTGGGGAGGTCGTTGATGAGTCTATTTTATATATATGTTTATTCCCCGTCCCATGGTCATATTTGTGCTTATTTGAGCTCTGCGGAGCTATTTTTATTACTAATATACGTTTTCTAGTGTTTTTGTAGAGTTGGTATTATTTTGTAGGAATTTGCAGATTTATGACAATTCCCGAGCTTATTGAGCTACTACAAAGATATTGGAGTTAGATCGTATTTTATGACCAAATATTTTAAGCCCAAGGCCGAGTTAACGGAATTTTGTTCGGTGAGTAAGGGCTCGATTAAGTAAAGAGGTGCAAAGTTTCAATGTTGTATTATTATCATGAACCAAATTAGTGTCGCAACCCAAGTGTGAAAGGAAGAAGAAATGGACCCAAAGCAAAAGAAGCCATAGGGCCCAGCTCGTAGCTCCATCTGACCGGGCCTGATCGGGCGAGGCATGGCCCGATCGGGCAAATATAATCAGCGAGTTCACAACGACTCAAGTCCACTCAACGTTAGGCTATTTGAGATATCAGGCCTACAAATCCTTAGGCCTTACTTCGCTGAATTCACGTATCTTTATTTGCTTAAGGAGATTGTTTTGGTTTCCTAGTTTTAGTGGGAGTTGGAAGTTGACCTTTCTTTTCCTATAAAGAAGGAGGTAGTACGTAGGTAGTGAGGGGGAGAATTAGTTTTGTTTAGCTTTTCTTTAATTAGTTTTTAGTTAGTTTTCTTTTCTCATACTCTCTCACTCTCTCTTATTCTCTCTTTACTCCTTCCTACTTTCTTTCTCTCTCTAACTTTTCTCTCTCTTCCCCTTAATTAAACTCTTAGTATTAATTTCTCTCTTGTGTCTCTCTCTACAACTCTTGGTTTAATTCCATCCTTTATTTCCCTTAACTTTGGTAACAATTTCTTCTCTATTCTTTCTAGTAATATATTCTCTTTATTTGATTATGTCTTGTTTAATTGCTTTATTTAGTTTAGATTTAATTATGTGTGAGTAGTTTTCCTTCTAGGGTTTGTGGGGATCCATAAATAATATGAACGGGTAATTTATTATTGTTGATTGTCAATGCTTGATTAATTTCCTATTGATTGATTTAATGCTATGCAATTAGATTTGGCCAGATTTACTTTGTATGAATTTAGCAATATTGATTCGAGATTCGAGAGATGAGAATGGATGTTTAGGCTTAGTTTCAATAGGTAGATTAATTTATAAATGGTTAAGTCGAGATTTGAGAGATGAGATTTAATACCCGTAGATTAACTCTGTGATTGTAATACGTAGCGAAAGCCCTTTATGGTCTGATTAATTGATGTATTGATGATTGATTGTTGTGTTTTACCCTGGAATATTATTTATTGGTGAACCTATACCCTAGGCTTTTATTAATTGATTTCTCCTTACTTTTATTCTTCCCTACTTTTATTCTTCTCTACTTTTATTCTCCTTAATTTAATTCCTTTTACGACAACAAATTTGGTTACTTGATAATTTAGATTATAATAATAAATTAGGAACAGAAAGACTTGTTTCCCTGTGGATTCGACCCTACTTCCCTATCTACATTAGTTAGAGGACTTAGGTAATACTTTTGATTAGGTGATACGACTTTAGCCTGTCAGCCGTTACAGTGACCAGACTGCTACTGCCCATGTTCGAGAGTTGCTTCTTTCAGTATGCTTTGCTTAACACTTTTGTTTTCTGCTCCTTAGTAGGATCTTATCTAATGGGTGTTCGTTTTGTAGGGACCCGAGGTCCAATTTTGGCCATTGGCCGATTTCGACCTTTCTGCGCGGGCTGTCCAGTATACAACTCAACGTCGCTATTTTCAGGGGACATATGACGTTGTGGTATATCTGGGTGAGAAAGTTGCGATTCAGCACTCTTTAGAGTCCTTTGCTGTTCTTGCTCGTCCCCCACGACACATGTTGGACCAGGCGGACATGAGAGTCCATCTAGGCAGATCGCCAGCTGGTACGGATTGGCAGCGTCATAGCCATCCGGACCGTAGTTATGGCGAGAGTCACTTGCCGCGTTTGGCTCCACCACCTTGCATATCAGAGGAGGCGGAGGTACATTTTGTGCCTTTTAATTTATTCTTTTGATAGCCCCCTAGCAAATTCTTAATCACCTAGATTTTATTTCGACAGGCTGCGGCAGCAGTTGCGAAGTTTGTGCCTCCACCGGTGTCCATCACCTATCTAGGGTCCTTTGGCCCGGTCAAGGAGATGATTCCTTTGGCACTGATCCCTGGCGCTTGGTAGAGAGGTCGATACCTCGTCACCAGACCTTAGTAAGTCCTTTATCATTGTTTTGTTTACATACATGTTATTCGATTGTTCCTGACTTTTATTCTTGACAGTTCTCACGTGAGGTGATGACGAGGATGGCGAGAGCTATGGACGCCAAGATTGAGTCATCGAGCTAGCTGTCGTCGTGGTGATGACGGCATGGAGGTATTTCTCTTGACATCATTGCTTACTCTATTTGCTTATTTTCCATGCTTGACTTGATTTGTCTTTCTATTTCAGCATGTTACTCCGACACGTACTCGCACGAGACCCGAGGATCGGAGGGAGAGATCCGGATCCCGGCTCGAGGCGTCAACGTACTTTGGCAGGGAGCCAAGGTGGTCGAGCGGAGTCGAACCACACTGTAGTACTCGAGGATTCTGATTCTTCTTCTGAGGGTGCTTCGAAGAGGCTGACTGGCCAAGGAGGCGCGACATCGGCTCCTTTAGCGGGTGGTGGGACGTATGAGGTTGGTTCATCGTCGCTACAGCCACAGCAGCCTCAACAGTTGGGAGTACAGCAATAGGTTGAGGCAGGATGGACTGGCCCCCTCTTTCGGTTCCGACCATCAATGATCGTGATGTTGGTGAGGGATCGACTCCTCGGACTGCACAGTTTTTTGACATATTTGGAGTTCCTCCACACTTGCGTCCTCCGCCATCATAGTTGTGCCTGTATATATTTTTTATTTTGACTTTGTAGGACTTTGCTTTGTATTATATGACTCGACACTTATGTTAGACATATTGTATATATCCTATGATTACTATGTTTATTTTATCTTTTGCATTTTTTATTTTTCATTTTATGTGCATGTGAGTGTGTGAAAAAATTGTGCTTAATTTTTGCGCAAAAAATTCTGTCATTTTAATTATTAATGGAGGGTATCCGACTTTCTCCCCCAAAAAAGGAAAAATGAAAAATAAAATTCAGTTTGACTAAAAATAAGCTTAAATTCAATTAAGCTCAAAATAATCAAATATGGGATAAGTGTTTGGAATAAATTGCCAAAAAAGGTTTTGATAAGGCTTTGAAAGGAATCAAAACCGTAAAGTCAAAGTACGAATCCGAGTCAAAGTCGAATAACATATGGTCAGCTAAGCGCGTAATTCTGACGCGGAGGAAAATTAAATTGTCGTGGCACGACGCTCCTGTCGCGGTGCGCTGGTCTTGTCGCGGCACGCTGGCCCTGTCGCGGCGCGCTGCTTTTATTTTTCCGGATTCTTTCGGGATTTGGTTTGCGTCAGTTCTGTTTATAATTAGCCCCCAAATATGTCGATTTTAGTATAATTCGAACTGAAAAAATAATAAGCTCAGCTTTAACTTTCCATCATGTCTAAGAGTTTTAGCGATTTTACTCGTGAGTGGTGTCGGTCTTTGACTGCTAAGGAGAGGAAGGAGCTTGACTTTTTCCACTTGGGGGGTTTGTATGGCATTAAGGGAGTAGATCTTGACATAGACTTTATTCATACCGCCTTAGAGTATTGGGATCTAGACACTCATTGCTTTAGATTGGGTCATGATGAAATTTGCCCTTTACCGGAAGAATTTGGTGCTATTCTTGGCTTCCCTTCTTTAGATCTTGCGGTAATTCCTAAGGTGAGCGAATATTATTGTAAAGATTTTGAGCGTTTCCTGAACCTTAGGGATAGGGACTTAAAAGACATAGTGCATGGGAATGTGGTTAATTTGAAAGAATTTGCACGCTTTTATTTTGATAGACCACGCTCTGAGTCTTTTCATGTTTATAAGAGAAGAGCTTTCCTCTTTTGCATGTTTAGCCAATATCTCCTCACTAGCGGTAATATTCATGAGGGTCAAACAATATTAGTGTCTGTCATGGAGCAAATTGAGTCAGGAAGAAATCCAATGCCAATAATTGTTGGAGAAACTATGCTTAGTTTAGATGAATTAAAAAGAAATCCAAAAGCACCTTTTCGAGGTTCTCCAATATTATTACAGGTAGAAAATTAATAATTTTAATTACAGAAATAAAAAATACTTAATTTTGTATAGTAATAATAATTATTTGCATTGAATTTTTTTGCAGATGTGGCTAATGGAGAGGCTTGAATTAATCGGCCCTCTTGACAATATTGAAAAATATACACCAAATTGCTTTGTAAGAAGGAAGAAGTGCTTCTCCATAAAGATGGGCCGCCGGGAGTGGGGTAGGATCTTTGAGACTCGCGACTTTGCCATCAAATGGGTTGTTCCTTGGTGGAAGATTGAGAAGATGGTTGGTGTTAATAACTAACCTTTTTGTTGTCTTCCTAGCTTGTCCAAGTTGACCTTTTATTATCCATCTAGAGTGAAGAGACAATATGGGCTTGCTCAAACCATTCCCTTCGGAGATCTTCGTCGCCCTTATGAATTTCTAGTTTCACAAGACATAAAGAGGTTTGATGACTATTGGTGTGCTAGACCTTTGTGGGAAGTTGTTACCCAAAAGGTTTCTCCTTCTCTATCTAAGGATGTGAAGCAGTGGTTATTTGGTAGATCTCAAAAGGACAAGAACAAAGTCTGAAAGATGAGCAAGACTAATGTGAAAGACCACCTAGGAGATAAGAAAATTCCTCCTAAGGAACGCTTAGGTGAAAGAGTTGAATTCAAGACCCCTGCTATGCCTAAGAAGAAAATTACTACCAAGGGCAAGGAAAAAAGGAAAACTGACTCTGCAGAAAAGAAAATATGGGTTGAAAAGAAACATGGTGTAATGGCTATTGGAGAAACTATCAATTCTAAAATTGTGTGCAGATCTTCTAAGGGATCCTTATTGGTGAAAGAGATGGATGATGAATAAGAGGCGGAGAAGAATTGGAAAAGGGCTAGAAAAGAGAAGACAGATTAGAGCATTGCTTGTACTATCAATTTATTAGGCAATTTTTTTTTCAAGTCAATTTTATATTTAAGCCTTTATTTTACCTTTACTAATGCAATTTTCAACTTTATAAATTAAAATGACTTTTTTACATTGAATTATTTATTAATGCAATGAAAACAACTTGGATTAATTTCGAAAATTATTCGAGTACGGAAGTCGAAAATTCTCGAAATACACAAAAATTCGCCTAGATCGATGAAGAAATATTGGCACTGGAATTTTGGATTTGTCGCGCTGCAATGAATCTTGTCGTTGGGCGATAGATGTTGTCGGGCTGCGTTGGTCTTGAATTCTGCGAGCCGCTTATTCTGTGTCGGCGAACTGATGCGGGGATGTGAGATTTGCAAAAATTAAAGTGGCCGCACCCTGTAAAGGGTTGCCTACGTATCCTTTCCTAAGGAATCAAGCCAAACGTAGCTCTCTTGAGTATGTTACTCAAGTTATCATGGGTAGAACTTCTTAAGCTGGTCAAGATTTGTCATATTTGAGAATTCATTACCATCCATATCCGTTAGTTTCGCGGCACCTCCTGATAGGATAGTTTTGACAATGCACGGTCCAGACCAATTAGGCCTAAATTTGCCTCTTGGGTCTAGAACATTTTTCCTTAATGCTTTTAACACTAAGTCTCCTTCTTTAATGTTTCTTGTCTTAACCTTTTTGTTAAAGTCTAGCCATGCGACTTTGGTAGCATTGAGTATGATGTAGAGCTTCTAGTCGTTTCTCATCGAGTAGAATTAGCTCCTCATATCTTGCTATAGTCCATTCGACTTCATCGAGTTTACTCTCCAACGCAATGCGTAGGGAAGGTATTTCTAATTCTACAGGTTGTACGGCATCCATCCCATAGACTAAGGAGGACGAGCGAATTGACGTGCGACAACCCCAAAGAGCAAAATGGAGTTTGTCAGGCCAATATTTGTAATTTTTTTTGTCATTTTTTTGATGATGGTCTTTAATTTCTTATTGGATGCCTCTACTGCACCATTTGCTTGAGGCCTATATGGGGAAGAATGATGGTGTTGAATACCATACTTTTGAAGCAATTCTTCACATTCCGCTTGAAAGTGAGTTCCATTGTCACTTATCATTTCATGTGCGACTCCATACCGACATATTATGTTTCTTTCGATACAAAGTGCTACCTGTTTTGCGGTGAGTTTCGCATATGATGCCGCTTCAACCCATTTTGTGAAGTAATCAATTGCCACTAGGATGTATTCATGACCTTCTGTCCCGGGAGGAGTGATTTTTCCGATAATGTCTATACCCCATGTTGAGAATGGCCATGGCGATTTATAGGTAAAGGAGTGATGGAGGAACATGTTGTAAGTTAGCGTATATTTAGCATTTGGGGCATCTTTTTACATATTGATGGCAATCCCTATTCATGGTAGTCTAGTAGTATCCTTGACGCATCACTTTTTGGGCTAGCATTTTTCCATTCATATGAGTTCCACACACTCCTTCGTGGATTATTCTCATTGCTCTTTAGGTTTCCTTTTTGCCTACACATAGGAGAGCTCTACCTTTAGGTACCCTTTTGTGTAGCTCGTTGTTTATGAGCACATATTGGGAAGCCAAAAGTCTTAGAGCTTGATTTGCTCTCTTGTTAGCGTGAAGTGGATATTCTCCTTTGGTGACATAGTTGAGGATGTCGGTGTACAAGGTTCTTCCTCTTCTTCTTGTTCTTGAAATACTTCATCATCTTCTATAGCTTGGATGTAAGCTGGTTTATGCCTTTTCTCTATTGTTAAAGGCATTTGCTCAATTTCCTTAGGAATTCTAACCATTGAGACTAGTCTTGCCAAGGCATCAGCAAATTGATTTTCCTCTCTTGGTAGATATGTGTATTCCACCTTTTCAAGTTGATCAGTAAGAGTTTCCAAGTATGTTTGATAAGGAGTTAAGCTTTCACTCCTTACTTTCCATCTTTTGGAAATCCGAATATTCAAAGTTTCTTTACTCTTAATGCCAAAGCAGTTTCGAGGCCTACCACACCTGCTTCATATTCTGCATCATTGTTGGAAACGTCGAAGTCTAGCTTTATGGAGATTAGGACGTGTTCTTCCTTAGGTGATACTAATAGTACTCCTACGCCACAACCCTTTTGGTTTGAAGCTCCATCGAAGTATAATGTCCAAGTATCATCTTCTGTAAGCATTAAGTCTTCGTCTGGAAAATCATTTTCATGCATTGGTGTCAAATCTTTTATTGGGAAATCTGCTAAGAAGTCCGAGACCACTGATCCTTTGATAGCCTTTTGAGGCATAAACCTTACATCAAATTGGGCTAAGTTAGCTATCCATCTCGATATTCGCCCGTTGAGTGTAGATTTCTCGAAAAGATACTTTAGTGGGTCCATTCGAGATACCACATAGACTGTATGAACGAGCATGTAGTGTCTCAGCTTGGTTGTGGCCCACACTAGTGCGAGGCATCTCAAGTGGTGTGTAGCGTTCTTCATACTCGATCATCTTTACTTAAGTAGTAGATGACTTTCTCTTTACCTTCTACTTCATGCGCAAGCATAGCTCCCATTGTCTCTTTAGTGTCTGTTAGGTACAATTGAAGAGGAATTCCTAGAAGCGCTGGTGCTAATACAGGAGGATTCGCGAGATAGGCTTTGATCTTTTCAAAATCTTTTTGGCACTCATCGTCCCCTATTACTGGTACATTCTTTTTAAGTTTCTTGGATATTGGTTCACATATCGTGGTCAACTTGGATATGAACCTACTTTTGTATTGCAACCGGCCAATCAATCCTCGAATTTGTTTCTCGGTCTTGGGCGACGGCATTGACATGATTGCTTTAATCTTAGTTGGGTCTATTTCTATTCCTCTAGAGCTAATGACATAGCCCAAGAGTTTTCCTGAAGTGACTCCAAAAGCGCCTATATTTTTAATATATTTATTTTCTTTAGCCTCATGTTGTATTTTCTTAGCCTTTCGAAAAATTCCCTTAAGGCTACTGTGTAATCCCCTATATTTTTAATATATTTATTTATCATTTATACAAATAATTTTTTTATTTTAATTTCATAGTATGAATTATTTTGACTAAACAATAGGATTTTCAAGCCAAAATTGTTAAGTGTTCAATTTAAATCATAACCCCTTTTAAATTACTAGCCCAAACACTCAATTCCTACTCAAGCCCAACTACCCAAATTCTACTCCTAATAAGATTAGGAAAATAAAACCCAAATAAAAATCCCAAACCCCTACACTCTTTCTCTATCTCACGTAAGAAAAGAAAAAAAAAGTCCTCACTTCTTTTCCTCCTCCTTCACGTACACAACAACAAAAACAAAAAAAAAAAACTTGAAGCCTTGAGCAACCGCCGCTGCCCAGCCGACGCACCACCTCCGGCGACCCAGCAGACGCCGCCGCCCCCCCTGCGCCACCGTACATCCACCTTTTGATAGTAGTCGCCCCCTTCTTCCTCCCTTTTCTCTACTCCTTTTATTTGTATTCAATTGATTTAAAGTTCTAATATTTGTCTAATTTTGATTCTAAATTATTATTATGGTTTGATAATATACTTAGATTATAAAAGATCATGAATTTGTGGGGTTTTGACATGTTTAATTTATTATACAAAATTTTAGATTTATGTATGTATAAAATTTAGGGTTTAAACATTGATTTTTCATGTTTTAGGCCTTGAAAACGTGCTAATCAAGTTATCTAATTATACTATGTTTAAATTACATCAAAGTTTAATTATTTTGACTATATATAAGTTTTTGGATTATTAAAGTTTTGATTTTTATGAGCAAGTTATGTTAATTTCATGTTTTTATGCTTCTAAGCCTATAAAATAATTATTGTGGGTATTTTATGATTAAAAAGCTTTGAACTTTAAATTACAACCTCAAGTATAAATTTTCAGATTTGTATACTTTTAATTTGAAGCTTCTAATTGCATTGAATTGGTATATTTTTGGGTTTTTAACACACTAACTTGCTATATAGTGATAATTTGAAGTAAGTATGCTTATGGGGTTATTTTATATACTTAAACTAAAATTTCAGATTTATTTAGTTACTTTAAAGCTGCTGGAATTTCGTGTTATACACTATATTTTCATAATTTTACATATAAACTTATAGTTGGGATGTTATATTATTACTATTGACTAATGGGAACAATTTAAAGGCTTTATTTTGATGGTTTGAGAGGTTTTAAAGTAGTTTGGTATTACTGTAAATTTATTTGTTTGGGTATTGATTTAGTTCTTGTTGTTTGGTCTAGGAGAGGACTTCGTAGAAGCCGACTTCTAGTTCCTAAAGTGGCCAACCAATTTGTTTATTCAAGGTACGTACAAGTTACGAAACCTTGCTTTTAGGTGCATGTTTAAGGACGGATCGAGAACTTAGTATCATGTATAGGGATGACTGGGTTAAATTGTTTGGTTATACATTGTGAATTTCGTATGATGTGCACTATGCTATATTGCAAGTAATATTTATGCTCTAATTATGCACGGTGCGCTTAGAGGCAAAGGTATGTGATTGGTGAAATGATTAATTTATTACTCATTCATGATTATGGAAAAAGAATGAGTAAAGGAAGAATTTAAGTCTTATATAGTTTGTGGGGTGCTTTATGCACTCAAGGTGTTTATACACCGAGGTAGTTAAAGGATTAAATAATAAATGTTGCTTGTCACGAATATATCAAGAATTGAAATTTGAAAGTTTGCTTTACTTGATTGACTTGATAATGGATTGATTGTGTTGTTTGCAAATGAGTCATCACCAAGTCTAAACTTGTAAATCACGTAAAGTGCAAGATGGATGAGCAATAAAACTCTGGATTTGTGTACATCTGGAGTAATGACAATCAAGGATTGGGGTACACGGGGTATTAGCCGTGCACTTTTCTCGAGGCCGTCTGATCTACGAGTCTCTTATTTCAAATACTTTTCAAAACTAGGAGTTAGATGAGATCTCATACTAGCTACGGTCATGGAGTCGCGCCCGTGGTCGTTGGATGTTTTATTGATGTTTTCGAAAGGAGGCATGGGGTTTTTCTTTTATTGATGTTCCAAATGGAGCATGGGTTGGACAACCTTGTCTATTGCTTAATCCAATGAAATAAATAAAATGAGTTAGCTACTACCAACTAGTGAAGTCTTGATAAAATTAGTAGTTGAGTCGTGTGTTGAGTCTGTAATTTAATGTTGCATGATGTTTAATTATTAGTAGCATGTTAGAGATTTCTTAATTTGTTTCGCAGCTTGTATGTACTCAGCTTTGCTGATTGCGTGCTTTTGTGTGTCTTTCTTTGGTCATGGCCTTCGCCTCTCAATGACCCTGTGACGATCCAATTTTTACATTTGTAATATTGGGGAGCAGATTAACCACAGGTTCTTACACATGCAGCATTCGCATCGGGGTTGTGGGATTCTGAGTGGAGTATTGGTTATTGACCGCAGTTTATTTCTTTTCACAAGTTTGAATTTATTTAAACTCCAGTTTTAATTATTTGATACTTTTGTTGGATTTTGGATAAGGGCCTTAATGGTTCCAACTTGTAACACTTAATTTGGTTTCATTCGTTGGTTTTGAAACTTATTTATATAACTGATTTAGTTTTTCCGATGCTAATTTATGATATAGCCTTAACGTTTGAACACGAGGCGGTAGCACGCCAGTAATTCTCTTGGATTTTGTTCAGGGTTCTCACAGGTTTAAAGAGAGAATTATAGGGGTGTTACAAAGTGGTATCTGGGAGCTTAGGTTAGATTTAATTACCACTAATGCCAATTAGCTTAGTATGTCTTAGGCGCCTAATTAATGGTTGAAGATTTTGAATTCAAAGGCTAAAATATTTTTTTTTTATTTCGAAACTAAGTATGTTTTAAATTATTTTATTTAAAATAATTTCGAAATTTGTTTTGTCTACTTGGTGAGCTTTAGGTAGACTTAAGAAGGGAATGCATGCATATTTCATACATATCTTTCCATTTAATTATCACATGAAGTGTTTATTTTTTTTAACATGTTGCAATTGGTGTTCTAATTGATTTATTTGTGTGATTTTCCTGTATTATGCTTTTGAATGTTTTTTACGTTGGGTCGACGTAGAAAGGAGATGAGCGACTCAATAATCACGTCTGAAAGCATGAATGGTACTATGAGAGACCCCATAGTTGTGTCTGAGGACGAGAATGATACTCGAAGTGAAGATACTCTGGAGACTATGGAAAGGATTCTTACACCAGCAATACCTCAACCTGATGAGGATGATTACCAGAGCTTATATGAGTTTAAGACAGCAAAGAATAAAAAGCATAAGATAAAAACCTACAATAGAATTTTCCATGAGTATACTCTTATTGAATTTTCAGATGAAGATGATCTTGAATGGCTACAACCACCACTTGAAGATCCAAATGCTAGGAAGATAGCTACTAGAAACCCGAATCCGCTGTACAAGGTAATAATTATTGAGGGCTCAAATGATGAAAATGATCCTGATTTTGATGTTAATAATTATGATGAGAAGAAAGATAATAACTGTAATGTGATTCCTTGAGGATTATATTTATTAGGGTGAAGTTAGTATGAATAAGGCATTTGTCATTAAAAATGGTTATTAGAACCTCATTTTAGTCTTGATTTAGATTATTGGATTTTAATAAGTAGCTAGAGCTACAGAGTTATTATTTGGGATTCATACCTTTATTTAAGTTATAATAAGAGTTGATTATTATATTTTAAAAGCTCCATTTTACTTTAATTCGTAAGTGAGAGCAAGTCAAATTTTCATGAACGTATAATTTTGGGATAATTTCTTTGTTTATGATTGAGTTTAATAAGAGTGGCGTGGGATGGGAATTATTTTCTTAACTTTATTTAATCCTGCGTAAGAATCGTGCTGGTATTATATGATTTTGCTTGGGACAAAAGGGTGCAAACCCAAGGTACCCTTTTGAACCAATTTATGTGGAAAAATGAAATATTTCGATTTAATGAATATGTGTGAATAGTATTTGAATTGGAGTGTATATTTATTCTCTTTCAGGCGTAGAACTAGAATAGCTTAGAACGCTGCCTTAGCTGATGCTATTCGTTTGTTGGCTGAAAATCTGAACCAAAACCGGGGAGACCAAGTCGACCCTCAAGCAGAGATGTTTAAAAAGCTGGCCCAAGTCAGGCCACCAGTTTTTAAGGGAGGTGCTGACCCTACCTTCTTAGAAAACTGGATTCGCAAGTTCGACAAATTATTTGTGGCACTAAACTGCCCTTAGGGCATGAAAGTGGACCAGGAAGCCATGTACCTTAAGGACGAAGCCGACATATGGTGGAGAGATAACTCTGAACTAGTTAGAGCCGAACCCAACTTTGGATGGGAAGTATTTAAAACCTCTTTGAGAGACAAGTTTTACCCTCCATTCCTGAAGAAACAAAAGGCTCAGGAGTTTATAAGTCTAGAAATGGGAGATATGTCAATCTCTGAGTATTATAATAAGTTCATGACCCTTGCTAGGTTCGCTCCCGAGGTTGTGCCGACTGAAGAACTGAAGGCTCAAAGGTTTGAGCAGGGGTTAACCAAGCAGTAACAGAAGGATCTAGCTGGGAAGGTTTTTAAGACCCTAGATAAGGTATACGAGAGGGCTGCACACCTGTACCATCTGAACTCCAAGGATACGGGTGAGAGTGCTAAGGCCGGGGAGAAAAGGAAAGACTTTAGGAAACCTGAGAACCAGAGTAACTTTAAGAGGCCTAGGAATGGGAACTCGTTTGATAGGGGTAACCAAAATGTTAACAATTCTTCTAATGCTAACAATGGAGAGAGGAGCTACCATTGTAAGAGGTGTAGGAGAAACCACCTTGGGAGAGATTGTGATGGGAATGGGAATTTGGTGACTTGTCGGTTCTGCAACAAAAAGGGGCATAGGGAGTATGAGTGCTACACCAAACAGAAACAACAAGGAAATGGTGGGAATGGCGGGAATACTCAACAGAGACCTAACAATTTCAAGAACCAGGGGAATAAAGGAAATGGTCAGAATGGGAAGTTTGGGAATGGTAACAACAACAACAGATCTAGCAACGACAACAACAACAATGGTTACCAAGGAAGAAGCAAAACTCCCAGACGCTGAGAAGCTGAGAGGTCCTCGGACGTAGTCACTGGTACTTTTTCTATTCATTCGGTCTCCGTCAACACTTTGTTTGACTCTGGAGCAACTTACTCTTTCATTTCTACTTCTATTGTGCGCAAGTTAAATTTAACTGAATCGAGTCATGTTGATGTATCAGTCAGTCTACCTACGGGCAAACTTGTTCATTGTAATAAAATATTCAAAGGCTTGCCTTTGAAAATAGGAGAAGCTATCTTTCCATCGAATCTTATTGAGTTTAACCTAGGGGACTTAGATGTCATTCTGGGGATGGATTGGCTAAGTTTATACAAGGCCAAGATAGACTGTGAGATACAGAGAGTGCACCTGAGTGATCCTTTGGGTAAGACGATGTCCTATAGACGGTTAGGAAAGCCTAAGGGTTTTGGGATTATTTATGCTTTAAAGGTTAAGAAGCTTGTGAACAAGGGGTATTTGTTGTACTTTTGTTGTGTTCAAGATTTGAGTATGAATGAGAGTAGGCGAATAGAATATGTACCCATTGTGAGTGAGTTTTTAGATGTCTTTCCAGAAGAGATTTCGGGAATGCCACCTAAGAGGGAAGTCGAGTTTACCATTGACTTAGTTCCTGGAGCTGCACCTATCTCAAAAGCACCTTATAGAATGACACCAATTGAAATGAGCGAGCTGAAGGCTCAATTGCAGGAGTTGTTAGACAAGGGGTTCATTAGGCCTAGTGCATCACCTTGGGAAGCACCAGTCTTGTTTGTGAAAAAGAAAGATGGGAGTTTGAGGCTATGTATTGACTATAGAGAGTTGAATAATGTGACTGTGAAGAATAAGTACCCTTTACCTAGGATAGATGACTTGTTTGACCAGTGAAAGGGGCAAGTGTGTTTTCAAAGATCGATTTGAGGTCGGGGTACCATCAGTTGAGGGTTGCAGATAAAGATATTGCAAAGACAGCCTTTAGAACTGGTTATGGGCATTATGAGTTTACAGTCATGCCTTTTGGGTTAACCAATGCACCTGCCATATTCATGGACTTGATGAATCGAGTGTTTCATGAGTACTTGGATAAATTTGTAGTTGCGTTTATTGATGACATTCTGGTGTATTCGAGGAATGAGGAAGAACATGCTCATCATTTGAGAACTATCCTTGAAACTCTTAGGAAGAATAAGCTATATGCCAAGTTTTCCAAGTGTGAATTTTGGTTGGAGAAAGTTGCATTTTTGGGGCATTACATTTCGAAAGAGGGTGTATCTGTGGACCCTGTGAAGATCAAAAGCGGTTAGTGAGTGGCCTACACCTAAGAATGTGACTGATGTTCGTAGTTTCTTGGGATTAGCTGGGTATTATAGGAGGTTTGTTAAAGACTTTTTGAGGATAGCCAGACCCATGACTACCCTTATGAAGAAGCAGAGAAAGTTTGAGTGGAACGAGAGTTGTGAATTAGCTTTTTAGACCCTCAAGGAGCGTTTGACTACTGCACCAGTGCTGGTGTTACATGATAGGAGAGATGGATTCGAAGTATACAGTGACGCCTCGAAGCATGGTTTGGGATGTGTCCTACAACAGAATGGAAGGGTGATAGCGTATGCATCGCGACAACTGAAGCCACATGAGGTCAACTACCCTACCCATGACTTGGAGCTTGTAGCTGTTATGTTCGCTTTGAAGATTTGGAGGCACTACCTTTACGGTGTCTCTTGTAAGATCTTCACGGATCATAAGGAGTCTGAAGTACATCTTCACCCAAGATCACTTGAATATGCGACAACGTAGATGGCTAGAGTTTCTCACAGACTACCATGTCCACATCCAATATCACGAGGGAAAGGCGAATGTTGTTGCAGATGCCCTTAGCAGAAAGTCGAGTCATAATGTCAATGCTTTGGTTGTGGCCAATGAGTTGTGTGAGGATATGAGAATGTTTAATCTTGAGGTTATTAACCAAGGAGAGTTAGAGGGATTGCTGAGTGCCTTAACCATCCAACCTTCCATATTTGAGGAGATTAAAGAGAAGCAACTGGAGGATGAGTCATTTCAGAAGATTAGGGATCGTGTGACTAGTGGTGCGGAGATTGAATTCAAGATTCATGAGAATGGGAGTTTGAGATACAAGGAGAGATGGTGTATACCACAGAAGTGTGAAGACATAAAAAGGAAAATCATAGAGGAGTGCCATAACACACCATATTAAGTTCACCCTAGGGGAGATAAGTTGTTGTAGACACCCAAATGTGTCTCCCCAAAACCAAACCCAGTGATGAGTATATTTCACTTCATATGATTATCGAACGAAGTGAAAGTGTGGAAAGTCTAGTGATGCGGTTTTTTTATTAAAATTCTTTCTTTCTATTTTTGAAAATATACTCTATTTATGATAATAGCCAGTCCAATTTAGTTTAGTCCATGATAAGGGTCCAATAATACTGTAGTTGGATTGGGCTCGCAAAGAACTTTCCAACGATATATTATAAGCTCAATTCCGATGGATAATGAGGAAGTTATGGCCAAAATACTAAGTTGGGCCCGAAATGATTTTTATATGCGGCCCAATGATCTAGATGAGGGCTTATTAATTATTATTCCTAAAATTATTAGGATTGACTTTGATCTTCTAGAATAATCTAGAAGGTTCTTTTAAATTCTAATAGAATTAGGATTAATAATTATATTTTAAAGAGTTCTATTTGAAATAAAACAAGTGTTAAATCTGATCTTGAAACTGTTTTACGCGGATTCCAATTACTTAATTATATTAGGAAAAGGATTCTGTATTGAAAGCGGGTTTTATCTCTTAATTGTCGCCAAACGACAGATCTTGTCGCTGTGCGCTAATTCTGTCGCATGGCGACAGACATTGTCGCTGGCGACAGGTACCAGTTTTATTCCATATAGAACTTGAAGTATTTTCTATTGTTTTCGGACTATTTTTCTGTAAATAGGGTCCTTGACCCCCGTTTTCAAATCACCAACAATCATCATTCACAATTGACAATTCACAATCATTCACAATCATCAACAATTCTCTCTTTTCTCTCTTAAGCTAATAGCTTTTCTTTCTCTCTATTTCTAAGCCTACCTTTTTTTACAAAATTCCACATTCACAAGTTCTAGACACACCTAGCCAAGTTCGAAGTTGTCTTCGCCCTAGACGTGAAAGGTTGATAATTTCTAAGGGTTTGGTCCCAAATCCCTATTTCAATTATTTAATTTAATTGTTTGATTTTAATATTTTCCTTGAAGTTACTAACGCGTGTATTTTGTTATTAGAAAGAGATACGAGGCAACAAATTATGTAATCTAATTACTTATTCTTTTGATATAAAAAGCATGTTTATATTATTCTAATTTCTAGGGTCATGTTAGGATGCTTTTATTGCTTTTTAGTATCATGTTTAGGTTGCTTCTTATTCTTTCTAATATCATGTTAGTATCATGTTAGGATTAAAGCTTTGATCTTTAATGTTTAGTGACATGCTAAGATTTGTTATTAATCATGTTAGTATCATGCCTAGGATCTTGCTATTAATATATTAAGCTTTATGAATGAGAATATTATTTTTATGATGATGATTGTTTTATCATGTTGCTTGATATATATTATTGTTATTGCTTGATCACGCCTTTTGTGCAGGTTTAAAGGGAATTTGTACTTGAAATCATGCTTAATAAGATAATTAATAATCTTGTTTAGGGTAATATGATTTTAATTCAAGTGATCGCCAATAATAGTTTTGTTTGTGCATTAATATTCAACCAACATAGATTAAACAGTTTTAGGATTAACCTATTGATTGCATGTTAGTCAGAAAGCGCACATGAATATGAGAAGAATAAGTAGAGGCCTAGTATTAGGGTGAGTTCTTTCTCTTTTAGATTGGATTCGTACCTTCATCCCCGAATATCTAGTCATGGTTCCAGACCACTATGGCGTTAGCAATCTCATGGATCGTGAAGGGGTGTAACCTTCACCCTGTGAACGGTTTACAAGTTCCTAAAACTTGTTGGCGACTCTTTTACTCTAGCTTTCTTCCCTTTGGAAGCCACCATACTTAAGTGTATGATCACAGTGGGGTTCAAGTTTTGGGATGGCTTGTAATATTCCCTACAGTTATATAAAGACTTGAAGGAGTTGTTTGGTGGCCGAATATGAAGAGAGAAGTTGTTGAGTTTGTATCCAAGTGTCTGACGTGCCAGAAGGTGAAGATAGATCACAAGAGACCCATGGGAAAGGTGAAACCCTTGGAGATACCCGGATGGAAATGGGATGCTATATTTATGGACTTTGTGACAGGGTTACCAAAGACTCGTAGTGGAAATGACACGATTTGGGTGATTGTAGACAGACTTACTAAGTCAGCTATGTTCATTCCTATCAAGGAGAACTGGAAAAAGAAGCAGTTAGCAAACACTTATGTGAAGGATGTAGTTCGTTTGCATGGAGTTCCCATGGACATAGTGTCGGATAGAGATTCGAGGTTTCTATCAAAATTCTGGCAGAAAGTGCAAGAAAAATCTTGGAAAAGCCTTAAAGATGAGCACTGCCTTTCATCCCGCAACGAATGGTCAGACTTAGAGAACAAACCAAACCATGGAAGATATGTTGCGTGCCTGTGCTTTGGATTTCCAAGGAAATTGGGAGGATAACCTACCTTTGATCGAATTCTCCTACAACAACAGTTACCATACAAGCATCAGGATGGCACCTTTTGAAGCATTGTATGAAAGGAAGTGTAGAAGCCCAGTGTACTGGAATGATTACAGTGAACGTGTTACTTTGGGAACAGAATTTATTGAGGATATGGTGAGCAAGGTGCGAATTATTCGGAAAGAATAAAGGCAGCACAAGATAGGCAAAAGAGTTATGCCGACTTGAAGAGAAGGGATGATGAGTTTAGTGTTGGGAACAAGGTCTTTCTGAAGGTTTCTCCAAAAAAAGGTGTGATGCGCTTCGGCAAGAAAGGGAAGCTTAGTGCTAAGTATGTGGGCCCGTATGAAATTCTTCAACGTGTAGGGAAAATGGCTTACAAGTTGGCTTTGCCAATGGAGTTCGAGAAGAGTGCATGACGTGTTCCACATTTCCCAACTGAAGAAGTATGTACCTAGTGAAACCCATGTGCTGCAACCAGAGGCTATTCAACTAGATGAGTC
This sequence comes from Chenopodium album, assembly GCF_948465745.1. Taxonomy (NCBI): domain Eukaryota; kingdom Viridiplantae; phylum Streptophyta; class Magnoliopsida; order Caryophyllales; family Amaranthaceae; genus Chenopodium; species Chenopodium album. The sequence goes on from NC_137846.1 coordinate 17,168,346, forward strand.
TCTAACTTATGAAGAAAGACCAGTCAAAATCCTAGATCACAAGGTGCGTAGTACTAGAACCAAAGATGTGAAGATAGTGAAGGTCCTTTGGTTGAACCAAGAGTACGAAGAGGCTTCTTGGGAGGCCGAGGAAGAGATGAGGAACAAGTATCCCGAGTTATTTGACGAGGTGAGTTACGAGGGCGTAACTCTTTTCTTTTAAGGGGGGTAGAATGCGATGTAATTTTGCGCTTTTACCTCAATTATGCTATTTATTGCTTGAGTTGAATGTTTTTGCTTATTATTGTGCTTACATACAATAGAAGTATGTAAACTTTGGCCAAGTATGAGTTCATTGAGTACAAAGTTCAGTTTGTTGAGTATACATGTTGAGGATCAAGTAATTTACAGCAATACAAAACACAAAAGTTTGAATGGTTTTGGAAAAATTATGGTTTTGGGGATAAGTTTCGAGGGCGAAACTTCTTTTAAGAGGGGTAGATTGTAATCTCCCATGTTTTTAATATATTTATTTATCATTTATACACAAATTTTTTTATTTTAATTTCATAGTATGAATTATTTTGACTAAACAATAGGATTTTCAAGCCAAAATTGTTAAGTGTTCAATTTAAATCATAACCCCTTTTAAATTACTAGCCCAAACACTCAATTCCTACTCAAGCCCAACTACCCAAATTCTACTCCTAATAAGATTAGGAAAATAAAACCCAAATAAAAATCCCAAACCCCCACACTCTTTCTCTCTCTCACGTAAGAAAAGAAAAAAAAGTCCTCACTTCTTTTCCTCCTCCTTCACGTACACAACAACAAAAACAAAAAAAAAACTTGAAGCCTTGAGCAACCGCCGCTGCCCAGCCGACGCACCACCTCCGGCGACCCAGCAGACGCCGCCGCCCCCCCTGCGCCACCGTACATCCACCTTTTGATAGTAGTCGCCCCCTTCTTCCTCCCTTTTCTCTACTCCTTTTATTTGTATTCAATTGATTTAAAGTTCTAATATTTGTCTAATTTTGATTCAAAATTATTATTATGGTTTGATAATATACTTAGATTATAAAAGATCATGAATTTGTGGGGTTTTGACATGTTTAATTTATTATACAAAATTTTAGATTTATGTATGTATAAAATTTAGGGTTTAAACATTGATTTTTCATGTTTTAGGCCTTGAAAACGTGCTAATCAAGTTATCTAATTATACTATGTTTAAATTACATCAAAGTATAATTATTTTGACTATATATAAGTTTTCGGATTATTAAAGTTTTGATTTTTATGAGCAAGTTATGTTAATTTCATGTTTTTATGCTTCTAAGCCTATAAAATAATTATTGTGGGTATTTTATGATTAAAAAGCTTTGAACTTTAAATTACAACCTCAAGTATAAATTTTCAGATTTGTATACTTTTAATTTGAAGCTTCTAATTGCATTGAATTGGTATATTTTTGGGTTTTTAACACACTAACTTGCTATATAGTGATAATTTGAACTAATTATGCTTATGGGGTTATTTTATATACTTAAACTAAAATTTCAGATTTATTTACTTACTTTAAAGCTGCTGGAATTTCGTGTTATACACTATATTTTCATAATTTAACATATAAACTTATAGTTGGGATGTTATATTATTACTATTAACTAATGGGAATAATTTAAAGGCTTTATTTTGATGGTTTGAGAGGTTTTAAAGTAGTTTGGTATTGCTGTAAATTTATTTGCTTGGGCATTGATTTAGTTCTTGTTGTTTGGTCTAGGAGAGGACTTCGTAGAAGCCGACTTCTAGTTCCTAAAGTGGCCAACCAATTCGTTTATTCAAGGTACGTACAAGTTACGAAACCTTGCTTTTAGGTGCATGTTTAAGGACGGATCGAGAACTTAGTATCATGTATAGGGATGACTGGGTTAAATTGTTTGGTTATACATTGTGAATTTCGTATGATATGCACTATGCTATATTGCAAGTACTATTTATGCTCTAATTATGCAAGGTGCTCTTAGAGGCAAAGGTATGTGATTGGTGAAATGATTAATTTATTACTCATTCATGATTATGGTAACAGAATGAGTAAAGGAAGAATTTAAGTCTTATATAGTTTGTGGGGTGCTTTATGCACTCAAGGTGTTTATACACCGAGGTAGTTAAAGGATTAAATAATAAATGTTGCTTGTCACGAATAAATCAAGAATTGAAATTTGAAAGTTTGCTTTACTTGATTGACTTGATAATAGATTGATTGTGTTGTTTAGAAATGAGTCATCACCAAGTCTAAACTTGTAAATCACGTAAAGTGCAAGATGGATGAGCAATAAAACTCTGGATTTGTGCACATCTGGAGTAATGACAATCAGGGGTTGGGGGGTACACGGGGTATTAGCCGTGCACTTTTCTCGAGGTCGTCTGATCTACGAGTCTCTTATTTCAAATACTTTTCAAAACTAGGAGTTAGATGAGATCTCATACTAGCTACGGTTACGGAGTCGCGGCCGTGGTCGTTGGATGTTTTATTGATGTTTTCGAAAGGAGGCATGGGGTTTTTCTTTTATTGATGTTCTAAATGGAGCATGGGTTGGACAACCTTGTCTATTGCTTAATCCAATGAAATAAATAAAATGAGTTAGCTACTACCAACTAGTGAAGTCTTGATAAAATTAGTAGTTGAGTCGTGTGTTGAGTCTGTAATTTAATGTTGCATGATGTTTAATTATTAGTAGCATGTTAGAGATTTCTTAATTTATTTCACAGCTTGTATGTACTCAGCTTTGCTGATTGCGTGCTGTTGTGTGTCTTTCTTTGGTCATGGCCTTCGCCTCTCAATGACCATGTGACGATCCAATTTTTACACTTGTAATATTGGGGAGCAGATTAACCACAGGTTCTTACACATGCAGCATTCGCATCAGGGTTGTGGGATTTTGAGTGGAGTGTTAGTTATTGACCGCAATTTATTTCTTTTCACAAGTTTGAATTTATTTAAACTCCAGTTTTAATTATTTGATACTTTTGTTGGATTTTGGATAAGGGCCTTAATGGTTCCAACTTGTAACACTTAATTTGGTTTCATTTGTTGGTTTTGAAACTTATTTATATAACTAATTTAGTTTTTCCGCTACTAATTTCTAATATAGCCTTAACGTTTGAACACGTGGCGGTAGCACGCCAGTAATTCTCTTGGATTTTATTCAGGGTTCTCACGGGTTTAAAGAGAGAATTATTAGGGTGTTACATAATGGGTGTCCTGGACGATCTTTTGATTTTACAATCATATCATCCACATAGACTTCTACCTCTTTGTGCATCATGTCGTGGAGTAAGCCAGTCCCTGCTCTTTGGTAAGTGGCACCCGCGTTTTTCAACCCGAATAGCATTACCATGTAACAGTAAGTACCCCATGGTGTTATGAATGTAGTCTTTTCCATGTCTTCTTCAGCCATGAGAATCTGGTTGTACCCTGCGTACCCATCCATAAACGAGAGAAGTGCGTGGTTCGCTGTATTAGCTACCAAAATATCGATGTGTGGTAAAGGGAAGTCGTCCTTTGGACTTGCCTTATTTAGATATCTGTAGTCGACACACATTCTTACCCTTCCGTCTTTCTTGGGAACTGATACCACATTTGCGATCCATTCGGGGTATTTGGATACCTTTATAAAACCTGTAGTTATTTGTTTTTGAACTTCATCTTTTATTATAAGAGCTACGTCGGGTTTCATTCGACGTAACTTTTGTTTTACAAGTTTCATTCCTGGAATTAGTGGTATTGTGTGTTGAGATATTTATCTATTTATTCCTGGCATATCTTCGTATGACCAAGCGAACACATCTATGAATTCCTTTAGTAGATTTATTAAATCGGTTCTTTCTTCTTTATTAAGAGTGAGACCAATTTTAACTTCTCTCTTTTAATGGTTGGATCTTTTGAGATATCAACCGTTTCAGTATCTTCAATTACTGGTGTTTTATTCTCAAGCGTTTCCATTGCCTTAATTATTTCTTTATGATTTTCATTGTTAGCTAAGCAATGCTCGTCATCTTGAGTAAGGGAATGACACGAGGAGTTAGCGGAAGAAGACATGTTATTAAATTCGGAAATCATTACATCAAATAAAGAAATGTCCGTTGAGACTTGATTACTAACTATCCTAGGAGTAGACTTTGAAGTAGAAGGGATAGAAGGAGATGCTACTATAGAAGGTTTAGAGGACTCGACTACAGAAGACTTGAATTCAGACTCGGACTCTGACTCGGACTCAGATGACTCAGACTCATCGAACATTGGTCCTTTTCCCGTTGTTATGGAGATCTTTCTTCCACTTGGTGTAGTCACCTTTATGGTCTTTCGCCATCCTTGAACTAATCCCTCTGCCGAAGTAATGAGCTTTGTGGGATCAAAGTATTCGCTTTGCAAGACCGTTTGGATAAGCGTGGAATTATCGTCAATACGCTTAGGATCATTTTTCTCGCCAAAGAATAATCAAAGCATGGAGGTGTTTTCTCCTTATGGATAGAAGTTGGGATATCATCCAAGAAGATTTCGAACCTAGGTTGTCTTATCCCATTTTTGACAAAGGGTTAAGAAATTCGTAACATGGGTAATCCTCACCCTCTCTTATGAATTGACCATTTAGAGTGAGAGGATATTGGTCCATTGTGATTGCTTTCTTTTGAGTATGAGCATTCCTCCGTGCATTAATCTTTTCCCGGGCTTGCTTATAGTCTTTCGGAGTCGGTTCAAAACCAAGTCCAAAAGTATCTAATTTAGGAAGGCCAGGCAATCCCATTTGCGTTGCTATTCCTTTCTTCTTTCCTAGAGTCATTCCAGGGAAGTGTCCTTACTTTCGGAGTATACCGTTGACTATCATGTTCGAATGGAGGTCGTAGTGAAGAGGGGTCTTTTCATCTTCGTCGATAAAAGAGACCTCTTCTGCGTTAAATCCCCATAAGTCTTCATCGTTTTCATCGTGCTCCACATTTATAATAGGCTTATCAATTGCCTTAATTCTCATTGGAGAAGCATCAATAATGACGGGAATTCCTCCAACTATGGCCTTCACTTGTTGATGAAGGGATGAAGGGACGGCCTTAAGGTCATAAAAACAAGGGCGTCCCAACAACAAGTTGAAAGAATCTTTGATCTCTACCACTTGGAAGTAGTAGCATGTTCAATAACTCCTGCTGTGACATTCATAGTGATAGTCCCAAGAGCTTGGCGACGAGTGTTGTCATAAGCTCTTATTCCTTGTGTAGATGGAGACAAATATTCATCTCTTATTCCTAACATCCTCGTAGTTCGAAGTGGGCAAACATTGATTGCTGACCCATTATCTACAAGAGTCATTGGGACATTCATTCTCTTGCAGATTACTGTGACGTTTAAGGCCTTATTATGTTTTTATCACCCTTTGGAGGTAAATCCTTGTCAGAAAAAGTGATTAGGTTGATAGGACTTGGAAGTTCACTCGTGAGGAAATTAGCCAACCCCCTCAGGAGTGGTTTCAGAATTTATTCCCACTTTAGCCAAGGCATCTATTACTGCGACTCTATGCTCACGAAATGTGGCTAGTAGTTTCCATACGTTCATATCGACCTTAGTCTTCTTGAGTTGTTTGACAACATCATTGTCTTCTATGATGGGTATGGGAATTTTTTGGGTAGTAGGAATAGGTTGTGTTGTAATTGGAGGTTGCAATCTCCCTGATCTTGTGAGGACATCTATAGGTGAGTCTTCTTCATCTCAAATGTCATCTACTGGATAGATTGTAGAAAGTGGGGTTTCTTCCACATCTTTGAGGTAGACATCCTCATCATCACTTTCCCAAATTCCATTAATACTAGCATCTTTTTCTGGACTTATTTGAACCAAATTCTTACTATCAATTAGTCCTTGGATTAGATTCTAGAACTTAAAGCAATGGTCAATGGTATGTCCTCCTGATTGATGGTATGGACAAGAGAATCTATCTATCCTTTTTAGCGATTTAAAAGGTCTTGGCTCGAGAGGTTTAATCTTCCCACTTTCGAAGAGCTTTTGCAACATATTTACATAAGAGGTCCTAATTGGAGTATAAGGCTTATTGTTCCTTTTGGGTTTTTCGAATACTTGGAGAGAAAAGGGTTTTTTCTCAGTAGTCTTAGTAGTCGTCATCTTTTCCATACCGCGCTTATTTTGAACCATTTTTAGATGGTCGAGGGTCTCGCGACATATATCAATTGCCTCTTTCAGCGTGTTTATGAGGTGTCATACCTCTTCTTTACTAGCAGGCATCTCACCTATAGTGTGCTTCTTCTTCCTCTTCTACGATGGCATGAATCTCTTCAACTGTTTTAATGAGGGTTGTTGGATCGACATGATTTTCCTAATCAGAAATAGCCAAGGAATCTGAAAGTGGAGCATTATTAATACTTGGCTTCTTGCTTGCAGGAGGCAATGGAAGTTTGTTATTGTCGATGAGATCTTGAATAGCTTCCTTTAGCTTCCAGCAATTTTCAGTAAGATGGCCAACGATTATAAATTATAGTTATGTAGACAAAGACTTCTTTGTCTATATATTTTGAACAATTAGTCCTGTTTCATTGTTTGAAGACATGTTATATCGAGGTGTGTTGACTGAATTGAATGAATACACTTCAAGTCAACATTCACTTAATACAATACCAACCTTGGTTAGTAAAGTGTCAATGAAATAGTCAATAGGAATATTATTGGAGATTATGACTAAAACTGATTAAGTAATGTTGAATGTCATAGATTGTTTATTTATATAGTAGGTTGAGCTATGTTGAGGCTTACATGACTTATTCATCTAAGCATTAGTGGTTGATAATTCTGAGTTGTTATATGAAATATATTCAGGAGTCAAGACATTTCATCTTTAGGAGTCAAATATCAAAAGGGTTATATTCTTTTGTAACACTCTACATACATTCACCTCGTAAATTTAAACTGGGTGTTGTGATCAGGGTGATTAGAAGATTGACAAACTGGGTGTTACGATCAGAGCGTTTGGAGGATTGGAAAACTGGGTGGTGCAATCAAGGTGATTGGAGGATTAACAAACTGGGTGGTGCGATAAGGGCGATTGGAGGATTATTGGCAAACTAAGTGGTGCGATTAAGGCAATTTGAGGAATGACAAAATGGGTGGTGTGATTAAGGCGATTGGAGGATTAGTAAACTGAGTAGTGCGATTAGGGCGATAGTAAGATTGCAAATTGGGTGTTGCGATTTGGGAGATTGGAAGATTGACAACATCCAATTTGCCAAATTTAAATTGAAATTCAATGATTGAAAAATAAACTTCAATTATTGATTAACCTTATAACTTTAAATGTTTTACCAATTGTTGTTACTTTATGCCACTTTTGTTGTAGTGTACACTTGCTCCTTTTCCTCCCACGATTTTTCCCTCTCTCAAGTTCCCTCTATTTCTCTTGGCTTCTCTCTATCTCCCTTTTTCTTTTGTCCTCTCAATCTCTTTCTCTCTCGGGCCTTCTCACTTTCTACCGACCTATCTTTCTCGATCTCTCAACCCCTCTCTCCCTGTATTGCTCTATTTCTTTCTCTTTTGATTCTTATATCTCTCTCATGGCCGCCACTCTCCTAGTCTTTTTATTTTGCTATGTTTTTCTCCTAACTCCTCTTTCTATCTTTCTTTATCTCTTCTTGCGGCTCCTCACTCTAGGACCTTTTTCTCACTCCCTATCTCTCTCATGTCCCCTCTTTATTTATCTCTCTCTTGACCTCTCTCTTCTCCCAACATGCCTTATACTTTCCTCTCCTCTTCTGGCCTACCCTTTATACGTTGGCCCTTTTCTTTCTCCTGACCCCTTTTCTTTATCTCGGCCCCTCTCTCTTCCACATCCCTTTTGTAACTTGGATTCTTCTCCAACAACACATCCCTCTATCCCTCCCCCTCTCTTGCTCTCTCCCATGTCCCTTATTTTTCTCTCCCTCTCCCTCATCCTCTCTCTCTCTCTCTCTCTCTCTCTCTCTCTCCCCTACTCCCTCTCCCTCATCTTCTCTCTCTCTCTCTCTCTCTCTCTCTCTCTCTCTCTCTCCCCTACTCCCTCTCCCCTTCAATCACAATTTTACATTAAGGTTGATTTTTTTTCTAAATATATTATTAATCAATTTTCTTTTTATACAAAGTATCACATTAATATTGAGTTTGAGCACATAAAATTAGCAATTAAATGACCACATCTCTCTTTCTCACTCCTTCCTTCTATCACTTTATCCTTCCTTACTTTATAATTTTACAAAATTCATAAAGTTAACCTTAACTTGCGTTCAAACCACCTCTCCAACCCTCACTTGCTCTCCTCTCCCTTTCCATCTTCCTTTACATTTTTACACTTAACCTGTATGGTTTATTAAATTTTAGAATTTTTTCAAAAAGTACTTTTTATCACTTCTTTGATTACATTCTACAAAAATAGTCTTCTAATTAAATTGATCTTCATCTCGTTCTTCTTTTTTGAACCCCCTCCTTGTTAATCACTTTTCATTTTCACATTCCTAATTTCTCTCATTTATCTTCTTTGTGACAATTGTATCTAAATTAAATACTAAAAATGGTCTCTTAAAGTGCTTTGTTCTCACCTACTCCCTCTATTGTCCTAAAGCTCTCCTCTCTTTCTCTGTTTCTCTTCCCCTGACCTTGTCTACTTACTCTGTCTTTAAAAATTATAGGTATACACTTGTTTACCTCTCACAACTTCCTTCCTTTATTAAATCAAACTCCTTCTTTTTTTTACTAATTATTTTTCTCCTTGTTCCCTCTTTTTTAAAATGAAAAATTAAAATGGACATAAATTAAAAATATAGGTAGTACTTGTTCCCCCTTCTCTCTGTCTCCCCACCCCCTAATCTAGCACAAAATCTTTGTTAAAAGTGCTTATAATTCACGTTGATTACGAGATAATCAATAAGTTTATCATAATTATAAGTTTTGATTGTTGAACAATTATCTTAAAGGTTTTTCTCTTATTATATCATAAATAGCTTGTTCTTGTGCTATTTTACAAAAGAGGTCTTAGGGCTATAATACTAATAGAGTAAAAATCTTCTATTTATCTTACTTACTTGTACCTATTTACCTTCTCTAGTAATCTCTTTCATTTAGGAATCTCTTTTTAAGTGGTTTACATTCCATGCTCTCCATTTCTCTTTTTATTTGTTAACAACGTCCTACTTGTATATGTACTTTCTTCATTGGATTTCACGTTTATAAGAATATTTATCCATTTCAAACTAATTACAGTTTGTACTCTCTTCCCCTCTCTCTTCATAAACCACTCACCAGCTTTTATCATGAATTACCAATCATCAGTAGCACAGAGCATATAAGTTTATACTAATAATCCAATAGAATCAATACAAAGGTCATCATCTACTCAAGATGCACCAATTTTTTTATATTAGTGACCAAAACTATGCATCTAAAAGAAGTTAATTTCAACAAAATTGCTTGGAAATGGAGACCAAAAGATACACATATGAGACACTTCTATCTCAATGTAATTGTCCACAACCTAGTACTCTCTCACACCTGTAATCCAAAGCAGCAAATAGTATTGTACCAGTTATAATTTCTTAACAAATAAGTTGGACACGTTAGTGATAATCAATAGAACTATCCTACAAGCATCGAGCAATGAAATCCATTGATTTAGCAGAGAAGCCATTCAAGACAAGGGAGGTTGTAACACTACAAGCAAAGAAGAATGAAACTCTAGGTATTATCAAATATGCATAAAAATTTACATTTAGAATAGAAGGTTCTGGCAATGGGAAATGGGCAATGGACGGGTTTATCATTGTCTAGAGGCTCAACTGGATGTTCAACAGGTTTAAACTCTGCACCTACATCTATACCATGAGCAACAACTAGTTGTGCAACGTCAGCCCTCTGTGTAATCGGGGCTGAGACCTCCCTTAAATCCTGTGTCCATTCACATGAGAAAACCACAAAAATAAAATCACAATCAGCAATCAGCAATCAGCAATCAGCAGTCATTGAATTACATCAATTAACTACAAACAACATGAACTTGAAGAGCAAAACCAATAACAATGAAGCACACCAATCCTTGGAAAAAGCAGGTTCTAGCCATGACCAAAGACGACCCTATAAAGATTTTGGACACAATTTCGGATATATGACTCAATGACCTCAAAAGACAATAAGATACATAACTATTTTTATTATTTGATGGCTTTTCTTCAAAGACATCATACGAAGCCTCAAAGCCCTAGAAATCATGCACCAGCAAGTACAATTAGACCATTCATCAATGAGCACAAAAGACCATTCCTTTTATCAACTTAAATATAATTTGGTTAATCCTACTTACAATATCTTTCATGTTAGCACATTTTTCCAAATCCCTGACAAGGCTCCTATTATCACATTGGGAGAGAAGTTCGCCGCTTCCCTACGCTCTATCTTTGATGGTTGGAAAGTTGCTGCAAAAAAACAAGATATTAAAGAGCAGAACTACAGAGAAACTTAAGTTATCAAATGAACAAATCACACCTTGTTGAAATTCCAACGCCCATTACGGGGAAAAAAAATCTTTTCCTTTTCAACATTTAACCTGAAACCAAGCCAAAGAAAAATCCATCTATGGACAACTGTTACTTCAAGAAGTCATAAAACATAAATGGTTAAATATGCAATTAGAAATTTTAAAGTCACCTTAGGAGGAGGAAGGACACGGCCGTTGATTTGAGTAAACACACTACAGTACAGATTGTGATTCCACAAGAATGAAGCATAGGTTCTCATAATTACTGACCTTCAGAGCCTACATCAATATTACAAATATAATAATGACCAGAGCTAATCAAAATACAAAAGTATCATCACTTATGCATAATGGGAACCTACATGAAAAGTTAAAATCCTTAAGGAAAAGAGGAAGAATGAAAAACGAACTCTTTTACTTGCAATTGTGTTCTTTTTGTAAGAAGAAATTGGTATTTTACCATCTAACTTTCAGTAATTCAAAAAACCCAATAACCTGAATCTCAAATTTGTCCATCTTAACATCTTCAAATCATCTAATTATTGTTTTCACGGTAAATAATGAGTTATGACTATTAAAAAAATGACAGAGGAGGATTGGATCGGCATATCATCAAACAAAAAATTTGGTGTGGCAATTTAAGCAAGGGACAATCAGCCATGGTAGCAAAACACCCATCAAATTGCTGTCAAACCAAATGGTAATTACCCAAAACAAGAAAAGCCCACAAAAACCAAACTGAAAATTAATTACAATTAAACAATCATTTATCATCACATCATATATAAAAGTCACAAGCTTTTAAATCACCACTGAAAGGTATTAGTACATTTCAAGCTTGTAAATTATGGTTTTACATACATAATAGCTCAGAGTACTAAAAATTGATGATTCTCTCACAATAGATAATTACAATAGTAATCCTTCATTGTGAGAGATTCATGAATTATTTACACAAGTTTAATTTGTAGTGATCTCGATCAAGATTTAGAAATACAGTAAATATGGTAATTTATAATGACTCAATTAATTAATGGCAAACCCTAGCTTTTGAAATGCAAAATTTGATAATTGAAAAACAAATAACCTCACAAGCTGCTTCAATGGAGGGGAAAGCTCAAATTTTCCTTCAATGGAGAATCGGCGAAAACTTTGAAGTGAAAACAAGCATGCCTAGCTATTTTGACAAATAAATTCAACCTAAGAACACAAAAAAAAAAAAAAAAAAAAAAAATCCAAATCGAAATTACCAATAACGGTGCAAAATACTATGAAGAGCAAAAGAAATTGAAAAAAGGAAGAGTGAGTGAAATACTGAAACTGCTCCAACTAAACAAAACGACCTAGAAAATTAAAACATCAAATCAATAAAAAAAATCAGGCATTCATGCCCACAAAAAATTAAACCCAAATTTAATCCAAAAAACCCACAAAAATAAAAAATAAAAACAAAAAATTCGACCCAAGGAAAGGTAGAACTCTGAGTCCAAACACTTCCATCAATACCCAGAATTGCAGCAGCAATAAGATAGTGGCCATTCCGAATAAATTGTAATTGTGAGCATCAATACAGCTGATTTCCCCCTTTTACAAAATTCACAATCATACAGATACTAAACAGAATCCATTAATTAGAGATATTTTTTACACCTCCAAGTCAGCAAACCATGTTAATAGTGTGCATAATAATTTCCTCTGTTCTTTTTTGGTTGCGTTACCCTAAACTCCTGGATTCCTTATACCCAATCTCTCCCCTCAAGGATTATAAATTTCTACCAGTTCCTCTACCACATCACTCAAGGCCATGAAGGCATGATCCAATCCTCAGTACTACCATAATCACCATCCTAACCCACCTGCACCATCAAAGACTAAGAAAATAATCCTCATCACTACCATAATCACCATCCTAAGAATAATAAGACAACCAGGATGCAGGCTTTGGAGTGTTTGTGTTTCTCACACTTGATAGTCAACTTTGACATTTTAGAATGAAAACAAGCAAGTAACTACGAGAGGTGGTTCACTGGAGAATAATCACCTTATTTCCTCTAGAGTAGCAAAGAGAAAAAAAAAAATCCTACATACCAAGTGGGTATGTAGACTCTTTCTTTTAAAGCTATAGGATTGAGTAAGAGATTGGAAAACCTTTGTTGTTGTTAAGTAAAATTTTGACATCTTCAACCACTCATAATGCCTTCATTATCATAAAAACAATGTTAAAAAACAGATAAGTTTTTAGATAGGAACAAGAACTTGCCATGAGTAACATGATCTTTGGTTTGGCTTGAAAGAAGTGTACCAGCTAGTACAACAAATCTTCTTTCCTGGAAGAAAAGCAATATAATTCGTCTTTTGAAGCTCCACATTTCAAGATGCTTGTCATGATTATCATTCTAATCTCAGTATGCACTAATCCATTATTACTTATTGCTATAAAATATTATCGACATTTTTACTAGTAGTGATAAGTCAACTATGACCATCACGAGAAATGAAGGGAATACAAATTAGCAAGTCGATGGAACATAACTTTGACATACTATAATAGGTTATGAGCTCTCTAGAAATTTTAAAGAACTAACTTTTAATCTTCAACTCATCACTCAGAAAGTGGTGGGTGACAAGATGAAAAATGCATCAGAATTAATAAAACAGTCATCCAAAAATTGTGATATGCAGATGAACAGGTAGCCATCACCCGTATGTTGGTCATCTAAATTAGATAAAATTTGGGAATGAAAATTAAATCATATCATTGAAGGTTTCCAAAGTAAAGAACATCAGGATTGAAGGCGTTGTACCTTTGGGGGAAAAGAACTACCAGCCTTCTTACATCCAACAGAGTCTATTGGTGCATCTTTAGAAGATCTCATGTGACGGATTCCTTCGAGAACTTTCTCCCAGTTTCCTGGGGATTCACTCGAAGCAAATGATCCCAGAGTAACACTTGCTTTAAAGGCAGACGGCAAACAAGACAAGTACATTGCTTTATTAGCCAAGGATCAATGCAGGAAAGATGAAAACTGCGGCCACATTTGGACATGATTTAGAGTACTTCTTTTTCTTGATAGTCCCCCAAACAAATAGGATATCTGGTCATAAAGAAGGCAGTAATAAACAGTAATTTCTTAACTATTCACAACTGAAAGGTAACATTTTAGCAATGAGTTTATTTTTGGAAATGGTACTCGATACTCACTGTAGATCTTCAGTGGAGTTAAAGCATCCTGGTGAAATTTCATCGTGGGTATTGCAGCAACCGCAAACGGTTCAAGGCCATCAGTCCTTTGCTCTGGCTATCACAAGAAAAGGACACAGCAGATGTGTTTCAATCAAATTAATTTTAGTCCATTGTTGCAAAAACTGCTACTTTACTTCAAAATAAATATCAAAAATCAAAATTATGTTAACTTCTATAAAATCTAAAACCCTGTAAAATTAACTAAAGCATCAAAGAGCTATTGCGAGGAGGTGAAGTGAAGAGGTGAGGCGAGGCGACCGAGGAGATGAAGGTGACATATATCAAGACTACTAAGATCATGGAAAGATTGAAACCCTAGCCCTTACTATTTTTTTATTTTATAAAAACCCAATCTAAAAGTTGTAACTTTTTGGTAGGATAACACAATTTCACATCAAAAAAAAAAAAAAAAACTGAAACAACCATCAATCATTCTAATTGCTCTTACATCCAATAATGTTAAATAGTGAAGCAAACATAGTTTAATTTCAACCATCAATCATTCTAATTGCTTTTACATCTAAAAAGAGGGGGCATAAGCAATACATTGCTCTTACATCCAAAAACTTGCACATGAATCAGTTAACTATCAATATTCAACCTCCCTTCCAAATTAAGCATCAACATATAAGATAAGAATACATTGATCATTACACTCCTAGTACAAAATCCAGCATTTGAATCTCCAAAACCAACATAACTTAGTCTAATTCAATGTAATTCTTCCCCAAACTAACAAAAAATGTGGAAATTTTTCACATTGAGCTATAATCCAACAAAACCTAGATTCAACAGAGCTATAAACAATTCATATTAAGAGATAATCAAGAATTTAGCTGCTATCTTCCCAACAATTTAAGAAATTAATGACAATATAACAACAATAATCATGAAATCAAATTATACCAAATTCCAATTAATTAAACTAAAATAAAACAAAACAATCAATTTAATTGCAAAAAATACAGAAAATCTCACCCATATCCATGTGGATTTCGCGCAAATTCTGTGAAAATACAACTTTGGTACTGGAATTTTCTACCAGATTCTATAAAATCTGTGAAATTAAGAAGTAAAATTATGCAATTTCTAGCTAAAGATACATAATTGTACATAAATTGAGCTTGAATATTGTCGTAGAAGACAATCAAATTTTGGAAACAATCACTATCATTAATTCAAAAATTCTACCTTTTTTTTTATCAAAATAACAGCTTAGCGAAGATTTTGTTCAGTTAATTACCTTAATAGAAGGAAAATTTGATCGAAAATCAATTAGAGAAAAAGTTCGACTGCTCGATTTCTTGTGATGTTGTGAATCAACTGCTACTTTGAATTAAAACACCGAACTTCTCTCTCTGTTCAAAATGTTGAAAATGTCGAGCAAAGAAAATTGAAAAACCCTAATTATGCGCTAATGATAAAAAAAGGAAATTGAAAAGCCATTCTTCAAAAATTATCCAAAAAGAAGATCAAAACCGAGATTTTTTGTTACAGAATCCAAGAGGAGGGAGAAGCAAGAATCATTTCTTGAAGCTTGTTCAACAATGGTGATTATAGATGAGGTAGGAAAGAGAAGAGCTCGAAAACGAATGTACACCAAGCAAAGAAGGAAGCAAATATGAAAATTTTACTCCTGGAAAGTTGGTGCTTCAGCAAGGGGGGCAAAGGACAGGGTCAGTATTTCTCTGTTCCTAAGGAACAATAAATTTGGAGCAAAATTGGCGCTATAGTAAATGCATTCGGGACTTTTATAAGAGTTGTAGATTTTTAGCTTCTTTTCATTTTCCTAAACAATTGTTCTTATTAATGTTTGACAATTTAGACCACTTGTTAAACAAGTCTTTAGAACGGATCTAAGTTCAAATTATTATTTTTTGACACAGTAAGTTCAAAGTAACTGGTCAATTAAACCGCTTGTTTTTAATATGAAAAATATTATTTAAATTATTTAACATTAAATTTTTTAATATGAGAGTGGTAAATGAAGTTTTTTTGAGCAATCAATCCAAACAAATAATTATATGTTTCAGATATGTGCAATATAATATTTACGTAGTTATACGTAAGTTGTTAATTATAAATAATTTCACGTAATTTGTTATACATAAATAATTTTAATTTTATGTTTGTATTATTTAATTTTTTAATATCTTATTAACTAATTTTATTTCAATTTTTTTTAAGGAAAAGTTAGTCTGAGCATATTATTAAGTTAGATCGATATCCGTACAAACAAATTCGACATTGTTAATAATGTCCCAACAATATCGATACAATACCCAAGTTTAAATTTAGTATTTATATTAAATAAAAATATTATGCACTTTAATAATAATTTGCAAAACACACCACCTATTTTATTACAACGTGTGGTTCCTACAAGCGTCTATACCTTATATCGTACAAACATTTCGTAAAAATAACATATTATACAAATGTAAAGAACATACTATTAAAATGTAATAAACATTACTTAAAGTAAAAGGAATATATTTTTCTTAAAAAAAAAAAAGTAAAAGGAATATATTTACACTTAAAAGAGTAAAAAGAACAAATGTCTATGTTCTTTTATTGTTATTCCAACTGCAGACCTTGAGCACGTCTTGTACTTTTATATGCGATATAATGTTCATTGCTTATTGTGTAATAAACTCTTTGAATTTTGTTTTTAAATTACAGTGGGTATATATAAATAATGTACATTACATAATATTATCATGTTCTTTATTAATATTATAGATGTTCTTCTTGTTAAAAAATATTAAAGATGTTCTAAGATATAAAAAAACAAAAAAAAATTAATGTTCTACCAAACAATTGTATGTTCTTTACACATGTTCTTTCTGCATTTTTTGTCGCAAGGTACATGCAGCGTTGTACCTTAATCAATATAAAATTGCTAGAGGAAAGCCATAAGCATTGGAGGGTGGACTCGAATTAATGCAGATTATGAGTGGTTTTTACTTTGGAAAATTTAACAACAATAAACCAACCTTTGTCTTGTTCTCCCAAACTATACCAACCTTTAAATCTTTCCAAAATAAACCTAAGTTTGAATTTATTCTCCTAAAATAACCCAACAGGTAACCTTACCTGTTATACACCAAGTAAAAATCCACGTGTAATTAAATCATTGTTCAAGATTTTTTTATTCTAATTTTAATAATTTTTTTTTAAAAAAAGAAATAAAAAATACCAAACACCCTTCCAAATGCCAGCCACCACTGCCACCCACTCCAAGCCTGCCCCTGGCGCAAGTCGGCACCCAAAACCCCCCTTCTCTTGGTCGTCGGCACCGCCTATATCCACACCTTAATAACCTTCACCACATCTCGCCACCAAAACCACCATCAATCACCAACAACCTCCATCTCCACCTGCCGCACAAACAGAGCAACACCAGCAGCCCACATCGGTCGGCGCCCAGAACCCCCCTCTCCCAGTCGCCGACTTTATCCACACCTTAACCTTCACCCCAATCGCCACCAAAACCACCATCAATTACCAAAAATCACAATCTCCACATACCGCACAAACAGAGCAGCACCAGCAGGCAACAGCCCACACCTACAACCGCCAAAACCCGCAACCCCTGCTTTACTTAAACAACAATTGCCACCCACCAGCCCACACCGCTGTGGCTACGTATCTTCCCACCGCAACTCCACCACCACTCTCACATACCCTAATCGAACTCTTCATCAACAAAATCAACAACGATTTCGCCTTAAATCCGTCACATTTCAACAACTTTATCCACTTTGGCAACACCTTCAACAATTGCGAACTCAGAATTTAATTCTTTCTTTTTCAATACAAAACAAAATTAATAAAACCCTTAATTTCTAAATATTCCAATTCTTCTTTCGTTTTTTACATCAATTTCTTAATTTTTCGGTTTAGGGATTGTCGGTTTGGGGGTTTCAAGGGGAGCGGGATGTGGTCGTAAAATACAGTGAAAAGGAAGGGGATGGTCGAAAATTGAAGGTGAAGGGGTAGGGGGAATGGTTGCCGGAAAGGGAGAGGAGGTGGAAGAGGGGGTGGCTGGTAGTGGGGTGAGGGGAGAGTGGTCTTTTTTTTTAATTATATTGTTAATTTGAAAAAGATATTAAAGGTTATTAATTAAAAAAAAGATAATTAAAGGAAAATTACAAAAAAAAAAAAAAAAGACCGATTGTACAAGTTACCGGTCATTTGGGTTCATTTTGGGAGAAAAAAATGCAAACTTAGGTTTTTGGAAAGATTTAAAGGTTGGTCCATTTTAAGAGAAGGAGGATATATAATTTGAAGGTTTTTATTTTGTACGAAGGAGGATATATAGCTAGAACACTATACAGTTTTTTATAAAAAAAAAATTGGTACTTATGGAGTATCAATTTTTTTTAGTTGTTATTGTATTTTTTTTAATATTTGGATAGTTATTATTATTATTAATTTTTTTAACAAATATTTTTCTTGAAAATAAGTATTTTTTTAAAGGACATTTTTGAAAAGGAAAATTCCCAACAAAAAAAGGGAGTTCCTCATTAGTATTATGTACTCCTGGAGTACCATCTTCATGGTATCCACCTATTATAACATATTAAATTGAAATAACATGTGTTTAAAATAAAATAACATGTACATGTGAGACTATAATGAAATTGACCCTCCTCTACTTTCTCTCTCTCTAAATTCTCAAACTCCATTTTTGCCTTACTGAAACCTTCTTTCATTCAACAAAAACTACTAAATTTCCATCCAAAATAATTTTCATTAACTACATCAAACAAATACAAAATTGTTCAATTGAATGTGAATTAATGGGTTGATATTCATGAATTCATAGAAAAATGAACAAATCAAGCACAACAAGAAAGGTTGAAACAAAATAGGTAAGTATATTTAAATTTGAACTTGAATTCAGTTCTTAATATTTTTTTTACAAATATCTCCAATTACTACTTTGATATTTATAATTACAATTTATATTTCAAAAGAAATTTAACATTAAATAACGAAGTCGGACGTGATGAGATAATGTTATTTCAAGTTAAACATGTGTAATGTGAAAGTTATTGAAACTTGTTATTTTAAATGGTGCCTATGCTATTTTGAAATATTTATTTGAACTTAAATGTATTATTATGAGTTGAACTTGCATTATTTTAAATTAAGCTTGTTTCATTTTGTTAAAACCATGTGTTATTATATAAAATCTTGAGTTATTTTGATCAAACCTTGTATTATATTACTAAAATCGTGTTATGTTTTTTATTTATACATAGTATAATTTTGTATATAACCTTATGTTATTATTTCAATAATATAATGTTGTTCTACATAACAATATTGTTATTTTTATATATTTATCCCTTTGTTATTTTGTTTAAACATGTTGTTATTTTAAATATACCGTATGATATATTGCTAAAGTATTATGTTATTATTTTTGCTTAAACTTTGCGGTTTTTTTATATTAATTCGTTTGTTATATTGTTTGAACATTAAAATATTTTGCTGTAAACTTGCGTTAATTTGTTTAAAACTTATGTGAAAAATATTGTTTGGAGTAGGCAATATTCTAATTAACATAAGAATTTTAGGTAGTAAAATGATGTAGAATATTTTAAAAATCTTGTCCATACAGAATTACATATAATTATTTTTAGGGATATTCTCAATGGTAGCAATGTACTTTTGCTCTTTTTCAATGGTATGGTAACAAAATATTTTACAAATTCTCCAAATAACATTATTTTTTATAAGTTTCTCTAATATGACAATATTTTTACAATTAGTAACTAATTAGCTTAATTAAGTAATAATTAACAATTAATTAGCAATCTTGTAAAAATAACAATAATTCACTAGGCGAAAAAAGGGGTTGGCCACCGGTTCAAAACCCCCCTTTGCCACCGGTTTTGAACCGGTGGCCAGTAGGGGGGTGGCAAAACCTAGCACAAAAGGCCACCGGTTCAAAACCGGTGGCAAATTAATTAATTGCCACCGGTTAACCGGTGGTATTAACACCGGTGGTATTAATTAATTTGGCCACCGGTTAACCGGTGGCAAAAACCCATTCCCGCTTTTTTAAAACAGGTTTTTGGCACCGGTTTTGTTCAAAACCGGTGGCAAAAATGGCCCAAAAAAATTAAAAAAAAAAATTTTTTTTTTTTTTGCATTTTTTCCACATAAATTGATATATAAACACTAACATATATATATACTTACATATTTTCATTAAAAAAGGCTGTAACATTACAATTTTGGTCTAAAAAAACTTTAAAAATAAACTAGTCACTGTTAAATACAAGCTAAGTCACACCAATGTAACAGCCTTGGCGAGGCAGCAGCTGCAGCAGCATTACGAGGCAGCAGCAACCTTGCGTATAAATAAAATCTTCCAATAGTCTATCAGAACAACATAAAATCTTCCAATAGTCTATCAGAACAGTAGTATAGCAGAACAACAGCAGCCTTGTGAGGTAGAGGCAGCAGCTGTAGCAGCAGCCGCCTTGCGAGGCAGAGGCAGCAGCTGCAGCAGCAGCAGCCTTGCGAGGCAGCCGCTGCTCTATATCGTCTTCCAGTGACATCTCAGTAAGTTGATCTTCTGGGTCCACAAGATAAAAAAAAGACTCACATGAGTCGCATTTCTCAGCCCAAACGAACAAGTCCAACATTCATATGAGCGACAAAGCAAAAGCAAAAAAATAAAAAAGATAGCAGATGCATCATATAAACACTCTAGAACCAAAATCAAGCGATTAATCAAGCAAAACAAGAGACGAGGCCTGAAGTATAAAACATCCCATCTTTAGCAGATAATCCATATACCGTGAGGAGCACAAAAAACCAGTCATACAGATAGCACAACCTCAATATCACCAGATATTATGGGAGAATTAATGTTATTTCAACTCAAAGAACTACAGCTTCCCGCATTATAGCTAATGCAACTACACATAAACAATGAATAAATAACAATGCTAGATACAATCAACATAAAACACTACCACTCCTTACCTATTTACTTCATCATCTTGTAAGTGAGCAAAAGCATATACAATAAATTACATTTCTTTATCCTCCCCATTAAAGAGAGCACAGTATCAACCTAGATTCTAATGCCCAAAACAAAATATTTAATTATGAAAATTAAAAATAATAAAAAGGAATTTACCTTGCGAAGAATCATGTCAAGAAGATCAGCACAAGCTTTTGAATCACAAACATCGTTTTGTTGGCTGTAATCAAAATCAAACCAACCAAAATTCAGCAAAAAAATCCAAAAAAAAAAAACAAACAAGCTTCTTGTCCTTTAGAATATACCATTTATAAGTAGGTCACAAGCTCACAACCATAGTGAATGATTATTGTTTCAAATGGCAATATCCCAACTCAAGCAACATCACACTAAAACCAAATCAGGAGGAAGGTCAGTGCTAGCAGCTCACCAACTTTGTTTCTTTGCTAATTATCAATACAACTCAACTATAAACCTTGAAAAAACAACTAAGAAAGGGAGGATATAGGATTGAAAGTAAGATTAATTAAAATTCTTATTTCAACTTTCATTTCTACAGCTCATCAATAACAAAACTTTAAAACTGGAATATGGCCTCACATCAATGACATACAAAAATTCTTGAAGCCATACTTATTTGGGGTTGTGATAACATAGTCAAAATTTAAAAAGAATCATCATTTACAAAATAAAGGATAAGGAGATAAGTCACAACAACATCTAATACAAAGAGAAAACAAGTAAAAAAAAAACCGAACAAGAGACCCCAAATGAATACGAGATAAGCAAATCATAACATTTTCAAAAAACTATAAAATGGGCATTTCATCATTTAATTTTGCTACTGTGTGCACTCCCAACTAATTTATAATGAAACAGAGTCCAAAAAATATATAGGCTTCTTATACCCAGTAGCTATTAAAAAAGGACAATTAGCTAATCACTTTATAATGTGGAAACAAATAATTATGTTGATTTTAGTATACTCGTAGACTATTCTTGCAACATAGGAGTAAAGGAAATTATCAATTGTTTGACAAATTAAAGTTAGGAGATAACTTTTTTTTAATATATATAATACGGAGTACAAAAGGATTAAAAACAAAGGAGTTGCGAATACATATATAGAAGTCAGACTATATATGCTCAAAAAACCAAGAATTCAATAAACCTTCAAATTAAAATATTCATCTATTAATGAACCGAAAAATAAATTGACACATGAAAACATACCCATTTATTGAAACAAATTAACAAAACCCTAGATCAATCGCAATAAAACTGAGTTGTGTAATCTGATTTCAAACTCCGAAACTTACTATCAAGTCTGCTAAGGCTACTAAAACCCAATTAAACCCATAATATAAACTAAGTGAAAACACTTGAATATCAAAATTACAAGAAAAATCAAAAAGGGGGTTTTGGGAATCAGATCAAAAATTACAATAATCATTAAAGTACAGGGACAAAATCAAACTCGAAATCAACCATCACATACAAATTCAAACTTAAAAACAATAACCAAATCACAAAATCCAAAATCAAAACCCAAAAACTCAACGAATTCGACACCCTAACCCAAATTATACAAAATTAACAAAAAAAAAGAGGGATGAACCTTGTAAGGAGCAGCGTCACCATTACAGATCTAGGGATCGTTCTCCAAGTTTTTTAAGGGCTTGCTTTGACATGCATCTTCATTAGTGACGAATGTGGTGGTGGTGGTGGAAAGCTAGGATGGAGAGAGAGGGGAGGGTCGCGCTGGTGGTTGCTGTGGTGGGAAGCTAGGATGGAGAAAGAGGAGAGAGGGGATGGTTGCGCTTGTGGTGGTTGCGGTGGAGCGAGAAGAGAGAGGAGACAGAGAGTTTGGGAGGAGAGAGGAAACAGGAGAGTGAGGAGAGAGAACCAGAGAGTTCGTGAATAACAAGGAAAGAGTGAGGAGAGAGAGCGTGAGTGTTCTAATTTTAGGGATTTTTTTTTATTTGGGAAAAGGCCACCGGTTAACCGGTGGTCATTTATCTCTATTACACGTTTTTTTTTTTTTTTTTGGTCTTGTCTTACATTTTTACCACCGGTTTTCAATAACCGGTGGGCATTTGGCGGTGCCCATTTATCTTTTTCTACTAGTGATTAACAAAAAAAGATAAATAAATAAAAAGCACAAAGCCTTCTTTCATAGCGACCCCACGCCGCTGGTTAGCCACCGGAACCCACCACCACCCTCAATAATCATAACAACCTACTCGCCTGAACCCACGGATCCACCCCACCCTCAGCTCGCCAAAACCCTAAAACCCCCTTCAATTATGGCAACCAATCGTCACTGACAATTTTTGGTATCCATCAAATACCTTGCTGTTTTTTCAAATTCCCCCAAATTGATTTTTCAATTAGGGTTCCTTCATTTTGGTTCCCTTTTCCTTTTATGCTTTCTCGTTATCCTTTCAATTTTTGTTTTAGATTTTTAGGGTTTACGATTTTTCCCCAATTGACAATCTTCATTAGGTGCAAACTGGTGGTGGTGGATAATGGTGGCTAGTTAGCAGCGTGGGGTGGGTACGCAGGGTTTAGGTGAGCTTGGTAGTAGTGGATTCCGGTGGCTAGTTGGCAGTGTGGGGGTAGGTTCGCAAGGTTTTAGGCGATCTTGGTGGTGGTGGATTCTAGTGGCTAATCGACGATGTGGGGGTGGGTTCACAAGAGTTTGGCGAGCTCGGTGGTAGTGGATTCTGGTGGCCAGTCGGCGTCATGATGGTGGGTACGCAAGGCAAAGAGGACTCTATACATTCTTTTAAAATTAACCTTTTTTTTAAAAAAAATATCATTTAATTAACTAATTAGTTACTAATTATAAAAATGTTGTCATTTTAAAAAACTTATAAAAAGTAATGTTATTCAGGAGAATTGGCCAAATATTTTGTTACCATTGACAATGTGCAAAAGTACATAGATACCATTGAGAAATTTTCTTATTTTTAAAATAACATTCTAAAAAGAAAATTCATGATTTGGGTGAAAAAGGGTAGTTCTACTATAATATCTTTTCACTTAATTCCATTTGTGTCCTTTTTTTATTATTTTTGTTTTTGTTCTTTGGTAGTATATGTGGAAGTATTTTCTTTTGATTTGTAGATAAGTATCACTTTCTTTTGTTCTTTTCCATTTAACATGGTACATTTATTACGTTTGTCAACACAATACATAAATTTAATCACCTAAATTATAAATTCGTAATAAGTAAAAATCATAAAATAATTAATATTATAATACTTCCTCCGTTTCTTTTTATCCGACACGTTTCTTTAGTCATGTTTGCCAATACACCAATCCAAACATTAATATCTTTGGTTACCGATAAACAAAAATTATAAAAAGTTGATATTTAGAAAATATATACCGTGAAGAATCTAACAAGACCCCACATGACTATATTTTATATTAAGTATAAATCACAAAATACGGTCAAAGGAGAGTGTGTGAATAGTGTTAAAGTCAAAACATGTCAACTAAAAAAAACGGAGGTAGTAGAATTTTCCATTAAGTATGAATTATTGCAGGAGATTATCAAATGTAAGTATGTAAATAGTGCAAAAGTCAAACTAAGTCAAGTATGTGAAAAATAATAAAGAAAGTGTCTTTTTATAAATAGTTATAGGTATAGCATAGACTGGAAACTCATGCGTTGGTTTTTTTGTTTCACAACGTTTGAGAATATTTTTTAAAACAAACTTTTGAGATTTTATATTCCGTATTATTTACACACATTCCTTTAATTGTAATTTGTATTTTATACATACGTTATAAAAAATATACTCATGTGAGGTTCGCCTAGAATTCTACACTTAAGTACAAAAAGAAAATCAATGGTTTGGAATTAAATGTTATAATTACTTCCTTTTTTTTTAATCTCTTCGTTACAAAATTAAATTGATTTCCATTACGCATATCCTAATCACTCTCAAAATTATAACAATTAGATAATTTAAAAAAAAACATAAAATAAAAAATAAAATAAATCCATTTTGTACATAATAGTGTTGCACAAATTTTAGGAAATTTTATAGCCTAATTGAGGGAGAATATTATGTACTACAGAGTACAAAGTAATATGAAGTAGTTAGTGACTTAGTGTAGATATATTTAATTGTTAGCAGGAGAAAATAAATAATGAAAACTTAGTATAAGTAAGGTTGGTTGGAGAGAGAATTAATAAAATACTAAATGTTATGTGCAACTTTGAAATATTTATATCTCACAAATAATACCCTAAAATTGCACATAACATTTAACGAAGGTAGTAGTATTGAGTTCTTACAAAAAAAAAAATGGATTATTGCAATTATTATAAAACGAACGTATTAAAAAAGTGTTACAATTATTACAAAATGGAAGGAGTACAAATTTAGGCGAATCTAACAAATCCTACATATACACTTGTATTTTTTTTTTCTTTCCATATAAAGCACAATATAACATCATAAGAAAGAGTATACATGTATAATGTCAAAACCTTAATGTTGCTAGTAAAAGTGGAGGAATATGTAGGTATTATAGAGTAATTAAATATCTCTGTATTATAATATAAATTAGGTAGTAAAATAAATTTGAATTTAGTCTAATAGTCTGATACATGTTTTGTTAATTTTTTTAATTACTCTATCTGTTTGTGTTTTGTAAGTGTCGCACTCTAAGCGACACATAGTTTTAGGCAATTTTATTGACTTAAATAAATTTAAAGGTAAGTGGGGTAGTTGGAG
This sequence comes from Chenopodium album, assembly GCF_948465745.1. Classification (NCBI taxonomy): domain Eukaryota; kingdom Viridiplantae; phylum Streptophyta; class Magnoliopsida; order Caryophyllales; family Amaranthaceae; genus Chenopodium; species Chenopodium album. The sequence continues at coordinate 17,193,888 of NC_137846.1, forward strand.
TATTAAAAAATTGAAAAATGTGGACTTAATAGTTTATTGAAAAGTAATATAATGAATGTGAGAAGAAAGAAATCAATACTAATATACTAAAGTAATCCCCAGCCTTATTCCCAAAGTACACGTGTCGCGTTTGTATTAAAAAATTTCCCGCCTAAAACTTTTTTTTTTTCTCTTTTTTGTTCATAAATTTTAATAACATAGCTGATAAAAAAAATGCAACCTAAAAAATAGAGCAATTATAACAACTTAAATAAATAAAATATTTTTTTGTATGTTTCCTTGAATCTTTAATCGTTAATATATAAAATGAACTCAATTTTAAATTCATAAGATGTCAGGAAACTAAAATTAGATATAAGTAGTCTACATTACCGTACCTAATCTATAATAATTTGATAACATAAATAGATACTTCTCAAATTTATAGTAATTTATAAAAATAATTTTTTTTCTTGTGAATATCCAAGCGTTGCTCGGGCAAAGAACTTATGATAATAATAATAATAATAAAAAAAAGTAGTAGTTTGTGTAGGTGGAGACCATGAGAGGAGAGTGATATAATATTAAAATGTAGCTTTTGCCAAAAAAGGAAATGTAACACTTAAAACAAACATGACCGCATTAGGTAAGTATAGCCACTTACAAAAACACTGAGAGAGTAAACATTTTTGAAAACCATATACTCCTACCGTCATCATTTAATTGCAATATTAGATGTTTCATACTCGCTTGTCACTATAACTTTAGGGTGCTCATATTGTCAAGGCAAAAAAGTCACTTCCAAGGCTAAATTATCTACTATTGTCTGTAATCTAAAAGAATCTATAAATATCAAACTTATTTATTCAATGAAATATTTTGTAATCTTTTAATAGTCTTTTTTTTTTGAGGAAAATCTTTTAACAGTCTTTTATTGCTAATAATCTTTTATTACCTATAATTTTTAGTAGCTAAATATTCCTATTAAAAATTTTCTAAACTCCACCAACTGATTATTTTCGTCAAAATCCTCCATTACAAAATCCTCCATTAAGTCAATACTCTCACAATTTACTAGTCCTTGTACCGAATTCATATATGAGTAATTTTTATCTAGCCCATGGTGATAGTGCACCAAATTCAATTGATCATAATAATGCACCTCATGTGTTGGTTTGTTTGTTTTTAGTTTCTTACGAATATCATGTAAGTGGCTATTATACTCTTTTTGTTATGTAGCACTCTGTATAAGTTTTAACCTTTTTAATGATATACAAATTAAGCTTTAAAAAACAAAAGTTTACTCTAACATTGAGAAACTACTACTCCGTATTTGTTCAAAAAAAAAAACTACTCAGTATTTGGCTATGGATATTGATCGTATATTCGTATGACGTAGAACTACTTGGGCATATGATATATTTCTTCGACGAATGATGACTAGCTGGTTTGCCTATTAATTAATGTTTATCGTGTTTAGAATGAGAAAGATTTAAATTGATTTAGCTGCTAAATTATAGAAACAAAATATTACAAAACATTATTGGGAATATAAGATTATTTAAAGATTACAAAATTAATGAGTTTGACATTTATAGATCGATTCTCATAGATTACGAACAGTAGTAGATAATTTAGCCTTGGAAGTGACTTTTTTTGCCTTGGCAATATCAGCACCCTAACTTTATTTATAATTGTCAGAAAAAAAAAACTTTATTTACATATCATAAAACGCTAATTAATTTTGATACTAAGCATTGAGATGATGATATTCACAAAATACTCTTGAAAACTGTTTAAATTTAGAAAATCATGACAAATTCATACTAATTACACTGATCTACACGTGTTTTTGTCATGAATTTCTAATTTTTTACAATTTCCAAGAGTGTTTTTAATGCTAGAATTACCCTTTTTATTATTACATAAAATCAAACAATAACTTTAATGAATATACTTCTTCTGTTTCATTCTCAATTTCTCATGTGTTGTCTTATTTAGAATTTAGCACAATTTTCAATATGATTGTAATAAAGATATTTCTAAATACGATCCCTAAAAATTGTTAAAATTTTGATATTTGAATTCTAAAAATCAAGACAAATCTAAAAAATCACACAAGATTATGTTGTATTGACAACTATATATACTGTATTTCGTATGTGTATATAATAATCTATATTATATACTTTATACTTCCTCAATCTGCTTTCTTCTAAATGCAACATACCCTTTTTTTTAACAAAAATTGATTCATAAATAAAAAGTCAAACGACATTTACAAAGAAATTTATATCAAACAAATACATGGCAATTGAATCAAATAAAACAATTCTTTCAAGAAAGCTACGATCCTTGTTGCAAATCGTACATTATTCTTTATACCTTCTCTCACATCGCTGTAATTTACAACCGTCTTCGACGAGGGGGGTCTATCGATCTTTTTAGCCATGAAATTTTTTTTTGCCTAATTTGTCGGGTTGTAATAGAAAGATTCACTTCTTTTTCAATCCCACACAAATCTTAAAATATGCAACAACTCTACTGCAATTCATCAAACAAAAAAGCAAATCTTCCCTCAAAAGAAAGAAGAAAAACCTTTTTTTCAAAGGAGAAAAAAACTCTTAAAGAAGAAGAAAATCTCTTTCTTTTGAGGGAGAATCATTCTTCCTAAAAGAGGGAGAGTTATTATAAATCTAAAACAAACAAAAAGTGAAGCTTGATAGGAGCCTGAGCTAAGAGAATAGAGCAAACTCGACGTCACAAAACCAGAACAAGGGGAAAGGCATACAAAAAATAGAGATTGGGGCTTTTCCCAGAAGCGAAAAACGATGAAAGCCCCTCCAAATTCAACAATGGAGGCTAGGGTTTAACTTTTAAAAAAATCGGATGTACAATAAAATATTGTACATTCGTTATAAAGTTACTCTAAAATGAGTAAAAGTTACTCCTGAAATGAATAAAAGTTACCCCAATATGTATAAAAGTAACCCAATACAAATAAAAATTATCTATGCTTTATTAGTAAAGAACCACATTTTAAATGACTAAAAATAAATTATTAGTGATTGAATGTAATTAAATTACCCTTATTAAACTTTTCTTGTTGTCCATTTATATAAAAATTGTATTATGTTTAAAGTTACCCAAAAAAGGGCTAAAAATTACCCTAAAATTAGCTAAAAGTTACTCTATTATTGCTCGATTTACAGTAATATTAGTGTAAACCGGGTGTTTTTCATAAATAATTCCTCATGCATCAAACGGGCGTATATGCTAGTTATACTCTATTCTAATTTATAAAATGAAGGGACAGAGGAACCTTAACTCTTGCTCAAAAAGACATTAAGATACATCGAACGGCAAACGAAGGGACAGAGTAATATACATAGTGCTTCGTATTAAGGAGTACGAACAGAAGAAAAAATCAATATCAATAAGTGGATAGTTCACGGCAAGCTGTCAACTATAAATCAACTTTAAATGACTCAAGTCCACAGTTGCCAACTATAACGACTTTCTTCAAGGGTTTTTTCCAACTACATATTACGGGGCTGGGGTCGATAATTAGTGGAGTACTTCCTAGTAAACAATAAACAATCATAATCAAGCCAAATGCCAATGACCAAATGTTGATATATACCTTATAACAATATAGTTATGGCCTATACCTTTTAACAAATTAACATTATAGTTTTGGCCTATGCAATGCGCTGTTGAATTGTTGATATACATGCAGTTATGCAGGTTATTTTTTCTTCGCCTTAATTAAGTTTACTAATTTAAAATTTTTTCAAAGTCTAATATGAACTTATTTGATTTGAATATTTATGTTATGATTTTCACGAAGTTTGAATTTTTTGGTTTGAAAAGTAGAAGAGAAGAAAATCCTATACTCTCATCTATTATTTAATGTTTATCCTATTTTTCTTTTTCACAATTTTCAATGCATCCTTTTTGTAAAAATATTACTTGTAAGTTGAAATAAACATTAATTATAGTGAGTTTGACGCATCATTTTGACATGTATTTCAAAAATGGATCTTGCTAACGAGCATCCCGGGACGTTGGATAAGGAATAATTATATTGGTTGAAATGATATTAAGTTAGGAATGCATGACAAAATCACTCGTTGTTCGGTGTAATTAATGTTAATTTTACTCTAATATTTCCACTTTAATTCTCTTATCTAACGCCCCGAGGGTGCTCAGATCATTAGCTTTTGCCAATTAAATATTGTGGACTAATTATACTCGTTATAATTTATTTAGATGAGACAAACATAAATAAATAGAGATAGTAAGTACTCCCTCTATCATTTTTTTTAAGCAAAGATTATTGTTTTGAAGACCATATTAAAGCGCCTCTTTCTTTAATTTCATACATAACTTTGTCAACTCATGTTATTGTCCAAGTGTTGATAAATTGAAAATTGCGATATGTATAATCAATGTTTAAGGGACAAAGGTAGGGATACGAGGGAGTATAGATAAAGCTCGATCAACATCATCCCATTACATCAATATCCTTAGGAAGTGGGCATACCCTAATTTATTTGCAATGTCTTCTAATGAAAATTTTAAGGTATAGGCAGTGGTACCATGCCTGTTGCAGACAAAAAACGCAAAAAGAGCATGTAATTATTTTGAAAAAAACATACAACTATTTAACTATTTTGTAAAGACATATAGTTGTTTGAGAAAAATATCTATTTTTTTTTTATATCTAAAGAACACCTGTAATATTAATCAAGAACATGATAATATTATGCAATGAACATTATTTATATATACCCACAAAAATTTAAAAACAAAATTCAAAAACATTTTGCAATAAACAACAAACATTATTTATATATTGACAATCAAAGAACATTGAGATATGTTCTTTTCACTCTTTTTTGGTGCAAATGTGTTCTTTTTACCTTTAGGCATATGTTCATTACAATTTAATAGTATTTTCTTTTCACTATATCTGTATGCTTTTTACATTTATATAATATGTTTTTTTCACAAGAAACATCTGTACGATGCACGATTCAGGCGCCTGTAGGAACCACGCACTGGTCTTCTAAAATTATAATATCTTCGTTTCATAATACAATTAACACTTTTCGTTTTTCTTTTGTTTCATAATTTTCTTAACACTTACGCTTACGCTTAGTTTTTGTCAAACTTTTTTTTATTACTTCACAGTACAAACTAGCACTTATTTTATCGACTTATTTTCTACTTATTTTCTTACACAATCAATTTTGTTTTTACTCTCTTATTATATCCACCCCATTCGTATAATACACCAGTAACCTTTGTATACAGTACATTTTTCCTAAATTCTTGTGAAACAGAAGCAGTATATGACCCTAGAAATTTACATTAATTATTTTTTTGTTGCACACTCATATGGAAAGAGAATTTCTTCTGAAATATCTTTATATCACACCCACTTCTCTTTACGTGACTAGTGGACCAATTCAATAGTTTGGCAGCAATAAAAGTGAATTGACTCTATTGAAAATGAAATGTACTCATAAATTATGTTCCTTTACAATGTTTGTTCTGTTTGTAATTTTCAATTTGAAAAGAAAAGGTTTGACCTTAATTGTATATCTGATGTATTATATACAAGGAAAAACATAATAGTGTGTTTTTTTTTTTTTTTTTTGAAGTACTGTTGATACACAATTTCAAATTATTTATACAATTTCATAAATGAATTTTGCTAACAAACGTTTGGGATGTTATATGACAACTAAAAATATTATCTAAAATGATATTATGTATTATTTTTGAAGGCAAAAGCTAATGAGCGCCCCCGGGACGTTAGATAAGAGAATTAAAAGTGGAAATATTAGAGTAAAATTAATATTAATAACACCGAACGACGCGTGATTTTGTCATACATTCTTAACTTAATACCATTTCAACCAATATAATTATTTCTTATCTAACACCCCGGGGCGCTCGTTAACAAGATCCTATTTAATTTGAGATATGAGAAGTTTTGATCACGCTCATTCATCTGGTTGAAAAGGAAATACTTACTCATGCATGTGAATTCTTGCTAATTTTTCATGATGATTATATTATCATGAAAACTATCGTTGCACAAATATATGCATCAAACGAAGTAGTAGACAACGAGGTCCAGAAACAATTAGTGTAGCCGTGTAGGTAGGTAGGGTAAGAAGCCGAGGAACTACTACTAGCAAACGGAACAACTATCAAAGTATTACTCAATTCTCTCAATATATTTCACAATTACAAGTATACGAAAAAAAATCTAAGTACAAAATAACCAAATTTAGAAAAATACGTATGAAAAATCAATCTAAATGAACAAGTAAAACTTATTGTCAAATTTATGAAATTGCAACCAATTTGCAAAAGAACCCAAAATATAAAATACAAGAGGTTTATGAAAAATAAATCACAACTAAACCTAATTAAAAGAATCATCATCATTATACAAAGCAACAACATAAAATTAAGTAAAGTAAAATTCTATAAACGACTAGCCAATGATGTACTAGTACTAGTAGAAATACTAGTTTCATCTTTACTCAAATCGTTAGCCATTTTCCTAAGTAAATACTTTTGAATTTTGCCAGTTGAAGTCTTAGGAAGATCTTCCATAAACACAACATTTTTAGGCACCATGTAATGTGCCATTTTTGACCTACAATACTCAACAACATCTCTTTCCGTTGGTTTTTCTTTCAACCCTTTTCTCAAGCTTACGAACGCGCACGGCGTCTCTCCCCAATACTCGTCCGGTTTAGCCACCACGGCCGCCTCGTTGATCACGGAAAAAGTATACAACACGTTCTCAACCTCGACGCTACTAATATTTTCACCACCACTTATGATAATATCTTTAGAACGGTCTTTTATCTCTAAGTACCCGTCTTTATGCATTACACCTAAATCACCTGTCCTAAACCAACCATCATTTCTCATGCATTTAGAAGTACCTTCAGGGTCTTTAAGATACCCTAACATAATGGACCCACCTCGAAAGACGATCTCTCCAACGGTCTTCCCATCTCGCTTGACAGGTTGTCCTGTGTATGGATTTATTATATCTATCCGGGTCATTCCGATGGTCCGGACTCCCTGACGGGCCCTAAGCCGGGCCCGTTCAAGGGCGGGGAGACGGTTCCACTGGGCCTTCCAAGCGCACGAAACGATCACCCCGCCTGTCTCGGTGAGTCCGTACCCATGACCGACAACAAACCCGAGTGACTCCGCTCTAAGGAGGATGGGTGCGGGTGGGGGTGATCCACCCGTTAGGACATGTACGGGCCAGGAAAGCGGGCCCGGGTCGGAGGTTAGGGTGGTTAGCATGTTGAGGACTATTGGTGCTGCGCACATGTGGGTCACTTGGTGGGCCCGGATTGCGGCGTGAATGGTTGCGCCGTCGAATTTCTTTAGACAAATATTAGTGCCACCAACTGCCGCCATACCCCAAGTAAAGCCCCACCCATTGGAGTGGAACATTGGTAGGGTCCACAAGTAGACCGGTTGCTTCGGAACTGACCAATCAACGAGCGAGTCCATCGTAGTGATGAACGAGCCACGGTGGCAATGTACTACACCCTTTGGGGACGACGTCGTTCCGGAGGTGTAGTTTAACACCATCGGGTCCCACTCGCTTTCGGGTTGGATCCAGTTAAACCCCGGATCACCATTCTTAACCATAAGTTCGTATGTCGTTCGAAATTCTTTACTTGGATGGCAGATATTATCACCAAGCTTAGCTTTGAGGGTTTCGTCGCTGAGCGTGACGGGGTCGTAGTCGTATTCGTTATCTGTAACAAGTACTAGAATAGGACGTGGGTGCTCGGCAGGGAGTAATGATATAGCCTCCAAGACAAGGGACTGAAGTTGATAATACACAAACACAAGTTTCGACTCACTGTGACGTAGTAGGACGGAGATCGTCCTAGGATCAAGACGAGTATTGATGTTATTAAGCACGGCCCCTGCCATAGGGGCCGCAAAATGTAGCTCATAGGCTGCAGGTACATTAGGGGCGACGACTGACACGACGTCACCCCGCGTAATACCTAGAGAAATAATAGAAGAAGCCATCTGAAGACACCGCTGGTTGGTATCGGCCCACGTGTACGTGGTAGCCTTGTATACGAGGGAGGGCGAGTCGCCGTACACGATGGCGGCTCGCTCTAAGAGTGTTAATGGGGTGAGTGGGATAGAATTAGCTAGTTTTGGTTTAAGCTGGTCCATGATGACCTTAGCTTAAGGTAGTTTTTTTTGTAGCTATTTTGGTTATTTGGTAAAGAGGGGTAGTAAGATAGTTAGATAGGACTGACACAAATGATAAGTGCATACTTATAAGGAATTTATATATAGCAAGTTGTCAAATGGCGAGAAGCTGTAACAAGTCATTTCAAAAATCAAAATATTAAAAAAAAAATACAAAAAATTTATAAGTTACAACCAAGAGCTACCGCCTACCTGGAGTAATGTGAGGCAAAAAGCAGGTGAAGAGTGTAGACCATAAAAATAAATAAATTTTAACAATTAAAAATAAATAAATAAATAAAAACAAAAGGAAAAACAAAAAAAGAAAAAAAGAAAAAAAATAAAAGGGAAAAAAGGGGGTACAGTTAGGCAGAAAAGGCCAGAAATGGAGTAGTTTGGAAGTTGGGAAGGTTATTGGTGCGCCAATATGTTCGTATAATAAATGTCATAAATGTGTACATTGTTGTGTTTAGGTTAAGAGTGATATTTATGCATATTAAATTGAAACTATATTCCATATATTGCTAGAAATTGTGTTATGGTTTAGAGGAAGGAAAATATATAAGAAGGTTCTAAGAGAAAAATATATACAAATATGTTTAAAAAAAAAAAAAATTAAGTTTGAAGGTATAAAGAATATAGGTGAAAGGTTTATAGAGATTGTTTGGTTGGAAGGAGAGAGTGTGTCATGCAAAAGTTGTTATTCAATTTTTCTTTATTTAGCAATTGAATGATATAAAACATTTTTCATGGGTAAGGATAACAATTTTTATTACATTCTTTTTATTAAGGAGGATTGAAGACCATCAAATAACAAACAATTTTTATCACAACATTCTTCACTTTTTCAACCAAAAAAGCCACATGTCTAAACTTCCCTATATTCTTAACTCCTTCATTATGCTTCCTAAACTTTTCATATTTTCTCAAAATAAATACAGTATTGATATTAATTAACCCACAAAAATCCAAACCAACAAAATAGAAATGCATCTTGAACTTTTTCAACTCCTAAGCAATTCATCTTCATCTCTCCCTTTTTAATTCAGCCTTTAATCAAGCTTAATTGTCCACTTTAGCCTTTAATTTTAGTCCCTCAATCTTCTTCACCCTTCATTAATAGCCTCATTTTGAATTCATTACTCCAAATAATAATTCTTTAATCATTTAGAATTTTATGAGAGGTAATATTATTCATGCTAACAAACTAACTATCAAACAATACTAATCAACCATGTGTTCATAATACAAAACTTTAGAAATTATTCCTATAATAAGCCCGTACGTCGGACGGGTCAAAGTCTAGTTATTTCTTGATCTTTTCTACCTAAGCATGATCCACGCACTTGGCACAATTTTACGAGCCCCATAAGACAAAAACAAATGCAAAGGAAGTCAAGTAAGAAAGTCTTTTTTTATTAAAAATGAGAAAGTCGTCCCTCAAAATTTATCACCTCTCCGTTAAAATACGGTATCCACTATCGACAAGGGAAACGTATTAATGTCATACAAATGGACTATTAGGAGCCTTTTGGTTGGGGTTAATAATCAAAGGAAAAGTGAATAAACATGCCTCATCCCCTTTCTTGTTGTTCGTTTGTCACTATTTTCATTCCCTTTACCCATTTTTATTTTTGAGTTTACTCAAAATCCTTCTACATTGATTCCGAACCTCGAGATCTATATGATAAGCCTGAGTTTTCTCAAAACCCTAGCGGCTAGGGGAAGGGGCGGCCGACGATTTTAAGGGGAGGAGATGGGCAACGAGTGTTGGTGTCGTGGCTAGGCGGTGGATTAGCTGGAGAAGAAGGAAAGATAGGTTGTGTGGTGGTGGTGGTGATTATCTTTGTTTTTGTAAAAAACAAACAATATACTATATGGAAAGGGTTTTATTCCATTCTCATTCATTCCCTTTGTCCATTCCATTCCGATTACTTGTGCAAACCAAACGACCCCTTAATCTATTACGTTGGTGATAGAAGTAGAGTTTTTTTTTTTTAAAAAAAAAGTAAGGTACAATTCATACAGATTACAAAGTAGAGATTATGAATGTCTTCGTACAAAACCGTGCTCTAGTTTATCAAGTACAGAGTAGTATAAAAAGTGCTATTCAAAAAATGGTCAAATATGAACATGTGACAAATTTTAGGACAACATATATAAAAGGCTATGAATTTGAATAATGATAAACCTTGAAAATTTTAAATCAAAGAAAATAAGTTAATTACTTTTGTTAAATTTAGTACGAGTAATTTCTAATAACAAATATGAAGTATAATAGTGAATTAGTAATAATTATATATGTTTGGTGATATCAGGTGATTAAACACATGATCTAATAGGATATAACTAGCTTAGTGTCCGTGCGATGCACGGTTTATAAATCAACTTATTAATATTTTGAAAAAAAATATTATTAATCCCGTAGGGCAAAAAAACTAACATAATTTTCAATTTAGTAATAAAGGGCTCTGTTTCACTAACAAATTAACTATGTCTTTGGTATTTGATTTATTTTATTTCTATAGACACCCATTTGTGTCTCCCCAAAACCAAACCCAGTGATGAATACCTTTTGCGTCCAACGAGTATTGAACGAGGTGAAAGTGTGAAAGGCCAGGTGTTGCGGTTAGTTTTTATCAAAAACTCTTTCTTTCTGTTTTCGAAAAACAACTCTATTTTATGAAAATAGTCAATCCAGTTTAGTTTGGTCCACGACAAGGGTCCAATAATAGTGTAGTTGGATGGGGCTTGTAAAGAGCTTTCCAACGATATATTATAAGCCCAATTCTGATGAATAATGAGGAAGTTATGGCCAAAATATTAAACTGGGCCCGGTTTGATCTTTACATGTGGCCCGATGATCTAGGGGAGGGCCCAATGTTAATTATTATTCCTAAAGTTATTAGAATTAATTATAGTCTTTTAGAATTCTCTAGAAGGTTCTCTTAAGTCCTAATAAAATTAGAATTAATAATTATATTTTGATAAGTTTTAGTTGGAATAAAATATTATTTTATGAAAAATACGATTTCAGTTTTTATACGGACTTTACGAGTCAATTTTAATTGATAAGTGGACTCCGTGTTTGAAAGCGAGTGGGAATCCAGGCTGTGGCCAAAGGACAGGCTTGTCGCTACGCGACAAGCCTTGTCGCCACGCGACAGAGCTTGTCGCCAAGCGACAAGGTTGGTTTTGCGGCGACAGCGTGGAGTTTTATTCCTTATCAAATTCTACCTATTTCCGGACTGTGTTCTTATAAATAGGGTCCTGAACCTCCGGTTTTATTCATCAGCAATCATCAATTATCATCAATTCTCATCTACAATCATCTATTCTCTAAATTCTCTCTAAGCTTTCTTTCTCTCTAGCTTTTCACAAACAAAATTCCGCATACACGAGATCTAGAAACACCTAGCCGAGTTCGAAGTTGCCTTCGCCCTAGACGTGAAAGGTTATAATTTTTGAGGGTTTGGTCCCAAATCTCTATTTCTATTAGTTAATTTAATTGTTTGATTTTATTATTTTCCTTGAAGTTACTAACGCGTGTATTTTGTTATTAGAAAGAGATACGAGGCATCAAAGTATGTAGTCTTATTGCTTTTTCTTGTAGAAAGCATGTTTACTATTTATTGCTTTCTAGTATCATGTTTAGGGTGCTTCCTATGCTTTCTAATATCATATCAATATCTTGTTAGTATCATGCCTAGTATCTTGCTATTAATATTATGCTTTATCATGATTATTATTGTTACAATTGTTATGAATATTATTATGATGATTATTATGTTGCTTGATATATTATTGTTATTGCTTGATCACGTCTTTTATGCATGTTTAAGGGGAATTTGTACTTGTAATCACGCTTAATAAGATAATTAATAATCTTGTTTAGGGCTAATATGATTATAATTCAAGTGATCGCCAATAATAGTTTTGCTTGTGCATTAAATTCAACCAACATAGATTAAATAGGTTTAGGGTTAACCTAACGTTAGCATGTTAGTCAGAAAGCGCACATGAATACGAGAAGAATAAAGTAGAGGCCTATTATTAGGGCAGGTTCAGTCTCTTTTAGGTTGGATTTGTACCTTCATCCCCCGAACCCTATTTGGTTCAAGACCTTTTGGAGTTGACGATCTCATGGATCGTTAAGGGGTGTAATCTTCACCCTGTGAACGGTTTACAAGTTCCTAAAACTTGTTGGCGACTCTTTTGCTCTCTTTTCTTTTCCTTTGGACGCCACCATGCTTAAGTGTATGATCACAGTGGGGTTCAAGTTTGGGGTAATGCTTGAAATATTCCCTACAATTCCTTTTTATTTTTTTATAATGTTAAAATTTTAATTGAAAAATAAATGAATTATACACCACATAATTATATAAGAGAAGTAGACTAAATCATTTCCTATCTCCTATAGATAAAAACAAATTTTTTATTACCATACCATTCACTTCAGCAGCTATAGAATCAAATATTTGCTTTACCAATCGTATTCACCAAATCTTTACACACAATAATAACCTTATGTATGACTCACAACTATATATATTTTTTTAAGCAAAACATTGTGTTAAAAACAATTACATAATATACAACCAAGCAACAATTGATAGAATATACAACACAAATTTATAGACATAGATAATGGTTAATTTTTATACGAATAAAAGATATTTATTATGATTTTTAAGAATGAAAGACAAATCTCATCAACTACTCAATCATTTATGTAATATATTTTTTACAGACATATATTCTTATACAGTAATTATTTAAATTTTGAATATTAGCATTACATTAATACAAAAATATGAAAATTTATGGTTATAAGAATATTCGATCTTCGTATAAATTTCATTAGAAATCTATGTTAATAAAAAAAATATTTTAAAATTGTACGGAATCTTTAATTATTATTTTTTTTGAGAAAGAATCTTTAATTATATATGCATAAATTTTTGGCATAATTATTTTTAGGAAAATATTGTTTAATTTAGGAAAAAAGTTACATTAGATATATATTTTTTTAATCTAAACTAATTTAATTTATTTCACTTTAATTTGTATATATCTTTATTGGGATTGTATATATCTAATTTAATTTAATTTATTCACCGTGATTCTTTAAGAGGGGCGAGGTCAAATATGTGAATGTCATATTGAAGAACAATATATTAACCTTTAGGTAATATAGATATATAATATGACCTTGAAATGAAAAATGTAAAGAATTATATGACTATAAGTCTATGACCATGACTATAATTTATATAGATGAATACAAAAAAATTTGTATCTTATTTTATTATTTGAATATTATAATTTGATTCTAATATTTAGAATATTTTATTTTTATTGTATCATGCTACCATTATATTTCTAGACTTTTTTTTTTTATTTGAGAAATAATATTTCTAGACTTTACTATATAATAGATGCTCTGACCATTATGCTCGTATCAATAAGTATCATGAAATCCGAAATACTTGTATAATTCTTTCCTTTGCTCATTATGTCGCAAAAATATTGCTAGACTTTAATATGATATATGCTATGACCATTATCACGACTATCTATTATAATAATTGATCATAAAGAGACATTTGTCAGTCTCACATTGAGGCGCTTGTCTTTTAGTATAATATATAGATAGATAGATTTCTCAGATAATAAGTCATTATGTCCAATTTTGGTTACAAAATAAATCAACTTTGTAAGTGAAATAAATAATGTTCATTTCACCTTAATATGGATTGCTAGCCGTGCTAGGAGATCACTTAAATTATAGTGGAGAATTGTTGGTCAAATTTGATTAAATTAAAGGAAAAATTGCCCGGAATAATCCCATCTTTGGGCCGTCTGCGAAAAATAATCTCACCTTTGAGTTAGTTTTAAATAATCCCACCTTTTATGCCAATTTTCTTCAAATGGTCTCAACCAGTCAATTAACTTGTTATAGCAAGTTACTTGACACGTGTTGACACTTGATTGGTGATAGGATAAAGTCGTAGCACCTAGTCAAAAATAATTCCAAAGTCCTCTAACTATGCAGATAGGGAAGAAGGGTCGAACCACAGGGATACGAATCAATTTATTCCTAATTAAATTAAACAATCTAAATTATTAAGTAACTAATTTATGGGTATGTAAAGAACTAACTACGAAGATTAAAGTTTTAGAAGAAAATCAAATAATAAAAGCCTAGGGTATAGGTTCACCAATAAATAATATTCCAGGGTAAAACACATTAATCAATCATCAATGCATTAATTAATCAAATCATAAAGGGCTTTCGCTACGTATTACAATCACAGAATTAATCTACCGGTATTAAATCGCATCTTTCGAATCTTGACTTAACCATTTATAAATTAACATGCCTATTGAAACTAAGCCTAAACATTAATTCTCATCTGTCGAATCTCGAATCAATAATGCAAAACTCATACAATTAAACCAGGCCTAATCTAATTGCATAGTATTAAATCAATCAATAGGAAATTAATCAAGCATTGACAATCAACAATAATAAATTACCCCTTCATATTATTTATGGATCCCCACAACCCTAGAAAATAATCTACTCACACATAATTAAATCTAAACAAATCAAAGCAATGAAGCAAAACATGATGAACCAAGGCAAATAAATTACTGAAATAAAAAGGGAAGAAATTGTTACTAAAGTTAACAGAAATAATGAGTTGAATTAAACCAAGAGTTGTAGAGAGAGAAAACAAGAGAGAAGTTTAAGCTTAAGAGAATATTAAACTAATGGAAGAGAGATAATTGTATCAAAAGCAACTAAAACGTATTTATACAAATCATAAAAATCCTAATTAAATCTAAGTAAGAAGACGTCGAAAAATAGCTCTATGACACGCTCCCGGTCGGGCGAGGCACCGCCCAACCGGGCCCGCCTTTTCGATCCTCAATGCATCTCTCCCGTCCGGTCGGGCGCAAGACAGGGTGAAGAGTGCTTCATTATCGTTCCGCCCCGCCCGGCCGGGCGCGCCTTCGGGCGAGGCCTCATCCGGACCGGCGAAACCTTGGGCTCTTCTTTGGACTTCCGTTTAGGCTATTATCTTGGCCCAAACGCTAGTTTTCTCCTTGGGGCTTGAATCACTTGGTCCTTAGCCTCGGCTTCTCATATGTCGAGCCCTTAATAACCGATTTAATGACTCCAACCGGCCTTGGGCTACGAAAGATGGTCGTGCTCCTCCAATGCTCGTAGTTGCTCTAAATAAAACTAGGAAAAAGCTCCAAATACGCAATTTCCTATAAAACATAACCAAGACTACGAAAACACTAGAAAGCACAAATTAGTAATAAAAGTGGCTCTAAAGAGCAAAAAATACTCCTAATTATGACTAAGGGACGGGGATAAACCACTATATAAAATAGAAATATCAATTGGTCTAAATAATAAAATTAAAAAAAAAAGTTAAAAAAAATGAATAATTTAATTTTAAAAACACCCACCAGCCAAACCACCAACCCTGTCGCCACCCAGTTGCTGACCTCCTAGAATCTGGCCGCCGAACTCCATTATCCCAGGAATTCAGTCGCCAAACTCCCTTGTCCTAGGAATCCGACCACGCGCAAACTCCCTTGTCCGATCCTAGAATCCGGTCGTCGAACTCCCTTAGCTTGTCCCAAGAATCTGACCACGCGCGAACTCCCATCCCGATTTCGACCTTGCTGATCACTCCCATCCCCTGATTCCGGCGTCGCTGACCTCCCCCATCCCCTGATTCCGGCGTTGCTGACCTCCCCCATCCCCTGATTAAAGCTGCGTCTAATTCCCTTGCCTTGATTTCGCGTCGAACCTAATGTCGGGTTTGGTTTGGTGGGTTTTCGAATGGTTTTGAGGTTGGATGGGTTTGGGTTAAGGGGTTTTGGGGTTGGGTTAGGTTGTCTGGGTGGGATTCCGGTCGTCAGCGCGGTCAGCTTCAAGGTGGCGGTGATTTCGAGTCTAAGTGGGATGGTGGTTCTAGGGTTTGGGTGGTGGAGGGGATGGTGGTGGCTGAATTAGTGTGGCGGTGGTGGTTTTTTATTTTATTTTTATTTTTTTACTCTTTTTTTAAAAAAATTTTGAGCAATTAAGTAACGACAGGTGTAAATTAATTTTTTTTTAAAAAAATTTACCTACTCAACCGGTTTCAGGTAAAATGGGACCATTAAAAATGATTGGGTTAAAGGTGGGATTATTTAAAAATAACGCAAAGATGGGATTATTTTTAGCGGACGGCCCAAAAATGGGATTATTCGGGGCAATTTTTCCTAAATTAAAAGAATAAGGTTTTCCCTGAATTCTTTTTATTTGACTCAATTGCAATCTCAAGTGATTCTATTATCAATAATTTCTAATACTTTAACGACAACTTTTACTTTGTAAACACTCATATTAGATCTTTTACTTATATTCAATGTAGAAGCAATTAAGTTAGAGTGTAAATCAGATACGTCAATTACAATAATCAAATACTCCGTACTAGTAAATTTTGCCCCATACAAATACAAAAATGCATGCACCTCCATAAAATTAAATTGAAATAAGCTTGAGATTTTGGCATGTATGTACTCCGTATTATTTTAATATTTTAAGGATAACGAATGTTTCTGGGATGTCGGATAATCCTTTGAAATATTTTCTAATATGGGTTTAATTTGGAAATGCATGTTAAAATTACGTGTCAATCGAAGTAATTGATATTTATTATTTCAAGTTAATATTTCTACTGCTAATTATCTTATCTAACGTCTCTAGAGCATTCGTTAACTTTTGCCTATAACATTTTAAATTGTTAGCTAAGGCCATGACAGTGCTCTTTAGAATAATGATAAAGGTTTACTTTTCATAATTTACTCACCAGGTTTAAATGAGAATAAACATAGAGTATAAGATTGTAGGGTAAAGTAAAATATGAGTATACCACCAAATGACGCGTAAGTATAATTTTCCAATTTATTGCCACTATAAAGAAATTAAATTTTTTCAATTCATATACTGTGCAAAGTTCTTGAACTCCATGCTTCATCTCATTGGTTGTTATTTTATTTTTGCTTTTTTGGAATGTGAGCAAATTTATAGCAACTTCTGAATTCTGATCTTCCAAACAACAATTTTAACCTATAGCATTGGGAAGATAGCAATATCATCGTCTAGGAAAGACCCCACACCACAAAGGCCAACCGTATTCAGTCCTTAATTTGTAACGCCTTTAACAACCAATTGTAGAACATGCACACAATACACCAGTATAAACCATTGATTCATTGATTACACCAAACAACTATGTTTTTCTCCAACCAAGCAAAGCTTGGTGAAATTGGTGGGAAACTCACCTTGTGACTTTAAAATCATGAGTTTGATCCCCAATAACTACAAAATGCTTGGGAATAGGGGGATTCTCTTACCTCCCCCCTCTACTCTCAAGCGATGACCTGCGAATCTAGGCTGGCTAAACCTATGAGAGGTGCCAGCTCAATAGGGTCCTTCTTCTTACCTTAAAAAAAAAAAAAAAAGAACTATGTTTTTCTCCTAAGAATTTACGCCTCATATTTTATACTTCATGTACTACATAGTATACGAGGTTGTGATGATAAAGTAGTGACATCGCTCTCACTCATATCTTTAAAATTTAGGGATTAATTTAAGGACATGTTTTCTTCAACTTGTTTTTGGTACTTAATATTAATTTCTTAATAAATTCAGATCAAATTAAACCATATGAGAAACATTCACATTAGACTAGACCAGAAACTTTCAAATCAGACTAGATTAAAACTTTTAATTATCATTTACTTGTTATTAAATATCGTTAATTGTATATGTATTACAAAAACTTATGAAAATTACATATTTGAAAAGTTTATAATGAAACGAATATAACAAGATCCATTTTGATAATATTTTTTTTTATAGATTAGTATTAAAATGCGGTCAAAATTTAGTCAAATTATTAAATCAGATAAGATAATAAAAATTCAGATCAGATCAGATCTCCCTATCATAGGTAAAGAGAACAAGTCCTAAATACTTTATACAACTCATTTGAGAGATTTTCTCAAAATGATGTATAGTTCACCTCATTTTCATTTACTTTAGGAAAATGAATTCAAATTAGATAAGTTTGTGATAAATAGGTTTCGATACCTGTATGCTGGTTTCTCATGTAACCTTTGTGAAAAACTCAATCAAAAAACTTAAACTGATAGTTGAAATCCAGTGTTGGTTTGTATGTATTGTATGAACCCTAATTATTCTCTTTTGTTCTTTTTATTTTTTTCTTGTTATGTGAGAGAGGTGTTTTATTGTACTATGGCTCTATACAAGTTCATCTCATTTCATTTTCTAGTAAATCAAGTTAATAAATTAATGATAGGATGAACTCATGAAAAATAAATTTTAGTAAGGGCTAACCTAATTCAAATTATAACTAAAGCTGTGTTCGTTATATTCAACATGTTATAATTAATTTTCACTAATATGAACTTATATATGTTATCGTATTTGAATTTATAATTTGTTCTTGGATAACACTTGTTAGAACTTATTTTTCCTGATCTTAGCTCGTCTAAACATATTTGAATTTATTTTACTCATGGACATAATGCAAACATTGTATCGGGCCTAAGATAAGTTATGATAAATTTGATAAATTCAAGTAAGTTTATAATAGTTCAAATGAATTAAATCTAAGATAAGTGTGAACAGAGTCAATAGAACATATCTTAATCATCTTCTATTTCTGTTTGAACGTCTTAATCTCATAAATGAGGTGGGGTACATGAACCAACATGAGGACTACTCACGAGGTCACCTATCTTAGTAAAACTCTCAATTATTGTGGCTCATATCAAGCAATGTGATAAAGTTTTAATATGACTTCCTCTGTCCCTTATTGATAGTCCCTTATAGCCAATTTTTAGTCCGAAATTGATATTCTCATTTGCTTTTTTCAAGTACCATTAATATCAAATTTTTACCAAATTTCCCTCTAATTTGCAACAATATTTGTGCAAATTTAACTTTTTCATGTAAATTTTGCTTTTCCATATACTTTTATTACATTCTCTCTCTACTTTTTTGCATACCCAATGTAAATTTACCTTTTCAATGTACTTTTGTTACTTTTATTTATGTTTATTAATTTCCGTGAAAATTGTCCACAAGAGACTATCAATAAGGAACGGAGGGAATATAAAACAATCAATTTTGAGTTTCAACTATCAACTTAACATTTTAGTCGAGTTATTCAATTGACAACCTATTACAAGTACGGAGTACAAGGTTGCGCCCTTGGAAATAGGAGGGGGATGGGTAAGGAAATTTCCAAACTTAATCTATCTATTTGGGAGCATTGCCATAATAATAGTTCGTTATCAATGTACTTCGTAGAACAAAACATGTTTATAACTTTCTAGCTTTTTGCACATCATATAATCCCTTTATTCCTATTTTTTTTTTTTTGTCCCATTTGACTTTTTACAATCTTAATTAAAATGCGTCTTAAAACATACTCCCTCCGTCCCCAAATGATAGTCTCTTATGGGCAAATTTTAGTCTCAAAATGTTCACCCCATTTGTTTTTTCCAACAACCATTAATATTAATTTTTTACCAAAATTCCCTCCAATTTGCAACAATATTTGTGCAAATTTAACTTTTTCATGTAAATTTTATTTTCCCATGTACTTTTATTACTTTATCTCTCTAATTTTTTGCATACTTAATGTCAATTTATTTTTTCAATGTACTTTTACTATTCTTATTTGTGTTTATTAATTTTCGTGAAAAATGCGCATAAGGGACTATCAAAAGGGGATGGATGGAGTACATAACTCCATTTTATATACGTAAAAATCATAAAATTTTGATATCAATAACATATACTCCCTCCATCCCCTAAACTTCGACCCTTTTGGCCTAATTTTAGTCCCAAAATGATCGACCCATTTGCATTAAAATACCCACCAATTTACAACAATTTTAGTACAAAATTAGCTTCTCCATATAAATTTTTGTTTTTTCATGTATTTTTAATACTTTATCTCTCTACTTTTTTTACAACCTCCATATAAATTTATCTTTTCAATATGTTTTTATTTCTCTTACTCCCTCCGTTTTTTTTTAAATGCATCACTTGAGAATTTGCACTGTTCATATGTTACATTTTTCTTAATTTTTTCACTACTATATAATTTATAAACATGGTCATGTAATATATTGTTGGATTTGTTACAATGTCTACCATCATAATATAATTTTGTTATAATTTTTACTAATATCTAATTAAAGATATTAATGGTCAAAGTTGTGTCTCGACAAGTGTGAAAACTCAAGTGATGCATTTAAAAAAAATAGAGGGAGTATTTAAGTTTCTTAATAACCGCGAAATCAACCCAAAAGAATCGAAGTTTTGGGGATGGAGGGAGTACAATAATTTAAAATAAGATCTCACATTCCCACATTACGAGTACTATATTATCTCTAAATTAATGAGAATTTATGGTCAAAATTATTAAAATTGACCAAATTATTTGCAATTGGCCAAAAAAAAAAAAAACTCCGTAGAAAGAGATGTAGTACATTAGCTGCAAGCCTGCAACTATTGCAAGCAAGTATAGCAGTAGTATACTAGTATGTAGTTTCTTCCTTATATATAGGACTTGAACTAACCTTTGTAACTCCTTTTCTATTATTAGAGGCCGAAAATCCTAACCAATTAACCATATCAAGATCAAATGTGTGAGTCCACTTTACAAGTCCATGGATATTCCATTTCAAAACTATATGGTAATAGGAGTAGCTATTTAATCTTATAAAATGTTTAACTCTTTCTTCCATCTTTTTCAATGTGGGACACTTACATATGCTGTTTAAAAAGTTTACACTTTAACAAATTCAATTAATACACTAAGGGCATGTTTCGATTTACTGAAAACAAGTGAACTGAATTGAACTGATTGGGACTGAACTAAATTAAACTGAAGTGAAATGAATTGTTTATGAGAGAAGATAATTAGGAATTGAACTGATTGAAGCTGAACTGAACTAAAATTAAGCTGAACAAAATAGGCCCTACGTAGCAATATTATGATAGCTAGGTCAAAATTCAGAAATTTTCTAAAGTGTCATTTTAAAGCTTGTACCAAATACAAGTTTGAATTTTGCTAGCTACACACATGATGGGTGTCAATTCGGATGATCGGATCGGGTCTGATATGGTCGAATCGGGTCGGGTAAATTTTTAAAGTTAAGTCATACTAAATTGTTATGTCCACGCGAGTCCAAATCTGAATCGGATATTTTTCAAATCGATTTCAAATCGGGTGTGCTTTTCACACCTCTAATCCCACATACCACGGTCGCACCCTACCTCATTCTTATAAATTTGTAATCAAGAATACTGACGTACATTTATTTCCTGAAAACAATATGAACATTAGAAAGTACATCGTCCCACACTATTCTCTTAACTATGACTTATGAGATGTTTTGCATCAAATGACTATTGGACTTATTGCATCAACTGTCGATTTTCGATCTCAACTACTAATCTGCATTAATTATCAATTTTACTGTAAGATGCGGTGGACTAATCTTATGTCCGATTCTTTTAACTATTCATAAGTTTTTGTTGTTGGGTATTTTACTTCCTTTGGTTTTGTTTAATTGCAACTTTATAATGTATGTCATCGTCATCAAAATGCAGCATTATAATGTATTCAAATACAGTACAGATGTGAGGGTGCTCGTATTATCAATGGTAGGGACGTGGTGTTATCATGCGTGACCACAAAGGATAATAGCAGTCCACTGCGACTGGAAATGGAGTCGCCCATTCTGAAATTCTCGCTTTGCTCCTCTGCTGTGCTTCAATCTGCTCTGCCCTGCTCTGCTTAAAAATAATAAATAACTAGTGAGTAGCTCCGACGTTGCCCCAGAATGCTACTGTTATAGTGTTGTAGATTTGCAATTGATAAATTTTATTAAAGACCTTTTAAAACTGAAATTGTCATTGTACGTCTGAGTATTTTTTTTAATTGAGCCTTGTAGGCTTGTAGTATTTATTTATATAAGTTTTTTTTGCATGTTTATAACATAGTTGATGATTGGCTAAGATGATGTAGTCACCTTTTTTAACATTTTTATAAACGCCTTTTAATATATTAGTATGTATAGATTAGTATAGATATTGAATTATTATAACAATAATAATTAATATTTAATAATAATAATAAATAAATAAATAAATAAATAATGTTTAATAATAATAATAATAATAATTTATTTTTTATAATAAAAACTAATATTTAAAGATAATAATAATAATAATAATAATAATAAGTAATTAATATTTAATAATAATAAATAATTAATATTTAATAATAATAATAATAATAAAAAATAATATTTTAATAAAAATAATATTAATATTTAATTATTATAATAATAATGCAATAACAATAATAATAGTAATAATAATAATTATAGTGATAATAATAATAATAATAATAATAATAATAATAATAATAATAATAATAATAATAATAATAATAATAATAATAATAATGAAATCTACTCGGCTCTGCTCTGCTGACTCTTGCTTTGCTTTTCTCTGCCCAGAAACTCAAAAGAACAGGGCCTATGTCATGTTTAAAATGTAATTAGTTGATTTTTCCTTTTTTTTTTTTTAAATTACTTGATCAAACCTCTTTTTTATAATTCATTTTCTTATTTATGAAAATTAATTTGTGCTCTAATTTTTGGAAAATCTATTTTTTATTTTCATAATTATTTCATTAAAATAAAA
The DNA here is from genome assembly GCF_948465745.1 of Chenopodium album. Lineage (NCBI taxonomy): Eukaryota > Viridiplantae > Streptophyta > Magnoliopsida > Caryophyllales > Amaranthaceae > Chenopodium > Chenopodium album. The sequence goes on from NC_137846.1 coordinate 17,216,956, forward strand.
AAAATAAGTTTAAATTTAAAAAAATCAGAAATAAAAAAAAAAGTTGTCAATTGTTCTTCACCGTCGTTCATCATTCCACCATCAAAGGTGATTCTTTAACGTTGATTCCTTTGAATTCGAGCTCTGTAATGTTGATTTACATTCCATTGGTAGAAAATTATTACCTGATTCTTCTATCCTCCGTAAGGTTTTGTTTTACTTTTTTCAACCTCATGAAGTTCTTTAGGCAATTTTTTTTTTCTCTCATCCTAATTATCTCCTTTTTATTTTTTTATTTTTTTTCCTGGGTTCGTACTCAAAGTTCGAATCAATTTAATTTAACCCTTTTGGGGAATTTGGTGGTTGATTAATGGTCTTAGTATCTTCAATTATTAGAGTCGGTTTGGTTGATTGTGTTAATATTGTATATTTTTCAAGTTTATCTTGTTAAGAGTTTTAGGCAAGTTAGGTATTATTGTATTGTGTATATATACATGGTTAATATTAATACAAAATGTTAAGCCGTTTTCTCTAATATTTCTTAACTTTAATATGGTATCACAGCCTCTCTAATTTATAGAGATTTTTTCGATCTTGGTTTGTTCCTCATCAATTTTTTTTTTTCTGCAAATCTTTTCTGAGATTAAGGCTTCAATTTAATTTTGCTAACTTTTCTGGTTTATTCGAAATTAGGTTTTTCAAACCCTAATTTTCTGGTTTAATTTCGTGTGTTGTGTTGCTTGGGTGCTGCGTTTTGTGGTGCTTGGTGTGTGGTGCGCATCTGTGTGTGTGTGCTGCTTGGGGTGTGGTGCGTTTGTAACGTGTTGCTGGTGTGTAAGGTGCGTGGAGTGCTGCGTGTGTGTAGTGTTGTGCATGTTGTACGTGAGACGTTGTGGTACAGGTGCGGTGTGCTGCCGAGTGTGGTGCGTTGGTGTGTGCATGGTTTTTGTTGCTGTTGTTGCGTGCTGTGTGGTGCGCAGGTGTGTTGTGTGTAGCGCGCTGTACTAGGTGGGCTACGTGTGGTCGTGTGTAGCTGTCTTTGTGCGTGTAGTGTGTTGCTCGTAATTGGGTGCGATGGCAGGCAATGATAATACTCCTCCTCCTTCTCCTACTAAGGACGAGCCTTTCACCGATTACTATCTTCATCCGAGTGAAGGTTCTCAATTGGTGATTTGTCCAGTGTTGCTAACCGTCGACAACTATGAAGAGTGATCGAGATCGATTCCCAACAACCTTCATTCTAAGAGCAAGCTCAAGTTTGTGGACGGTTCTATTGTTAAGCCTGATTCCTAGCACGCGGATTATCGTCAGTGGGCACTCAAAGTTCAAATCAATTTAATTTAATCCTTTTGGGGAATTTGGTGGTTGATTAATGGTCTTAGTATCTTCAATTATTAGAGTCGGTTTGGTTAATTATGTTAATATTGTATATTTGTAAAGTTTATCTTGTTAGGAGTTTTAGTTAGGTATTATTGTATATATATGTGGTTAATATCAATACAAAAGGCTAAGCCTTTTTCTCCAATATTTCTTGGCTTTAACATCAATTGCTTTACAAGTAATTCTTCCCCAAGTTTCTAGGGTTTTTCTAAGTTTGAGTCTAGCATCCCTTGATTGAGATTAAACTATTATTCTAGGATTCAAAACTAATCCACGATTTCTGAAATCTTACAATTTCGTAGATGTGCGAGGTTATTTACAAGACAAAGATCAAGAATTGGTGGTTATTTTTTCCATGGATGAAGAACCTTGAAAAAGTTGAAGAACAATGAAGATTGATTTTTATTATTTTAATTTAATCTTATTTTTTAATTTTAATAAAAAATTATTTAAGTAAAAAAATTATAAAAATAAAAAATTTATTTTCAAAAAAAAAATTCAGAAATTAATATTCAGGAAAAAGAAAATGATTTAAAAAGGAAAATAAATTAAAAAAGAGGTTTGACCAAGCATTTTTATAGACTAAGAGACATCAACTGAAATTGAATATAAAGTAATTGGCGACGCCTAGCACAGCTAGCCAACTAGTGAGCAGGAGTTACCCGAGGAACTTTACGTGCTTGACAAATCAAAAGGGATTGAATAGAAGTCCACAAATCTTGCAGGAGCCAGAAAGACGTAATGTCTACAATCCCCGAAGCGAAAGAATGGAAGACAGATTAGCACAATCCAATCCTAATTTTCAGAAAGCCGTTGTTAAGCGCAAATCTAAACCCCATAAACAAGCCTGTAACTCTGTCTGAAATGCCGAGGCATCCAGGAAAGCACGACACCCACCCCCCAATACCTCTCAGGAATCAAGCTTCCAGACCACCCAACATGCACCTGCTTTATTAGAGGAACAATTCCAGTCACCATCAATGATCAAACAAACCGTTGGATCAATTGACGGAAAAGCCCGTAAAGACAGGATCGGCCCCGAAGGTTTCCCTAGTGAATGAGAATGAGGCACCACAGAGCTTTTCTAACCTTGAGCACGCACACTACGGTCCTTCCAATCAGATGCTATATGAATAATAGATCCGGCGACCAAACCGCTTAACGAAATCGCAACTGATTGCGAGTAACCAAATTGACCAAAAAAGCGCTATAAATGATGGAATGTCATTCCAATTGCGTAAGGCAGAAAACTGTGATACCGTCGTAGAAATCCAGTCCTCAAACGGCAGAAACTACATAAGATCCCAATTCATCTCCAGTGCTCCTGAAATCTAGAAATTTCAAAATAGCCGAACATTCCCGAAATAGATGGGAAGGAGACTCCATATGAGAATGACAAAAAACACATGAAGGATCAACCGGAAGACCCCTGGAAGAAAGAATGGCAGCTAAAGGTAAAGCATTATGTAATAATTTCCAACCTTAAATCTTCCAACGAGGTAAAATCAGCAAGGCCCACAGAACCTTTCCCACACATACTGGCATACGCAAATTGGGTCGAAAAAACACCATCCCTAGTGAACTAACAAAATGTTGTGTGTAAAGCAAAAAATATTTTGACTCTATTGACTTCACATTGTCTTTTTAAGGAAGTTTATCAGCTCATAAAGTGTTAAGGTTTAAAATAAATAATCTCCCAAAAAGTTACAATTTTTATTTTGAGTCACGGGTCAAGTAATTAGGGTCAGGTAATTGGGTCCTAATTAAGATTGTCATATTAGGTCTAATTAGAGGTCCTTGTTCTAAGTAACCACACCATAGCTGTAATACAGTAATATATGCACACATCTAAGTCTTAATGAAAAGTCGAGTGAGATACATAATAGGAACTACTCGTATATAATGTAGTGCTTAATTACTCGGTTACCCTATATCTTCTATACTTTTTTTTTTTTTTTTTTTTTTTTTTTTTTTTTTTTTTTTTTGACATGTTTGTAGGCAAAACTAACTCAGTGATAATTTTATGGATTATTTGTTGCAAATAAGCACTCCAAAATGTAACCTGTGTTGAACTTACTATCCTTTTTTTTTTAAAATTAAAAAATACCACCCTTATTTTACAAAACTAGTAGGTTTCACCACCCTTCTTATATTTCGGCCTATTTTTTGACTGATGTCCCACTTGTCACCACCCTATTGATCTAAAATAACAAAATAACTAAATTAAAATAAATTCAATATTTTTTTTTGGATTTTTTAAAAAATAACACCACAAAAAAGTCATGATTTGGATTATAACACCACAAAATAAATTTTCTTTTATTACAACACCACAAAAATTCCCAAAAAATTGATTTCACCACCACCTGACGGATTCTTGGATGGAATCCGTTAATTGGGGTCATGTTGCCACATGGCACTGTATTATTGGTTAAAAAAGGAAATTAAAAAAAAAAAAACATAAACCCAAATTTAATTTAACCCAGTCCTAAACCTAAACTAGTCCCACCACTGCCACTACTAACAACCAACTCCGCCGCCGGCACTCCCTTCCCCACCTATCCAAGCCGACACAACACCCTATCCCAAACCGAAACACTCCAACTGACGCATGCACCACCCCAACCCAACCCGAAATACCTTAGCCCCAGCCATCACCACGCAAAACCACCCCTCTTTCCCTCACCCTTGGAACAGCCAAATTGACCATTGAAATTAACCATTATGGGTTTCTATGGTCGATTTTCGGCCATTTTGAAGGTGAAAGGGTAAAGGATTGATGGTTTTCGGTCATCGTCGGTTTTCATTGGTGGCTGGGCTAGCGTGTTTCATGGCTGGAGTGTTGTCAGTTTTCATTGGTGGTTGGTGTAGACACCCAAATATGTCTCCCTAAAACCAAACCCAATGATGAATACCTTTCACGTCATCGATTATCGAACGAAGTGAAAGTGTGAAAAGTCTAGTGATGTGGTTGTTTTTAAATATCTCTCTTTTTGTTTTTGAAAATATTTCTTCATACACTCTATTTATGAAAATAGCCAGTCCAATTTAGTTTGGTCCATGATAAGGGTCCAATAATAGTGTAGTTGGATTAGGCTCGAAAACAGCTTTCCAATGATATATTATAAGCTCAATTCCGATGAATAATGAGGAAGTTGTGGTCAAAATACTAAATTGGGTCCGAAATGAATTTTATATATGGCCCAATGATCTAGAGGAGGGCCTATTAATTATTATTCCTAAAGTCATTAGGATTGATTTTAATCTTCTAGAACATCTAGAAGGTTCTTTTAGATTCTAATGGAATTAGGATTGATAATTATATTTTAAAGAGTTTTATTTGGAAAAAAATAAGTGTTTTATGATAAACCTGATTTTAATTTGATAAACACGGAATTTTCTGCTTAATCATATTAAGAAAAGGATTCCGTACAAAGTGCGTTTTATCCTTTAATTAGCGCCAAACGACAAAGTTTGTCGCCTGGCGCTGATGTCTGTTGCCTGGCGACAGATACTAGTTTTATTCCGTATAGAACTTGAAGTATTTTCTATCGTTTTCGGACTATTTTTCTATAAATAGGGGTCATATCTCCCCGTTTTCAGGGATTAACAATTACCAACAATCACCAACCATCTATTCTCTTCTCTCTAATGGGCTAGAAGCTTTCTCTCTCTCTCTTCTTTTTCTAAACCATCCCTCTCACAAAATTCCACATTCACAAGTTCTAGACACACCTAGCCAAGTTCGAAGTTGCCTTTGCCCTAGACGTGAAAGGTTATAATTTCTGAGGATTTGGTCCCAAATCCTATTTCAATTCTTTGATTAGATTTAGTGTTTATTATTTTCCTTGAAGTTACTAACGCGTGTATTTTGTTATTAGAAAGAGATACGAGGCATCGAAGTAAAATTGTTATTCTTTTGATATAGAAATCATGCTTAGATTATTTTGATTCCTAGTATCATGTTAGGATGTTTTATTGCTTCCTACTATCATGTTTAGGGTAATAACTAAGATTTCTAATATCGTGCATGTTTCTATGATGCTTCCTATTCTTTCCTTCTATCATGTTAGTATCATGTTAGGGCTAAAGTTTTGATCTTTATTGTTTAGTGACATGCTAGGATTTGTTATTAATCTTGTTAGTATCATGCCTAGGATCTTGCTATTATTATTATGCTTTATTGAGATTATTTTGATGATTGTTATTATTATGTTGCTTGATATTATATTATATTATTATTATTATTATTATTATTATTATTATTATTATTGTTATTGCTTGATCACGCCCTCTCTTGCAGGATTAAAGGGAATTTGTACTTGTAATCACGCTTAATAAGATAATTAATAATCTTGTTTAGGTTAATGTGATTATAATTCAAGTGATCGCCAATAATAGACTTGTTTGTGCATTAATATTCAACCAACATAGATTAAACAGGTTTAAGGTTAATCTATTGATTGTATGTTAGTCAGAAAGCGTACATGAATATGAGAAGAATAAAGTAGAGGCCTATTTTTAGGGAAGGTTCAATCTTTTTTAGGTTGGATTTGTACCTTCATCCCCGAATATCCAGTCATGGTTCCAGACCTATGGGGTTAGAGATCTAATAGATCGTGAAGGGGTGTAACCTTCACCCTGTGAACGGTTTACAAGTTCCTAAACTTGTTGGCGACTCTTTTACTCTAGCTTTCTTCCCTTTGGATGCCACCATGCTTAAGTGTATGATCAAAGTGGGGCTCAAGTGTGGGATGCTTGAAATATTCCCTATAGTTGGGATGGGTGTTTTAAGCGTCAGTTTCGTTGGTGGATGGGCTCGGGTGGGTTTTAATGGTGATGGTGGTGCCGATGGTCGGGATAGGAGCGGGATAGGGGTTGCTGGTGGCGGGTGTTAGGATTTCCGGTGGTGGGGCTAGGTTAGGGTTTAGGTTTTGTTTTTTTGTTTTTGTTTTTGTGTTTTTTTTTTCTTTTTTTTAATCCACTAAATGAGTGACACGTGTACATGATAGGCCCCATTAACTAATTCCATCAAAATACCTGTTTTACCCTTTTTAAAACACGATATAGGAAATTCTAAGGTATTGCTTCCACCGTGATAACGGCTAAGGCAATTATCAAAGACACACAGCGGAAGACTATCTTTAAAAACATTAAAAAAACCATATAACATAAAAGTCAACCAAATGAAAGTAAAGTCAAACCAAAGTAAAACGAAGTCAATTTACAACTTGGAACCATTGTAGGCCCTTATTAAAACCGAACAAATACTTAAAAACCTTTGTGTTAGTCTCACAAGCATAATATGATATAATATAATAATTAAAGCAATAAACCACATCATAATTTTATGGAAACTAAGCATGATTCGCTCTTCACTCATGTCCATCATGATTATGCTTCATCACCTGAAAAGCTCCTCTCTACTTGTCCCACTACTCGCCATTAGAAATGGGTTGTCGTAAGTCCAAGATAAAGACAAGGCCAACAAAACACACAAGCACACAATCAGCAGTGCTGAGTACATATGCGTAAACAAAATACACTAACATGCTTTCACCCTATCATCACACAATAAGTTACCTTATTGCACCTGTTTACAAGCATACAACATATTTAAGGACCAACTAAGACATAACTAATTTATTTATTTAGCTTGATTACGCATCGAACAGATTTCCCCCTAACCTGCCCCAATAAAGGGGTACTAACAGGGAGCTAACCATGCCAATATAAAATAACCACTCATAAGTGGCGGAATTCCTGCGCATAATAATAAAAGGAAAATACAGCGTCCTGTACTCCAAGTAGAAGTTATGGTCAAATATAAAGTCGCATAACTCCCCCCATATGTTCATACTCAAGGTATATACGTTTCAAGAGTTTTGGTGCGTAATCTCTTTCACTTTACATTGTTTTACATATTATTAGACTTGGTGATGACTCTCAAACCATAACACAATCAATCATTATAATTATTCAACAATCAAACATGCCAATTTAATTCTTGAATAATTAGTGACCACATAACATTTAATGTTGAACCCTTTTTAATCTACCTCGGTGTCAAAGACACCTTAAACGCATAATGCGCCACAAATCCTATCCCTCGGTGTTAGAAACACCTTAAGTGCACTAAGGCACCAAAATATAATTTATTCCTCGTGTTCAAAGACACTTAAATAACTCTTTCCTCATGCTAAAAGCATCAATAAAAATTATATGAGCTATAATAAAATTTCTTCTCAATATTCCAAACTCAATTAAACATATAGTTTAATTAAACATGCTCACTATCATGCCAATACAAAATGTGTGGTTCATATACAACATGCCAAAATAATAAATTCAATCATCTATTCATCACAAATCACAATTCCACTCAATACCTATCATGATACTACCTTGGAATTTATTAATCAAAGTCTAGCATGCTTCTATATACTCAAATAGTTACCAAGTATGCGAACGTACCTCAAATAAGCCCTTAAAGTAGCCGAAAACACTACAACAAATTTCCGAACCAAGTCTCCTACATAGAGGGACAATAATACTATATTAATTAACCTTGTATACACAATTTCCAGCAACTTAAACTCACTTTAATTCACTCTAAATAATCTGAAAATTATTTAAAACTCCTAATTAACCTCTCTTTTAATGGGTAATTAAACCCTTTTCATAAAACCATCAAAAGTAGTACTTTGGGCAAAATTCCAGCATTATTATTTAATCAAAACCCATTAAAACTTCATCAAAACATCACTTTTATGCTTAATTATCAATTAGAAACTCTAAGTATACAAAATCCCCAAATTTATTTGATATTAGAATCATAAAAATCATGTCTTTAATAAATCAAAAACCCTAAATTTATAAAATCATAAAATCTGAAAAATAAACCAAATTAATAATCTTAAATTTATAGATTTAATTCATTAGAACATGTTTTTTGATACTAATTTAACATACTTTATACCAATAAAAATCAAAAACCCATAATTATAATTGTCAAGATAATTAAAATAAAAAGAGGAGAGAGAGGGGAGGTCGAAGGTGATATAGTGGTGGCTGCCGGCAAGCGGCTAGTCGCGCGGTGGTGGTCGCCGGTTGCTGCTCGTCGGTGGTTGTGCGGCTAGGTGGTGTGGGCAGCAAGTTAGTGGGATTAGAATCCCACTTAACCCAAGACCCATTCATGGGTTTTCACATAAAGGAGAAGGAAAAAGTTAGAAAAAAAAAAGAAAGAAGAAGAAAAGAAAGAAAGATAAAAGAAAAGAAAATAAATTACCTTTACCATTTGACTTTTGTGGGGAAAATTTTGGGGATAAATGGAGTATTTATAGTGTAGAGTAGGTTAAGGTATGTTTGGGCTACATAGAATTTATGGACTTGAATAATATAATAGCTGACCCAAATATAAAAATTGCTTGATTGAGTTTATTATGAAATGGGCTACATTCGGATAGAATATTTACTTACCCAAGTATTAAAACTAGTTCTACTTATAATTAAATATTAAAATAATTTGACCCAAAGTATATTTTAATTAAATAAATAATATATAAAATACATTAAAAAATATGAGGTATTATATTTTAATGGTGGTGAACTTAAATTTTGTGTTTTTATGTGGTGTTATAGTAAAAAGTTTAAAATTTGTGGTATTTTAATCAAAATTTTGGTTATTTTGTGGTGTTATTTTCTATAAAAATCTTTTTATTTTTTTGTAAAAAAAAAATGGCAGCCACCCCCTCCCCCTTCTCTTGCCAATGGGACAGTCAACCCCTACCCAAACCAACCTCCTGCCGAACCACCAAAATTAGCCAGCGCCGCCCTCTCTCACTCCCCATTTACTACCAGCGTCCAGCATAGCCTACCAGCTAGCACTCACTCTTCCTCCAACTGCCGACAAACAAAATTCAACCCTACAACCTCCACCCTAACCACCCTCTTAAACTCGCATTAAGCTGGTTGAACCTTAGTAAAGCATCAATCGTTATCCCCACCCCTTTCCTGAAACCCGTAACTCATCACTCGCCTGAAATTGCCACCCCCTTACCTGAAACCGAAACCCTAACCTACTCTCCACAGCCCTAAATCCCTTATTAGCCCGAAACTCCAACCCTCACCTGAAACCCTAACCCCGAACTTATCCTCAACCCAGGAGGGGGGTCAAAATTGTTAAGGGGGAAAGGAAGGGGCCAGAAACAAGGACGGAAAGAATGAGGGGATGCCGAAAATAGAGACGCGGAAGGGAGGGGGTGCCAAAGGTGGTAGGGATGGGTTTTAATTTTTTTAATTCAATTTTTTATTTTAAAACCCTAACTCAAAAAACTGGCCGGAATAGTGTAGGAATAGTGAAACCTACTGGTTATGTAAAATTGGGATGGTATTTTTTAATTCCAAAAAAATGGGTGGTTAGTTCAACATAGCATACATTTTGGGGTGGTGTTTTTTTTTTTTTTTTTTTTTGGTTTTACAAAAAAAAAAAACTAAATTTTATTTACAGATAATGAAAATCAAGTTCCGTTAAGAATGTGATACATTGAGGAAAAGAATATATACATATTTATACCTCGCTTGGTTGTATATGAGAATTAAATTCCCATATAAATTTACAATACATTGGAAATAATAATTCCTTAGAAATACTATAGTCGATTAGTCTCCATGTTTGGTTGACATAAAGAAAATTGAATTTCCCATTAATTAAATTTCAATATTGGTTCGATTTATTTCTTTTAATTTTCATGTATTATAAAAATTTTACTCCGCACTACTTTTGCAAATTTTCCATGTATTATTTTTTTATATCTCTCATCTCACATTCCTTACTCATTGATAGACATTTACCCCATGATTTATGGTTGGAGATGTAATAATTGTAATGCAAATCGGAGAGTTTCTAAGTGAGTGTTGTTACCCTCTAGCGATGTTGTGTGCAAGGATCTAACGAGAGAGCTATAGCTCACAAGGCAAGTGAGCTGAGGCAAGGCTAAGGTATCGCTCGCTCGTCATCAAGTGATAGCTCGACTGCTCACTTGATTGCGGCAGCGCCGAGCGATAGCTCGACTGCTTGCATAGCTGCGGTAGATCTGAGCTATTGCTTTTCTTTCTTCTCCTATATTAAGGGTGAGTTAGGCAAAAAAAGCTATGTGGGTAGCTGTATGCGTCGTTTGAAGTGCGCCTACGTTAAACATGTGTGAATATGCTTGGCACTCATAGGAAGTGGGAATTGACGTATACGATAAGGGACAAATAAAGTAGAGAGTCGCCAACAAGTTTTTCAGGAACATGTAAACCATTAACGGATCATAAAAGGCAACCACGAATAAAGGGACAACGATAGGCAACAACGACTGACCCAAGAAGGTTACACCCCATTCATAATTGAAAGGAACGGTGTCCTTCGAACAAGTGTATTATTCCGATAAAGGGTTCGGAATTATTAGAAAGCTAATTATTCAATGAGATCAAGTGATCGGAATGCTTGGGTCGAGGCCGCTTCCAATCAGTAATATTAATGTATAATTAATATTACAACTTAATCTTGACTTAACCCTTCGGGTCACACCAAAGGAACTAACGAACCGAAACGACAAATTGATTCGGAAGAAATTAATGAGTCGCCCGAGTAATTAATATTTAGACTTCGGAAATTCGAGCTTGGAGCGTCGAAACCGAGCATCGGAAGTCGAGTCAAAAATGATAAAAAGACGAGACGAGAAAATAATTAATAAATTAACATAATAACCAAAATACCCCTAGCGTTGGAATGCCCCGAGCAAACCGAGTGCTAGGGGCATATGGCCTAGCAAGGTGGCTAGCAAGCGCACCAAGCCGAGCCTAGGCTAGCTGGTGCGTGCTAGCGCATCAACGCTGGTAGTGCTGCTGGCGCATGGCTAGCAAGCATCGCTAGCATACGCTGCATCAAGCTAGCAATGCTATCTAGCTAACAGCGCGCTAGCGTGCTAGCACTGCTAGCAGTGCGTGCGTGCTGGCGCGCAGGGGCTACGATGCATGTGGCATGGCGCGCCATGCCCAGCAGCAAGCAGCAAGCAAGCTTTCTGGGCTGGCACGCGTGCGATGATGCTGCTAGGCCAAGGCAGCAAGGCCTAGCCGTAAGCACCAAGCGCCAGCAAGGCTGCTTGGGTACCATAGCTGGGGCTGCCACGTGGAGCGAAATAATTGGAGGGTTGGGTGTGTGTGTTGACAGGTTTTGGGAGAGGGAGTGGGGAGCAAGTTTGGTCCCTCCTTATCCAAATGGTCCTCACCTAACCTCTCATGTGAGCTTGACACTTGTTGATTTATTAGTAGCTTGATTATTAATTTTATTTTGGATTTAAAATAAAATGGAAAAATCAAATCTCCCACATTGATGGGTGAGCATTTCTCACTCTTGCATTTCCCTATAAATACCCAACTTAGGGTATTGGGAAAAGCGCTTGAGTAAGTGTTGAAAATGGCATCACCATTGTGAAAACCTTTGAACACAATTAATTTCTCGGGTTTTTAGTCGGGCTTATCTAACTCCTAAGCAATAGACCATTTTCGGTGCTCGGGTTGCGGGTGGACTTCGTTGGAGGTCCTCGTGTGAGCGGGGCTAAGAGCTTTCGAAGTAAGAGCTCAATTAAGTGAGCGAAGCACGCCACAAAGGTATTAATCTCTTACTTAGTCTTGTGTTTTTGTTAATTATGCTTTATGGTTATAATTATTGTGAGTTTGGTTTTGGGTCGGGTTTCTTTCCGCGGTGGGTCGGACTCACCAAAACCCAACAATAATCCATGAGATTACTAACTCCATATGGTTCGGAACCACGAAAGGAGGATCGGGGATGATGGTACGAAGTGAGTCATGGAGTCACATTCGCCGGTATTGGCCTCTACTCGATTCTTATAGTGAAAAGTGATTCACTGCGATCTTAAAGGCATAAAAACAAAGATTCAATTTTCTCCAAACTATTATTAGGCTAAATTAGTTGAATATTAATGAAACATATAATTCTAAAATATTTGTGATCACTTAATTAAACAACAAGATTAAAAAGGAACCTAAACCGGTTGTCCAAATTATCTTATTAGGCGTTATTTTCAATTACATATTCCCTTTAACATGCAATATGGGGATTATAAAAATATAATAGAATAAAAATTAATATTGAAAACAATTCAACAATAAACCCAACAATTAATATATGACAAACATAATAAAAATCATTAGAAAAATAATAGAAACAAAAAGAACATGATTCCTTACTTTGATTTTGTTTGCTTGTAGGGGTGAACATGGTCTGGTTTGGTGCGGTTTGAGTCTAAACCAAACCAAACCGAAAAATACGGTTTGGTCAATTTTCCAAACCAAACCAAACCATATTAGTATTGAAACCAAACCAAACCAAACCGTAATAATGCGGTTTGGTGCGGTTTGGTTTGCGATTTATGATGAGACTACATTTTTTCCTAAAAAATTGTCAAATATTAATACATTTATAATAAAGTTTAAATAATTAGCCCAAAGGGATAAAATTTTACTACAAAGTTTTAATAAAAATAACAACCAACAAATCAAGTGCTAAGTGCTAACACAATAAGAGCAATGTGAGTTATATAATCTATTGAATTTTAAGTATTGATATTTGAGAATGAGTGTAGAGTATAGTAATATACTGACCGTATAGTCTTCTTATGATTTTTCATTTAGTTTTTTTTTTTGTTTTTTTAATTTTTTATAATATATAATAACTATTTTAATTTAATTAAAAATTATATAAATATTAAAATGCGGTTTACTGGTTTACGGTTTGGTTTGGTTTATAATTTTCGAAAAACCAAACCAAACCGCAAACCATATTACCCCAAAAATCGAAACCAAACCATATTTTTCCAAACCGTAAACCAAACCAAACCGCTAAAATGCGGTTTGGTCTGGTTTGGTTACGGTCCAGACCAAGCTGTGTACAGCCCTATTTGCTTGCAAGTACAAAATAATAAAAGCGTTAGTAAATTCAAGGAAATTAATAAAACAATTATAAAATTAAATTAAATAGAGTTGATTAGGGGTAAAACCCTCAAACAGTTCTACCTTTCACGCCTTGGTTTAAGGACGGAACCTCGGGTAAAGTACGGACTCCTTAGAGTGCTCGGGGGAAGTATTGTGAGAGAAAAGGGTAGGCTAGTGTTTAGTCTAGAGCATAGAATAGATAATAGAGAATTATTTGATGTATAAGAGAGGAAGATAGAATGATTTTGGTTAATGGGGATGAATGAGTTGCAAAGGCGCCTTAAGTCATTGGTGTACCTTGTGTTTGGTTCGATGATTTTTTTTTAAAGAATGAATGAAAAATGCTATGATCGAGATAGGAAATATGCTCATTTTATCAATGGAAAAGGTGAATGAAACACATGAAACATATAGAAATTCAAAATGGAAAACCTATACTAGACATGAATGGGGGAAGGGAGATGAATGATAAAAAAAATGAAATCATGGAATTTTGCACGAAGGATCCGCTGTGCGCCTTGTCTTCATTACTTCTTGCCGCCTGGAGGGACAAGAAGTTTGTTTGCATCCACCAAGTCTTGAATGACTCGGTAGTGTGGCCCTTTCCTTGATGGAACTTGCAATGGGCATTGGGATTCCACTTAGCCCTCCTTTCTTGAGGTTTTGGCTCTGGAAATGGCCCAATGGGTGTGATCAAGCCTTGACTGTAAAGGCGATCAAAGGCCGCATCATAAGTTATTCCTAAAGGAGTGTAAGTTCTCTTTTTCTTAGGCAATGGAGCATCAAGAGCTAACACTTCATTCAGATCAACCTGGCTTATATTATCGGAAGTATTTTTGTGCTTAGAAGACGAAGAAGAAGGAAGGTCGTTCTTCTTGTTTTTCCAAGTGTTATTATTATTACTACCAGCAGTCTTTATTAGCTCGTCCTCAATATTGATGCTAATGTTGTATACAGCTTCGAAAGTGTTCAAAGCAAGAAACCTAATATGTTGCTTGTATTTGTAAGTTAGGTTCTAAATGAAGAGGCGAACCATCTTTCTTTCTTAGGGGGGATCTACCAAGAGTGCAATCGTTTCCCTCCACCTATTTTAATAAGCGATGAAGCCTTCATTCTCTTTCTGTTTGAGAATGGAGAGTTCACGTTCAGACATTCTGGTTTGAATGTTACACTTGTAACAATTCATGAAACGGTCGGCGACATCTTTCCAAGTTGGAGTATGCTTGGCATCTAGAGAATAAATCCATTGTTGGCAAGCATGCTCTAAAGAGAGAGGGAACACCGTAGGGAAGAGTGTTACGTCCAATCCCTTGAGAGCCATGGTTACGGAAAACGCCTTCAAATGGAATATTGAATTGTCAGTAGGCTTGAACTTTGGAATATCAGCAGTGAAGAACTTTTCAGGGACCCTGTCCTTCATATCCGAAGGAGTGGGAGGTTGCTCCACATAGGTGAAGTCTTCAGAAATATTGTTCATTTGTTTCTTGATCTTGTCCATTGCAGCCACAATGACATTATTCTGTTCCATTGTGGTGACTTTGGTAGTGAGCGTTTGCATCATGGCCGTAAGTGCCGCGATAGACTTGTTGATGTTTTCAACTTCTTCTCTTGAAGCCATTGGAATGAATTCAAAATGAATTGGAGACGAAGATGGATTCTGTGGAGATTATTGCGATGGTTTCCTTGTACGCCTCTTAGGTTTAAAAGGTTGTTGTGGTAGTGACTCGAGCCGTATTAATCTACCCCTGCTCCTTGACGAATTAAAGTGAAATAAAAAAATTCACTTGATTATTTGACTTATTGCTCAAGATAAGAAAGGAAGGGAAGAAAATAGACATATGAAAATAGGTGAGGAAAACTCCACTCATTTTTTTTATTATAACGAAAAAAGGGGGTGCATGAACCTAGTATACGATCATAAATGACATGGTGCACGACTTGAGTCGGAAAATAAAGAAAGTGTGTGGACTATACTTGACTCGTGAGTGATTAAGTGATGTTATAAGACTCGTAGTATGATCACATGGCTAGACATGTAAACGGAATAAAAAAGACTGACGCAAGGACCAAAAATAACATGGAAAAATAAAAAGACAAACTAACTTGATTAATTTTGTCCTATTTTATTATTTATGCTATTTACTAAGTGATAACGGTCCATTGGCAATCGTTAGTCATAAATAAGATCAACAACAATCAAAGACAAGGAACACATATTAAGGTTAGCACAAAAATCACAAGAAATTAGGAAGAGAACTGGAATTCTACAAGATTTAGGACTCATGAGTATAAATAAATAATTAAACAAAAATCAAAAAATCTATAATCCTATTTTATATGAGTTGACACGGATTAAAGGACTTGGCTAAGACTATCTTGACACGAAAAGATATAAAAAAAATTAAAAAACAAAAAAAAAGTTGACGCTAAAAAGACACCTAAACTGCACAGGCTGTAGTGTATCGGTTATTACCTTTGATCTGTGACTCTGATTGGGACGAAACCAACGCCTAATGAAAGATAAAGCTCGAGGCTACAGATCCATAGGTGGCATGACACGTAACTCATTCTAGAATTCTGGCTATGACCAAAACAAGTTGAATCTTGTGCAGGATACGGGAATAAAAATCCGGGTTAACTGTAAAATAAAAAAATAAATAAAAATACTATGACTCCACTATAATAAAAAAAAGGGTTAGATAAAAGAGAGAAAAAAAAATAAAAAAACAAAAAAATCACAAAAAAATTCACATATAAACACATTGTCACACATGATGCAATGAACTTCACAACCTAGAGTCGAGTTCTATGTTGCACTATGGTCAATCTAATTTAGGTGTCAAAAGGTACCATAGTTAAGAGTTTGGACGCGTTAGAAGGCATCGTTCCTTGAGGGTGAATACTAATAGGCGGCTCCGCGAGTTAGTGATGAAATCGAACTCGACTCCATGGTTTGGGTGGATTTAAAAACTCGGATGAACCCTTATTACCATGAGTGTTTTCAGGTTGATAGAGCTTCAATCCCCCGGGCTAGCCACATACGTAGAACACGTAATATTGTGGCAAAATAAGTAAGCTAAAATGCATATGCATATGTGACAATACCAATTTAATTGCACGAATACAATTCAAGAATCTTTCAAGTCTCATCCACTCATCTCACTTAAATACCGATCACTCAAATCGATAAATAACCAATAATCCTCCCCAGTGGAGTCGCCAAATTGTAGGCGTCGTTTGAAGTGCGCATACGTTAAGCATGTGTGAATATTCTTAGCACTCATAGGAAGTGGTAATTGACGTATACGATTAGGGACAAATAAAGTAGGGAGTCGCCTACAAACTTTTAAGGAACTTGTAAATCGTTCACGTATCATAAAAGACAACCACGAATAAAGGGACTACGATAGGCAACAACGATTGACCCGTGAAGATTACACCCCATTCATAATCCATGAGATTACTAACTCCATATGGTTCGGAACCACGAAAGGAGAATCGGGGATGATGGTATAAAGTGAGTCATGGAGTCACATTCGCCTGTATTGGCCTCTACTCGATTCCTATAGTGAAAAGTGATTCCCTGCGATCGCAAAGGCATACAAACAAAGTTCAATTTGCTCCAAACTATTATTAGGCTAAATTGGTTGAATATTACTGCAACATATAATTCTAAAATATTTGTGATCACTTAATTAAACAACAAGATTAAAAAGGAACCTAAATCGGTTGTCCAAATTATCTTATTAGGCGTTATTTTCAATTACATATTCCCTTTAACATGCAATATGGTGATCATAAAAATATAATAAAATAAACATTAATATTGGAAGCAATTCAACAAAAAATCCAATAATTAATATATGACAAACATAATAAAAATCGTTAGAAAAATACTAGGAACAAAAGGAACATGATTCCTTACTTTGATTTTGTTTGCTTGCAACTACAAAATAATATACGCTTTAGTAACCTCAAAGAAATTAATAAAACAATAATAGAATTAAATTAAATAGAGTTCATTTAGGGCCAAACCCTCAAACAGTTCTACCTTTCATGCCTTGGTTTAAGGACGGAACCTCGGGTGAAGTACGGACTACTTGGAGTGCTCGGGGGAAGTATTGTGAGAGAAAAGGGTAGGATAGTGTTTAGGCTAGATCATATTAGAGAGAATAGAGAATTATTTGATGTATAAGAGAGGAAGAGAGAATGATTTTAGTGTAGGGAGAAAGAGAATGATTTTTGGTGCCCCGAAGCTGGAGCTAGAAATCAGGTTCGTATTTATAGAGAAAATGCATAGGGTGAAGCACGAAACACTAGAATTAAAGAGTTTCGAAGAAAAAACCCTAGAAAAATACCTTTTCACGGTGCACAGTGCCGTAAACGTCAGCAAAACCCGAGGCGCGGCAAATCCAGTTTTTACGCGTTTTAAAAACTATGATAACTTTGGATCAGTAACTCTGTATAAAGCATATAATATATTGTTGGAAATCTTATCAAGTGTAATTGAAAACCCTATTGGAATAAGGTCAAAATATTTTTGAAATTTTATGATACGGCTGTTTTAGTGAAAGGGTGTTGGTTTTGGGCCGAGTTTAGTGTTTTGCTTATATCATTTTCGTTTTAAATCGGAATTGGGATTATGATATAGCGTTAGAAAACTTATCGAAAGGCCTGTACAACAAAATTATAATTGGATCAAAATTATAGGGCCACAAAATCAGTTTCTCTTGGTTTTGTGATGTGGACACGAAAAGTGGAAAGTAAGTTATGGTTTAGCAAAATGGGCTAAGAATTGAGTTGGTTTATGAAATATATTGAATGGAAAATGGATTAAGCACTCCAAAGTGTAAATACTAAACTCGACCAATAATGACGGTGAAGGTTTGTTCATTATCGGGTTTGGTTTTGGGGAGACACTTTTAGGTGTCTAGAAAAGCCCCCACTTTGACTGAGTTTGTAGAAACGTTAGTTTCAAAAACGTTAGTCAAAGTAGTCGATTGGGACGAAGAATGATTTAAGACGTTCTGCGATCCTAAATCACTCTGTATACGTCGATACCTGCAGAAAAATGTTAGTTGCACAGATAATAAGAGAAGGGATAGAATGCTTATCTTACACCAGTGTATCGAAGACGGATATGTTCGATAGTATTTGACACCAGTGCATCGGTGGCGAATCAGTTTGGTAGTTTTCTATGCCTCAAGAAATCCACCGGATGAAGATTGCTATGATATTTTTTCATGCTTGAGGAATGTTGATAGATGATATAATCGCTGACTTCTTCGCCTCAAGAGGTGGCAACGATTGATAATTTTCCATGCTTGAGGAAAAAATTGTCTGATGATGAGATTGAAAGTCTCTATGTATCGACAACCTTGCGCTGCGAATTGTCTTTGCTTTGGGAGATGATCACTAAAAAAATGATGATGATTCGATTGTCCTCGAATATAGGCCGTAGATAGTTCGCTTATCCTCGAACGTGGGATGTTGATGGTTTGTTTATCCCCGAACATGGGCTGTAAATGGTTCGCTTATCCCCAAACATGGGCTGTAGTTGGTTCGATTGTCCCCGAACGTGGGTTGTAGATGGTTCGCTTGTCCTTGAACTTGGGTTATAGATGGTTCGTGTATCCCATAACGTGGGCTATGATGAGTCTATTTTATACATATATTTACCCCCCATCCCATGATCATATTTGTGCTTATTTGAGCTCTGCGGAGCTATTTTTATTACTAATATACGTGTTCTAGTGTTTTTGTAGAGTTGGTATTATTTTGTAGGAATTTGCATATTTATGTCAATTTTTGAGCCTATTGATCCACTACAAAGACATTGGAGTCAGATCGTATTTTATGACTGTCAATTTAAAGCTCAATACCGAGTTAAAGAAATTTAGTTCGGTGATCAAGGGCTCGATACAAAATGAAGTCTAAGATTTTATAAGCTATTATATCACGGACTAAACAAGTAAAGGAATTTGGGTTGGAGAATTCTAAAAGCCCAAGTCCAAGAACAAAAGGGAAGAGGAGCTTTGAAGTCCAACTCGCAGCTCCAGTTGACCGGGCGCGATCGGGCGAGGCTTGGTTTGGTCAGTCAGATATCAGTCCAGGCTACTTCAGCTACTGGGCTTATGCATTTTTGGGCCGATTGCTTTGTTCTATTTACCAGATGATTCATGATTGTCGGTTTAGGATTAAGTAGTTTTGCTAGTTTGAGTTATAGTGGGGGAAGTAGTTTGACTTTCTATTAAACTCTTTTTCCTTGTTTTTATAAATCAGGTTGTTACGTAGCTTTGGAGGTAGGTAGTTTTTAGTCTTATTAGATTTAGGTAGTTTTAGTTTTGTTTTCTTTTTCTACTTTTCACATCAAGATTTATTATTTTGTTTTCTTATTACTTTAATACTATTATTCTCTTTCTCTTAATTCTTGCTTTTTATTGTGCTTTATTTAATTACTTTGATTAGTTTAGATTTAATTATGTGTGATTAGTTTTCTTTCTAGGGTTTTTGGGAATTCATAAATAATATGAAGGGGTAATTTATTATATTGTTGATTGTTAATGCTTGATTAATTTCCTATTTATTGATTTAATGCTATGCAATTAGATTTGGCCAGATTTAATTTGTATGAGTTAAGCAATATTGATTCGAGATTCAAGAGATGAGAATTGATGTTTAGGCTTTAGTTTCAATAGGCAGGTTAATTTATAAATGGTTAAGTCAAGATTCGAAAGATGCGATTGTAAACCGGTAGATTAATTATGTGATTGTAATACGTAATGAAAGCCCTTTATGATCTGATTAATTAATGCAATGATGATTGATTGTTATGTTTTACCCTGGAGTATTATTTATTGGTGAACCTATGCCCTAGGATTTTATTAATTGATTTCTCCTTACTTTTATTCTTCTCTACTTTTATTCTCCTTAGTTTAATTCCTTTTACAGCAACAAATTTGGTTACTTGATAATCTAGATTATATTAATTAATTAGGAATAGAAAGACTCGTTTCCCTGTGGATTCGACCCTACTTCCCTATCTACTCTTAGTTAGTGGTTTTAGGAATTACTTTTGATTAGGTGATACGACTTTAGCCTGTTAGGCTGTAGATGAGACCTGCAAAATAAAATTTGCCAAAGGACCCGTATAGACTGCGATTGACTTGACATGACATGACATGTGTATGACTTGTGATTGTGTGTGTATGTGTATGATTTGAGTGTGTGTGCAGACACAAGCAACCGACAATGCAAAAAGCAAAAATTTTCTGTCATTTTTGTCATGAATGGAGGGTACCGACTTTCTCCCGAAAAATAAATACGTGAAACTGAAGTTTTGTTTTTGAACTTCCCTCGATGAAAAAATTTTGAAAAAGTTTTTGAACTTCCTCAAAAGAAAAGACATGAAGAAGGGAAGAAGTTTTGAACTACCTCGTTGAGCAAGATGAAATGAATCGTATGGATTAAATTGCTTGTATTGAAAATAATGTATGCATGATGCATGTTCTTAGGCCAGGAGGCTAAGGACAATTACATCATCTGACACGATAGATGAATGAACTTAGGTCATGGAGCTAAGCATCATATATGGCGTAAACAAAACGATCTTAAACGTCACTTAGGTCTAGAAATTATGCACGTATATAAATGAAGTGATTATTCAGTATTGCATAATGAACATTGCTTAGGTCAAGGAGCTAAGCACGATGTGCTTTGTATGATTACCAATCATTGATATATAAATGTTCCTAAGCATATTATGCGATGCGTGAAACAATGAACATTGCTTAGGTCAGTAAGCTAATCAAGTATACAATGTTTCTTCTAATGAATGTTGTCTTGAAAGATGATGAAGCATGCGCGGTAGGGAAACAAGATTTCATGATATAGGGTTCCTAAGGGAAAGATGATATGGCTATGTATGTGTGGAAAAAGTGTGTGAAAGTGATACTAAGGTGAGGCTGCAAAGGTTATGGTGATGGAAAGAGATG
Organism: Chenopodium album; assembly: GCF_948465745.1. Lineage (NCBI taxonomy): Eukaryota > Viridiplantae > Streptophyta > Magnoliopsida > Caryophyllales > Amaranthaceae > Chenopodium > Chenopodium album. Next base: position 17,238,309 of record NC_137846.1, read on the forward strand.
TGAGAAGAGTCGAGATGGTGACTCTTTAGGCTAGGTAAGCTAAGTGACGTGGGTTTAAGCCCCCAAGGCTAGCTCTATATGTGTAGGGATAAGCATTGGAAATGACTTGATCATGTGTGGATATAAATATGAATGTGAGTATGAATGTGGTCGCAACTCGATGTGAGGTTACCTACGTATCCGTTAGGAATCAGGCCGAACGTAGCTCTAACCGAACTTTTCACAAGTGTATGTACATCTCAAAGAGAACTTTCAAGGGTTGTAATGTGTTTAAGTTGATGGTTTAAAGAAGAAAAAGGTAAAAGGCTCAGGTCCCAAGAGAATCCCCAAGATGTGTAATTGTGAATTTGAAAATTTTGAATCTTGCAAGTTTATTTTCAACATTTTTTTTGCTTTAATTTTTTTTTCATTCTTTTGAATCAATGTGGGAAATCTCAGATCATGCGGTCCATCACTCACTTAGCATTCATGTTTCTCGGGTATGGTACCAAGTACTCGATGAAAGACGCAATTTGAGACGTGTTCATATCAAAGACATTGGAACACTTGCCCTTAGACATTGTTTTAATTGTTGCTTTGCTACTTTTTTTTTTCTTTTTTAATTTACTTTTTAAATGTTACACAAATTTCACACTTTCCCATCCCAGTGTTAGAAGAATGTGGGTTGAATAAATAAGGTCAATCGTTAGACAAGGTCAAAGTGGTTGATGGAGAAGTGGATATGTGACTGAATGGTTAATGGGGAATGAATGAGTTGCAAAGGTGCCTCAATTCATTGGTGTACCTTGTGTTTGGTTCGACGATTTTTTTGTTAAAGAATGAATGAAAAACGCTATGATAGAGATGTAGGGGAAATATGTTCATTTTATTAATGGAAAAGGTGAACAAAACACATGAAACATATAGAAATTCGAAATGGAAAACCTATGCTTGACATGAATGGGGGAAGGGAGATGAATGATAAAAAATAAAGAAATCATGGAATCTTGCACAAAGGATCCGCTGTGCGCCTTGTCTTCATTACTTCTTGCCGCTAGGAGGGACAAGAAGTTTTTTTGCATCCACCAAGTCTTGAATGACGTCCTTCAAATTCCAACATTGCTCGGTAGTGTGGCCCTTTCCTTGATGGAACTTGCAATGGGCATTGGGATTCTACTTGGTGCTCCTTTCTTCAGGTTTTGGCTCTAGAAATGGCCTAATGGGTGTGATCAAGCCTTGACCATAAAGGCGAACAAAGGCCGCACCATAAGTCATTCCTAAAGGAGTGTAAGTTCTCTTTATCTAAGTCAATGGAGCATCAAGAGCTAACACCTCATTGAGATCAACTTGGCTTATATTGTTAGTAGTATTTTCGAGCTTAGAAGACGAAGAAGAAGGAAGGTCATTTTTCTTGTTTTTCCAAGTGTTATTATTGTTACTACCAACAGTCTTTATTAGCTCGTCCTCAATATTGATACCAATGTCGTATACAACTTGAAAAGTGTTCAAAGGAAGAAACCTAATATGTTGCTTGTATTTGTAAGTTAGGTTCTAGATGAAGAGGTGAACAATATTTCTTTCTTTGGGGGGATCTACCAAGAGTGCAGTCGTTTTCCTCCACCTGTTCAGATAAACGGTGAAGCCTTATGGAGAGTTCACGTTCAAACGTTCTGGTTTGAATGTTACACTTGTAACGATTCATGAAACGGTCGGCGACATCTTGCCAAGTTGAAGTATGCTTGGCATATAGAGATAAAATCATTGTTGGCAAGCATGCTCTAAGGAGAGAGGGAACATCATAGGGAAGAGTGTTATGTCCAATCCCTTGAGATCCATGGTTGTGGAGAACGCCTTCAAATGGAATATTGGATTGTCAATAGACTTGAACTTTGGAATATCAGCAGTGGAGAACTTTTTAGGGAGCATGTCCTTCATATCCGAAGGTGTGGGAGGTTGCTCCACATAGGTGAAGTCTTTAGAAATTTTGCACATTTGTTCCTTGATCTTGACCATTGCAGCCACAATGACATTATTCTGTTCCATTGTGGTGACTTTGGTAGTGACTGTTTGCATCATGGCCGTGAGTGCCACGATGGACTTGTTGATGTTTTCAAATTCTTCTCTAGAAGCAATTGGGATAAATTCAAAATAAATTGGAGACGAAGATGGATTCTGTGGAGATGATTGCGATGGTTTCCTTGTACGCCTCTTATGTTTAAGAGGTTGTTATGGTGGTGACTCGAACCGTATTAATCTATCCCTGATCCTTAACCAAGTACTGAGAAATAAAACAATTTACTTAATTTTTTGACTCATTTCTCAAGATAGGAAAGGAAGGGGAAAAAATAGACATTTGAAAACAGGTGAGAAAAACTCCACTCATTTTTTTATTATAACGAAAAAAGGGGGTGCATGAACCTAGTATACGATCATAAACGACATGGTGCACGAATTGAGTCCGAAATAAAGAAAGTGTGTGGACTATACTTGACTCGTGAGTGATTAAGTGATCTTATAAGACTCGTGCACTACTACAAAAAAGGCCTTAGAGAACTGTTATAATAGGCCTTATAGAACGCCTCAGAGGCGTTCTTCTGCTAAGCGATGTGTAAAGTTTACAGAACGGGTGCAAGAGGCGTTCTATATGCAAGGGAAAAGAGAACGGGTACAAGAGGCGTTCTACATCCAAAAGATAACCGTTCTCTTTCCTATTTTATATGTTTATATAAAATGAATAAAAGAGAACGGTTAGCTAAGATAACCGTTCTCTTTGTCTTTTTTTTTCAAAAAAAATATATTTATTTTGCATCACAGAGGTTGCATATATCCTAAACAACACCATCAATTAATAAATCAAATCAAATAGAATTGAAATTGTAAAAAGTCAAATTTCAAATTAAAAAGAACCTTTATTACGGAGTATTTTTTATATTCAAATAATTACATCTCAAGTACATTTGATACAATTCTATACCCTAACTTAATAATTATCAATGTGCTATACTGCTAACAACTTCACAAATGCAACTTGAATTGCCCATGAAATTCGAACCACCTCCACCTTAATAATACAATTCAACCGCAGCGGAGCTTCAACAACCTGAACTAGCAACGCCTCGACCATTGCAGCGTCTCCACCAAAGTCGACCACCGCAACGTCCTGAACTAGCCGCACCAAACACCCACAAATCTGAACTAGCCACACCAAACACCCACAAATCAAAGATGAAAAATCAGAAATTATAATCCAAATCACAACATAAAAATCAATTGATAAAAGTTATAGATCTAAAATCAATAATTAAGAACTAAAATGCACTTGATAATGTAAAACCTTACACGACCCACCTACCAATTTAATGTCAGCCACCACCTTACCCGACCCACCAATCAATTCAATATCAGCCACCACCTACCTTGATAACGCAAAACCCCAATCAACCCGCAACAACTTGCGACCATAAACAGAGAAAAACCAAGATTTTAATGGTTCGAGCTTTCGTGCACCGTATTGCATCGGAGTTGGGGTTGGAAAACAAAGTGATGTGACGAATAGGATAGTTGTAAATATAGGAAGAAGACAACGGAGAAGGGGTTAATCGGGCGTCAGCCGGAATTTTTAGCATCGGACTTTGAGGGATGATGGTAGAAGAGAAAGGACTAAGGGTTTCAAAGGAGGGAAGAAATGCGTGAGAGGATGAGGAAATGAAGAGGGGAAGTTATTTGACTAGTGGAGAATGACGGCTATCTTAATTCTTAAGAGGAAAGAGGAGTTAGGGTTAGAAACTTAGAATTTTGGGCCTCTTAGTATGTTAGATTTTTATTGTTATTTTTATTTTTTAAAAAATAATGTTGAACATATAGAACAGTTAACTAAGAGGAGCGATCTATGTTGTAAGTGTAAAATTTGGAAATATCAAATAGAACGGTTAAGTAAGAAATGCGTTCTATGTAATAAAATCACAATTTAATAAAATAAATAAAATAAATCAAATAGAACGGTTAATTAAGATAGGCGTTCTATATAATTCTAGAGATCGCATATCTAAGTTAACCGTTCTATATTTTGCGATCTCTAATCTAGTTTTTGGTGTAGTGGTGGTATGATCACATGGCTAGACATATGTAAACGGTATATGAACGACTGACGCAAGGACCAAAAATAGCACGGAAGAATAAAAAGACAAACTAACTTGATTAATTTTGTCCAATTTTAATATTTATGCTATTTACTAAGTGAAAATGGTCCATTGGAAATCGTTAATCATAAATAAGATCAACAACAATCAAAGACAAAGGACACATGTTAAGGTTAGCACAAAAATCACAAGAAACTAGGAAGAGGACTAGAATTCTAGAAGAGTTAGGACTCATGAGTATAAATAAATAAATAAATAAAAATTAAAAAAATCCATAATCCTATATTATACAAGTTGACATGGATTAAAGGACTTGGCTAAGACTAGCTTGAAACGAAAAGATAGAAAAAAAAAATTAAAAAAAAAAAGTTGACGCTAAAAAGACACCTAAACTGGACTGGCTGTAGTATATCGATTATAACTTTTGATCTGTGACTCTGATTGGGACGAAACCAACGCAAAATGAAAGATAAATCTCCGGGTTACAGATCCATAGGTAGAACGACACGTAACATTTTCTAGAATTCTGGATATGACCAAAACAATTTGACTCTTGTGAAGGATACGAGAATAAAAATTCGGGTTGACTCAAAAATTAAAAAAAAAAAACAATAAAAATACTATGACTCGACTATAATAATAATAATAAAAAAGGATTAGATAAAAGACTGAAAAAAATATAAAAATAAAAAAAGTCACAAAAAATGCACATATAAACACATTGTCACACATGATGCAATAAAGTTCATAATCTAGAGTCGAGTTCTACGTTCCACTATGGTCAATCTTATTTAGGCGTCAAGAGGTACTACGATTAAGAGTTTTGACGCGTTAGCAAGGCAGCCTCCCTTGAGGGTGTATGCCAACGGGTGGCTCCATGAATTCGTGATGAAATCGAACTCGACTCCATTGTTTGGGTGGATTTAAAAACTTAGATGAACCCTTATTGCCATGAGCGTTTTCGGGTTGATAGAGCTTAAATACCCCCGGCTAGACTTATACGTAGAACACGTACTATTGTGGCAAAATAAGTAAGCTAAAATGCATATGCATATGTGACAATGCCAATTAAATCGTAGGAATACAATTAAGAATCTTTCAAGTCTTATCCAATCATCTCAATTAAATACCGATCACTCAAATAGATAAATAACCAAGAATCCTCCCCAGCGGAGTCGCCAAATTGTAGGTGTCGTTTGAAGTGCGCCTACATTAAGCATGTGTGAATATTCTTGGCACTCATATGAAGTGGTAATTGACGTATATGATTAGGGACAAATAAAGTAGGGAGCCGCCAACAAGTTTCTAATGAACTTGTAAACCGTTCATAGATCATAAAAGACCACCACGAATAAAGGGACAACGAAAGGGAACAACGATTAACCCGTGAAGGTTACACCTTATTCATAATCCATGAGATTACTAACTCCATATGGTTCGGAACTACGAAAGAAGGATCGGGGATGATGGTACGGAGAAAGTCATGCAGTCACATTCGCCCATATAGGCCTCTACTCGATTCTTATACTGAAAAGTGATTCCCTGCGACCTCAAAGGCGTAAAAACAAAGATTCAATTTGCTCTAAACTATTATTAGGCTAAATTAGTTGAATATTAACGCAACATATAATTTTAAAATATTTGTGATCACTTCATTAAACAACAAGATTAAAAAGGAACCTAAACCGGTTGTCCAAATTTTCTTATTAGGCATTATTTTCAATGACATATTCCTTTTAACATGCAATATGGTGATCATAAAAATATAATAGAATAAAAATTAATATTAGATTAAATTCAACAATAAATCCAAAAATTAATATATGACAACCATAATAAAAATCGTTAGAAAAATAATAGAAACAAAAGGAACATGTTTCTTACTTTGATTTTGTTTGCTTGCAACTACAAAATAATAAACGCGTTAGTTACTGCAAGGAAAATAATAAAAAAAACAATAGAATTAAATTAAATAAAGTTGATTTGGGGCCAAACCCCCAAACAGTTCTACCTTTCACGCCTTGGTTTAAGGATGGAACCTTGGGTAAAGTACAGACTCCTTGTAGTGCTAGGGGGAAGTAATGTGAAAGAATAGGATAGGCTAGTGTTTAGGCTAGAGCATAGAAGAGAGAATATAGAATTATTTGATGTATAAGAGAGGAAGATAGAATGATTTTGGTGTAGGGAGAAAGAGAGTGATTTTTGGTGCCCTGAAACTAGAGAAATCAGGTTCGTATTAACAGAGAGAAAATGCGTAGGGTGAAGCACATAACCCTAGAAGTAAAGCGCCGTGAAAAAAAAACCTACAAAAACACCGTTTCACGGTAATACCGTGACATGGTGCACAGTGCCGTGACATGTCAGCAAACCCCTTGGCGCGACATTTATGCCGTGACACGGCAAATCAAGTTTTTACACGTTTTTAAAACTATGATAACTTTTGATCCGTAACTCAGAATAAAGCATATAATATATCGTTGGAAATATTATCAAGTCTACTTTCCAATCCAATTGAAATCAGTTAAAAATATTTTCTAGATTTAAAGATATGGCCTATTTATTTAAATGGTGTTGGTTTTGGGTCGAGTTTAGTGTTTTTCTCATATCCTCTTTGTTGTAAATCGGAATTGGGCTTATGATATATCGTTGGAAAGCTTATTAAAATTACTATCCAAAAAATTAATAATTGGATCAAAATTATAGGTCCAAAAAATCATTTTCTCTCGGTTTTGTGATGTGGACACGAAAAGTGGAAAGTTATGGTTTTGCAAAATGGGCTAAGAATAGAGTTGGTTAATGAGATGTATTGAATGGAAATATGGATTAAGATTTCCAAAGGTTAAATACTCAACCCGAACAATAATGGCGGTGAAAGGTTTTTTATCATCGTTTTGGTTTTGGAAAGACATTTTTAGGTGTCTACAGTAGTTGTTAGCTGTACACCTAGATAGAACCTATTAATGTTTTTAGTACAAGTGTCCAGTAAATTAGTTGTTGAGTTTTTAAATATTATTAAATAATTAAAAATTATTGTTTCATTACTACATAGATTATAATTATATTATTAGGCAAATTTGTATAATAAAATTTAAGGTGGGGTTTACAAAAAGGTACACAACTTTCCATTTTTTTTTTTTTTTTTTGAAAGAACCCACAAAGGGGATTGGATAGTGTAGACACCTAAAAATGTCTCCCCAAAACCAAACCCGATAACGAACAACCTTTCACCACCATTATTGGTCGAGTTGAGTATTTAATCTTGTAGTGCTTAAATCCATATTCAATCCCAATACATTTCATAAGCCAACCCAATTCCTAGCCCATTTTTCTAAACTATAACTTACTTTCCACTTTTCGTGTCCAAATCACAAAATCGAGATAAACTGATCTTGTGACCCAATAATTTTGACACAAATATTATTTGGATTGATAAGCCTTTCAATAATATTTCCAACGGTATATCATAAGCCCAATTTCGATTTAAAATGAAGAAGATATGAGCAAAACACTAAATTCGGCCCAAAACCGACACCCATTAACTAAAACGACCATATATTAAAATATCCAAAAAAATTTTACCTGATTCCATTTGGATTAGAAATTAGACTTGATAAGATTTCCAACTATATATTATATGCCTTATTCCGAGTTACGGATCAAAAGTTATCAAAGTTTTAAAAACGCGTAAAAACTGAAATTATCGCGCAGCGGCAGATATACCGTGTAACGACATTTCATGCCTTGTCACGGTATTTTTCGCCGTGTTGCGGCACACATGCCGTGAAATGGAATTTTTCTAGGGTTTTATTTTCGTAGCGCTTCAATTCTAGGGTTCCATGCTTCACCCTACTTTTTTTCTCTATAAATACGAACTTGATTTCTCCATTTTCGGGGCACTAAAAATCATTCTCTTTCTCCCTACACCAAAAAATAATTCTCTTCTCCCTCTTAGTCCTAAGTAATAGCCTCCCTATTCTCTCCAAATACTTCCCCTAAGCGCTTCAAGGAGTCCATACAACACCCGAAATTCTGTACTTAAACCAATGAGTGAAAGGTTGAGTTGACTAAGGGTTTGGACAAAATTAACTCTATTTTTTATTTAATTTAATTATTTCAATTTGATTTATATTTTTATTGAAGTTACTAACAATTTATTCATGATTTAGATATTCGAGGAAACGCGAAAAGTGAGTAATTAATCACTTAGTTACTCTTATTTTATTTGACCAAAATTGCTAGTATCATGATTAGGGTTATTAGTATAATTTGATTTGACCAACGATATTATTGTTAAATTGCTTCCAATGTTGATGTTTACTCTATTTTTTAATTATTGATCACCATATTGCATGTTTAAAGGAAATATGCAATTGAAATACACGTCTAATAAGAAAATTTGGATGACCGGTTTAGGTTCTTTTTTTAATCTTGTTGTTTAATTTAAGTGATCATATTTAGAATTATATGTTGCGTTAATATTCAACAAATTTAGCCTAATAATAGTTTGGAGAAAATTAAATCTTTGTTTGCATACCTTTGAGATCATAAGAATACTTTTCACTATAAGAATCGAGTAGAGGCCAATACGGGCGAATGTGACTCCATGACTCACTTCGTACCATCATCCCTGATCCTCCTTTCGTGATTCCGAACCATATGGAGTTAGTAATATCTTGGATTATTAATGGGGTGTAACGTTAATGGGTCAATCGTTGTTGCCTCTCGTTGTCCATTATCGTAGTTGCCTTATAATGATCCGTGAACGGTTTATAAATTCCTTAAAAACTTATTGACGGCTCCCTACGTTCCTTGTCCCTAATAGTATAATGTCAATTCCCAATTCCTATGAGTGCCAAGAAAATTCACAACATGCTTTTAGTAGGCGAGCTTCGAACGACGCTTACAATATGGCGTCTCTATTGGGGAGGATTCTTGGTTCTTTATCGTTTTTAGTGATCGGTATTTAATTGAGATGATTGGATGAGACTTGAAAGATTCTTGATTTGTATTCCTACGAACTAATTGGCATTGTCACATATGCATATGCATTTTAGCTTACCTATTTTACCACAATAGTACGTGTTCTACGTATGTGGCTAGCCCGGGGGATTTAAGCTCTATTAACCCGAAAACGCCCATGGCAATAAGGGTTCATCCGAGTTTTTAAATTCACCCAAACCATGGAGTCGAGTTTGATTTCATCAGGAATTCGCGGAGCCTCCCGTTGACATACACCCTCAAAGGAGACTGCCTTGCTAACGCGTCCAAACTTTTAACCATGGCACCTTTTGACACCCAAATAAGCTTGACGATAGTGGAATAATTAACTCGACTGTAGGTTGCGAACTTCGTTGCATCATGCATGGCAATGTGTTTATGTGTGCATTTTTTTTTTTACTTTTTACTTTTATTTTTATTTTTTTCTCTCTTTTATCTAATCCTTTTTTAATAGTCGAGTCATAATGTTTTTTTATTTATTTTTGAGTTAACCCGGATTTTTATTCCCGTATCCTTCACAAGAGTCAACTTGTTTTGGTCTTAGACGGAGTTCTAAAAAGAGCTACGTGTTGTGCAAACTATGGATCTGTAGCCCTACATTTTATCTTTCATTTGCGATTGGTTTTGTCCCAATCAGAGTCACACATCATTAGTTATTACCAAAATACTACAGCTTATCCAGTTTAGGTGTATTTTTAGCGTCCAACCTTCTTTTTTATTTATTTTTTATTTTATTTTGAGTCAACCTAGTATTAACCAATCTTGTACTTCTCTTATTCCGCTAATCCGTGTCAACTCGTATAACATAGGATTGTAGTTTTTTATTTTTACTTATTTCTTCCCATGAGTCATAACTTTTCTAGAACTCTATAGTCAATCTTCCTATTCTTTTGTGATTATTGTGCTAATCTTGACATGTGTTCTTTATCTTTAATTGTGGTTAATTTTATTTTATTTATGACTAACGATTGTCAATGGACCGTTTTCACCTAGTAAATAGCACAAACATTAAAATTGGATAAAATTAATCAAGTTAGTTTGTCTTTTAGTCTTCCGTGCTATTTGGTCCATGGGTCCTTTGTTTTCTTACAACCACTACTAGAAAAATACAAATAGGCAACCCCCTAATGCCACCGGTTTAGGCCAAACCGGTGGCAAAAACCGGCCTAAAAATGGACGGGTTTTTAAACAAAGAGAAATGGCACCTGTTCAGCTCAAACCGGTGCCAAAAATAAAAAGGGCAAACCGGTGCCTTTAAGAACTGGTTCGTTTAATTATTTAAAAAAAAAACGCCCCATTTAACTCCCCCTAACCCTAATTTTTCTCAGCCCTTTCTCTCTCCTCTCCTCTCCTCCTCTTTCCTTCTTGCTCACCGATCTCCATCATTTCTTTCTCTTTCTGGATCTCCTCCTCCTTTCTATCACTCGAAGACCACCAACAATTCGAAGACCACAACATGCAACACCGATTTTGATTTTTTTTAATCGATTTCTTGTTTTTTTTTTACCATTTCAATTTTTTTCTGGGTTTTTCGATTTCAATTTTTTTTTCAATTTCAATTATTTCGATTTCTGGGTGTTTTCGATTTGTGGGTTTTTTCCAATTTCAATTTATTTCGATTTTGATTGTTTTTTTCGATTTCTGGTTTTTTATAATTCAATTTTAATAGATTTTTTTTTTCGATTTTAATTTTTTAATTTCGATTTCTGGGTTTGACAAGGGAATAAACGCGTCATCAATTGTCTATCCCTAGATCAAATACAATTTATACAACCTAAACAAACCTAATACGAGTATAAGGCAAGCATAGGGGTCGAACCACAGAGAACGGATAAACACCACCAAATGTTATCGACAATTAAGCTAGTCCGGAATAGGAGATAAATAAACTAAAGTCTAAATATGCTAAAACAAGAAATAAAACATTAAGGGAAATGGTTTAGGAATGGCATTCACTTGAACATAAACAAAGGCATAGAAATTGAATTAATTATGAACTAAACATGCTCAAATATCGAAATAAAGGATCCAATCTAGCCGCCTTTCGGGGTCAATTGGCTTCTCCTAACATAGCCTCTATGCTTCCACATTAGAACCATATACTAGGAGGTACTATTAAATAACAATAGATAATAATGAACCTTAGCTAAGTCAACTTCCATTCCTTGTTAGCAAAGATTCACCTTTAATCAACCAACAATGTGCACTTGCAAGAAGATTGAAGAATATCAAGCATATAAAGACTTTAATCACAAATAAATCAATTCTAACCTAGAACATGCTCAAGATCCAACTACACCACAACCATCCCCTTAATGGGGAAATTACTCACTAATCATGATAACAACAAGATTAATCAACAAATAATCAAGAATCAACATGATTAACAAGCAATACCAACAACAAATACAATAGTCAAAAGAAAGCAAATAAAAATAGAGGAGAGAGAGTTAGAGATTCTCATTGATTGAAGATGAAAGTCTACAAACAAGATGATCAATCTTCTTCTTCAAAATCCAAGCTCAACAATGGTGAAACCCTCACTTTCTCTCTCTAAACTACTCTAATCCTAAGCTAAACCTAGAGAGAGAATCTCTCCTAAAACAAGGGAAAAAGATCTAAAAGAAAATGAAGTTTTTTTTCGTACAAAACAAGCCCCGCAATATATAAAGAATCGCCCAAAAACGCTGAACAGGACCCGCTGTTCGCACGCGCAAGGATCTGTGCGCCCGCGCAGATGTTGTGTGTGCGCCCTCGCAGATCTTGTGCGCCCGCAGATCTGTGGGTACGAGGAATTAGACCCATGGATGCGCGCCTTCTCCCAGCATTCTGCGCGCTCGCGCTTGAAGAGTGTGCGCCCGCACACAAAGCGCGCACAGGGCGCACACAACTCCCTGTTTTGGCTCTGCTTCTGCTGCTGTCTTGTGCGGGTTCTCTCAGGGCTGCGCGCCCGCACATATCAAAGGCGCGCGCCCGCACACAAAGCGCGCACAAGGCGCACAAAACCTTCTGTTTGTGTTTTGTTCTTGAAGCATTCCTACGCGGGTTCTCACAGTGCTGCGCGCCCGCACATTATTCGCGCCCTTACACCTTGCTTTCTTCGATTCTTCTCTCATGCTTCCTTGGCTTCTTCTTTGCAATCCAAGACTTCAAATACCTAAGCACAAACACCAAAGGAAGCAATAAGGTATAGGGAACGGTGCAAACACACAATGAAGGCAAGCATTCAACAATATACGCGATTTCATTAAAAATACATCGAGACATGTATGCACGCATTATTTGAACAAAACAACTGCAGAACACCCTAAGACAAGCTAAAACAAGGCATAAACACTATTCTAGGAGTGACATAAAATGTCACTCATCAAATTCCCCCAAGCTAAACCTTTGCTCGTCCTCGAGCAAAGCTAGAGAAAAAGAGAACAAGACGAAATTATTGGAAGCAAAAGAAACAAAATAGAAACAAGGAGAAAGAATGTACACTAACTCACTAACGTAGGAATCACAGTTGTTTTTAGCTACAACAAGCCCTTAAAACCCCAAAGTCGCCTATGAGGACGAGTGAGGTCTCGTGAGGGTTTCCAAAGAGCTTAACCCACAACTCTTGACAAAAACCAAGGCAAGGCAACAAAAGGAAAAGAAAAAGAAACATGGAAAGAAAGAGCAAAACACAAGTTCATATATGGACAAGAGATAGGGACAAGTACTAGTGAATGCAAACCTTTCTAAATAGACAAATGTATGTACGTTCCAAGATGTCAATGGTTGATTGAAACATAAGACATGCTAAGCATAGAGAACTACTTAGGACTCAATCCACCCTAGCCCCAACCAATCGGGCCACGTTCTCTCCACTAGCTTCAAATCAACCCTTAAGCTAGCTTCTCAAGATTCCACGAAGGAACTGGAAAAAGATAAAGAAATGAAAAACTTTGAGAAGGTAATCCCGACGTCTCAACTATGCATACTCTTTCCATAGGTTTGAAGTCTATCTCCCTCCACCGTTCTTTTGACCTAACCTACTATAGTCTAAGGGTCTTTTTATTGGTTGTAACGTAAGGCTAAGGGTTAAGGTGGGGTAAAAATTTTAAATTTGGTGATAATTCCTAAGTGAAGCAAAAAGTGCGGCCGACACTCAAAAACAACTCAAGAAGTCTCTAAATATCAAGCAAAAATACCACTAATGCCATTCCCCCAAGCTTATTCAACACAAACACACAATATTCTCCCCAAGCTTGTTCAAAGCATTGTCCTCAATGCTTAAACTAAGGAAGAAAATGAATCCATCTAAAATATTTTTGTTGTTTTGCTTTTTTTTTTCAATTTTTTTTTCTTTTTTTTTTAACTTTATTCATTGTCCTTGCCTTTTTTAATTTTGGACGGCTTTTTCTTGAAACTTCACTTGATTTTCATAAATTTGCATATTTCTTTACGAGCTCAACTCTAACCAAATCTTAAAGTGCTTCTTGTTTATAATCAACAACTCAAAACTTAAACCTCACATGCCAATGCTTCACTAACTAAAAGGTTGGTAAACATAGGCCATTAGGTTTGTAATGTGGTTTAAACAAGAGCGGGAAACATAAGGCTCAAATTGTTTAGCAAGTAGGTTTATGTAAAATAGAAAATCAAATTCGTAACAAAACAAAAAGAAGATAAAGAAAAAATGAGAAAGAAGTGCCCTTTTCCTCCCCTAGAGTGCTTCGGTCACGATCTTGGGAGCTATAAGTCAAAACAAGGATCAAGACATGCATAGCTAAGGATCCAAATGTGCCACACAACAAAGTGATGAAGGCTAGAACAATGTTACCTCACACGGGATTATAACTAAGAAAATACCAACTAAGGGTGCCAAATCCACTATAGAGAGCAACACCATCTTACCACATACCACATGAACTAGGGCTTCATGGATTCCTAAAAGTTCTTAACCTGGCTACCTTAGCATGTAATATCCTAGAGTCAACCAATGACACTCTCAAACCGTGCACACATTAACCACTTAGGAAGAAAGACATTCAAGAGTAAACAAATCCAAAAGATATAATGTCCAATTAAGAACAAACAAAACACAATTTTGCTAAACTTGCCTTGAAGTAAACAAAAATATTTTTGGATTTTCCAAAACCATGAAAAACATGGAAATGCATATACTCAAGTGCATGACATATATGAATCAACATCCCACCAAACATGATAGAATACCCTCCCCCAAGCTTGAATGAAACCAAGCTCTCAAATCATAAACGATGAAACCAAGGAGGGGAAAACAAGGAAAATTAATCCAACATTACCAACACATGATCTTCAAGTCACAATAAGTAAGAGAGAGAGGGAAAAGAAGGATATTACTGGATATGGGATAAATGCAAAATCACACAAAAAAAACCCGAAATAACCTCATATGGGCCACAATCTCTACAAATAAGGCTTGAATTCCACATGATAGGTAAGTTGAGGCACATTTCCTTGATTCTTGATCATCACCAATGCGCAAGAGTATATCAAGTTGTGTACCTAGCAAGGAACACAAACACGTCCATGAGAGAAAATCTAATCTAAAAACAAAAGAAAAATGAAAGCAATAAAACACGGGTTACTTCCCGCAAAGGCTTGCTTAACGTCCAAGCATGACCAATCTAGTAAATAATAATTCAACGCACGCAAGAGCTTGTCAAATGCACTACTACACATTTCATGGGGGTGTAAATAGGCAACTGACGGAATAAGAACGTGCAATAAAATCATTGCACGTAAGTGAAGAGGGAGATGCCAAAAGAAAGAAGAAGAAGGATCGAAAGGAAACTCAAGAAATTAAGAAGTAGAAGAAGGAAAAGAAGAATGGAAAGAAAAGGAAAAAGGCAAATCCTCATCACAAATTTTTTTGTTGGCAAAATTCCTCTTATCCTCAACAATGATGGAAGAAGGGACATGAAAATCATCCATAGAGGGTGGCTCCCCAATAGGCTCTTTGAGATAGGAAGGGAGAGAAATAGGGTAAGGAAGGATGTGGTCAAACCTTAGAGAAAAAGGGGTATGAGAAACGGGAAAAGGGGTAGCTACTCCCTCACCACAAGGCCTCACATCGCCAATGAGGGCATGAAAATCAATCATAGAGTCCTCAAACGAAGGGCACTCACGATCTACACCTCTCTCAAGCTCAAAAACTCCAAGGGAATCAACCTTATCCTCCTTTTCACCACAATAGACAACCTTTCCTTCAACTATCTCAAAACCCAAGGTCCCAAAATCGTGCATGAATAGAGCTAGATTCATCTCAAACTCATCTAAGTCCCAAGAAGCGTTCTCGATGAAATCATCCAATAATCTATAAGTCCTCATATGACTCTCGAAAAATATGTGGGACATTACCTCAAAAGAGTCTATATACTCGTAGATTGAAGGGTCACAAACATACACTTGAGACTCATCAAGATGGGAAAGAGGATTAGGATTTTCAAAATCAATACTCTCTTCATTCTCTACTCCTTCACCATCACTCGAATGCTCTCTAATGGGATCCTCACTCATATGGGGAAGAGAAGAAAAAGGAAGGGCATTTTCTTGAGAGTTGGCTAATAGGAGAATTTGGCTCTCAAGCATCTTCATTCTAGCTTCCACCTCCCTATTCTCAACTTCCCTCATCTCATTATACCTCTCCATCATCTCCATTATCTTCATTATCTTCTCTTCCTTCAAATTTTCGATAGAATTACCCTCATAAAAGGATTCATTAGAAGCATAAGGGAAATCATTTGGAGCCATGTAAGAACAAGAAGATGAGGAGGGAGGATCATTCACATTATACACATGAGCATCATCATATTGGGGAAAGGGGGCATAATCAAGCAAATGAGATTCATTATCAACAATACGAGAAAAAGAGTTGAAATCACTTGTACTAGGTTCACATATAGGATCACAAGACAAATCATGGGGATTCATGCCACCAATAAAACTATTATCACATTGAGAATCAAAATTAGCAACATTACATGCCCTATTGCGTACATCCTTAGCGAACCGTACAAAAAAGCTCCAAGCACTATAAACCGTTAATGCTTGAAAGTCACCATTAAACCTACTTTCAACTTCATATCTCGTTTGTTCATTCATGCCATAATAACAAATCTCACAAGCTTCACAAGGATTACAACCATTATAGTTCAAAAACTCTACAAGTCTATGGAAATAGACATAAAAAGGCTCACCATCATATTGAGGAAAAGAAAAACGTGCCATTTTTCAACAACAAAAACAAAACAAAGAGAACAAAAATAAATCAAAGGAAAAATATATACAATGGACTAGTCTCAATAAGATAACACAACAGTAATGGAAGCCGTTCCCCGGCAACGGCGCCAATTTTGAGCGTGGGGAAATTATGTCATTGACTAACCTCCTCACGGCCAAACAAAATTTATTATAATCCTAAACTAACCCCTAAACAAGTCTAGTGGTAAGTTCGGAGTCGAACCACAAGGAACGGTAATGTTGGATTGTTCTCGATCTAATGCTTAAGCTACGCCGAAGTCGGTTTATGGATAGTGGACACTACAACTACACTAACACACATATAAAGATCAAGATATTACAAAGTCTACTAGGGGAAAAGATCCACTTTGAACAATTAACAAGTTAATGGGAATCGATTTGATAATCAATCATGCAAAGAAAGAATTAAAATGGGAATTAATTACAGTCAAGAGCAATCTCTCAAATTCCTAGCCTAATCCCTCATTGACTAGGTGCATAGAAGAAATTTACCCAAAATGCAATCAAATATATAAATTCTAATTCACAATCCCTTGTCAAACTAGAACTAACATGCAATTAAGTTTGCTATCTTGGGAGATCAATCCAATCTAAAACAAACAACATGCCATCATCAATTCAATCAATTTAATCACACAATTATCATCAAATTTATCTCAAATAACTCAATTAACCATAACAAAGCTTCACTCAACACCTAGTAGAAGGAAATCTACTCAAACATGATTAACAAAGCAATTAATAAAGCATAAAGAGAGAAGAGAGTAAGAAATGCTCATTGATATAAAATGGAGATCTTCAAATCATCAAATTCCTCCTTTGATTATCCAAAATCCATGAAAACCATTGTTTCTCTCACTTTCTCTCTCCAAAATTTGAGAGTTTCTCTCTCTAAAAACCTAAAACTACTGAAAAATATGAATTCCCCCTCTAAAATGAGCAAAAAATCTATTTATAGCCCTTACTAAATTGCCTAGGAAGCTGCGTAAAAAGTCGAGCAGCGCGTAGAGGAGCGGGCGTGCAGGAGGTGGAGCGCCCGCTCCAGGTGCCGGAGCGGGCGTGTAGAAGGTTGGAGCGCCCGCTCCAAATCTGGAGGAAACAATCTGTTTTTTTTATTTTGGATTTCCTGTGAGGAGCGGGCGTGCAGAATTTGAAGCGCCCACTCCTCTCGGACTGGGCAAACTACTCAGTTTCAAATGAGCATATCTCCCACGTTTTATATCGGAATTGAGCATATGACCTGTCGTTGGAAAGCTCTCAAGATAAGCTTTCATATCCAATTGGAATCGCCCCAAAATGTTTTGTAGATCCAAAGATATAGGCGTTTGAAGTATGATCTTTGCAAATCAAGTGCACATTTCTTCATTACTTGTTCTTTTATGTTTTATATTTCTTCAATCTTGAGCAATGAACTTATCCAACTGTTCCTAAACATAAGAGTAAACCAATAAGGTTTAATCTAATGTCATAAGCCACCAAAATATGCAAGAAAAGCTAAAATTGAGCAATAACGATATTTCACACACAAACATGACAAATGTAGTAAAACGTTATTAAAACCAAGTAAAAAGATAGAAAAACTATGAAAAACTAACTAGAAAACTCCTAAAAATAGCGACATAAATGACACTTATCAGGGATTTTTTTTCGATTTTGTTTTTTTTTTCTATTTCTAGGGTTTTTTTTTCGATTCAATTTTGATTGTGTTTTTTTCGATTTTGATTTTGTTTTTCGATTTCAATTTCGATTTCTGGGTTAATTTTCTGTTAAAATAATTGATTATTTTGGGTTAATTCATGCGGTGTTGGGGTTTTTATTTTCGTGATATTTAGGTTTTTTTCTGGGTTTTTTTATTTTCGATTTTCATTTTTTTTTCGATTTCTGGGTTTATTTTATTTTCAATTTCAATTTTATTTTTTTTTATTCTGATTTTTTTTTTGCCATTTTCATCTTTTTTTCGATTTTCATTTTTTGGTTTTTCGATTTCTGGATTTTTTTATTTTCATTTTTTTTGATTTCTGGGTTTATTTTATTTTCGATTTCAATTTTTTTTTTTCGATTTTCATTTTTTTTCGATTTTTATTTTTGGGTTTTTCGATTTTTGGGTTTTTTTTTCGATTTCTGTTTTTTTTTTCAATTTCAATTCGATTTTAATACATTTGATTTTAATCGATTTTTTTTGTTTGTGTTAATTGGTGCAGATTCATTGATTTAGATCTTAAATTGAAGAATCAAGATGCAAGAATATTGATTTAGATGTGTATGGGTTTTTGTTATTCATATTGTATTTTTTTTTATTTACGAGTATATTGTAATTTTTTTTATTTATATTGTAATTTTTTTTTTTATTTATATTGTAATTTTTTATTTATTTATATGTTGTAATTGATTGTAATGTTTTTTTTATTATATATTGTAAATTTTGGATTATATTGATTGAAATTCGTCAATTATTATTGTGATGTTCTTATTTATTGTAGTAGATTTAATTGCTATGTGAAAAAAGACAAAACAAAAAGGAAAAGAAAAAAAAAATTAAAATTTTGGGCACTGGTTAACCGGTGCCAAAAACATCGAAAAAAAATTTTTGGGCCATTTTTGGCACCGGTGAACCGGTGCCAATAATCATTTTTGCCACCGGTTTGAACCGGTGGCTTTTCAAGCTAGTAATTGGCACCCCCCACATTGGCACTGGTTCAAACCGGTGGCTTTAAGGGGTTTTGAACCGGTGTCAATTTCGTTTTTTCACCTAGTGTTTGGATCATATCAACTCTATTTTATTTATTTTATTTAATTATTGAAGATACTTACAATTTATTCATGATGTAGCAATTCAAGGAAACGCGGAAAGTGAGTAATTAATCAATTAATTACTCTTATTTTATTTTATATTGCTAGTATCATGATTAGAGTTATTATTATAATTGATTTGATTAACGATATTATTGTTAAATTGCTTCCAATGTTGATGTTTATTCAATTTTTTATTGTTGATCACCATATTGCATGTTTAAAGGGAATATGTAATTGATAAAAATCACGCCTAATAAGATTATTTGGATGGCCGGTTTAGGATCCTTTTTAATCTTGTTGTTTAATTAAAGTGATCACAATATTTTAGAAACATATGTTGCATTAATATTCAACCAATTTAGCCTAATAATAGTTTGGAGCAAATTGAATCTTTATTTGCATGCCTTTGAGATCTCAAGAATACGGAGAGGCCAATACGGGCGAATGTAACTTAATGACTCACTTCGTACCATCATCCCCGAAGCTCCTTTTGTGGTTCTGAACCATATGGAGTTAGTTATCTCATGGATTATGAATGGGGTGTAACCTTCATGGTTCAATCGTTGTTGCCTTTCGTTGTCCCTTATCGTGGTTTCATTACAATGATCCATGAACGGTTTACAAGTTCCTTAAAAACTTGTTGGAAGCTCCCTACTTTCCTTGTCCCTAATCATATAATATCAATTCCCACTTCCTATGAGTGTCAAGCATATTCACAACATGCTTTATGTAGGCGCGCTTCGAACGACGCCTACAGATAGAAATATCAGAATGGGCTACATCTAGGATACAAGACAGGATTACATCAAACCACATTCGCTAGCCAACCTCGCAAGGTTGAAAATGGGCCAACTCATGTGCAAGTAGTACTTGAGGTGGGCATCGTGCCATGTCGGGCCACCACGGGCCGTGCCTAGCAGTGTCTCATGCCGTGCCGTGCCTGCATTTTGGCGGGCCGTGCCGTATTGGGCCACCATTTCGCACACCCCAACCCATGGCATGGCCTAGCCCACGTGACGGGCCGGTCACTGTGCCGCCCATGTTTTTTAATTTAAAAAAAATTGATATATTTTTTTTGAACAACTTTTAAAATGGATACACTATTTAAATAATTTTTATTAATTTAGGTGTATGTTATTTTATTATTATATTATTATTGTTCTTTTTACTATTGTAATTCTTTATTATTTATGTTATTTTTATTATTAATTTATTTGAAACAACGAATGAGTAGTCGTTTTGCACGGGCCGTGCAGTGCCTGGCATGCCGCATGCCGTGCTTGGCCGTGCCATGTGTCGTGCTAGCGGGCCAAAGTATCGTGATGCCCACAGGTTCGTGCTGTGCCCGTGCCAAATTTTCGAAATCGTTTTCACGGCACGACCCACTCCTCGGTCATCGTGCAGTGCCGTTCCATTTTCTTACCGGGTAAGTGCCGCCTGCGGGCCGGCCTGGCGCATGCCCATCTCTATGTGCAACTCTATTCCCACCCCTCTTAACAAAAGACTAAAAAAGCTTATTAAAACTACACGCAAAATCAATAACATCCTCTAAAATCAAATGAAAATCACTAGCACCCACAACCCGACCACGAAGAGCAACGATAACCTGTTGACAGTCACTGTCCAAAACGACTTCCCTCGTGCCATGCTCAGCCGCAAGTTTAAGACCCCACAATACAGCCTTCGCTTCTACAACCCTAACATCCTTCTTGTCAGCACATTGACACACACCTGCAGCTCGGACAGTCCCAGCTCCATCTGTAATTACAGACCCTAAACCACTTCCAATTTAGGTCCCTCAAGCAACCAGCACTACTACAAAACTTGAAAAACTGACCGCTAATTACAGTCCCGTTATTAAAATAACAAGTCTATTTGATGCAAGAGATCCTATATTAAAAATGACGGGTATGTTATGTGTAATGGATCCACAGCTTTTGTGGGAGAAATATATTGAGAGAGATAGGAGACTCGTTAAATTTAACGGGTCTGCCACCTTTATTCATGTGTGAGACACTAATGATGCTCTATTTCTATATTCATTTCATTCTCTTCTTATTTATTTTTCCCTTAAAACACTCCTCAAAAACCCTAAACTACTCCGCCGTCTCTCGATCACTTCCACCTTCCATTTAAACTCTGAAAATATCTTAGACATGAAGTCTCTCTTTCTTTATTTCTAAACATAATCAGCATGGTCATCATTGCTATCGCTTCTAAACCCATCAAAAGAATGGTAAGATCGGTGTTTTTATTAGTGATTGTAAGGGCCATGAGAGGAAGGAGACAACAGTGGAGGAACGATGGTTGTGGAAAGGGCAGAGATCGGTGGAAAAACGATAAAACGAGGGTTGATGTGGTGGTTAGAGTCGGGGTTGTTGGGTTTCGATGAGTCCGACTCACCGCGGAAGAAAACCCGAGCCAAAACCACACTCACAATAATTATAAACATAAAGCATAAATAACTTAAACAACAAGATTAAGAAAGAGATTAATACCTTTGGCGCGTGCTTCGCTCACTAAAAGAGCTCTTACTTCGAAAGCTCTAAGTCTCGCTCGCACGAGAACCTCCAACGGAAGTCCACTCGCAACTCGACCCCGAAAATGGTCCAATGCTTAGGGGTTAGCTAAGCCTGACCTAAACCCGAGTAATTATATGTGTTCAAAGGTTTTCTTAATGGAGATGCCTTTTTCAACACCTTACTCAAGTGAACAATCCCAAGGTATGCCTTGGCTATTTATAAGGAGTGCTTCCTTGTGAATTTCACTCATCTTTCAATGTGGGACTTTTTCACAAAAAGATCCCACATAAAAAGAGTGTTGAATTCAATCCTTAGTTAAATAAACCAAGGAATAACAAAGTAACAAGTGTCACATGGTTAGGTGAGGACAACTTCCTCACTTGCTCCCCAAGGCAACTCACATGCATTGTGATCTAACCATGTGGCACCTAACCTTGAGCCCCAAGTAGGGTTTAGTTGGGCCGCCACCTTTTGGCCCGCGTCCATCACTCGCCACCCGAGTCCGCGGCTCGTTGCCACATGGCATTGCCAACGTGGCACGCTGCCACGTGATGTGTTGCCACTTGGTGGCTGCCAACGTGGCACGTCACCACCTTGGTGCGCCGCTACGTGGCACGTCGCCACCTTGGCGCGTCGCCACCATGGTGGCTGCCACGTGGCGCGATTCCACTTGGTGGCTGCCACGTGTGCTACCACGTGGCACACCTTTCGCGTGGCTAGGGTTTTTACTTGTTACTTGAAACATTTTCCCGTCTCGCCAATTCCCGTCTTGCCATTTTCACGTGATCTTGGCGCGCTTCCCTAGCCTTTCGCGCGGCTAAGATTCGGTTCTGACGCTCTAAGCTCGGAATCCGATGTCTTTGTTCACAATACTCGGGCGACTCATTAATTCCTTCCGAATTAATTCATTGCATCGGTTTGTTAGTTGCATGGGTGTGACCCGAAGGGTTTATTCAAGATTAAGTTGTAATATTTATTATACATTAATAGTACTGATCGGAAGCGGCCTACACCCAGGCATTCCGATCACTTGACCTCACTGAATAATTAGCATTCTAATAATTCCGAACCTGTTGGGTTTCGGTGAGTCCGACCCACCGCAAAAGGAAACCCGAGCCAAGATCACACTCACAATAATTATAACCATAAAGCATAGTTAACTTAAACAACAAGATTAAGAAAGATATTAATACCTTTGTCGCGTGCTTCGCTCACCTAATTGAGCTCTTACTTCGAAAGCTCTTAGCCTCGCTCACACGAGGACGTCCAACAAAGTCCACCTGCAACCCGAGCACCGAAAATGGTCTATTGGTTTGGAGTTAGCTAAGCCCGACCTAAAACTCGAGTAATTAATTGTGTTCAAAGGTTTTCAGAATGGTGATGCCTTTTTCAACACTTACTCAAGCAATTTTCTCAATACCCCAACTTGGGTATTTATAGGGAAATACAAGAGTGAGAAAAGCTCACCCATCAATGTGGGAGATTTGATTTTTCCATTTTATTTTAAATCAAAAATAAAATTAATAATTAAGCTACTAATAAATCAACAAGTGGCATGCTCACAAGAGAGGTTCAGTGAGGACCATTTGGAGAAAGGGGGACCAAACTTGCTCCCCAAGCTCTCCCCAAAAACCACCACCTACACCCTTAAGCCCACCTTTCAAATCGCGCCAAGTGGCACCCACACCTGGGCACCAAGGCACTCAAGTGTGGGCTACATTGCTGCTGCCGCACACTTGGCCCAGCAAGCCACGCACTTGCGTGCAGGCTGCTTGGCCGAGGCCTGCGGCTAGCAAGCACACAAGGCGCGACCATGCTGTTGCTAGCTGCTGCGGGTTGGCGTGCCATGCGTGCTGGCCCTTGCAGCTGGCTGCTGCGGCATGGCTGCTAGCCCATGCGCGCACATTGCTGCGGCCAACCTTGCTAACATAGGTGCGCTAGAACGTACCAGCCAGCCTAGGCTCAGCTTGGTGCGCATGATAGCCACCATGCAAGGCCATATGCCCCTAGCACTCGGTTTACTCAAGGCATTCCGATGCTAGGGGTATTTTGGTAATTTTTTTAATTTATTAGTATTTTTCTCGTCTCATCTTTTATTATTTCGACTCGACTTTCGACGCGCGATTTCGACGGTCTAAGCTCGAATTTCCAACGTCTAAATATTAATTATTCGGTTGACTCATAAATTCCTTCCGAATTAATTCGTCGCATGGGTTCGTTAGTTGCTTGGGTGTGACCCGAAGGGTTCAGTCAAGATTAAGTTGTAATATCAATTATACATTAATATTACTGATCGGAAGCGGCCTTCACCCAAGCATTCCGATCACTTGACCTCACTAAATAATTAGCTTTCTAATAATTCCAAACCCTCTATCGGAGTAATACACTTGTTCGAAGGACACCATTCCTTTCAATCTCCCACTTGTCTTTCTGGACAAGTGCAATTTTATTGTATAGCCTTTTTCCTATGTCACTTAATGTCTCTTCATGAACTATAAGGTAAGATTTTTCGTCATCCTTATTATGTCAATAAACAAATGATTTCTAAAATCCATCCGAGCACGGGCATGCATTTTACAGTCTCGCTCTTCGAGAGGCCTTGTAAACAACAAAGACATCTTCCCTATTTTAGTAGGGGGACATTCCCAGTCTTGTAATGTAGCTTCTCTTACTGAGAAGACCTAGCCGCCCGTGTGTTGCCGTTATAATCCCCTTTTATGGCAAACGTTTGACAACATCAAAGCGGACTAGTACTCAAACAAGAGAACTCACAATACTCATGGTCGAGGAAATAGGTTCTGATAGCCATGATGAGAAGTATACTTATGACGATTTTTAATCTCTTAAAGTATTCTCATAGGTCGATCCAGTATGGTTCTAAACAAATACCTGTGCAAATGATTTATGACAATTATGTCCTTGTAGCATAAGAAACGGTGCTATTAATCAAACTATACACTAATCTTAAGTGGTCATTAACCGTCCATTGTTTAAATGACCTTGATTAGGGATAATTCTCAATTATAATATTCAATGTTCATTTAATAGGTGTTTCCTTATCAAGACTGATAAGTGACTTTTATGTCACTTTTAGGGTGTTTATTGAGTCGTATTCCGACTTATTTTCCAATAATTTCACCCTTTTTATCCTTTATTTCTATTATTTTATTATTCTCGTCTTTTATCTTTATTTTGAGTATTTTTGCTTTTTTTATTAGTTTTTAGTTTATCCAATAATTTGATGAGTGACATTTATGTCACTCCTAGGATAGTGTTTATGCCTTTTTTTAGCTTGTCTTAGGGTGTTTTGTAGTTGTTTTGTTCAAATAATGCATGCATACATGTCTCGATGTGTTTTAAATGAAATCGCGTATATTCTTGAATGCTTGCCTTCATTGCGTGTTTGCACTGTTCCCTATACCTTATTGCTTCCGTTGGTGTTTGTGCTTAGGTATTTGAAGTCTTGGATTGCAAAGAAGAAGCCAAGGAAGCATGAGAGAAGAATCGAAGAAAGCAAGGTGCAAGGGCGCGCATAATGTGCGGGCGCGCAGCCTTGTGAGAACCCGCGCAAAACTGGCGAACTTGCAGAATCGAGGCAGAAAGTTTTGCGCGGCCTGTGCGCGACATGTGCGCGGGCGCACACCCACACCGCGCGGGCGCGCAGCCAGTAACACGGGCGCACACACCCAAGCACAAGCCGTGCAACCCACAAATGCGCGGGCGCGCAGGTTGCTGCGAGGGAGCGCAGGCCGCTGCGAGGGCGCACGCGCGGGTGCACAACTACCATGCGCGGGCGCACAGATCCTTGCGCGGGCGCACAGCGGGTCATGTTCTGCGTTTATGCGCGATTCTTTATATATTGCGGGGCTTGTTTTGTACGGGGGAGCTATTATGCTATCTTCTTAGTTAGTTTAGGAGAGCTTCTCTCTCTTAGGGTTAGATTAGATTAGATAATTTTTAGAGAGATAAAGTGGATTATTGCTCAATTTTCTTCCAAGTAATCAATTTTGGTCAAGTTTAATTTTCAATCAAGCAATTCCTTCAAGCTTTCATCTTTCATTAATCCTCTCTCTAGTAATCTCTAATCCTTTCCTTTAGCTTTATTTATTTGCTTTATTGTTGCTTATTTTTGTTAATCTTTTTAGTTCATCTAGTTATTATTGTTTTCATTGTTTTTAATCATGTTTTGTTTTGAGTTTCTTGAGTTTGTTTCTAGTATTGTTATTATGTTCAATCTCCTTTCTCTAGGCTAATCTTTTAGCTAGGGGAAGGGGGTGGAAAATATGTGTTGAATGTTGGATGAATGATGATGGTTGGATTGAATACATGCCTTAAATTGATGAAAGACATGATTTTTAATGGCTTGAGATTGTTGTTGCACTAAATTTGATTGCCTTCTAGTTTAAATGCATGAAAATGATTTGAACTAGATTAAGATCACCTCTATTTTAATGATTGCATGAGAATGAGTTGTTAAAATGGAGTTTTATGGATTGTGCTCCTTTATTCTCTTGATTTGCTTGTGTCTAATAGGATGTATGAGAATGATCCTAGTTAGCATAGACATCTTTCATTGATTTGCCTAGACTATTGCATGAGAATGGGTTGTTTAGGTAGGATCTTGTGTTCTTTGGCATGTTCTTCATGATAACTATCATTATTCCCCTTTTTCTTATCATGTTTGACACCCCCGTATCCCTAGCGTTGTTCTTTCTTGATTTTAATCTTCTTTATATTTGTTTGTTTCTAGTCTTAGTGCTTTTTATCCAAAAACCAACAAAAATTTTCCCCATTTGACTCTTGCATTAGTGATATTGATGTTGGACGAGTGAGCTTCCTTAGTGGTTCGACCCTTTACTTACCCCTATACTTGTATTAGGGTAGTTTAGGTTATAAATAATTAATTTGATTTGGGGTAGTAGCTTAACGACCTATCCTAGCCCGATCAAAGACTGGTCTTGATACCCTATTTTGAATATTCTCATGATCGAATGGACTCATTATTTAATCCTAAACCACAATTAAATAGCAAATGGAGTGATAAAATATTGCATGAAATTTAAATTACTCCAAAACTTGGATGGTTTTTCTTAGTTTCTTACATTAAATGTTCAAAATTAACTAAAACACTAAACAAGGAAATCAAAGCTAGTCTCCAACGTGCCTGATTCCCATTGCCTTAACGTGCTTGTTTTGCTTCACTTGAGGCAATGGTTTAGTAAGTGGATCGGCTACATTGTCATCCGTCCCAACTTTACAAATTCTGATTTCACCTTCTGATTTCCATTCTCAAATCATGTGAAACTGCCGCTTGACATGTTTGACCTTCTGATGTTCCCTTGGCTCTCCGGCCTGAGCAATAGCTCCATTGTTGTCCCAATAGAGGGCTATTGGACCCTTGATTGAGGGTACAACATCAAGTTCACCAACGAACTTACGAATCCAAACAGCCTCCTTACCTGCTTCAGCAGCTGCCAAGTATTCGGCTTCAATTATAGAATCTGTAGTTGTGCTCTGCTTGGCACTCTTCCAACTAAACTCTCCTCCATTTAGACAGAACACATATCCAGATTGTGATTTGAAATCGTCTCTGTTTATCTGGAAGCTCGTGTCGGTATAACCTTCAACAACTAATTCCTCTGGACCACCATACACCAGGAATTTATCCTTTTTCCTAGGTCTGATTGGTAACGGCTCGTAACACTCAAGGCATACGATACATCTGGCCTAGTACATATCATGACATACATGATCGATCCAATTAGTGAAGCATATGGAATCTGATTCATTCTTTCTCGCTCATCAGGTGTCTATGGACACTGCTTCTTGCTTAGGGTTATGCCATGTGACATGGGCAGGTGACCTCTTTTGGCCTCCTCCATGCCGAATAGTGCCAGTACCTTATCAATATAAGTACTTTGGCTTAATCCAATCATCCTTTTCGATCTATCCCTATAGATCTTAATGCCTAGTATGTACTGAGCGTCTCCCAAGTCTTTCATTGAGAAACACTTTCCGAGCCAGGCCTTTACAAACTCTAACATCGGAATGTTGTTTCCAATGAGCAATATGTCATCGACATATAAGACTAGGAAGGCGATGTCACTCCCACTGACCTTCTTGTAAACATAAGATTCATCTGGATTCTTGAAAACCAAACTTACTGATGGCTTCATCGAATCGCAGATTCCAACTCCTGCTAACTTGCTTTAACCCATAAATGGACTTTCTAAGCTTACAAACTTTCCCAGCATTGTTTTGGTCGATAAAACCTTCAAGCTGTGTCATATACACAATTTCTTCCAAAATACCATTGAGGAAGGCAGTTTTGACGTCCATCTGCCATATTTCATAGTTGTAATATGCAGCAATCACTAGGAGGATCTGAACGGATTTAAGCATTGCGACTGGAGAAAAGGTTTCATCGTAATTAATACCATGAACTTGTCTGTAACCTTTTGCTACCAATCTAGCTTTGTAAATGAATACATTTCCATCTTTGTTGGTTTTCAACTTGAAAATCCACTTACATCCGATAGGTGTGTAACCTTCGGGTAAGTCAACCAAGTCCTAGACTTGATTTTCAAACATGGAATCCATTTCGGATCTCAAGACCTCTTGCCATTTAGCAGAGTCGGTGCTTGCCATCACTTGCTTGTAGGTTGTCGGTTCATCTCCATCCATAATTAGAATGTCCCGATTCTCGTTAATACTATACCAAGATATCTATCAGGTTGAGATCTTGGCCTCTAAGACCTACGTAGGGTAACGGACTGAGCATTTTCATTATCGGTTTGACTTTGCACATTTTGACCATTTTGACCATTGTCAACAGATGCTGTTTGAGCACTTTAACTGTCAATCTGATTTTGTTGCTCATCCTCTCAAACTTCATCGATTTTGATTTTCCTCCCACTTGTCATTTTGGAAAGGTGCTCCTTCTACAAAAAGACACCATCGCAAGCAACAAAAACTTTGTTCTCCGATTTGTTGTAGAAGTAATACCCTTTGGTTTCTTTTGGGTAGCCCACAAAGTAAACCTTGTCAAATTTGGGATAAAGTATGTCGGAAATCAATTTCTTAACATATGCTTCGCATCCCCATATCTTTAGAAAAGACAACCTAGGAGGTTTCTTCGTCCATAACTCGTATGTAGTCTATTCTACAGCTTTTGATGGAGCACGGTTCACTGTTAGTGCCGCAATTAGAAGTACGTGTCCCCAGAAAGAGATAGGAAGATCACTAAGACCCATTGTAGATCGTACCATGTCTAACAAGGTTCGGTTTCTCATTTCAGATACTATGTTCCATTGTGGAGTTCCAGGAGGTGTCAATTCAGAAAGTATACCCTTATCTTTCAGATGGTCATCGAATTCTTGGCTCAAGTATTCACCACCTCGATCCGATCGAAGGGCTTTGATTTTCTTGCTAAGCTGATTCTCAACTTCACTCTGAAATTCTTTGAACTTTTCAAACGATTCAGATTTGTGCGACATAAGGTAGACATAACCATATCTACTATAGTCGTCTGTGAAGGTGATAAAATATCGATGTCAGTTCCTTGTGGCGGAGTTCATTGGTCCACATAGATCGGTGTGTATTAGACGCAATAAGTCTCCTGCCCTTTCTCCCAACTTGGAGAATGGCTGCTTAATCATCTTGCCTAATAAACATCCTTCGCAATTCTCAAATGATTACAAATCGAAAGAGTGAAGAACACCTTCTTGTAGAAGTTTCTTGATGCGTTTGATGAATGTGGCCAAGACGACAATGCCACAAGTAAGTTTGACTCTTAGCTTTAGTATCATTATAAACATGTTTGTCTAAACACACATAAACTTGTCATTCCACAAATATAATCAAGACATAAAATATAAGTCTTGTGATCAAAGTCAAAATGACGTCCAACGCCAAAAGATCAAAGTATGGTTGATAAAACTAAACAAGTTTTAATTCTAGACAAAACATGAGACTACAAGCTTTCTTTGGACAGATTATCTTCATCTTCCACTTGAGTACTCATATCAAATTAAAAAGCACCGCTCACTTTGTTCCTGAAATAGGAGTACATAGTGAGTCAATTTTCCGGTATCTAATACCTTATAAATTGCTTATATTCAAGTGTAAAGATGATACCTGAGATTAAGGCTATTTTTCCTCTTGCCTCATCTTCCAGATACGTGCTACATTCTCTCTTGTAGTGTCCTTACTTACTATAATAGAAGCAGCGCATCTTAGCTTTGTTCTTGAACTCCTTCTTCTTAAACCTCAGAGCAAACTTAGCCCCCTTGCAAAAATAGGTTTTCTGAAGCTCTTGGATAACTTCCTCTAAGGATAGTTTGTTCCGTTTGCCGGTAAGTCGCATCTTTAATGCCACATAGCCCGAGTGGAGTGAGCTCAGAAGCATGTGAGCCGCTTGCTCATCCTCCACCGGTTTGCCAATTAGCTCCAAGTGGGTGAATAACCTTGTCATCTTAAGCACTTGGGCTTAAAGTGGTATTCCAAGTCTAAGTCTTTTACTATAGACCCTAGGCCATACTTCTTTCCTCTCTTTGGTAAGACACCCATCATGCAGTGGCTTGATCCTCATGTTAGAAAGTGACCTAGTCACCTCCTCCACAAGACCATCATAGTTGCCTCTGACGCTCTTCGTGACCCTTAAATTCACTACATCCTCTAGAGCTTTGAGGAGCATATCCGGAAAATAGTTGGAGAATATCCCCTTCCATTGCTCCGGAATGGAGTTTGCCATAAGTCGTGAGACTCTCTTGGAATCATAACTCCACTCCTCATGAGCCTCATCGCTCATAACCCCTTTTGAGTAGAAACTCGGAATAGGCGTATCCAGAATATGCTCTAGGTAGAAATTTCGATGGGTCTTTCGGAGTTCTTCTTCCCATTCCTTAAAGTTCACCAAATTCAAGCAAAATGGTAACTTTTCGGGAAGTTCTGGGCACATTAGATTGTTGTTGATAGTTGAAGACATGATTCTACAATTGAAAGAATTTGAAATGAAAAACCATTCATAATACTTAAATAAGATTGAAATCATGCATTTTAATCAAACTTATTTAAACGTCTTATTCACACATTAAAATTGTCCCCGTTTTGGTGAGAATAAGTCGATTCCAAAATCTAAAGAAACAAAGAGTAGTTAAGCATGCTTTGGCTTGTCTTAACACTCAATCTCCTAAAGTAAGCAACGCTTTGCTAATGGCTTTAAGCCACTCTTGGTTGGATAAATCGTCGCATCTAATGCTCTCTCAAAAACTTATCCACTTTGCCACGACATGTTAGGACTCCATCACTCATATCGTTGAGTATAACCAAAACCAACTTGCATACCCGGTATGCCTTACGTATCCTAGGGAGTACTAGTGATGCCTCGCTTTGGCGTAGCCCATCACTACTCTCAATAGGTCGATAAGTGTTGTTTTGGAATGGCAATTTCACTCAATATTTTGGGGACCTAGGGTTTCAATGTTGGTTGATTTAAGTGAACATAATATATCATCACAATTCGAAATTCTAAACATGCATATAACATATAATTCATATATAAATACTCATAAATATATATCGAAAACATAAATAAAGATGCATTTGGCAACTAGCATGACTCCTTGAGTCTTCAAGTCTTCAAGGGACGGCTTTTGCAACTTCATGGCTTCGTCTTCTAAGAACCTCCGTCTTTAAGACATAACCATAATTATGCAAATACTAGTATCTACGATTAGGACTAATCTAAATATTAAGGTACAAAAATACTCAACGGTTCGCAGACCGTATTTAGATTTAAAAAAATACATCACGGATCGCAGTCCGTATTTTCTATCATAATCAGGCCCCACTAGTTGCCATTTTATAAAACCTGTGAGAGAATATACATCCCATTCATCCATTCACTATTTGTGAATGGCCCATGCATTTTACAACAATAAACAAATAACAATGCATAAAACGCGCGCAAACTAGTAACTAAGTTAGGTTGTTAATCCAATTAACATGCTTAATTAAAACTAGTCAAAGTTGTTTAATTGATTATGTAGTTTAGCGCAATTAATAATTGAAGCTTCCACTAAATTCCGCATCCATCTTAATTAATCCAATTAATTAAGTCGGTAAACCCAAATATTTGCCAAAATTAAATTTTGCAAGTGCCGCTCAAAAACCGAGGCCTAGCCTCCAACATTTATTAAAATAATTAAAACGGCAAAATAAGCAAACATGAAGCCAACCGCATTCAAGTGGCTCACGCACTAAGTACGTGCCATATGCAAGCCAAGGTCGTCTAGCAACCTCGGACAATACGGCTTGGTGCATATGCCTCCATAACCCCACGTAGCACTAGCTAGGCCGAGCCTAGTAGCGTTTGCTACTGGTTATGTGATGGTAGGCACACGCACTAAGGCTGCTTGCCTCTTCGCAGCAAGCACCAAGCAACACACACACACCCGCTCAATGCACGCACTAGCCATGGCTAGCCACGGCCAGCACAGCAGCACGCACGGTGCACGCTCACAGCACAATGCTGTTGCTCGTTGCTGGCTGGCGCGCCATGATGCTGGCAGCGAGCAGCAACCACGTACACAACACAGTCGCAGCGCGTTGCTGCCTGGCTTGTGCTGCTTTGTTGCTACTACGATTGGGCGCACTAGCCACGCTGCTAGTGCGTGGGGCGCACCAGGCATCACCAACCTTGGCAGCAACATGCGGGCTGCACAGCAGCCCGGTTAGCCGAAGGGGTGTTGCCTTGGTTTGCGTGCCATACTCTCGGGATTCAAAACCTGAGTTTTTGCATGACTAAATAATTAATTCTAAATTAATTTTAGAACTAATGTAATGAGAAAAATGAAAAATTAATGCAAGTCCAACTTAAATTAAAATTCATTAAGGTGCACTTAACCAAAATTACTTCCAAGAACCATTCTTTAATAAACTTGGTTTAACTTGGTGCAATAAAAATAAATCAAGGGCAATCACTCACTATTATTTAATTAATTTAAATTAATCATGAGATTTTGACAAAATAAAAGGGAGTTGGAAATATGAACACAATGTTCAATTTAAAGATTCCAACTTTAACACTTGTGAATCCTTGAAAAATTATATCTTCCAATATGAAGATAAATGAAATTTCTATCACAAGATTCAAACTTTATGATTTCAATCAACTTAATACATGATTAAATCAAAAGTCCAACCAAAAAATTCATGGAATTTAGTAACTCAAAGTTTCAATCACTTAAAATAATTAAAGATTAAATCTTTAGTACTTAGAAGCAACAAAGAACAAACTTTTCACACTTAATGCAATTAATTTGCAATAATGTGAAAAATAAAACCAAACTTTCAAGCACCAATTACTACTAAGTAACCATGCTTAAAGAGGTTTAAAATTGCATATAAATTAAGGAAAGAACCAAATACATAACTACCATAAATATGCAATAAAATTTCAAAGTTAGAAAGACATAAAATTTTTCGTCAACATGAAAAATCCCTCAAAAAGTGCATTTCTGGTCTTGAAACCATTTCCAAAACACCTTTACCACCCAAAATTCACTATTTTTGGGCGAAAATCTGGGTTCGGGGCTGAAATCAGCTATAATAAGGGTTTAAAAATAATAAAACCGAGCTACTAATCTAATTAGAAACTTAAAACCAGAAAAATTAAGCCATAAAAACACCTTGAAAAGTATTATTATAAAAACAAATGAGCAAGGCTCCGATACCGCTGTTGGGTTTCGGTGAGTCCGACCCACCGCGGATGGAAACCCAACACTCACAATAATTATAACCATAAAGCATAAAAAACTTAAACAACAAGATTAAGAAAGAGATTAATACCTTGGTCGCGTGCTTTGCTCACTTAATTGAACTCTTACTTCGAAAGCTCTTAGCCCCGTTCACACGAGGACCTCCAAAGAAGTCCACCCGTAACCCAAGCACTAAAAATGGTCTATTGCTTAGGAGTTAGCTAAGCCTGACCTAAAACCCAAGTAATTAATTGTGTTCAAAGGTTTTCAGAATGGTGACGCCTTTTTCAACACTTACTCAAGCAATTTTCCCAATACCCCAACTTGGGTATTTATAGGGAAATACAAGAGTGAGAAAAGCTCACCCATCAATGTGGGAGATTTGATTTTTCCATTTTATTTTAAATCAAAAATAAAATTAATAATCAAGCTACTAATAAATCAACAAGTGGCATGCTCACAAGAGAGTTTAGGTGAGGACCATTTGGAGAAGGGGGGACCAAACTTGCTCCCCAAGCTCTCCCCAAAAACCGCCACCTACACCCTTAAGCCCACCTCTCAAATCACGCCAAGTGGCACCTAAACCTGGGCACCAAGGCACTCAAGTGTGGGCTGCATTTGGACGAGGCCTGCTGCTAGCAAGCACACAAGCCGCGGCCATGCTGTTGCGGGCTGGCGCACCATACATGCTGGCCCTTGGAACTGGCTGCTGCGGCATGGCTACTAACCTATGCGCGCACATTGCTGCGGCCAGCCTTGCTAGTATAGGTGCGCTAGCACGCACCAGCCAGCCTAGGCTCGGTTAGGTGCGCATGCTAGCCACCATGCTAGGCCATATGCCCCAAGTACTCGGTTTGCTCGGGGCATTCCGATGCTAGGGGTATTTTGGTAATTTTGTTGATTTATTAGTATTTTTCTCGTCTCGTCTTTTATTATTTTTGACTTGACTTCCGACGCTCGATTTCGATGCTCTAAGCTCGAATTTCCAACGTAAATATAAATTATACATTAATATAAATTAATTTTTCGCACTCGGAATGCCAGGGTGAAGGCCGCTTCCGATCACTTGACCTCATTGAATAATTAGCTTTCTAATAGTTCCGAACCCTCTATCGGAATAATACACTTGTTCGAAGGACACCATTCCTTTCAGAACCCTCTAACAGAATAATACACTTGTTCGAAGGACACTATTCCTTTCAATCTCCCACTTGTCCTTCCGGACAAGTGCGCTTTTAGTGTATAGCCTTTTTCCTATGTCACTTAATTTCTCTTCATGAACTATAAGGTTAGATTTATTCGTCATCCTTATTATGTCCAGAATTGTTTCTCGATCCCGAGTCCAACTGTCAATAAACAGATGATTTCTAAAATCCATCCGAGCACGGGCACGCATTTTTCAATCTCGCTCTTCGAGAGGCCTTGTAAACAACAAAGACATCTTCCCTATTTTAGTAGGGGGACATTCCCAATCTTGTAATGTAGCTTCTCGTACTGAGAGGACCTAGCCGCCCGAGTGTTGCCGTTATAATCCCCTTTTACGGCAGACGTTTGACAACATCAAAGCGGACTAGTACTCAAACAAGAGAACTCACAATACTCATGGTCGAGGAAATAGGTTCCGATAGCCATAATGAGAAGTATAGTTATGATGATTTTTAATCTCTTAAAGTATTCTCATAGGTCGATCCAGTATGGTTCTAAACCAATACCTGTGCATATGATTTATGACAATCATGTCCTTGTACCACAAGAAACGGTGCTATAAATCAAACTACACACTATCTCAAGTGGTCATTAATTGTCCATCGTTTAAATGACCTCGATTAGGGATAATTCTCAATTATATTATTCAATGTTCACTTAATAGGTGTTTCCTTATCAAGACTGGTCTTGATACCCTATTTTGAATATTCTCATAATCGAATGGACTCATTATTTAATCCTAAACCATAATTAAATAGCAAACGGAGTGATGAAAAAGCATGAAATTTTAAATTACTCCAAAACCTGAATGGTTCATCTTATGATAAATGGTTTTTCTAAATGTTTTAAGGGTAACACTCTTTATAAAACATTTTTAGAAATCACACCCATATATAATATGCTTGATTTCTTTCGTGCAATTGTGAATGTTGTCGTTCACTTATTGCATAGGTTTAGTTATAATTACTTTGCTAATCTTAGCATCTTCATTACTGATCATTTTCATAATAAGATGATAAAATTTGAGAGTGTCATGGATTATATGTGATTTAGGATTTATTGTCCAAGTGATGGCTCCCACTCATTTTCATGATTGAGATCTTCAACTTGACAACCTACAATCATTAACGTTCAACAACGAACTTTCCATAAAACATCATCTTTATTATTGCCTTTAAGGCAGCAATATTCTCAATATATATTTTAGTAGACTTCCTAATGATGCTTTGCTTGGGTTTCACTCCAAACGGCTCACAATTATTTGGGATACCCTAATCACTTGTGATCCTTAAATTCCCGCACATTACACATGGATGCACGTCCATGTTACCATTCTCAAGCCACGACTTATTGTTAGCTCGTGCTTATAAACGGCTTCCTTGTTAAGGATCTAATCCTTGTTAAGGTTTGTGCTTGCAACATCAATTCTCAAATTGTATTTGTTTCCACAAGTCAAGAACTCAACCTTTTACTTATCCAAGTACTTTGGATGTTCTTGGCCATAATCTAACGATCTATTACATAGATTCAGGTTGATTGGTACTATATACATACTTTACATTCTCTAAGCAAGTAAGTCGTGTGACGATTCCATATCTTAGCGTACATGATGGATTTAATTATAGAATGATTCTCAATCTTTTTCCACCCACGTTACATTTTAGCTCATCCAGTTTCACCGAGTCTTGCTAAACTGTTTGCTATGTGATATGGTTTAAAGTCTCTACTAGAGTCTTTCTTGTTTGACTTAGTATTTAGCTTAGCTCATACTTAGTTCAAAAATTTACTTAGTTTTATACATACGGGTTGAAAGTCTTTCAAAGTCCTTCAATTCATGTTTAACACGGTAAATTCCCTTACACATTCAAACATTTTATTTAGTCTATACAATAGATCTTAATACCCAATATGTACTAAGTATCATCTTTTGCTTGGTCCATTGTCGAAAATACTTTCAAATCTAAGCATTTAGTATTTGATAGTTAATTTACAACAGAGTTCGTAAACTTGTTGGACCTTACAAGATTGACTCTTGCTCCCACTAAACTTCTTATTCATAAGAATTTCTATGTTTCTTCATAAGCCAATCCTTTTATTAACTTTATGAGAAAACACGTTCCAATTCTTCTATGCAATGCTTCCTTCAATCCCATAATGGATTTTTTGAGCTTGCTTTCAAATCTAGCATTATTTAGATTTTCAAAACCCTTAGACTATTTTCATAGTCACTTCCAAAATCCTATTTTCAGAAGGCGGTTTTTAGTATCTGTTTTGCCATATGTGCAAATTTGCTAGAATAATCACGAAAAGACTTGAGCATTTCGATTGGTGAATAGGTTTTTATTAAAATCAACTCCGTAAATTTAATTATATCCTTTTCAACCAATCTAGCTATGTATGCATATACATTTCCACATTTGTTAGTTTTCTCCTTGAAAACTTATTTGCGATCGATGGGTCTTCTACCCCTCATGTAAATTAATCAAGTTTTAAACATGATTTTCAAACATGGAGTCTATTTCGGATCTTATGGCCTCTAACCATTATGTGGAATTTGGATTTGTCATAGCTATCTAACAAGACATTATTCCCTTACTATCTAATAGTAAATAGTATGCTTGTAAGTCTTAGGTTTATTTCTAACTTAATAGAGAATTTATAGGATTCAATCCAAAACTTTGGTGAATTCTATACCTATACGGGGTTATTGCATCAAACACTGAGTTTCAAGGAGCTTCCAAAGCCCTTTGATTATGTTAATGTTACTCCAACTTATCAGTAGTTTTGTGAGTAATGAATTCTCTTTTAAGGAACTTGTAAAGTCCTTTTGAGTATTCTTGATCAATCATTCTCATGAAGCCCTTTTGAGTCTTCCAAGATTCTCAATTCTAGTTTGTTGCTAAGCTCGATAGTCATCGAGTTCATTTTCCTCCCACTTGTCGTTTTGGAAATGTGTTACTTTCCAGAAAGACACCACTTAGAGCAACAAATATTATGTTCTCATTTAGGTTGTGGAGGTAATGCCCGTAGTCTCACTTGAATGCTTACAAAGAGACATGTATATTGTCTTTGGGTAAAAGTTCGTTGTGAAACAAACAGTTATCTCCCACTTGAGCTACCTTAGCCTTTAATAAGCCATCAAGCTCCCACTGAACCACCTAGCTCTTGCTAAGCCGGTGAGCTCCCACTGAGTCCACTTAGCTCCCACTGTGGCTAAGAGTTTTAGACATATAATCAAAAAGACGTTTAGAATTTAATTCTATCCATAACTGAATATGGTGTCCTTTCTTAGCTTCGACATTTTGTTTAATGTAACATTAGTCATTTGTGAAAATCTTTAAGAACTTTATAGGATGGGATGTGATCCATCATTGTTTGAGTCATTTTTAAATGGCATCGTGTAAACACCCAAATGTGTCTCCCAAAAACCAAACCCAGTGATGAATACCTTTTGCGTCGAATGATAATCGAACGAGGTGAAAGTGTGAAAAGTCAAGTGTTGCGGTTGGTTTTTATTAAAATTCTTTCTTTCTGTTTTCGAAAACAACTCTATTTTATGAAAACAGCCAATCCAGTTTAGTTTGGTCCACGACAAGGGTCTAATAATAGTGTAGTTGGATGGGGTTTGCAAAGAGCTTTCCAATGATATATTATAAGCCCAATTCCGATGAATAATAAGGAAGTTATGGCCAAAATACTAAACTGGGCCCGGTTTGATCTTTACTTACGGCTCAATGATCTAGGGGAGGGCCCAATGTTAATTATTATTCCTAAAAGTTATTAGAATTAATTATAGTCTTCTAGAATTCTCTAGAGGGTTCTCTTTAATCCTAATAGAATTAGAATTAATAATTATATTTTGATAAAGTTTTATTTGGAATAAAATATTATTTTATGAAAAATACGATTTCGGTTTTCATACGGACTTTACAAATAATTTTGATTGATAAGTGGACTCCGTGTTTGAAAGCACGTAGGAATCCAGGCTATCGCCACGCGACAGACCTTGTCGCCACACGACAAACCCTGTCGCCAGGCGACAAGGTCGGTTTTGTAGCGACAGCGTGGAGTTTTATTCCTTATCAAATTCTACCTATTTCCGGACTGTTTTCTTATAAATAGGGTCCTAAACCTCCGTTTTTATTCATCTACAATCATCAACAATCAATTCCAATCATCTATTCTCTCATGCTCTCATCTCTCTAGTTCTTACAAAATTCCGCATTCACGAGATCTTGTCGCACCTAGCCGAGTTCGAAGTTGCCTTCGCCCTAGACGTGAAAGGTTATAATTTCTGAGGGTTTGGTCCCTAATCTCTATTTCGATTATTTAATTTAATTGTTTGATTTTATATTTTCCTTGAAGTTACTGACGCGTGTATTTTGTTATTAGAAAGAGATACGAGGCATCAAAGTATGTAATCTTGTTGCTCTATTCTTGTAGAAAGCATGTTTAAATTCGTTTAATTCCTAGTATCATGTTAGGATGTTTCTATTGCTTTCTAGTAGCATGTTTAGGGTGCCTTTTACTCTTTTCTAATATCATGTTAGTATCATGTTAGGGTTAAAGATTTGATCTTTAATGCTTAGTGACATGCTAGGATTTGTTATTAATCTTGTTAGTATCATGCCTAGGGTCTTGCTATTATATTTAAGCTTTATTATTAAAATAATTTTTATTATGATTGTTATTATGTTGCTTGATATTATATTATTGTTATTGTTTGGTCACGCCCTCTCTTGCAGGTTTAAAGGGAATTTGTACTTGTAATCACGCTTAATAAGATAATTAATAATCTTTTTTAGGGCTAATATGAATATAATTCAAGTGATCGCCAATAATAGTTTTATTTGTGCATTAATAGTTTAACCAACATAGATAAACAGGTTTAGGGTTAATCTGTTGATTGCATGTTAGTCAGAAAGCGCACATGAATACGAGAAGAATGAAGTAGAGGCCTATTTAGGGCAGGTTCAATCTCTTTTAGGTTGGATTTGTACCTTCATCCCCGAACCCTATTTGGTTCAAGACCTTTTGGAGTTGACGATCTCCTGGATCGTTAAGGGGTGTAATCTTCACCTTGTGAACGGTTTACAAGTTCTTAAAACTTGTTAGCGACTCTTTTGCTCTAGCTTCCTTCCCTTTGGACGCCACCATGCTTAAGTGTATGATCACAGTGGGGTTCAAGCTTGGGGTTAATGGCTTGAAATATTCCCTACAGTTTTTGGCGACTCCACTAGGGAGGATTTCTATTTTAATTTCTGAAATTTATTTCGGCAATTATTTAGAATGAGTGGATGAGACTCGAAAAGTTCTAAGTATTTCATGTGCGTAATTTTGATTAGCATTATTTTCATATGCAAAAAAAAAGGTCCTCATTGGATAGACCATCCGAAATGAGTCAAAAACATAGGATTTTTACACGTAGAAAATTTGAGAAATATCTTTCACAACTAGAATTGAAATAACGCTGCAAAATCTGGAAAATTCTAAGAGCGTAGATACTTGCTGAGGCATGTAGGAACTAGCGCCTAGAAAACAGGGTTTGTCACCTGTAAAGTGCTTCTGTCGCCTGGCGACAGTCCCTGTAGTCTAGCGCCAAGTTTTTCCAATACCGAGCCAGAACTCTGCCTTCTTGTTTTGACCATTTCTAGCACTGTTGGCTCGATTCTACTTCCTGATTGAGTTTTTCTCACTTTGCTGAAACCCATATGTATTCTACATATGGACATAACCCTCTGGGGGTTCACTCTCCATCTACCCAATCGAACGCTCCTGGCAACGACGGATACATCCGAGTTTGTGAATCTACCAAACCATGGAAGCAAGTTTTTAACTTGCGGGGTCCCATCCACTCGCGCCAACCCTTCCAAAGGTAAGGCTTCCACGCGGTGCATCCGGACTCATAACCATGGACCCTCTTTAACTAACCCATATCCCGAACTTTAGAGAACTAGAGCCATGGTTAGGTTGCAAACTCATTGCATCATGTTGTGACTACTTGACTATTTGTGCATTCTTTGCTTGTGCATACTTTATATGTGCTAACTGTTTGTTTGACTTGTGTTTAAGTCTAAATAAACCAATTAATGACTAAAAAGGACTTTGTCTAATTAATGAATTAATTAATTAATTTGACTAATTAAAGACTAATGAAGTAATTAATATGACTTAGTACGACTTTAGGCATGTCCCCTTAAAGTAAAATTACTGGAAACAGTCCCAGATTAATGTTCTAGAAATGGCGCGGGAGTTTTGACTGTGGCGCCGTAGTTTACTGCTTGTCGCCTAGCGACAGGTTTGTCGTCTGGCGACAAGCTCTAAATTGTGGCGACAGTTTTGTTGTTTCGGCTACAGTCCAAATTCTTACTCAAGTCATCACGACGAGTCTAATTAACAGTTTGCTAATTAGTTTAATCAATTTGTTAAGTCATTAGTTGAGTCTAGGCACCTAGTCCCATGGTCATACACAAGAGTCAAAGCATGTCACTTGCACTCACTTATAAAACACACACTTAACATGTATGTCACACCTTGATCATGTCTAGAGTGTCTTGAATGCGTATTTTCCGTCATTTTTTTAGGGGGGTAGGTCGGATATTAATCCTCCAATTAAACCACTTTTTTGAACCCATTCCCAAAAATATACACCCTATTTTTGTTTTTAACCCATAAAATCAAAATCAATCTGAGTCAAGTCATTAAAACAAATATGGTTTAATCTACAGCGCGTGGTTAAGAAAGGAAGGGCGTTAAATCAAGGACAACACTTCCGTTCAATTCTCAGTTTTTGATAAGCCAATCAATTGAAGAAGGAAGGCTAAGAAGACAATGGCAAGTCAGGAAGAAGTCCAATTCCGCTGCTGGGTTTTGATGAGTCCGACTCACCGCGGAAGAAAACCCGAGTGGAGTCTTACTTAAACAACAAGATTAAGAAAGAGATTAATACCTTTGGCGCGTGCTTCGCTCACTAAAAGTGCTCTTACTTCGAAAGCTCTAAGTCTCGCTCGCACAAGAACCTCCAACGGAAGTCCACCCGCAACTCAACCCCGAGAATGGTCTAATGCTTAGGGGTTAGCTAAGCCCGACCTAAACCCGAGTAACTATATGTGTTCAAAGGTTTTTTCAATGGAGATTCCTTTTTCAATGCCTTACTCAACTGAACAATCCCAAGGTATGCCTTGGCTATTTATAAGGAATGATTCCTTGTAAATTCCACTCATCTTTCAATGTGCGACTTTTTCACAAAAAGATCCCACATAGAAAAAATGTTGAATTCAATCCTTAGTTAAATAAACCAAGGAATAACAAAGTAACAAGTGTCACATGGTTAGGTGAGGACAACTTCCTCACTTGCTCCCCAAGGCAACTTACATGCATTGACCATGTGGCACCCAACCTTGAGCCCCAAGTTGGGTTCGGTTGGGCCGCCACCTTTTGGCCCGCGTCCATCACCCGCCACCCGGGTCCGCTGCCCGTTGCCACATGGCATTGCCAACGTGGCACATGCCACGTGGCGCGTTGCCACTTGGTGGCTGCCAACGTGGCACGCCGCCACCGTGGTGGCTGCCATGTGGCGTACTTCTATTTGGCACGCTTCCCTTGCCTTTCGCGTGGCTAGGGTTTTTACTTGTTACTTGAAGCATTTTCCCGTCTCGCCAATTCCTAAATTTTGGCTCTACTTTTAAGATTCGGTTCCGACACTCTAAGCTCGGAATCCAATGTCTTTGTTTACAATACTCGGGCAACTCATTAATTCCTTCCGAATTAATTCATCGCATCGGTTCGTTAGTTGCTTGGGTGTGACCCGAAGGGTTCAGTCAAGATTAAGTTGTAATATAAACTATACATTAATATTACATATCGGAAGCGGCCTCCACCCAGGCATTCCGATCACTTGACCTCACTGAATAATTAGCTTTCTAATAATTTCGAACCCTCTATAAGATTAATATAATTGTTCGAAGGATACTATTCCTTTCAGGGGTTTTGAAGGAGGAAAGAGAAAGAGTAGCTGGAAAGATGAAGGTATTTAATTTTCTCTTCTCTCTATGATTTTTACTCCAACACTATGATTGTATTTAATTTTGTGTAAGTTTTACATGAATTGCGATTTTTCAGTTTGTTGGATTGATATTTATGATTTAATTTTACTTGTTTGCTTTGGTTGGTTTGGATTGATGGGGATCTAAGCTATAATTTCAGTTATTTAGGTGTTAATCAATGCTCTAAATTATCGGATGATTGATTTAATTTCATGTTTCCTTTGATTTTTCATTTTCTAATTTTTATTTTTACTAATTAATAGTGGCTCCTTTTTCTTTAACATATAGATATCAATGGAGATATGCTACGATGCTTATTGATGTTAAGGATAGTTATGAGTGGGTCTTCTATTCATGATTTCTTGAAATCGCAAAACAAATAGAGGAACTTTTAAAGAAATAACACATAATTTGAAGTATT
This sequence comes from Chenopodium album, assembly GCF_948465745.1. NCBI lineage: Eukaryota > Viridiplantae > Streptophyta > Magnoliopsida > Caryophyllales > Amaranthaceae > Chenopodium > Chenopodium album. The sequence continues at coordinate 17,281,449 of NC_137846.1, forward strand.
GCCAAAATTATTTCAATTGAAGGGATCGGAATAGCCTGATTTTTATTTGGATTAATTATTAGAATTAAGCTTTTTGTTTAATGATCGTTGTTGTAAGAAGTGTAATATTATTGTAAATTTTTGTTGTATAAATGTTGATCAGTAATAAAAAAATCTATATATTTTAGAGGAATATTGTTTTTATATTTCATATTTTCAAATTAATTGGTTCATATACTGGGATTTATCAAAATAATTTTTTTTTTTTTCAAAAACAATTCAGGCAAAGAGACCCCATTTCTTCGTTGACAGGTCTTTTTTAATTTAGCAAACAGACCCCATTTCTCTTATGACGGGTCTCTTCACTTATTGAATTATTCTTTGCATCGTTAGTATAACATACCCCCTTTCTTTAATAAGGGGTCTCTTCTTTCTTAAAACAGACCCCCCTGGATGAGGCAGTCTATTTATCAAACAGACCTCTAGCTAGAGACCCATCCACATGTGGTCTCTAAGGCATATTTGGACGGGTCTCTTCGCCATTTTTTGTAGTAGTGCAACATCAACATTCACCTCGAGTGAAAGATCAAAGGGAGCATCCCACGCGGCCACGCCACCACCTGATTGTCCCCCTTGCTGCGCATTAGACATACCACGCAACGCACCCCCCATCCATTTCCCTCACTCACTTCACCACAGATTTTGGAAGCGTAGCTCACAACATTGGAAGGGGTCAAAGCCTCCCCTTCAAGCACCAAGGAATTTCGAGCACCCCAAATTATCCAGCAAAGAGTAATAATTTGATCCACATCAATCACATCTAACTCAAGAAAACAAGATTCCCACCAGTCAAGCACATTGCACACCTTTAGGAACCCAAAAAAACTATACTCACTCAATTCCTAAGTGTCACGAGCAAACTCACATTTATAATAGCATGTAAAGTGGATTCAAAATCCCTGCCACAAGTCGTGCACACAAGATCATAATGTTTGATGCGAGAATGAAAGCCACACCTGGTTGGTAACGCATTTTGACAAGCCCTCCACGCGGAAACCTTAACCCTTGGAAGAACTTTAAGCTGCAAAATCTTGTTCCAAAGATTTCGAACAGTGGCTAGAGCACCCTCATCTTAATTCCAGTCATCATCAAAGATAACATTATACGCAGACTTTACAGTGTACTCACCACTTTTGTCAAGATCCCAATAGATACTATCACTTAGGAGCCTCGAACTGACAGGAATACTCATCACTCTCTTAGCCTCAAACGGAAGGAACAACTACGAGACCACATCTGATTTTCAGCAGCACAATTCACTATCAATAAGCTCACCGACCTTCATATTCGGGTCAGCACCACCCCGGGGAGAAAGGACCAGCCTAGTTTGAGTACTAGGGATCCACGGATTAGAACTGACCTTGATATCATGCCCATTACCCACCCTCCATCGAGCACCTCTTCTCACCACCCATCTTGCCTCGGTGATTCCCCTCCAAGTATAGTTCGAGTTTACACCAATTTGAACGTCCATGAAAGAAGAATATAGGTAATACCGACCCTTTAAAACTTGCTCAAGTAAGCTGCCCCGAGACACCAATAACCGCCAAGCTTGTTTACCAAGGAAAGCCCAATTAAACAATTTAAAATACCGAAAACCCAAACCCCCTTCTTCTTTCGGTCTACATAACTTCTTCCAAGAGAGCTAATGAACCTTCCTCCAATCTTTTGTCCCCACCAAAACTGAGCAACTAGAGATCTTAATCATGACAAAAAGACGATGGAAATTTAAACACACTCATTGCATACGTAAGGAGAGATTGGGCCACTGCCTTTATCATAACCTCCCTACCCGCCTTAGATAACACCATCCCCTTCCACTCTTGAAGCTTATTCCAAAGTTTCTCTTTAACACCTTTAGTGATAACATTCTTCAATCTACCCACCACCGTTGGAAAGCCCAAATAACATCATGGACATCCACAACCTTCACTCCCATGCTCTCGGCTAACTCCACTATTCTACCGTTCGGGACACCCTTGTAAAAAGACATGATAGTCTTATCAAAATTAACTTTTTCCCCGAGACAAATCATAAGTTTCAAGAACCATTCGAATCACCTCCACATTACCCATATTAACCGTAAAAAAAATAATACAATCATCCGCAAACAACAAATGACTAATGGAAGGGGCCGACGGAGCGATACGTACACCATGAAGACTACCCCTTTCCTCCGTACTCCGCAACAAATGACATAAAACCTCCGCACAAAGAATAAAAAGATAAGGCAAAATTGGTTTAAAACCCACCATACGATCAACATTATTTTTTTTTTTTCAGAATTAGGGCATTGTAAGTCTTATTAAAAAAAGCTGGAATAGTGGCACCTCAAAGAATAGAAAGCACAGAACTTGTCATAGAAGCCCAACGATATACCAATATGATTGGAAAAATAAGGGACATATACCATCGGGACCAAGAGCCTCAATCGGATGCATTTGACTCAGAGCAAACTTCACTTCTTCCCTTGTATATTCGGCTTTCAGAACAACATTCATATCGTCATTCACCCGAGCATGGAAATTGTGCAAAGCTCGTTCAATCATCTGAGGGTCCGAGGATGTAAAAATCCCATGAAAATAATTCACTGCAACAGTCCCTACCTCCTCATCCCCCACGTGGACATCATCGTTCTCATCAAGTAGCTTCCGAATTGTATTTCTTCGCTTTCTGCTGGAAGTCGTTTGATGAAAAAACTTAGTATTTTTATCCCCCTTCGAGAGGCACAAAACTCGCGACCTTTGCTTCCAAAAAACTTCTTCATGTGCTACTAAACCCGCAATTTCTTGTACCAACTTTCGACATTGAGCTAACTGGGAAGTCGTGAGCCCCCCTTTGTTCAGTTTCTTCAACTTATTTCTTTTCTTTCTCAGCTCGCGGAAAACAACCCCAAACTTTGTTGAACTCCATTATCGAAGGTCACTAGCACACATACTCAACTTCGTCTCCAAATCCATTCCCTCTAACCAAGTATCCTTAACCACCGTTTCACACCCCTTATTCATTTGCCACATTTGTTCGTACCGAAAGGTTTATCACCCAACTTTTCTTTATCACATTTTAGGAGAAATAGTTTAAGAGGAGCATGATCCGACTAATCAATATCCAAGGGACAAAAAAGGGAATCCAGGAAAAGTTCCCTCCAACCTTCCGTAGCAAGAGCTCGATCAAGGAGACATTTGTTATTCTCTCCCTCATCTCTCCCATTATCATAGGTGAACTCATACCCCGAAAAAGGAATGGTAGTGAATCCGCAAAAACTAGGCGCATCTCTAAAATGATCCATTTGCCGTGACGCCCTGTCATTCCTACCACATTTTTCCAAAAGGAAGAAAATTTCATTAAAATCACCAATACACATCCACGGAAGAGTAGAGTGCGTAGAAAGCTTCCGAAGTAAACTCCAAGAAAGATGTCGATTACAAACTTCGAACCATCCATAAAATCCAATTAACCTCCAAAGTACATCTCCCAAGCCACTATGAACCTCCACATCAATATGATGGACCGACATAAATAGCAACACAACATATATATTCCTCCTCCAAATCAAAGCTAAACCTCCCGAATGACCCATAGTATCCACAGTCACTCCATAAAAATCACCCAACCTCTCCTTCATCTTGCTAAATTCAATACTACTCAGTTTCGTCTCCGGCAAAAAAAAAATCAAAGACGGAGCGTCCCTCCGTATCAAGTCACGGAGCCCACTAAATGCAGAGGGATTGCCCAACCCTCTACAATTTAAACTCAAAATACTCATTAGGCTCGGTGGGACTGCTCATCAACAGCCTCCGCCTCACGCCATCCAGAAAAATCATTATCAGTCACAGCTTTTTTACGAGACAAGTCCAACTCCGTCCACTAAATTCCTTTCATGGTCTCTAATTCTCTTACCCAAAAATTTTTCCCTATCTATATCCATAGAAACCCCACCATTTCCCTCTTTCTCCTTATCCATCTGTCGCCATTTCCTGCTCACAGCCTTAGTAGTATTTCCACCCTCACCCACCTTAAAAGTCAAAGGTTGTTGTGAAAGCATTACCTCCCCTAGAGCACCAGATGATCCCACCTACACAAATTCACTAGCTTTTTTATTCTCACTTAGCCCCTAACTACCCTCAAGTCTACTTATTCCCTTCTTACCCACTATAACAGCTTCCTTCCTCTTTTCAGCACTTATACTCAAAAAATTCTCTTCAGAACTAACATACACTCTTACCCACCTCTTGCACCCTTACTAACTCATCCACCTTATCCTTCAGGAAAACACCAGCATCATCACTTGAAATCTCACCTCCACCCCCCTTCTCGCATTCCCTAGGGAAGAATAAATGTTTACAGGTTAGTATATTATCTCTTCCATCTCCTTCATTCTCCCTTTTCTAGGAGAGGCCTTTATCCACCTCCCCCACCCTAATTTCTTTTTTTTACTCTCTTCTGAGACCGTTACACAATCTCTCTCCCAATGCCCAATCACTCCACAGGCATAACAATAGAAAGGGATATGCTCATAAGAGAACTCTGCTATAATGTCTTTCCTCCCTTTATCACGAATTTTTTGGCAACGACGCAAAGGTTTAGTGATATTGAGCATTAACTTAACCTTGCGAAATCGATCAAGTCTAAGAACATCCTCCTTAATCTTAAGAACATCACCAAAATTTGCCACTATTCCCTAACATCATCATTGTCGGAACTACAATTTAAAAGTAAATGCTTGATTCGAATCCAAAAGGGAGAGCACCAAAGAAACCTGGTCAGGTTGTTCATCGCCCTTAATTTCTTTCAAGACAATCAACATGTTATCAAAACATCATGGCCTTCCACAAAGAAATTTCTCCCTATCTCTCCAATGGAAGAACTAGAACACATACAAGTTAAGGCTAAGAGCCCTAATAATTACCTTATTAGACAGAGCCCAATTCTTTATCATCGTACTCTTGAATTCTTCCACGTTGTAAGGTCGATCCGTAACAAGTCTTCCAATTAACATCAAATTAAATTTTTTCGCTGGCAGTGAAGACTCCACCGCCCCAAAATCAACCACCGCTCCTTCCTCCTTGCTAATGCTACGGTTTGCATCACGAGAAGCAATTTCGTCCGCCATAATCACAAACACAAGACAATCACAAAGCAATCGGAAACAGTAGAGAAAGTCGCCCTAAGTCGGCAGGAAAACCCTAAGCACGTAGAAAGTCCGACCCTTTTTTTCGAGGGAGTTTCAAAAGTTTTTGGTACACAAATTCTTGATTATTATCAAATATCTACAATAGAAAGTGTTCCAAGTGTGGATCCAAGGGTTCTGCTGGGTTGAACTGGGTCCAGTTGATGACCTGCGCAAGGCGACACACGTGAATTGCCTTGGGGGTGGCTCGAGGAACCCCCCTCCGATGCCTAAGTTAGAATGTGTTTTTTTAGAGAGAGAAATTGTACTTAGAAAGATAAATGATGTAATATAATGTTTGTCAAACCTCCTTTCCATTGTACTTTATCCCTTATTTATAGGTGTACGATCTCCTTTGTGGAGGGTCTTACTTGGTCAGTCTGCTAGCTGACTCTGCCGGGCTGGTGAGCCCCTCAAGGCGCTCTTTCAACGGTGATTACGCACCTCGAGGTGGAGCCGGGAGCCCGGTGATAGCTCAGCAAGAGCTATCTCGTACAACTAGCCCCTCAAGAGGTGGTATGAGGTTACTCGTGCCGAATCTTGTCTAGATGCTGCTGTCATCTCAAGATGGGTTCAGTTGGGAGGGAATAACTCAGCAGGAGCTATCCCCTACAACTAGCCTCTCAAGTGGTGGTATGAGGTTACTCATGCCAGCTGTTTTTGAAGTGTAAGCTGCTCAATAGGTCGTCTGACCGAGTCTTCCTACATACCTCTAGCCCCTCAACTCTCGAGATTGGTTACACAATTCTGAGACTTAAGGTGATATGTAAAGTGTGAAGTTTAGGTGTGCGGTTGTGTGATGACGATGTTTGAATCTACTTAGGGGAGTTTCTCTTACTCCCGCCGAAGTCTAAGAAATGACGAATTTGAATGAAGGAATTTCGATCACTCCCGCTGAAGTCAGAGAAATGACGAACTAGCAGGAAGTAATTTCGATCATTCCCACTGAATTCTGAGAAATGACGAATTTGTAGGAAGGAATTTCAATCACTCCCGCTGAAGTCTGAGAAATGACAAACTAGCTTGGAGGAATTTCGATCACTCCCGCTAAAGTCTGAGAAATGACAAACTAGCAGGAAGGAATTTCGATCACTCCCGCTAAAGTCTGAGAAATGACGAATTTGCAGGGAGGAATTTCGATCACTCCCGCTGAAGTCTGAGAAATGACGAACTAGCTTGGAGGAATATCGATCACTCTCGCTGAAGTCTGAGAAATGAGGAATTTGCAGGGAGGAATTTCGATCACTCCCACTAAATTTTGAGAAATAATGAACTAGCAGAGAGGAATTTCAATCACTCCCGCTGAAGTTTAGGAAATGACTAACTGGCAGGGAGGAATTTCGATCACTCCCACTGAAGTCTGGGAAATGAAAAACTGGTAGGGAGGAATTTCAATCACTCCCGCTAACGTGATCTCATCATTTTTTTGGGGAGGGAATAGTGTTTTGCATTAGTAGGACACGTGTCAGCCATCTAAGGGACAGTTTATTTTTATTTAAGTGACATGGCGGTTTGGCTTTATTGCTTATCCAACCGCCCATTTACTTCCCATTTAATTCACTGTCTCCCTCTTTTCTTTTTACCTTCTTCATTTTTCATCTTCTTCTTTCATTTTTTAAATTTTTTTCCTTTCATCTTCCTCACAGACGCGCGTCGCTCCTCTATTGTTGTTGTAAGTTTTCATCTTCCTCGTTCTCTTTCGTCTTTGTTTTTGTTCTATTTTTATATTTTGTTTGCTTATTTTCTCTCGCTCTTCGTTCTTCATTGAGATTTCTTGTTTTATTTACTGTAGCTTGAAACCCTGTTCTTCGTTTGGCTTCTTAGTGTCATCATTATTGTTGTGCTTTCTTGCTTCTGCAATTTTGTTGTAAAGGTACTTTCTTTGTACCTTTTCTTGTATGTATGTGCCCAATTTCATTTCTTTTTGTGTTTTTTCTTCGTAAAATGGCGTCTGTTGATCAACTTTGATTATTTCCACCCAATTCTTCCCTTTTTGTTGTTGTATTTGTACTCGCAATTTTTTCCTCCAAATTCTTGCATTATTCTTTCTACTCTTGCTCTTTTAGATTTGATTGATCCTTGATTTTTTGGCACCCCATTTTCTTCATCTTCTTTGGGGGGGCTTTTTTGTCTTTGTAAATCTTAGGATGTCTGACACCACTAACAGTAAAAATATGAGTGACCCTTCTGTGGGCACTGAGTCCGGCTCTTCTTATGAGTCATCTCACTCAGGTGAGTGTTCTGCGCGCACTTCTTTTACTTCCCCTACTTCTCCCCCTCTTCCTTTGCAAATGGTTATTCTATTCGATTGCGCTCCTACTGCGACTCCTCGTGTTACACCTAGATCAGGTAGTAGTCGTCCTGCTGACAGCAGAGCTTTTAGTCCTTTTCAACCCAGGCCTCGTCCTGATTTATTTGACCCCTATTTGCGAACGGGTACTTACCTGTGACGGGGTCCCTTTGTCCTATCTCACCCGTTTAAGGATGCGCGCGATGCGCCATAAACAATTGGCTGACTAGGTCAAGGCTAATCCTCCTGATGTGTCCCTTGTTAGCCCCATTCCCCATGTTTAGCCTTTAAACAGTTTTTATGGCTGATGTGAATCGATTTGATCATTTTGTAGTGCGGGGTGGCAGCGTTGCAAATTCTTCACCATCTCCTTCCCCGACTACGGATATGGGTGGGACAGTTGAGTCTCCCAGTGAGCGTACTTTTCATGATTGTCAGCCTACTTATGTTGTGGAGCCCGTGGAAGAGGGCAAATACGATTTCTTCCTGGATGAGAAGTGTCTCGGTCCTAAAAATTGCGTACTGGACTCTAAGTGGCGTAAGGACACTAGGAGGTTGGATCTGGCTACTGTGGGACAAAAGTTTTATGGGTTTGGTTCGGGTTACCGGCTTGTTTTGCCAGCTGAGGGCTCTAAGTTGTCTACTCCTCCTGCTGGTTACATTGCCGTTTTTGCCTCTCAGCTAGACTTGGGTTTGCGATTTCCTCTAGACCCCACTTTAGACAAGGTTTTTCGTGTCTTTAACCTTTGCATTGTCGTTTTACACCTTACGTCTCTGTATACCCTGATATGCTTGTTGTGGTTTCTGTGATTTCGGATGTAACCCAAATCGCTACATTTATTTAAGTCTTTAATGAGCCTGAATAGGCTGTCCTCTGGCTTTGAGTCTGGCTGGTATTATGTGGCTCCCAAAGAGGGTAGAGTCTTGTCTTATCCTAAGCTCGGTCGCTTTAGGGACTGGACTGGTAAATTCTTATGGGTTGTAGTGCCCTCTTCTTTTGCTGTGCCACGCAATTTCGGAGAGATTCGTACTAATATGGCTGGAGTTACTGTTTCTCCTTTTGAATCTGCTCGAGAAACAGAGGCTTTTGATGTGTTATAGGAAGCTGGCACAGGTGATTCAAAGTTTCCCAAGTTCTAGATGCCCAACTCTTTGTACATTGTGGACAATGCGCAGCTTTCTCCTATACGCTTGTGTTCTACTCATGAGCTTGGTAAGTCTTGTTTCTTGTTTTTCTGAGTGTTTTCCTTCCTTTACTTCTACCTACACTGTATTTCTTATGTCTTTTTGCTTTTTTCTCTTTTGCCACCTGATTTTTCAGGTTATGACAAGCTGGATAGGTGCATTCTCGAGATGAAAGACAACTGGAAGGATCCCCTCATTGCCACTCCTGGTAATCCTCTAAAACTTTTTGAGACTTTGGAAGTCTATGCTGGTTCTTTGAAGGGTGAGATCCGCTTGGCTCTAGCTGAGCTGGGAGCTGTTTTTGGCACTGCAACCGCTGCTGATCTTGTAGGGTCTAGCCGTGCTGAGGCTAAGCCTTCATCTTCTACTGTTGGGAGTCGACGGGAAATTCGTGATTTGCCCAAGGATGTTACTTCGGGGTCTCAGGCGTTAGTGGGGCAGGGTGCTCCTTCTGAGAGGCATCCTGCTGCGGCTTTCAGTCAGGTGGCACCTCAGCCCGCCGTGGTTAATGAACCACTGAATCAAGCTTCTTGTGATACTAAAAATGATAATGCTGATAACTTTGCTGACAACGTTTTTGAGTTTCCCTCTAAGGGGTAGGCTGAGATTGACGCTGCAATGGGTGAGAAACCCATAAATTCAACTGAGCATATTCTGCATGTTTTTACTTAACACTTTATGTTTATGTCTGCTGGGTTTGTCTAGCTTAACTTGAATCCTTTTACTTTTCTAACTATTCTTGCAGAATGTTTTTCTCATCTTGGTGGATGGGGGTTCAGCTTTGTGAATGTTGTAACCTTTTACTGAATATTTTCTCTGTCTTGGTGGGCAGAGGTTCAGCTTGTTGGTATATGCATGTAATAACTTCTGTTATTTCGTTAATTGCTTACTTTGCTTCCAGTATGCTTTCTCAAGTCTGCTGCTAAGTCATGGTACAGTGGTATCTAAACCTTAACTCAGCAGCCCTTTCACTATACTAGGTAAAATCTCGTAGGTTGGGTTTTTCTATTGCGTTCGCTTTTACTGCTCCTTAATTTTGATCTCCAACTTGGTTGTATAAGGCTTCATTAGTTCTTTGCCTTTCACTGCACTAGGTGGGAACTTTCAAGTTTTATGCCATTTATCTCTTTATAACGAAGGCTTATATGTTATGTTATCTACTTAACTTTTTGTAGAGACTTGTTCGTATGTCATTCAGCTTGTTTGGTTGTGACTTATTTGCATGTCATTCATCTTATTTTGGTGTGACTTATTTGCATGTCATTCAGCTTGTGTTGCTGTGACTTATTTGCATGTCATTCAGCTTATGTTGCTGTGACTTATTGATCATGCTCTTTACTTATCTCTCGTTAAGGCTTGTTGATGATCTATCTCTTCTCTTCCCACAAAAGAGGTGAGCTAGGTAGGACCAAGAGAACCTTGGTGATGCCCGCTCATCCTGCTCCTTTGCCTTTCGTTCACTTCTCCCTGCTCAAGTTGAATGTGCTAGGCCTCCTCCTCAGGCATCCCCGAGGTGGCGCCCCATTTTACTTTGAGCAGGTAGGTTAAACTTAGGGAATTGTGATTTTCGCTTGTTTAATGATGTCTTATTGCACCTTATTTTGATGCTTTCTGCTTTGACTTTAATGTATGTATGGTATTTTCTGCATGTTAGTGTACAACGCTAAAGCATAATTTAACAAATAAACATGTTTAGGCAAGCTCATATAGTATACTTCTCACGTAGAGGCTCGTATTTCATTGAATTCAAATGGCTTAAATTGCCTTGATTAACACAACCTACTTTTAAACAAAGTTCTTGTATAACTTAAACAAAGTTTTTTAATTTCTACTTAGCCACATGTCCTTTAAACAAAATATTTCTTTAACGCATCTGTGTTGAAACTATTCCTTAAGACCTGACCTTCTTGATCTGCGAGGAGGAAGGCACATGGCCCTACTTGCTCGTGGATGAGGAATGGGCCTTCCCAATTGGCTAACAGCTTTCCATGCTGATTTCCTCTTACCACTGTTGCAGTCTTTCTGAGAACCAAGTCCCCAGGTAATATTTCCCGGTGCTTGACTCTTTTGTTGAAGGATTTTGAGATTCTGCTCTTCTAGGCTGCCAGCTTGAGGGCTGCTTTTAGCCGCATCTCTAGAAGGAAATCTAGCTCTTCCAGCAGATGCTTCTCATTCCCTTGCTGCTCATAGTGCTGGATTCTTAGGCTGGGGATTTGAACCTCCACTGGAACTATTGCGTCTTCCCTATAAGCCAGGGTGAATGGACTTTTCCCAGTAAACTCCTTCTCTGTTGTCCTGTTTTCCCATAATACCTCTGGGACTAGGTCAGCCCAAAGGCCTTTATGCTCTTCTAATTTCCTTTGTAAGGCTATTAGGATTAGCTTGTTTGCTACCTCTGCCTAGCCATTGCTCTGCGGGTGGCAGACTGAGGCGCTTGCATACTTGGTATCAATCTCTTCCGAGTAATCCTTGATGATGTCACAGTCGAACTGACACCCATGGTCAAAGACTATGCATTGTAGCACCCCAAATCTTGTAATGATGTTCTTTCGTATGAACGTTCTTACTTGGGAGGCTTTTATGTACTTGGTGGGTTCAGCTTCAATCCACTTGGTGAAATAGTCCATTGCCACTATGAGATATTTCCTGCCCGCTGAGCCAGTGGTGAAAGGTCCTAATATGTCCATTCCCCACTGAGCGAACGGGATCGGGCTGAGAATTAGGGTCAGATCGTTGGCTGGCTGATTTATAACTAGAGCGTACTTTTGGCACTTTTCACATTTTTTGACGTATGCTAAGGCATCTTGCGTCAAGGTTGGCCTATGCTCTTGTTCTAAGCACTTCAACTCCCAGGGCCTTTCCGCCAATGTGGTTAGCGCAGATTCCTGAGTGTGCTTCTTCCATAATTTTCTCTTGCTCCCACTCTGAAATACACCTCAGCAATGGCTTGGAGAAGCCCTTTTTGTTGAGCTCCCCATTCATCACTACGTACCAATAAGCATCCTTTTTTACTTTCTTAGCTTGTGCCACGTCACTAGGCAACGAGCCATGTTCCTTACAGGCCAGTATGTCTGAGAACCATGCTCGCTGCTGCCTGGTGCAATTCACCTGCTTGCTTTCTGCAATGCTTCTCTCTTCCAAGACTTCCACCATGACCGTCCTTGTGAGGCTTTTGAGAATGGACTTGGCTAATTTTGACAATGCATCAGCTTGGGAATTTTCTGCTCTAGGGACCAAATCTATTGAAAAATGCATTAATTGGGCCACTAGCTCTTTCACTTTTGTTGTGCATTTCGGCATTGTAGGCTCTCTAGCTTCATACTCCCCTTTCAGCTAGCCGGCTACCAGCTGAGAGTCAGTCTGCAAGTGCACCTTTTTGGCTCCTACTGCAATACTCATCCTCACACCTGCCAGAGTTGCTTCATACTCTGCCTCGTTGTTCGATGCCTTGAACTTGAACTTAATGGCATACTCGAATAAATTGCCTTCTGGCGATGTTACTATTATTCCTACTCCGCTTATTATTTGAGCTGAAGATCCATCCACTGACACCTTCCATATTCCGACCTCATCCTCCTTTTCTTCATAAGAGGCTTCCACTATGAAGTCAGCTAGGGCTTGAGCTTTGATGGCTGCCCTAGGTTTAACCTCGAATTTATATTCAGAGAGTTCTATTGCCCACTTCAAGAGTCTGCCCGAAGCATCCATTTTCTGTAGGGCTTTTTCCAGAGGGTGATTTGTAAGGATTTGAATTGTGTGTGTATCGAAATAGGGTTTTAGCTTTCTTGCTGTCATTACCATTACGAAGGCCAGCTTCTCTACAAGTGGGTATCTTTGCTCAGCCTCTGTCAGCACGTGACTAATGAAGTATACTGGTTTCTGCTGTTTCTGCCTTTCAACTAGGAGGACTGACCCAATTGTCTGCACTGAGGCGGAGATGTACAGTTGGAGCTTTTCACTCTACTTTGGGCTGATCATAGTTGGGAGCTTGGTTAAGTGCTCCTTGATCCCCTCAAAAGCTTCTTTTTCTGCTTCACCCCACTTAAATTCTTTGTTTCCCTTCAACAACTGATAGAATGGTAAGGCTTTGTCAGCTGACTTGCTGATGAATCGGGTCAGTGCTGCCATTCTCCCTGTCAACCGCATAATATCTTTGGTGTATTTGGGCTCTGGGAGGCTTAAAACTGCCTCCACTTTTTCTGGGTTGGCATCGATTCCCCTTTCACTGACCAGGAAGCCTAGAAACTTCCCAGAGTTCTCCTCAAAAACGCATTTCTTTGGGTTGAGCTTGATATGATATTTGTTCTGCGTGGCAAATGTCTCCGCTAAATCCATGATGTGCCCTGCCTGTGTGACGCTTTTGACAATTGAGTCGTCAACGTATACCTCGACATTTCGCCCCTTCTGTTGCATGAACACCCTGTCCATTGTTTTCTGGAATGTAGCCCCTGCGTTCTTTAGCCCGAAGAGCATGGCTATGTAATTGTACACCCCCCCCCCCTTTAGTGATGAACACGACAGCGGGTAGCAGTCTTTTGGACATGCTTTGTTGAGATCCGTGAAATCAACGCACATCATCTACTGGCCATTTGCCTTTTTGACCATGACCACGTTAGTTAACCACTCTGGATAGTCATAGGGCTCAATGAACTTAGCTTCAAGCAGCTTGTCTACCTCTTCCTGGATGGCCTGATTTTTCTCCGTGGAGAAGCTTCGTTTTTTCTATCTAACTTGTCTGATGTCTTCTTTCACATTCAGCCTATGAACCATAACCTCTGGGTCAAATCCTGGCATTTCATCTGCTAAAAATGCGAAGATGTCCTTATTTGCTCTCAACAGTTCTATGAGGTGCACCTCTACTCCAAGGTCAATGCCTTTTCCAATTTTCACTGTTCTTGAGCTATCGCCCTCTGTGAGCTCAACTGTTATATGCTCCCCGTTGGGTAACGCCCTGGCTACCTCTTCTTTTTGCGGGCTCAAAATTCTCCATTACAAGCTTCTGCTTGTCTTTCTCCTTATGGTATTCTTCTCTCTTCCTTTTTCTTGACTTCCTATCAGCCTGGTCCTTAGACCCTGGCTCTAGGCCAGGCTATTGCCTAGTCCTGGCTGGCTGCTTCAAGTCTGTGATATAGCATTGTTGGGCTATTTTTTTGTTTCCCTTGAGCTTTGTAGATCTTCCGACATTGGCTGTGTATGCCATGGAAAGGTGATAAGTGGAGACCACCCCACCTATCTTATAGATGAGCGGTCTTCCCACGATCGCATGTAAGGTGACGGGGAGTCTATCACTAAGAATTCAACTCGGATATCACGCCGCCTTGACCCCTCTCCAATGCAGACTAATATCTCTATTATGCCCTCAGGGAACAATCCGGATCCCTTGAACCCGGTGACTTTTTAGCTCACTCTTTTCATGTCTCTCTTATCTAGTTTTAGTTCTTTGAACGAGCTGATGTATATTATGTTAGCTGAGCTGTCACCGTCAATTAGTACTCTATCCACGTCCTAGTTTGCAATTCTCATTGTGACTACCAGGGGGTCGTCATGAGGGTAGATTATGCCTTTCTGGTCGTATTCGTCGAATATGGCTCGCGACTGCGGGGGGAGTGGCGGCCATTTACACCTTTCATTATAACCTATTTGATGGATCATTGCTCGCAAGTCGGCTTTTACACTGTTTACGGTTCCTCCGTGCACCGGTCCACTGTTGATTACATGCAATCTGCCCTCTAGCCTACTGTCTCGATCTTTGCCCTCATGTGGACCCGTATGACCTCCTCTATGGTCGTAACCAGACCTATCCTCTTACCTTCGCCTAGAGGAGTCAGAATGTTGCTTGAACTGGTTCAGGTACCCTCTCTAGACCAAGTCCTCAATGTTATCCTTCAAATGTGTACACTCATCAGTGGTATGTCCATGGTCCTTATGAAAGTCACACCACTTGCTGGGGTCACGATTCCTGTTCACCATCTTAGGTGGCCTCTGCCATTTATCATCAGCTTTGTTCACGCTGAAGATATGGGATACAGAATGAGTGTGCTGGGTATATTGATCAAATCTTCCAACCCTAGCTCCACGCTTCTTGTCTGATCTTCTTACCCCCACTGCCATGTCTGCATCCCTGCGGCCTTACTCAGCTCTGCTGGGATAATCCACCCTGGCTATGTTTTCTGCCCGAGTGGCTTCAGGACGCTTAACTAGGTCACTTGGTGTTTTCCTGTTCAGCATGGCTCTATCAGTTTCGCCCGCTTTTATGAACTCACGCACTTTGCCTAGTGCTTCAGCTATTGTTTTAAGGCTCTTTCGCCCCATGTACGCTCTGAATGGTGAGCCCGGCAACAAGCCGCTCTGCATTGCCAACAGCGCTACCTCCTGACTCATATTAGGAATGGTGGTTGCTTCTTTGTTGAACCTGGTAATGAACTCTCACAGGGGCTCATCCTTTCCATGAACCAACGACATCAGCTCAGTGCTCATTTTTGTACGATCCACCAGCGTGACGAAGTGTTCCATGAACATTCTCTTTAGCTGATTATAGGAATAAACAGATCCCTTCGGGATGGCTCCATACCATTCGGTAGCCAGCCCTTCTAAGGTCGGTGGGAACGCTTTACACCAAAATGAGTCTGTCATAGTGTATAATACCATGCGATTCTCAAATGCTGAGATATGACTCTTAGGTGTGGTGGTACCGTTGTACTTACAACTAGGCATCTTGATTTTCTCCATCGGCTCTTCCAGAATCTCCCTGCAAAATCGGGAATCATCTGGAATCACTTAGATTCGCGCTCGCTTCTCCCTGTCCAGACTCAGTCCCCGCTCAGAGGCCGGTGACCTACTGCGAATAACTCGAGTCTCCGGGCTGCCCTTATCCTGGACTGCCTCCTCCACACTCCAATCTCAATTTAGATTTTGAGCTTCTAGTTCCAGTACCTTCTACCTTAGCTGGACCAGCACTCTCTACTCCAGGGTGAAAGTTACAGGTGTTGCCTTCT
The DNA here is from genome assembly GCF_948465745.1 of Chenopodium album. Classification (NCBI taxonomy): domain Eukaryota; kingdom Viridiplantae; phylum Streptophyta; class Magnoliopsida; order Caryophyllales; family Amaranthaceae; genus Chenopodium; species Chenopodium album. The sequence goes on from NC_137846.1 coordinate 17,297,128, forward strand.
TCGCGGCTGACTCCGTAGCAGTAGCTACTGGTGGAGAACCCGTCCCTTTACCGAAATTGGTAGGACTGTTGTCATAGCTGCCAACTGCTCTCTACTACACTAAGAGAGGTTCTGCAGGATGGCTGACATGTTGACGGGCTGCGATTTCTGGGTTATTGGTGTTGAGATGATGGGTTCATTGTTCACGCCTGTCACTGGCATTCCGAACTTTAAAGAAGAACTAGATCCTATCGGATCTACTGGTTTCGCCACCGCTTTAATCGCAGCTAACGTCGACCCAGTAGGATTAGTTTTCTAAGAGATACCGGATTTGGGTTTTTCAGTTGATCCTTTGGGATCAACGGTTACTAAAGCTATTTTTTGTGGTGTTTAGTTGGTGTCAATAGCCTTTGAGACTGGTGTTTTTATAGCTTCTTCTCCGACCATGGCGATCTGTCAACTAGTCCCTACGCAACTGGTGAACCTCAGGTTAGATGATCCTTCCCCTCCTTCTAACGCCAATTGTTCCAAGTGTGGATCTAAGAATTTTGTTGGGTTGAACTGGGTCCAATTGATGACCTGTGCAAGGCAACACACGTGAGCTGTCCTCGAGGGTGTCTCGAGGAATCCCCCTCCGATGCTTAAGTTAGAATGTGTTTTTAGAGAGAGAAAGTGTACTTAGAGAGATAGATGATGTAATAGAATGTTTGTCTAACCTCCTTTCCATTGTATTTTATCCCTTATTATAGGTGTATGATCTCCTTTGCGGAGAGTCTTACTTGGTCAGCCTGCTGATTGACTCTGTCGGGCTGATGAGCCCCTCAAGGCGCTCTTTCAACGATGATTACGCACCTTGAGAGTGGAGCTGGGAGCCCGGTGATTGCTCAGCAGGAGCTATCCTATACAGAAAGGATACACAGTACAATAAATGTATGATTCATAAAATTAGGAACCAAAAATTTATATAGACATATAGGAGGACAAAAAATGTACTCGAACGAAGCAATGGCATAAACAAGGATATGATTCAGAGCTACGTCTTTTGTAAAGTAATGCAAATTTTTTATATATATAATTTGAAATGAAGAATGCAAAACACAATAATGTCAGACCAAGTCATATATATAATTATACAAACTTTTAACGTTAGGAATGAGATAATTATTCGTTCAAAAAAAAAAGGCATGAGTTAAGTAGCAATATATATATATATATATATATATATATATATATATATATATATATATATATATATATATATATATATATATATATATATATATATATATATATATATATATATAGATATATATATATAGATATATATATATAGATATATATATATATATAGATATATATATATAGATATATATATATATATAGATATATATATATATATATATATATATATATATATATATATATATATATATATATATATATAGGGTTGAAATCCAATAAGATGTTTCTTAAAATGAGAAGAATGAGAAAGGTTAAATGTGCATAAATTTTATGCTAAATGTGTATAATTTGTTTTTGACCTGCTAATTCTTTTCAAATTTCTGGGAAAACTAAAGTTTATGCACATTATGCACAAAAATATGCACATTGAATTTCGGTCAAAATTTTTTTGCATATTTTATTTAAAAACATGAACGTTTAGTGGAAAAATTATGCACATTAAATCCTTCTTACTTTAAGAAACTTCTCATTTGACCATAAACCTATATATATATATATATATATATATATATATATAGTTGGGGTTTGGTGAGTCCGACTCACCGCGGAAACAAACCCAAAAACAAGACCGCACTCACAATAAATAAAACTATAAACATAATTAACTTAATGACAAGATTAAGATAATAAATATACCTTTGACGCGTTCTTCGCCCGACCTCGAGGGGCTCTTACTTCAAAAGCTAGCCTCGAAATTACGACGACCTCGAACGGAAGTTCACCCACAACTCGAACACCGACTAGGTCCAATGCCTTGGAGTTAGCAAGGCCCGACCGAAACCCGAGTAATTGAGTTCAAAGGTTTTCACAAAGGTGATGCCTTTTTCAACTCTTGAGTTCAAAGGTTTTCACTACTAGTGATGCCTTTTCCAACTCTTACTCAAGTGCTTTTCCCAATACCCCAAGTTAGGTATTTATAAGGAAATGCAAGAGTGTGAAAAGCTCTCCCATCAATGTGGGAGAATTTGATTTTCCCATTTTATTTTAAAGCTAAAATAAAATTAATAATCAAACAAGTAATAAATCAACAAGTGGCAAGCTCACAAGGAGGAGTAGGTGAGGACCATTTGGAGGAGGGGGGACCAAACTTGACCCCTACTCTCACTCCCATAACCGGCCACCTCAACCCCATAGCCCCCAATTAAATTGCGCCACATGGCACCCACACTTGGGCACCAAGGCACCCAAGGTGGGCTGCCATGTGCTACGGCCCAGCAGGCCACGCACCAAGTGCGGGCTGCTTGGCCGAGGCTAGCTGCCAGCACGCCGCGCACAATGTGCGAGCTGCTAGCTGCTGCCTGCTAGCACGCCTCGCACATTGGTGCGGGCTACTAGCTGCGGCTTGCTAGCATGCCTCGCACATTGGTGCGGGCTACTAGCTGCCACAGCCTAGCAAGCCACGCACCAAATGTGCGGGCTGCTAGCTGTCGTATGCTAGCACAGCCACGCACACTAGTGCGGGCTGCTAGCTGCAGTATGCTATCTTAGCCCCGCACTTGGTGCGTGCTGCTAGCATTTGTCGCTCCCCTAGCACTCGGTTTTCCGATGCTAGGGGTATTTTGGTCATTGTTGATTTATTATTATTTTCACGTCCCGTCGTTTTACTATTTTTGACTCGACTTTCGACGCTCAATTTCGATGCTCCAAGCTCGAATTTTCGACGTCTAAATATTAATTACTCGGTCAATTAATTGATTCCTAATTAATTCGTCGCTTCGGCTCGTTAGTTGATTGGGTGTGACCCGAAGGGTTCAGTCAAGATTAAGCTGTAATATTAATTATGCATTAATATAACTGATCGGAAGCGGCCTCCACCCAGGCATTCTGATCACTTGACCTCACTGAAAAATTAGCTTTCTAATAATTCCGAACCCCCTATCGGAATAATACACTTGTTCGAAGGACACTATTCCTTTCATATATATATATATATATATATATATATATATATATATATATATATATATATATATATATATATATATATATATATATATATATATATATATATATATATATATATATATATATATATATATATATATATATATATATATATATATATATATATATATATATATATATATATATATATATATATATATATATATATATATATATATATATATATATATATATATATATATATATATATATATATATATATATATATATATATATATATATATATATATATATATATATATATATATATATATATATATATATATATATATATATATATATATATATATATATATATATATATATATATATATATATATATATATATATATATATATATATATATATATATATATATCACATTATGCATTTGAGATAAGTATAAAAACATCAAATTTGAAGGATAGAAAAACAGAAATTGGATTTTATTTCCTAAAATGTAGTATAAAAATTCTACACCTAATTTTCACAAAGAAAAAATAAATAAATAATAAAAAAAAGTAATAAAAATCGCACAGCAATTCAAACGAGTTTAACTTTTTTGACAAAAGCTACTCTGAACACTAAAAGCTACTTTCACCACTACCTTACCGAATTGAACATGCCTAATTTTATTAGGTAACGTTTTGACCAAGTCACAAAGCTAACAGCTTCTCAAAAGCTACCTAAATGCTAGAGCCGAACACGCCCTAATACTACTCTTAAGCCCCAAATTAAAATACAATATTATTGTTGATTAAAAACCCTACACACGTAAACACAACTCGTCCTTTGAGATTTGAACAGCTTTTGAGCAATTGCAACATTTGAGTTCGGGTACACGGATTATGAAAGTCGTTGTGTAAATCTTGGGGGCGTTAATCACTAGGATATCTGTACCATTTGGACCCAAACTGCAGCACGTCAACTGAAAGAGCATAGATCTTTGATCAGGAAAGTGAGCTAATTCTTTATTGTATTTGATTTCAACAGATGTTTTTCCAACAATTTTAACTTCATAATAAATACCCTTTACAAAATATATAATCCATTATACACGTTTTATTAATTGGCTGATAGAAAACTCTTCTCTATTCTCTCGCCTCTCCTCTTCTCTCCTCCTGTTTTCTAGGTTTCTCCAAATTCTTGCCGTTTAGGCAGGAAATAGCCTAATTTCTTCGAAAATTAGACTATTTTAGACCCCTTTTCCTTAATTTTCTTTAGATTTGCAATTTAGTTTTCAATAAATCTGCACAAGTAGTGTAAATATTCGTTCGTCTTCCTATGGTGGAGTGTCTCCCTTTATGTACTTAATACTAATATTGTATTTTAATTCTAAGCTAACAAAAACTAATGAATTCGGCTAAAGGTTGTTCGGAAACCATAGATAATCAACCATGAGAATGTTATAGGATCTTCTTTTACTTTTAAGAAACCATGGATAATCAAGTAATAAACAAACTATATTTTTACATATGTAGTGGCGGACCCAGCGTTGTTCACGCTAGATCACCGAACTCGGGAAGTTTAGGGTTAAAAGAAAATTAAAAGGTAACATATAACTCAGGAAGTTTAGGGTTAAAACAAAATTGAAAGGTAACATATAAGTTATGCTTCTCTATGGTTTAGTGGTTGGAACTTGGAAGTTTTAAGTGACATTTCTTACCAAGATGGCGTGGGATCAAGTCCCATACCAAACACTTTATGTTTTTTTTTTTTTTTTTTAAATAAAAAATCCCCCCCTCAAATTTTATTTTGTACATACATGCATTTTATTATGTACATTAAATAACTAATTTAAATTATTCCTTTAAATTATCTTATGCAATACTACTATGGGTAGCATTATAAGGGTACTAAGGGATGTTTCTTTGATTAATCTAGTCTTGTCAGAGTATTCCTAAGTTGGTTAGTCAAATTCGATTGTGATTTTTTGCAATCTAGATCTACACATTAATCCTAATGTTGTATTTTGTCAATCTTAACAAGAAATTTCATCTGGGTATACGGAATACCAAATTTTTTAGGAGTTAAACAATTTTTGACCAAATTTGTGACCAAGAGGCTACAAAACATTATTATGCAACTAGTAGTCTTGTAATTGGGTATGCTCTTTGTTTTGTTTTACTAGTTGTGATAAATAATATGCAATTACTTAGTTAAATTATCTTGAAGTGTTGATTGCCTTGCAATATTTTACATTCCGCTTTAGAGCTTTGGATTTTGGAGAAACTAAGCTGTCAATGGTTGGCGGTGACCCAACACCCATAAAATCCTGAATTCGCCACTAGTTATATGCATGTTTGAAGGGACTGTAATGTTTTAGCTCATTCAGTTGCTAAGTGTGATTTTAACATGTAAATGAGATTGTTTTACTTTAGAATTTCCTCATTTTGCCCTCAAGTCGGGATATGCATATGCTCATCCATGTACAAAAAAAAATTTAGTTACTTCGGCATTCACCATTAATAAAAACAGACAGTTGTGTAGAGTCCGAATGATCCATGACTTTGACTTAACTCTAACAAAATAACACAAGAAAATTACATGCATGAGATAGGCAGTCAATTATTCTTGTCAAAGCATGGGCTGAGACCTATATGATTAAGTGAAAACATGATATAATCCAACATTACAAATCACACGCTCAATTAAGATGATTTTTTTTCTTCTTTTTTGTATTACCTTTGTTACATATTAATTGCAATTTTGGAATTTTTTATCTCTCACAAATATTATCCAAAATTACAACTAATATGTAATGGAGATAGTACTTTAACATACAATTTCAATAGCACACATAGGTTACTTGTTTAGAAGTTCTAGTATACATTTAAATAAAGATCTAGGCCTTAGGTCAGGCTTAATAAGCCAAAGAAGCATGAACTCTTCAGCACGATACACATTCCGTCATAACCCAGCCACAATGGCCACAAATTAAACATTTTTTTTTTTACGTATGTAAAGAGTGTAAAATTCAATATATATTTCTCGTTCTATATTATGCTTGATTTGTATGTAAATTTTTCATGTTTTTTCTATCCTACTTATAAAGTCTTCACAATTTTTTACATTGTTTTTTTTTTCCCTTTTTTTTAATCACCCTACTTTCCATGTCATGGTTTTTTTTCCAATTCTTTTCGTGGAAAGAAATTTTGTCTATGTTATTATCCTTTACCCACCACATGATTTTCTTACAATACCAATATCTCTTAACAAACTAATTTCCTTTTCTTACCAAAAAAAAAAAAAAAAAAAAAAAAAAAAAAAAAAAAAAAATCAACATTTCACTAAATAAGCCATTTCCTTGGTTTATGATGTTACATTAGATAAGGGGAAAAAAAAAAAAAAGAACAAGGAATAACAAAATTAATTTGAACTCTTTTTCTTAAAAATTTTGAGTTTTACTGTCACCAAATTACTCTGTTTTGACATTTGCTACCTCCAAAAGTCACAAAATATAGATTTTACTACCACTTAACAAAATTCGTTAGGGTTCCGTTAAGCAGGGCTATTTTTATTATTAAATAATTATTTAATTTATTAAAAAAAAAACTTAAAATAAAATTAAAAAAAATCCCAGTCAGCTCACCCTTCCCCATCAGCCACCCCTCCCCCCTCCTTGTGCCGGTTGTCGGAGCCCAAACGAGCCCCAAACGACCCCATTAAAATGTTATCACCGGAGATCCAATCCCCCTTACAGTATCATCGTCCTTATCTTTCACCACCACCTTCCTTCCATTTCAATGGCGGAACAAACCTTAACCCTAACCCTAGATCATCATCATCATCCTCCGATTGATTAAAGAATTCTCGATACATTCCTTCCACCTTCACTACAATGCTCGGATCGCCATTGCACTTGTCCCTTGCACTGCTTTCCTCCTTAATCTTTTCTTCCAAAACCTTCTTCTTCCTCTTCCTCCGTCCGCTGGATCCTTGGGAGGATTCCAGCAAGGATTCTTGTTTGAGGCGGCGGATGTTGCTTGGCCGGCGGTGTTTGCTGCAATTGCAAGAGGAGTCCCGAGTCATAAACAGACTCAGAATGTGAGTCGGCCGAATCGAAATCAAAATTGTCGTGTTCACTTCTACAAGAGTGGGAAAGGGGGTAGGTGCGCAGCTTGGGTGGGGGAAAGGGAGGGGGATGGGGTTAAGCAAATAAGAGGACTGCTATGTGTTGAGTATTTATGCAAAAAATGAAGAGAATCAAAATTAACAGCTAGTTTCCTAAATTTCAAACTAGTTGTTATACATCAAAAAATATAGGGTATTTTGTGTAATTACTTAACAAATTTAGGGCATTTGGTGAATTAAATTTTATTGCTAACGGACCTTTAACGTCAGGGGCATTTTGAGATCACAGTGTGAATAATAACAAACGTCAGTAGTATCTGGTGAATTTTGAAAAACTTGAAGGTATTTGGTGAATTTTATAAAAGATCAAGGCCATTTGGTGAAAAAACCGTACATTAAAGTGTTTGCTTACAGAATGCATTAAAATACCATACGGAGTATTAAACAAACTTCACACAAACCAACCAAATTTAATTATAATAATAATAGTAATTGTCCATACATTGTTACATTCATTAAACATTACTAAACCATACAACCTTCTAAAATAGATATTAAACAAAACATATATAATTAAAGAAAAGGAAACTTCATCACACACTTTAATTACATCACTGCATTTGAGTAATCACATTATTAGTAGTAGCATTAGTAGTATAAGAAGCTACCTTAATTGGACCCATTGCTTTAGCCATTTCCCTTAATAGAAACTTCTGGACTTTTCCGGTGGATGTCTTAGGCAGCTCCTCCTCGAAAACCACCGTCTTCGGAACCATGTAGTGTGCCATCCTCTCCCTACAATACTCTATTATTTCCTTCTCAGTCACCTCATTTTCACCCTTCCTTTTTAAGCTAAGGAATGCACAAGGTGTTTCACCCCAAAATTCATCCGGTCGAGCGACCACGGCCGCCTCGTTCACGGCCGGGTGGGTGTACAACACCGACTCCACCTCGACACTACTTTTGTTTTCTCCCCCACTTATGATTATATCCTTTAGTCTATCTTTGATCTCTAGGTAACCATCATGGTGTATGACACCTACGTCCCCCGTTCGAAACCACCCGGTTCGGGTCATGGACTTGGACGTTCCTTCCGGATCCTTAAGGTACCCTAGCATGACACTTCCACCCTTTAATACAACTTCTCCTAGGGTGGATCCATCTTTTCTTACGGGTTGACCCGTTTTCGGGTCCAATATGTCAACCTCGGTCATCCCTAGGGATCCTACACCTTGTCTAGCCTTAAGCCTTGCTCGTTCTTTTGCAGGTAGGTGGTCCCACTTGGATTACCATGCGGAGTTAACCACCAAGCCACCCGTTTCGGTTAGTCCATACCCGTGACTAACCACAAACCCTAAGGACTCAGTCCGAAAGAGGATCGATGCTGGAGGTGGGGCTCCGGCTGTGAGGATATAGACGGGTTTTTTCAAGGGTTTGGCATTTGGTAAGTTGGCTAGCATGTTCAACACCACGGGTGCACCACACATGTGGGTCACCCGATGGTGTTGAATGGCCTCATAAACAGTGGGGGCATCAAATTTTCTTAGACATATATTCGTTGCCCCCACTGCGGCCATCCCCCATGTTAAGCTCCAGCCATTGGCATGGAACATGGGTAAGGTCCATAGATAGACCGGTTGCTTCGGTACCGACCATTCTAGCAATGTATCAACTGCTAGAATGTAGTACCCTCTATGACTAAGAACAGCCCCCTTGGGGTTGTTCGTAGTTCCTGAGGCGTAGTTAAGAGCGAGTGCATCCCACTCGCTCTTAGGTCGAATCCACTCAAAACCTGGATTACCACCATCCACCAATTGCTTATAGCTAGCAATTGAGTTGCTTCCATTAACATTCACTTTATCAGTATCCTTGATTACGACGATGATAGGATGAGGAGTACTAGGAGGAAAAAGAGAGAGTGCACGAACGAGAATAGGGTGAAGATGATCGTCAACAAACACAAGCTTAGACTCACTATGACGTAGGAGAACCGAAAGCGTACGTGGGTCGAGACGGGTGTTGATATTGTTCACCACAGCCCCCGCCATAGGAACCGAGAACTGAAGCTCGTACATGGCAGGGACATTAGGTGCAAGGACGGACACCACGTCGCCTTGCTTAATACCAAGGGACTTAATAGAAGACGCCGCTTGGACACATCGTTGATGCGTTTGGTCCCAAGTGTAGGTCGTTGCATTGTTATTGTTATCGTTATTGTTGTTGTAGACGAGGGCGGGGCAGTCGGAGTAGGCCGTGGCAGCTCGTTCTAAGAAGTTGATGGGTGTAAGAGGGACCGTATTTGGACGAAATGGCATGAGAAATTCCATGGGAATTATGTGATTTTTTTTCTTTTGGCCGGAAAAAGTAGAGAGGTTTTTTTTTTTTTTTTTTTTTTTTTTTTCCTTCCTTCCTTCTTCCTTCTTTTGAGATAGAAGAAAATTTAGAGGAGAAGTTCTAGTAATAGGAGTATGTAGTATTTTCTAAGAGCTTTTTGTATTGATTGTTTAATGAGAGGTCTACTCAGCTCTATTATCTTTTGTTGGCTTTGCCTATTTTTAATACATTAGGTTGGCGTAAGGGTTTTGTTATGGTATTAATGCATGTTTGGTTGGAAAATAAATAAATTTGAAGTGATATATTTTATATTTTATTTTCATGTTTGGTTGCAAAAAATTCAGAGAAAAAAGTACAAAGATCATATGATAGATAGGAAGCTAGCCTAGAATGAGAATATGAGAGGCTTCATATTTAGTTGATGATATATGTGACACTTTTTTTTTTTTTTTCTCTTTTTCTTTAAATCAATATCTAGTATATACAATGTGGATTGGATGCAGACTAATTTAATTTAATTATAATAGTTGCAATAAGAGTGATTATTGACAAGATCGAAGAGTGATTATATTTATGCATTGTTCTCTTTGCTTGAAATAAGAGCGATACCCAGTTAATTCCCCATTTATTTATTTAGGGGTATAATCGTCTTTTCAACTACTAGTGAAGGGGTATATGCTTCTTTTTACGTAGTAGTTGAGGGGTACATATGTAATTTCCTCACCAAACAGTAAATACAAGTTGCATGCATTAATTGAACATCTCACCAAAAGTACTGAATAAATGACCACGCTTTTTCAATATATTTACAAAAATGCCACCAGATTTACAAAAATTCGTTTATCTGACAGATAAACTTGTATTTGCTGTTGAAATAAGGATCGGAATTTTGGCCCTTTTTAAAGTCTAATCTAGTCGATCTGTTCTTTATTTTTTCTGATTTGATTATTTGGTTTGTCTATACTTTGACTATAAATGTACATTAATGTATAAGAAAAAACATTACGCAAAGTATTGGGTGCAGGCACCCGCACCCGAGTGTTTGTGCGTCTAGCCTATTTTTCTTCCCCTCTCTTTCTCTCTCCTCAGCTCCTCCTTTTTTTCAATTAAAATCAAAATCAAAATTGGGGGATTTACTTCTTGGTGGCAGTGGGTTGTGGTGCTGCTGTTGTTGGTTGCAGCAATTGATGTTGATTGTTTGTTGTTGGAGGGAGGTAGGTGTGCTGGGGCTAATTGTTGTGGTGGCTGGATTTGGAGGTGATTGGTGGTGGAGTTGCGGTGCATGTGAGGTGCGGCTGGTAGGATGTGGTTGGTGGGTGCGCTGGGTTTGGTGAACGGCGGTTTGTGGACGGTGGTTGGACGCTGCTGGTGGTGATTTGTGGACGGTGGTGCTGCAATTTTGGAGGTGGCGTGAGGATTTGTGGTGGTGGTTGCGTGCGGCAGGAAGAAGGAAGATTGTGGTGGTCAGTGGGGGCTGTGGCAGGAAGGAGAGAGAGTGGTTGTGTTGGTGGTGAGGGCTGCGGCAGGAAGGACGAAGGAGAGAGAGTTCGGTGGCGGTGAGTGGGGCTACGGCAGGAAGGAAAGATAGAGTGGTGGTGACGTGGTGGTTGTGTTGGTGGTGATAGGATTAGGACTTAGGAGAGAAAAAAATCTTGGGCTCTTTCTTGGATGATATGTTTTGTGAATCAAAGAAAGAGAGGAAAGAGGAGGGAGAATGAAATATTGTACTTATTGTAAATATTTTGTACATTACCTAATACAAGTAGTATATAAGTTAATTGATATTTCATATCAGTTAGTATTAAAGACATTAATAAAAACGTATTAGCTAAATAAAGGAAGTTATCGGCCAACAAAAATATATATATATATATATATATATATATATATATATATATATATATATATATATATATATATATATATATATATATATATATATATATATATATATATATATATATATATATATATATATATATATAAGCCAACAAGAAGAGTATATCAGCCAACAAAAGGCACTTATCAACCAACAGAAGGAACATATTAGCCAACAAAAAAATACATATAAGCCAACAAGAGGAGTATATCAGCCAACAAAAGATACATATAAGCCAACAAGAGAAGTATATCAACTAACAAAAAATACATATAAGCCAACAGAAGAAACATATCAGCCAACAAATGAAGCGTATCAGCCAACAAAAACAACAGGTAAGCCAACAAAATAAACATATCAGCCAACAAAATGAAACATATAAGCCAACAATTAAAATATATATATCAGTTAACAATATAAATATATCAGCCAACTAAGAAAACATATAAGCCAAATTATGTCTAATATTAGCCAACAAAAGGGGGAAAAAAATTAAAAAAATAAAAAATAAAAACATATCAGCCAACAAAAGGAATTAATTAGCCAACACAAAAAACCGTATCAGCCAACAAATAAAACATATCAACCAACAAATAAAACATATAAGCTAACGAGTAAAATATATCAGCCAACCCTCACGCACCAAATAGTTCGTGCGTCCGTACGCACGCAATACCTTCTCAAAACATTATCATGTGTGATATTGTTAGTTTGTCTCAACGTTTATAACTTTCAGATATACAATGTTCATACTTTGGACTCATGAGATCTGATCTTATTACATTTTAACAAGAATAAGTAATTTAATATATAAAGTGAAGAAGGATTTTGAATTACAAATTTCACTTTCCCAAATTACCTATTTTCAAATTTTATTTTTTCTTGAAATCAACCTACCATCCTTAAAAATAAAAAAATTAAAAAATTAAAAAAAAAAATCTATCATCTTAATTTAATAATAATAAAATATATATATATTTCAGGTTTCATCAATTTTTTTTTTTTTTTTTTTTTTGGTAATGTTATATGTAGCCCTTGGGGCTATAAATAAGTATTAAATATGTTTACTTATTTAGTATGAGTATTAATTTAAGAATGTATGACAAAATCACGCATAAATTAGTGTAATTAATGAAATATATTTCATTAATACGTTCCTCTTTTAGCTTATTATACATAGCCTTTATGGCTATATATATAGTATTTTTCTCTTTTTTATCATATTTTTACAAATAATACTAATTTTTTATCAACAATTTTAAATTAAAAGTTGAACCCACTATTTTTTTTTTTAATTTTTTTTAATCTAATTCAAAGTAAAGAGGGGTTTTGGGTGATAAAAGTTCACTTTTCCAAATTACCCCTTCTCTTAAATAATAATAATAATAATAATAATAATAATAATAATAATAATAATAATTAAAAAAAAAAACCTACCATCCTAATTTTTGTTTTAAAAAAACACCTACAATCTTATCCTAATAATTAATCAAAAATACTCCAGGTAGGACTTCATAAACCTTTTTTTTTTTTTGGATAATTTTTTTACTAATATTTATTTTACGATCAACGCTTGTAAAATTTGAACCCATTAATATCAGAATAAAGAGGAGAATAAAGCCTAAAAGGTTTCTTATATTTTACATACACATTAGGTGTGTTCCTGTACTCCCTCTTTTTTTTCTTTTTTTTTTTTTTAAGTGTCCCATTCTCATAGTGACAAAATACACATGGCGAGCAAAACTTTGAACAATAATGTTTAATTATCAATAACTATAAATTATAACAATTGATTATTAATAATCTACTCATTGATACTATTCTAAAAAGTCTATTTTTTTTTTCTTATGTATGATTCACAAACAATGGTCAAAATAGGTCTAATGATAAATAGTATCAAATTCTCCAATGAGGCACTAAAAAAAAATAAAAAAAAAAACTGAGGGAGTAATAATATAGATATGTATACTCCATATATTAATTTGTGATAGTAATATTTGAAACTTTATAGATTTCAAATTTTCAATATAAACAAAATCTAATACTTTCTTATAAATATAACTGATTCGCATTGAATACTTGGTATGATATGAATTTTTACACTATATTTGTTCATTCATCCTTTATAATCAATTCATATATATCTTATAATACATATATGTGAGATCTTGTTAGATTTATCTCGAAAATAAATAGGTAGTACTCCCGTTCTCATGCCGATTCGACAACTAAGCTAAGGATAGTTATTACTCCCTGGCCGCTAACCAGTTTTTTCTTCGGTCTTCACCAGCAACAACTGCAGCAGCAGCAACTACAACAATGATCCGTAACTCTTTCCACAAAATTAGCTATTATTTAACTTCTCTTGAATCTACTTATATTGCTCTTTATGGTAAGGGTTTTTTTTTTTTTTTTTTTAATTTTATTTCTTTCAATTGTTATTATTACTCATTCTAATTATTACTCATACTAGTATAGTGCAGTGCTTAGATAATAAATGCATACACATGAACACTTACATGCATGCCTTGAGAGGGGACCTTCCACCGGAGCCATTTGGGACCTGGCCCGGTAGATTAATTCGTTTATAAAGTTAAAGAACTAATTTCACTTTTAACATATTAGGACATGGTGATTAGTTTTAAGTTGGATGTAAAAGAGATTCAAATTCCGGCCCTCTAACATTTTTAGTCAAGATCCACCAATGCATGATATATATATATATTATATATATATGTATATATATATATATATATATATATATATATATGTATGTATATATATGTATGTATATATATATATATATATATATATATATATATATATATATATATATATATATATATATATATATATATATAATTTCATTTAAACAAAAAATACAATTTCATTTAAACAAAAATGAAATTCCTCTACTTTTAACATTTACAACAAATACAACTATTATATACAAATCCCATACTCTTAAAATACTCTATAATGTTAGTCAAGAGCAAGGCCTTCTAATGCTACAATTCTGCTACTTGTAAGTTGTAACATCAATCTCACGCCAACCAAACAATTTAACAAGCAAAGCCATTTATCGAAAAATCGCTAGTGGAAAGGAGTTGCAGCAGCTCAGAGTCTACACACAAGAGAGCTTGATTGTTCACGGGCTCAGCTGCCATTTATAAACAATTCAATAACAAAGTGGTTTTTAGCAAATACAGGAATAATCTTAAATTTAGCAAATCAATGAAAAATTGAGGAAAAAAAAAAAAACAAATTTAAATCTGTATGGAACAACGAAAAACAAAGCATTGAGAATTAACCCACTAATTGACATAGCTACCTAGTTATCTTACAATTAAGCATTAAAATACCACAACAAAACTCCTTTCTACATTTATAGTTGAGCATCAGACACCTAATTATCTAGCATTAGAGAAAAACTCAACTTACTAGAATTTGGCCATGATGTTCAAAATATTCTAATCTTAATCTATTGAATAAAACCCAACATACTAATAAGCCATTTTAATCCAATTATCAGAAAACAATTGAGATAAACCCATCATATATGTGATTAAATCGATAATTACAAGTAATTAAACAAAACTAACATATCAATAATGTTTTTTAATAACCAACTAATTCACTAATCTGACATAAGTAAAAGAATCAAAAGTTTAATATACCTTAACTGGGATGCTGCCTTCCGAGAATCACCAACGGCTAGGCTGCTACCGTCCGACGCCGTCAACAACTCAACAAGGATGGACGGGAAGTCGAGAACTCGACTTTTACCACCGACTAGACAAGAAGCCGAGAACACCATCGAGATTTACAAACTGACCTTGGAGCCGTTGAATGAGCTCGATTTAGAAGAGAAAGTAATTTGGGGCTTTGAGGTTAGGGTTGGCGATTTGAACGAGGAAAAGCATGACGGGGAAAGGGAACTGGGGATCTAGCTTACAAGATTAAATCAAAATTTGAGAAATGGTCTCTCCTTTTTTAAAATTGAACAAATAAACAAAGAGACCATTTGTTTAAGAGAAATGGTCTCTCTTTTTTAAAAAATTGAATAAATAAAAAAAAAAAACATTTATTTTAAAAAAGTGGTTCTCTCTATTATTTTTGTTTCCCTATGATTGCACCTAAGATACCATTTATTTAAAATATTGGGTCTCTTGAAACAAAAAGACCACATATTTAATTAAATGGTCTGTTATTTAAGGTCCCTTTGAGCATTTTTGTAGTAGTTAAATAAATAAATAAATGAAATTAGAAAAATAATATTATATTATTAATGACATTAAAAAATAATTCAAAAACAAAGGTTTCATGTAATATTCAAACCGATTGCTACGCACTACCTAAGACCACAATAAAATTATTCTATAAAATAGTCTAAATACCATACCCCAAAGATACGTTTCAAAACAATTTATTCCTTTGCCTTGTTCGCTGCTATTAATGAGTGTTGTTGTGCCTTCACTTCAAGTAACTTTGGATACTGTATTTGAAAACTAGTTGTTCATTTTTTGCTTTCCTTTGGTTACTAAATGTTAGAAGTTATGCTTTGTAAAAAATCGAGTTGTGAATAAAATTAGAAAAATAATAATACATTATCAATGACATTAAAAAATAATTCAAAAAGAAATGTTTCATGTAATATTCAAGCCAAACGCTACGCGCTACCTAATTTACTCTGTGGTAGTCATTTTAAAGATGACCACAATAAAATCTAATATATATCCATTAACTATTACTAAAACAGAGTATGCTGATATCACTACTGCCTACATGTCACTCTCTTAATAAAAAATTTCCCGTCTAAAAGCAAAGATGAGGTCAATTTATTTTATTATTTTATTTTTTAGGGAGCTATTATATTTAACATTTTTAAAATTTAAATATTGAAAGCTTCCACATTAAAACTAAAACCTATCAATTTATCTTAGGAAATTAAAATAATTTTAAATGGCATACTAATAAATGACCTCCTACATTGAAATATGTATTAGTTGACGTTAAATCGTAATATATCATAATTTTGATGAAAATCTAAAATTTTAAAATTACTTATTTTTTGTACAAGGTTATATATATATAGATAGATAGAATTGAGATCATGTGAGAACCAAGGTGAATAGTAAGAACTAGGAACTAATCTCAGCCATTGATCGCACTCCATCTAATGGTTCATATTGCACCCGCTCTCATTAATGGCATTCTCGTAATTTCGCTGTTTTCAAACTTTTTTCCAGTTTTTTTTAACTTTTAAGGTAATTTCATTTACTTTAACACTGATTTCATTTACTTTTACTAAATTTTCATTTACTTTTGAGAAATGAAACTGGAAACTACTTTATAAAGTTAAAATATTACAAAAATGTCATTAATAACACGGGAAGCATGTGAGCCGCCCGATTAACATGATCTAAGGGCCTAGATTAGTTCCTAGTTCTTATTTTAGCCTTGATTCTCATTATAATTAAAGGAGAGTTTTTTCCCAAGTTTTTAGAGAGCCACGTAGGATTTTTATTTTAAAAAAAGAAAATAGAACGCCACATAAGATTATGATTTTGCGCTACATAGGATTAAAACGCGCTATGTAGGATTGCGATTTAAAGTATGCCACATAGGATAATAATTATAAAAAAAATTATATAATAGTAAAATTTTGATTATGATTTATAAATTAAAGTACGCCACGTAAGATTATTTATATCAAATAAGAAAAAAAAAAAATACTAATTCTTTTCACCACCTTTAGTCCCTTCCAACCCTACCGATAAAAAAAATCTCATTAAGATATAATTGGAATTGTAAACTTGGTCAATGACTATTATACGATTTTATGCTTTAATAATTTTTTGTCATCTTAAGTTCATGTAAACTTGATTTTATTGTAATAGTAATTGTAGTTTTGAGATTTTATCATGTTTTAGGCTCCACAACCTAAGGTTTTAGCCTTTGATGATTGTTGATGATAACGCACGTTGTTGCATGGATAAACTTTTGGACTGTCGGGAATTTTTTAAAATTACAACTTAAAAAATGATAAAATTTAAGTTGGGAAAAAGATATAAATTATTTTAATTAGCTTATGATTTGTTATTATTATAAATAGCCATTAATTTGATTCACGCATCAGCAAATTAAAGAATCACACAATACTTCATCTAATTCCTTAAACTCAATTTTTTTTCAAATTGTAGTTATGTGTAGGATTATTATTAACTAAATTATTTTCATTGCATTGTTTTCTTAGAACTATTTCGTCGATTCGAGAAATAAATTCTTCCAAAAATGATTGAAAAATTAAAGTACTTGTATGAAGGCTTCTTGATGTTTTGAACTTTTGAAAACATAATAGTTTGATTAGTATGGACATGGTTTTAATTAACGACGAGGTATGCCTTAAATTTTATTTTATTTGATCATACTTATCGTTTTTAATTCATTGAATAATATAATATTTTTGTAAATTCATTGTGTAACTTAAAATATTATTTTAACTTACAATAAATTTTTCATGTGCAGGGTGATTATGTCCATGCTTCAATCAAAGGAAAATTTGTCCAACAATTTTGTTCAAAACTAATTGAAGGCAAATTTTACGCGATTCGATAGTTTTCCATTGTACCTAACAAGAATGAATATCGTGTTGTGAGCATAACAAGATAATGATACAATTTTTTCAAAATACAACTGTCAAGGGCGTTGCAGGTAATAATGAAATTTCATTGCATAGCTTTGAATTTGTTCAATTGCAACATTTAGATCAGTTCCATAGTAATGCAACACTCCCTGGTATATATTTTACATATTTTCTATTTTTATTATCTTAAAAATTTTATTGTGTTATCATTCGTTTTACTAATATTATTTTTTTTTGGTATATCACTTTGTCTTACAAGATGTGGTTGGTATGGTAGTAAACAAAGTTGGAGATTCAATTGAAATAGAAGACAAATAGTAATCATTATTTAATTTTAATATATTTGTATATATTATTACTAGATGAAGCCCGTGCGATGTACAAGTTGTTTCTATTTTTAAAATAAATATTTTTTTATATTTATATGATAAATTTTGTTATTTTATTCTTTGTATGTAGCATGTCATTTAATATTTATATTTTAAAATAAATTGTGACTCATTCATTATATATTTGGATAAAATTCCTAATCTCAAAAGATATTATTTTATATTAAAATAATTTAAATTTTAGAATCTCATTCGTCAATTTTGCTTACATGGCATTTGAATTATTTTATTATAAAAGAAATTACAAATCACTTATTTAATTTGCTAAAACTAAAATTTATAATCATACATGACATGTTTAGAAAATTTAATCCTACGTGGCTCTCTAAAACTCAGGAAAAAAACTCTCCTTTATATATATACTAGTTTTGTGCCCGGACAATGCCTGGATTGTCCTAAACTTTTAGCTTGAATGTTAAATACGGTTATATAACCCCTTTTGATAATCTAAAATATTTAGACATATGATATCATATCACTTATTTATATAATAGTGTACTTTTTGTAGTTTTATTTGTAAATAGATATCTATGTTAATATTAACTTGATATTTTTTTATTGCGCTTATATTATTTTTAATGAACTGAAAGTATTTTTACCAAACTAAAATTATTTTTATGATTAAAACTTATTTTTACCGATTTTCTATTTTTTTTTATTAAAGTATATTATAAATGGATCTCATTTTACATATTTTTTAAAACAAATTTTATGATGAAAATAGTATTGAGTAAGATATATAAGATATTTATTAAAAGTTATAATTAATTTTGTATATATGAAATATTAGAAGTATATCGATAATAAAACACTATACAACATTTTTAACTTAAAAAAAATATATCCAAAATTCCCTTAGTTAGTTTTCTATGTATCACAATAATACCTATTTATCAGTTACGTGGCTCGACACTTGGTGAAAAAACTAAAATGCCAAGTATCGATGTCTCGTGGCCTGACCGACTTTATATATTAGTGATATGATGTGATATGACATGATATTAGATTATCAATCACGATAAACTAAGATTTATTATTTAAAAATAATTTATATTTGATTAATTTTAGATTTATTAGTAAATTATTTATATTTATTTGGATATCATGGTAATTAGGGGACAATGAATCCAATAAAAAAAAAAGAACCTGACAAATTGTTTTTTTTTTATATCTTATTAATAAAAAAGAAATTTTTAATTAATTGCAATAGTTTATCAATGATAATTATACTTATAAATGTCTTTGTGTTTTATGACTTTATATATATTTTTATTGTTATAATTATATAATATAAGAGAAGGAAATAAATCTTAAATAATAATAAAAAAAAATAGTTACAAAAATAAAGTCGTGCACCGCACGAGCTTCACACCTAGTTATTCTATAAAATAGTCTAAATACCCCAAAGTTATGTTTCAAAACAATTTGAGGGTTGTGCCTTCACTTTAAGTAGCGGTTTTACAATAAACTCGAAAAAGAGAAAAAAAAAATGCTCACTAAGGGCGTGTTCGGCACTAGTATTTTGGTAGCTTTTAGCTTTTCGACTTGGTCAAAACGCTACTTAATAAAAATTAGGCATGCTCGGCAAGGTAGTGGTGAAAGTAGCTTTTAGTGTTTCAAGTAGCTTTTGCCAAAAGTTAAAAGTTTTAACGTTTGAATAGCTATGGGATTTTATTTTTTTTTTTGGTTTTTTTTGTTTTTCTAAATTAGGTGTAGAATTTTTATCCAAAATTTTAGGAAATAAAATCCAATTCTTTTTTTTTTATCCTTCAAATTTGAAATACTGTTTTAATACTTATCAAAATTTTAACGTTGAAATTTGTTTTGATAATTATCTTATGTCTAACCCTCAAATATTATCTTTTGTAATAAAACGATTTGCGTATTTTTTCATTAGAGTAACTTTTAGCTTATTAAGCAAATAAATATTCTTACTTAAAGGTTTGTATACACTCATTTATTTTTATTTATTATTTTGATAGATTGTACACTCTCCTTTAAAATGTATTTGATAATAATCAAGAAATTATGTACTTTATTTTATAAACCACACCTTAAATTTCGTTATAAAAATTTGACTAATAATATAATTATAATTTATGCAATAATAAAATAATAATTTTTTATTATTTAAAAATATTTAGAAACCCAACAGCTAGTTTACCGAACACTACTATTAAAAATTAAAACATTCACAGCTAACAGCTAGTTGACAGCTAATAGCTAGGTGTACAGCTGACAGCTATTACTACAACTGATTTGGGTAAAATACCCTAGGCCAGTTGGCCCAATCAGAGTCCGCCACGTGTCACTGGAAGGGGCGCCACCTTGGACCTCCTAGGAAACGACACGTCGCAGACAGATAAAAGGACCTGGGATTGGCGGCTTTCAGGCCCAAATCCCGAGGTCTGCAAAAGCTGCGTGAATAATCCCTAGGGCACGAAACCCTAGGGAGTGCACACTTTTCGAGGAGCCTATAAATAGGAGATGACCTCCTCATTTATGGCTACGCACATACGTACACTTTAACCTTTTACACGCCTTACGAGGAATATTCAGTGATTACTAATCATTGTCAGAACTGTCACTCTCAAGAGAACAGACACCCGAGCTCGGAATCCGAGCAGATAACCTTTTCATTCCGCACCTTATTCTTCGGACCTTTACTAACTTAGGCTTCGGAGGCGGACCACCGACCACTCGGTGCTCCGTTGTTTTGCAGGTACAGGCGTCCAAGTGAGCATCCAGTCTTAGTGTTGTAACTCTCCCAAGGGACTCAAAAAACCCCGAAACATTTGGCGCCGTCTGTGGGGAGAGTACCTCTAAGATGGCCTCTTTGGAAACTGTACCAATTCCTGAAACCAATCGGCCTCCGAAAACCAATCGGCCACCGGAGACCAGACAGCCACCAGAGACCAATCGGTCCCTGGAAGAAGTATTAGTCCGATCGGACCATGACTCAGGTGACGACGGTGACGTGGAAACCTATACTGCCAGAGATGGGTCTCTCATCTCCAGGCGCATCCGCAGCAAGGAAAAGCGGGAGCGCCCTCACTCTCAGAATGTTCCGAGCGAACCAACCGGACATCCAAAAAAGCCGGTTGATCCTACCCAGGCGGAAGGATCAGACCCAGTAACCAGAGACGAGCTCATGAAGCTTGTGAGCAGTCTCCGTGGTGAGATTAAACAACTCACCAACAAGAAGTCGGCTACTCCTACAAAGGAGCAGTCGGCCAAGAAGTCAGCCCAGGTAGGCAAGCACAAATCGGTCAGGGACCGCCAGCCGACTCCTCATCCTAAGGAGAAGACTCGGCCTCAGTTTGACCTCTCCAGACTCCGTTTCCCAGAAACGGTTACAAGAAAAGCCATTCGGCATGTTCAGCCGGATGGTAACAAGAAAACATTCTCTGACGCTCGACATTACATCGAGCAGAAGAGGAATGAGCTTTCAGAGTCGGCTTCAACGTCGACTTATCACGACAGCTTCCAGAATACCTCCTTGAGGTATTCACAATCTGTGCATGAGACTCCAGTAATCAGCCCTCGGGTTCAAGTTGGACCTCATGTAATTCAGCCGGCTCATTACATGGCTCAGCCATTGTACCAGACGCCTGCTCAACCTTACATCCAACCTGCCTTCTTCGGAGGATAGGCGGCATGCGGCTATCAGCCCATGGATTGGCAGCTTAGGCTGCAACACCTTGGAGATCAACCATCTGCTTTCTCTAAGGAAATAACCGCCGCCGAACAACCGGCGAAGGTTAAAAATGCGTTGGTTGGAACCTATGACGGGACCACCAACCCTGAAGACCACCTGCTAGCATACACCCACCTCATGTATTTACAAGGGTTGGATGATGCCGCATGGTGTCGCTGCTTTCCAGCCACCCTGAAGGGCATAGCCCAGCAGTGGTTCGGCAATCTGCCGGCTGGTTGTATCAATAGCTTCAAGACGCTTGCGTTCTTGTTTGCTTCCAACTTCTCTATGAACATCCCTGCCAAGAAGACAAGCCTTGATCTTGGCAATGTGCAGCAGAGAGATAGAGAAGGCTTGCGTTCCTACGTCAGGCGGTTCAATCTGGTGCGAATCCAGATCCATGGGCTGCCTGATGAGGTCGCCTTCACAGACTTCTTCAAGGGTCTGAAGGACGGTTCTACTTTCAAGTACGAACTCGTCCGTAAACAAATCTTTACCCTGCAGGGAGCGCTGCGAGAGGCGGAAGCCTATATACAGGCGACCGAGCTCTGCTCCACCAATCGGCAGTCGGACTCTAAGAGGTCCGACCGACAGAAGGAGAATCGGCCTGCTCAGCCGGCTCCTAAGCCAGAAGAGAGAAAAAAGAAAAAGCAAGTCTGGGCCGTTGATAACTCTGATCAGCCGGCCCAGAAAAAGAAGAAAGAGTGGAAACCGTACGTCCCAAGGTACGAGTTCCACAAAGACTGCTGCTCCATCTTGATGGAAATAAAGGATCGGCTGACTCTCGAGAAGCCGACTCCAATGAGAGGTTCCGTTGAAAATCGGAACAAAAATAAACACTGCCATTTCCATGAAGATATCGGCCATGACACCAACGACTGTTTCAGCCTCAAACGAGAGCTTGACCGTCTGGCCGACAAAGGACAGCTGAAGTCCTATGTGAAGTCCAAAGTGACTTCAAAGGCGAATCAGGGGCAGTCCAAAAAGAAGGCTCCCCAGCCAACTGTTAGTACCGACACCGATGAAGAGCCGGTATATACAATAGCAGGCGGATTCGCCGGGGGTGGCCCGACCATCCGGGGCACCAAGGATCATCTGAAAAAGATGATCCATTCTGTTGAAGAGGGAGAGGCGGAGAGGCGGCAGGCACATCCGCCTTCCCCGAGGTCATCATCACCGAAAAGGACAAAGGCAAAGTCCGTCGGCCGCATGATGACCCTGTGGTCATTGAATGCAAAGTGGCCAACCAACTGGTTGGTCGAATCTTGATCGACACATGCAGCTCCTCTGACCTCATCAGCCTCAAATGCTTGTCCAATCTCAAGTACAAGCCAGACAGCATGATGGAGGTCTCCCACACCATCCAGGGCAAACAAACAGTCGACCTTGATGATATCAGGGAAGACCAGGCGGCCCCACCAGCCGAGAAAAAGAGAAAAGTTGATCAACTGGTGGTGGTCAAAAAAGAGAAGCAATAGCAATCACTGACCGGGGAGCGGTCAGACGACCTCCGTCCCCAGCCGACTGGTGAACACATTGATATCCATGTGGACGACACTCGGCCAGAGCGGACTGTTAAGGTGGGGACGGTTGCATTTGCTAAGCTAGCTGACAGCCTGCACCAGCTTCTGAAAGAATTCAAAGACATCTTTGCCTTTGAAGTGGAAGAGATGCCTGGCATCAGCCCGGATCTCGCTGTCCACAAACTCGCTGTGGATCCCAAAAAGAAGCCCATTCGGCAAAAGAAGAGAAATCACGGCGAAGAAAGAAGTCAGGCGGCAGCAGCTGAAGCTAAAAAGCTGCTGGCCGCCAAGTTCATTCGGCCATGCAATTTCCCCAACTGGGTAGCTAACGTTGTGTTAGTAAAAAAGCCTAATGGAACTTGGCGAATGTGTGTTGACTACACCGACCTGAACAGAGCATGTCCAAAAGATAGTTATCCATTGCCAAAGATCGACAGTATGGTCGATTCAACAGCCGGACATGCCCTGATGAGTTTTATGGACGCCTACTCAGGCTTTCATCAGATCCCCCTATGGAAAAAAGATCAAGAAAAGACTGCATTCGTCACTGATCAGGGGTTGTTCTGTTATACTGTGATGCCGTTTGGTTTGAAGAATGCGCCTGCTACTTTCCAGCGAATGATTAATACGGTCTTCATTAATCAGATTGGGAGGAATGTAGAAGCATACATTGATGACATGATAGTCAAATCCAAACAACAAGCGGATCACCTTGCTTATCTCCGAGAAACATTCGCCACACTCAGACGGCACAAGGTCATGCTAAATCCAAAAAAGTGTGTTTTTGGTGTTGAGTCTGGGAAGTTTCTCGGATTCCTGATTGATCAAAGGGGGATAGAGGCCAACCCTGAGAAAATACAGGCGGTCATCGACATGCAGTCGCCCCGCACTGTGAAAGAGGTACAAAAGCTTATAGGTTGTTTGGCGGCCTTGGGGAGATTCCTCAGTCGGTCAGGCGATAAGTGTCTCTACTTCTTCCAGGCAATCAGGAAGAAGACTAATTTTGAATGGGGAGATGACGCAGAGGCGGCCTTTCAAAAGTTAAAGACTCATTTGCACTCTTTGCCGAGGCTTGTTAGCCCTTTGCCCAAAGAGACGCTCTTCATGTATTTGGCCGTCTCCGATCATGCCCTCAGCGCTGTTCTCTTAGCTGAAAGAGACGGCACTCAGCTCTCGGTCTATTTCATCAGCCATGTTCTCAGGAACGCTGAGCTTCGGTACCCCATGGTTGAAAAATTTGGTCTCGCTCTTTACATGGCCATCAAGAAATTGAAACCTTACTTCCTGGCACATGCGGTAGTGGTCTATACTGACCAGCCGATCAAGCGGCCACTAACAACCTTAGAGTCTTCTGGACGAATGCTCAAATGGGCGATTGAAATGCAAGGATTGGAAATCACTTACGAACCCAGGAAAGCAATAAAGGGGCAAGCATTCGCCGACTTTATTGTGGAAATGACAAGGCCGGTTGCTCCAGATGATACTAGTCAGGTTTGGAAAGTGTATGTGGACGGGAGCTCCACTGCGAACGGCTGTGGTGCAGGAATTATCTGTCAGTCTCCTGAAGGGGACAAATATGAATATGCACTACGGTTCAAGTTCCAGGTCTCTAATAATGAGGCCGAGTATGAAGCCTTGCTTGCTGGCATTCGGTACTGTAAGGCAGCAGGGGCAAAGAAAATTGACGCCTGCTCGGACTCACAACTGGTCGTACTCCAAGTCAATGGGACGTACGAGGCCACTCATCCGGCCATGATAAAATATTTGCAGGCGGTCAAAGCTGAAGTTGGGACACTTGAAGAATTCACTCTAAGTCAAGTGCCCAGGTCTTCAAACAATCAGGCGGATGCCTTGTCCAAGCTGGCATCATCCGCCTCCTGTGAAATGCCTCGGTCAGTCTTCTGGGAGGTCATGGAAAAAAGAAGTATATTTGAGGAAGACCCCATTGGAGTTCTTGACCGAAGCTCAACCTGGATGGACAGCATCCGGGCCTACCTTATAGACGGCACGCTCCCTGACTCACCACAGGAGGCGGCTGTTCTGAAAAAGCGAGCGGCTAACTTCGAGTTGCGACAAGGAGAACTCTTCAGGGCTGGTTTTCTGAAACCCCTGTTGAAGTGTGTTACCCCTGAGAAGGGTAAGGAAGTCCTCGAAGAGTTGCATTCGGGATTCTGCGCCTCCCATATAGGGGGCAGATCCCTCGCTGCCAAGGCCAGGCGGCTTTACTTCTGGCCAACTCTGGAGTCGGATGCAATGGAATTGGTGAAAAAATGTGACAAGTGTCAAAAATTTGGCAAACTCATCCATCGTCCGGCTACAGACCTGACGGCCATCCACAGCCCAATACCCTTTGCCAAATGGGGCATGGACATTCTAGGGCCATATACAGCTGCACCAGGCGGCAAACGCTACATATTGGTGGCTGTGGATTACTTTACCAAGTGGGTAGAGGCGGAGGCGGTCAAAAAAATTAAGACAAAAGATGTCATTTCCTTCATCTGGAGGAACATAATCACTCGTTTCGGGGTGCCCATGTCTATGGTTTTTGACAACGGTCCTCAATTTGAAACACCTCAACTCAAGACTTGGCTGGGAGACCAAGGGGTCTCTAGCTTTTTTGCATCAGTCGGCCGGCCTCAAGCAAACGGCCAGGTCGAAGCCTTCAACAAGTTAATCTCAGACGGGATTAAAAAGAAAATTGAACGGGCTGGTGGCCTTTGGGCGGATGAATTACCATACATCCTCTGGTCCATCAAGAACGACTGCTAAAGGGGCAACTGGAGAAACCCCATTCCTTATGGTGTATGGTGCAGAAGTTGTCCTGCCTATTGAACACTATGAGCCGACTCTTCGAATCATGTTGTATGATGAAGAGGTGAACTGGGAGGCCATGCGCCTAGCATTGGACTCACTACCAGAGCGCAGGGGCAATGCTGCCTTGCGTCATGAGATATACCGTCTGAGAATGACTCGGGCTTACAACAAAAGAGTACACAAGCGTCCTCTCAAAGTGGGGGACTTTGTGCTACGGAAAATGGAAGCAGTCGGTAGGGCGAATGAGCAGGGAAAGCTAACCCCAAATTGGGAAGGCCCCTACCGAATCTATGAGGAAGTAAGAGACGGCACCTACCGCCTGGAAGAACCAGACGGCAGGCAGCTGCCTAGAACTTGGAATGTAGACAACTTGAAAAAGTACTACTTCTAAGTACGAATGTAAATGCTTCAATTTTGTTATCTCAAGTTTTGTTAATGAGAATATGCCTTCATTTTCCAACTTGTCTTTTCATCTAAAGTTTTTAGCGTCGCCTGTACCAAATACAGACGGCCAATATATTTGGAAAGCGTCTGTCCGAACAGCAGACGCCCCAATCCCTTTGAAGGAGCCGATTGTTTTAGAACAGTCGTTCCTACGAAATTTCATTAAGTTTATACTAACATTTGACGAGTATTTACTTAATCATTTAAGAGGCCTAAGGCCAGATAAATACATAATGAGGCCTATGGCCGGATGTTAAAAAACAAAAAGAGACCGAATGGTCACAGTCAGCTCCAACATGAGTATGACCGTTTGCTCCAACATGAGTCAGATAACCAGCGACGTCCATTCGGGCGAATTCGTCGAGGAGAAGCATCTCCCATTTGGGTGGCACATTGCTCTACGAATATATCAAGCGGCCCTACCGAATGCTAAGGCAGCATCCGCAGTCGTTTGTTCTAATCGAAAGTGAAATCTAAAAGGCCAAAATTTTCTATCTGTTCTAGCACAGTTCAGAAATGGTCACTGTTTCACAAGTAGAGGCTAACCGAGGCATAAAGCCGGATGCGCCTATTTTAGCTCAGGGGCAAAACAGGCGGAATATTTTTTAAGTATACGAGTTAAGTTAACTACTTAGCACTTAATTGTGGCTATTGGCCAGATGACGCCTGATCCTTACCTATGGGGCAAGACAGGCGGACAATTAATTTAAAGAAAATTGGCTAAGTTACAAACTTAGCATTTTTATCTCAAAGAGGCCTATGGCCGGATGCGTCTGTTTTTGCTTATGGGGCAGAACAGGCGGGGATTTTTCCTTAGCATATCAGCTAATTTGGAAATTTGAGTTTAGTTCGAGCCAATGGCCGAATGAACACTTATATTTGCCAATTCTGGATGGACGTCTGCCGTGTGGTTTGGGGCAATCACCATAGTGATTGATTGACTTAGAAACCATGAATACCCTTCTAAGTATCAACAATTTCTAAGTCAATCAATCCAATAAACCGAAACCACTCGACATCCGTCCAGGGGCAAGAACATTCGCATGGTATACAGGTTATAATACTTAGCCAAAAACATGCAAAAATTTCAGAAAAATTCAAAGGACAGAATATGGATAACTTCAGCCAAATGGCCGAATGATTCAAATTAAAAAAAAGACCAATCGCCACCAGACGATTGGTTAAGATAGTTATCTGGCAAAGCCAGAGAGATTGTCAAATTACCCGACCCCTCGGCCGGTAAAAATACAAATACTCGGCACGCAGGCCGGAAAAACAAAGTACTTGGCCATTCGGCCGTAGAAACAGAAAATAAAAAGCTTAAGTGATCAGGGGGGAGTTTCTTCAGTGACAGCCGGCCTGTTGTCCTTCGGCTGCTCTTCATCATTTTTCTCTCGCTCCTCCGCCTGACCTTCCTCCTCATCAGAGGACGACTCCCCAGAAGAGTCGGACCCAGAGCCTTCCTCGGCCTCGGCATCAGCCTTAGTAGCTTCTTCCATCTCCTTGAGGAGGCGATCGTCGAATGCTTTGCTAATTTCATCAAACTTGGATTTCCAAATCTGATAGTCCGAGCCTGGCTGCACAGCCGCCCAAGTGTCCCGCATGATGGAGTCATAATCACTCACCATCTGCTTAACAAGATCAGCTCTCTCTTGCTCAGCAAGGGACTCATACTTGGTCTTCAGCTGGTGCTCCTGGTTTGTGAGGCGCTGCTCCAGGCGGCCCACCCTCTTCTTGGCTCTCTCGGCCTCTTCCTTGGCATCTTGAAGAGGCTCGAGCTCCGTCTTAAGAGATTTGATCTCTTTCTTAAGGTTGGAGATTTGTAGGCGGGCCGAGTCCAGGTCCTTCTTCACCTGCAGATTGGCTTCCGGCTGCGAATACATCATATCAAGCGTCGGAAATTCATTCTGAGCAATATCAAATTGAGCCCTATCCAAGGCGGACTCGGCTTGAGCTTTAGCGGCCTTTACCTCTTTGGACTTGTCCTTGAGGGGTTTCCCGAGCCCTTGGACGCGCAGCATGGCCTGCAAAAAGAAGCCGAATGGTTAAAACCAGGCGGATAAAGACTTGAACAAAAAAAAAAAAAAAAAAAAAGAGACGAATGAAAAATTGTTCAAGTTTAAACTTATACCTCGCAGAGGTTCCCTAGAATGCCATCTAAGTCTAGGGTGCCAACTCCTCTGACAGATGCTTTGTCATCAGCATCAATCGCCCTCAGCATGGACTTGGCCATTTGAACTACAGTCGGCCTCTGCACAGGAACTGAAAAGAGAAAAAAGTTAGAAAAATATTCAAGGTTGGCTAATTAGGAGATAAAGAAGGACGAATGGTCTTTACCGTCGTCCTCTTCTTCTTCCTCTTCTTCCCCCAGAACCCTCTTCTCACCGGCAGAAGAGGAGGGCTTTTCCCCCAAAAACCTCTCCTTACAGGAAGAAGAGGGAGGTTTCTCCCCCAGAAACCTCTTCTCACCTGCTGAGCCGCCAGCAGAAGAAGGTGGCTTGAAGCCACCCTTCGATGTCCTTTGGACATCCGGCCTGCTGATCTCCCTATCAGCTTCGTGAGCAGAGGCGTCTGGGCCTCTCTTGGGCTTATGAGCTATATGCTTCCGGCCGCCCTTGCCGGATGCGCTCACATCACCCGCCCTAGTCTTTTGGAGCTTAGGGTCGGATGGTTTTGATGGGGACTTGGTGGAGGTACCCTACATCAATGAAGACAAAAACAAGTCAGAAAACATTCGGACAAGTTCAGCATTAATCAGAAAAATGCTAAGTATAAATTCCTCACCCTTGGGGTACCGACTGATCGCTGCTCATCCACCTTAGTGCTGGTGGTGGCCTCCGCCCTGTTGAGGACGTTTGATCTGTATCTGGCAGCAGACACAGCCGACTTCCTGGAGGCCGAGAGTTTCTCCATTGCTTTGTCTGCAAAAAAGAACAAGAGTTAGAATCATCTGAACAAGTGAAGAAAAGCAAAATGAAATTGTATATTAAACAGACGGCCGACTACCTCTCGGCATCTCAGTATTTAGCCCACAAGCGGCCAAGAACGTCCCCTCCTCAAACCATTTGTACAAAGGGAGATAACATTGAGGGGTGACTTCCTTGTCCCCCTCAGCATTTGTCTTCACGGACACGGTGAACAAACCCGCGTCCATGATCTCCTCCTTTGCTCGTCTAGGAAGAGCTGGCAATGCACTCCTGCCTGCTAGGAGAGGTGGATCCTTGTTACACCTGTTAAACTTTTGGTTCAGGCGGCTGTCGGCGGTTTTGACTATGTAGAACTTAGTTCTCCAGTCTTTCCACTTGTTTTCTTTGCCAATAGCCATCATGTACCCCTTGCAAGTAGTCAAAGTGTACCAACCCTCACCACCCCTAGCAGGCGCCCTGCTAAGATAATGCATGTGGGCGAATGCTTCAAAACTCGCCTCCACCTGCAGCATCTCGCAGGCGGCAACGTACCCCAGAATGTTGATCTAGGAGTTGGGTACAAGTTGCCAGATACCAAGTTGGTATCCATCCAAGATCCTCTCCACGGCCGGATGGAGAGGGAAGCGCAAGCCAGCCTGGAAGGCCGCCTCATAGCAACCAAATGCTCGGTCTTCATAGCTGGCCATAGTCGGCCAAGTGATAGTGTCGTCCTTGTTAGGGACGCACAGAGTATAGCCATGGCCCAGGACAACCTTGCGCCTAAAACTTGCAAGGCCGTTTGCCATGGTGTTCAGCCTGCTTTGCGGAACATGATGATAGTAGGGGGCTTTCTCCAAGCGCCTGGAAGCACTCGGCTCGGCCCAGGACTCCCCCCTCTCAACTACCAAGGACTCCCTGGCAGTATCTATTCTGGCCCTTGCCTCCCCAGAAGAAATGGAGGCATTATCTGAAGAAGATGACGAGGCCGACTCGTCATCAGAGCTAGGGGACCGCCGACTGGTGCCAGCGGGGTCCTCCCCTAGACTCTCTTCCGGCACCTGTCCAGAAGGCCCGGGTGCATAAGTTTCATCCGCCTCCTCCAGTATTCTATCACTGGGAGTACCACTTGAAGTGGGCGAATGGTAGTAGGTGGGGGTAGGAGGAAGATAAGAAGGGCTATCAGGGTGTTCCGACACCTCACTTCGAGGCACCCTCATTGAGCCGTCTGAATAAAAGGTTGAACCATCCGAATGGTAGAAAGACCCATCGGAGTTAGATTTTCTTGCTGTTCTTTTTGTTCTGGCCATAGTGTCCTGCACAGACACGGAAACCGTCGGATTCGGAGAAGTTCGCAAAGCACAGTCGCTAGCCAAGCAGTCGGCACTGCAAGTTCTAGATTCAGTCGTCCCCGGTGACTGGCTGATCACTATCCTATGCTGTGCCGCATGCGATTGGGACACCATTTTTTCGAAAACAAAGAAAAAATGAGAAGTAAAAGAAGAAAACAGGCGTTACCTTTAGAAGAAGGGTGAGAGACGCTTGGTTGGCTGAAGAACAGTCGGACAGCTGGCCGAGTGTCGGATGCTTGAAAGATGAGAAACACTTAGGGAATTCTGAGATTCTTAAGGTCAAAAAGTCCAAGATTCTCCAAAGATTCGCAAAGGTGTAAAATCTCAGGGGGGTGAAAACTTTCTATTTATAGAAGGGTTAAAAACCCTAAATTTTCCCTCCACAGTAACTTTTTGAAATCCGACCAATCGGATGATGACACCTGTCACAGGCAACACGTGGCAAGCGCGTGTCACCTGTGAGGGGCAAATGATTTGGGTAAAATACCCTAGGCCAGTTGGCCCAATCAGAGTCCGCCACGTGTCACTGGAAGGGGCGCCACCTTGGACCTCCTAGGAAACGACACGTCGCAGACAGATAAAAGGACCTGGGATTGGCGGCTTTCAGGCCCAAATCCCGAGGTCTGCAAAAGCTGCGTGAATAATCCCTAGGGCACGAAACCCTAGGGAGTGCACACTTTTCGAGGAGCCTATAAATAGGAGATGACCTCCTCATTTATGGCTACGCACATACGTACACTTTAACCTTTTACACGCCTTACGAGGAATATTCAGTGATTACTAATCATTGTCAGAACTGTCACTCTCAAGAGAACAGACACCCGAGCTCGGAATCCGAGCAGATAACCTTTTCATTCCGCACCTTATTCTTCGGACCTTTACTAACTTAGGCTTCGGAGGCGGACCACCGACCACTCGGTGCTCCGTTGTTTTGCAGGTACAGGCGTCCAAGTGAGCATCCAGTCTTAGTGTTGTAACTCTCCCAAGGGACTCAAAAAACCCCGAAACAACAACTAACAGCTACCCACAAAGCTAATTTTACCGAACACGCCCTAAACTGGTGAGGCGGTGACGTGGGCAGTGTGTGGAGATTAATACTCCGTAAAAAGTAACCTTATCTAGCATCCACATTGGTGGAGTAGCTCATAATTTCTCTCTCTAATTTCAATTCTTCCACATCATATTCCACTAACTTGAGTCTCTATTAAGAGCCACTTATTTACTTTTTTCACAATGTTGAGTTAGCTCATATAATTTAAAAAAAATTAGTTTCTGTTAATTTTGGGCAAAAAAATTAAATGAAACTGCAAAAATTTGCCATTTGTCATCTTCTTGTTTGTCACTAGGCTCGTATGCCGAGGTTTTCAGTGACTTGGAAGTGAAGCCTCACCCCATGAATCACCTTTCACATTAGTAAAAATAGGAGAGAGAGTGTTCTGGAGAGGGTCTTGAGTCAACCGTTGTGGCCTTGTGGGTGCTCGAGAATTGGAGTTTCCAACAATATTTATGGAAAGGGCTCATGAATTAATTACAAGAAGCAATAAAATTAAAAAAAACCTTGCTGCCAATTCAGTTCAGCTCAGCTCCAATCAGTTCAGTTCAGCTCCTAATTTCCTTCTGTCATGAATTAAAAAATTACAAAATTAAAAAAATTAATTATAAGGAGGAGTAAAATTACAAAAATAAAAAATTTGCTGCAGCCAAGATTCGAACCTAGGTCTATTTGTCCATAAGATTTAGCCAATGTGCTACTGCAACTTTTTTGTTATTATCCTTCAAACAAAATAGTTTTATACTTATAATTATTGAACGATAACATACAAACATAAAAATTCTTTGCTGTAGCAAGGATTCGAACCTGGGTCTTCATAATAAGTTAACCGGTTAATGCTTACAATGAAAATATGAAATGCAGTAGAATTACGATTTCATATTTTTATGAGTATTCAAATATTTCCAGAAAAATTGAATTCAAGACTCTTTTGCTCTCAGGTAAATCAATGTGTATTTTAATTTCATTCAAATTCACATTATTTTTTTCACGTTTTACAAGTTTTTACACAGATTTTGGGGTTTAGTAGCCTTGAATTTAAACTAAACCTAATGTAATGGCAATACAATTAGTCAAATTCGTGTTAAAATTCTCAAATTCTGTTTCATTTAGTTCAAATTCAACATTAAGAACAATTTCATCAGTACAATATGTAGCATCTAGGGCAAGAGACCCAACATTTGAGAAGTATATGGATCATTACAAGAAGCTTGTTAAAGTAATTGCTATTCAAGACTTAATCTTGGCAAACCCTAACAAAAACCCACCTTCAGTTTCAGTTGATTTCTTGTCTAGGTTGTCTCAAAGACTTCACCTTAATCGGGGTGCACCGTCGTTTCTTCGTCGGTACCCTCATGTTTTTGAGATTTTCTATGATCATACTAAGTCTATGCCTTATTGTAAATTGACTGATAAAGTGGTTGAGATTTCTCGGTTGGAGGCGGGGGCGATTAATGAGTCTTTGCCGTTGGTTGTGGAACGATTGGTTCGAGTGTTGTTGATGTCGGTGTCTAGGACACTGCCGTTGAGGGCGGTTTTTAAAGTGTGGAGGGAGTTGGGTCTTCCTGATGATTTTGAGGAGTCTGTGATTGCAAGGAATCCTCAGTTGTTCTTGCTTTGTGATGGGAATGAGCCTAATACCCATGTTTTGAAGCTAGTTGGTAGTTACCCTAGTGATCATTTTACTGCTGCGGTGGAGGATTGGCGAGTTATGGAGTGTTGTAAGGAGGATTCGAAGGTTGATCGGACGGAGATGCGATATAGTTTTAAGCAAGGGTTTCCACCTGGAATGAAGTTGAAGAAGACTTTTAGGACAAAGGTTAGGGAATGGCAGAAGTTGCCTTATGTTGGGCCGTATGAGGTTGTAGGAGAGAAGAAGAGAGCAAAGATTGGTTTAAAGGGGTTGGAGAAACGAGCTGTTGCTATTGTTCATGAATTCATGAGTTTGACTGTTGAGAAGATGGTGGAGGTGGAGAAGATCAGTCACTTCAGGAAGTGGTTTGGGATTGATTTGAATATCAGGGATTTATTTTTGGATCACCCTGGAATATTTTATTTGTCTAACAAAGGGAAGATGCATACAGTTTTCTTGAGAGAAGCTTATGAAAGGGGACGATTGATCAACCCAAATCCTGTTTATGAGGCTAGGATGAAGCTTCTTTATCTGATTATGATGGAACGTCGTGGAATGTTAACTACGACTCAAAATTCTGTCAATGGGGAAGATGATGTGCAAAACAAAGATGATAAACTGATTTCTGCCTCTTCAGTTTCAGACAATACTGTCACAGATCAATAATGTCGGAGCTAAGATGGTGGGTACATGCTTATCTGTATCCATCTTTTTGATCATTCTAATCTAAACAACTATTGTTGATTACAATTTGAAAATAATCAGATAAGTTTATTACTGTCTCTTTAGGTTAAAATGCTTGACTGATATTGGTCTAGAGAGATCTCTTTTAGCTATAGTTGATTACATTCACATTGCAGCATCTCATCAAAAACCTTATTGTTATATTATACAATAGTGACTCTGTATATTCATGATTTCATGCTGAAATTGGTTATTTGTAACAATTTCAGCTTTCTATCTTCTGAGATTTAGTGCAATATAATATGTGACACATATTTTAACTTTGTGAGCTTTTGATTCGTTTATTACGGCATCACTTCACATCCTTATGAAATGTATATTAATTTTGAGGTATTAACGTATCATCATTTCAAATTGGTTACTTAAGTATTGTCTTAACAATTTCTTAGTATATTATGTAGAGAAAGGTATGATAGAATTTGGTAAAAACATAAAAAAATAATTAGAACTGGTTACTTAAAGAATTCCCTACATTTAAGATTGTTTTTTGTTATTTGATGTACTCTTACCACCTCTTTTTTGGTTGGGGGGGGGGGGGGGGGGGGGGAATATTTTACATTTGCTATATAAAAGAAAAAACCTGACATGTCTTCGTGAGAGATTAGAAAGACATAAGTGATCACAGGAAGCAAGCTAAGATTCCTAAGAGCCCTGACTCTTCCGTGACTGTAGAAGTCCTTGCTGTTTACCTCGATCGTGGCTTATACAGTAAGAAAGGCACTAAGACACTAATGCAATAAGACTAAGGCCAACAAGCGCGTCTATATATGTTCCAAATCATAGCTTGTATATCCTTTTTTTATAATGCTGCTTTTACAGTGGGATTTTAAGTTGATGAATTCTAGCGACCAAAATTTCGAGGGATATCATTTCCGCCCTTCAGCCCTTAAATTGGGGATGGGGGCAATTTTGAAGGGACTGCTAGATTGTACTTTCCCTCATAAAGGTGAAGGGAACTTGAACTGTATGGTTTTGTTCTGTGGTGGATGCTTTGTATGTTCAAGAAATACTTGAATTCAAGTACCATTTGTGTTGCTTTTATAATTGTTTTGTTTAATTGTTGATGTATGCTGCTGCAGATGAATATGGTGGATTACTGAAAACATAAGGTTGGCAATAGAGCCTATTCAATTTATTGCTACAGCTCCTAGTGAAAATTCCATTACTTTGGAGTTTCAGAGGGTGATTTGCAGTTGAGTAGAAGTCAATATTTGTGGCCCAGCAATCCAGAAGTATATCAAGACTTGCAGAAAGTGGATACTGAGATTACTGACCTATCACCTCTTGTGCTTATGCATGACAATCTTGATAGGTGAGCAGATGAAAGATCATGTTTGTGAATTTGTACCTGCAGATTGTTCCATTTTCTGGTTTTAATTGTCAGCTGTATTAAGATGCAATGTGATCCATTTTACTCTATGTAGATTTATTCTGTCTCGCTTTGTTCTTTCAGGAATGATCATGTCTTCTACATGTTTCATTTTGATCATTATTACCATGGATAGTTGATGAATTTCTCAGCGTTTGTCTGCATAATATCATTAGCTTATCTGCCTCACAAACTTCAGTTTGATAATGATCAATTTTCAGGAAAAGCAGTCAATAAAATACGATACTGTGTCATCCTTTTGTTAGCTATACTTATGGGAATGAATTTTTAGATATCTGAACATTTGGGATCTGAACTTTAAAATCTTGTCGTTTGAGACCTAAAGTTGGATGTATGCCTTTTAATTCTCTCTTCTTTTAATCTTTCCTTTTCCCAATGGTAAGATTTGATGGTGAGGAGGGAGATCATTGTAGGAGGAAAGAGTGGAGGAATGTTTAGCTGAGGGAATTCAGAGAAAAGGTTTTGATTGGTAAAATCCGGTCAGATTGCAAATAAAGTCACATTAATTATTTTCAGAATACTTCTTGCTGAATTATCTACTCTTTAGTCTCAGCTCTCAAATTACTTGCTCTGTAAGCAGTTGGCAGAGTTGGTACCAGGGGCGGATTTTGGGGGGGTTCAAGGGGGTTCATTGAACCCAAAGATTTTTTGAAAAAAATTTGTAAGTTAATTTTTTTTTAAAAAAAAAAAAAAAAAAAACAGGTTAAAACTAATTTATGTGAAGAAATTAACCAAATATGTAAGTCTGGTGCATTGGTAAGGGAGTGATTTATAGAGCAACGAGGCTCCTCTTTGATCCTGGATTCGAGACTAGCTGCCCTCATTTTTTGTTTTTTTTTTTCTTCCGATTTATTCCGTTGTTCTTCGTGAGTTTGTCCATAGTTGGGTCAGTAATTTTAGGAGTATTATGTTGGTCATTTTGTTAAGTTAGAGAGTCAAATGAATTTAGAAGTTAATGGGTTTGTTAGTGGGTTTAATTATGGCATTATGTCTCCACTTTTTTAGCTTATTATTTGTTGTTTGTTAGCCTATATATATGGCTCTTGTACTTGGTGAGTAAGCATGAAGAAATATTATTGAGTTCCTTATTTTACTTGCTTCATACTTATCTAATATTATTATTTTTATCGTTTAGTACGTATTAGTGTCAACAGTCCTCTTATTTCTCTACTCCTCTTAATTCTTAAATCTTTATTTGTTTGTAAATTAGTGATAATTAGATTAATTACTGATTTGTTTAATTAGTTTTGATATATTGTTGAATACTTGAATTGTTGACAAATTGAATTGTAGAAACTTAGAATTTAAAATTTTTACTTGGTCTATTAATTGATAATTAGAAGAAGTTTACATTGTCAAATTTGTGTTTATTGGGGACTTGGGATTTTTGTTTTATGTGTAATATTGATTTTTTGCAATAGAATTATAGATTTATCAGTTATAGAAGTAGTAATGTATTAGCACACTTTCAAAGTATGAAAACTCGAAGAATGCTTTTTTTTTTTTTTATGTATATTTTTTATAAATGTGTAATCCATCCCGTTGTAATAAAAAAATTTGAACTTATGTATTGAATATTTAATTAATATATGATCATTGTTTGTTTTTAAGATTCCGAACCCACAGTTCGGAATTCCTGGATACGCCACTAGTTGGTACATTATTCAATTAGAGTGAAAAAATAGAGAGAAAAAGGTAGAGAGGGTAGGACCTAACTTCAGTGACATTTTAGAGGAAAAGTTGACTATTAAAGGATGGGCAAGTTTTTGAGTTACCTAGAAAAGTAAAATGGGGCGAGTATATTGAGACAGTGAGGATTTTTTTGTAAAAAAGCTCTGAATACTATTTGTGTTTGCTGAAATTCGCTGCATGTATTGTGCCTTTATGTTTAAAACATATGATTTGGTTGTACTATGTTTTCTTATTGATGATGGTACAAATTTTATTGTTCAATCCCCAGTTTTAATAATTAGGGGATTGGTCGAGTATTTGGATATGACTAATAACTGAAATTTTATTAGATCTCGAAGAATCTAAAATTTTACCCAGTCCAGTATCTGGCGAAAATCATTCTTTCTTGGTATTTTGGTCTAAATAAAGCCCCAAACGATTGAGTTTTATTTTTTTACTTTGCACTGCATGTTTTTGTTGTTCAGTCTACATTCAGTATATATGATGAGTGTTGATCCAATTTCCCCTGTTCTTTAATTACAGGAGCCAACTTTGTCTGTTACTCCTGTGAAGTGGCTGATGTAGTTCATGGGAGCAAAGCCAATCATTTCTCTGCCCAGGAATTATTCCTGCTTCTGGTCAGTGGTTTTTTCGTAGATATTCCTGTCATTGCCCATGCATCAGTTCTTCCTCAATGCAGTCTACAGGACAAGGACATCAATGAATAAGTTTACCCTAAAGATCCCTATTGTGATCCAAAGGATGGTAGTGCTTTGATTCATAACTCGGTCCATGCGCCAAGGCTATCTAAATCACACATTGACTTGGTATGTGTTCTCCATTTGGACACTTTTTTATGCTTGC
Organism: Chenopodium album; assembly: GCF_948465745.1. Classification (NCBI taxonomy): domain Eukaryota; kingdom Viridiplantae; phylum Streptophyta; class Magnoliopsida; order Caryophyllales; family Amaranthaceae; genus Chenopodium; species Chenopodium album. The sequence goes on from NC_137846.1 coordinate 17,335,701, forward strand.
ACTTGCAGCATTTTTATTGATGTTTGAATCTCCTAAAGTCCTCAAGGCTATATGCATTTTACTCTTTTTATCTACTTGAGTATACCTGTGTTAATGCACAAGGTGTATCAATCATATAGAAACTTATATTAGAAAAAAAAAAAAAATAAGATCAACATAAGTTACTGTTTGGAAGTTATCTTCAATTATAATTTTTTTTTTTTTTCCCTCTTGGGTAGTTATTTATTAAGTTATGAAAAGTTGTATATGAAGTTTATTGGAAGGATTGCACATAAATTCACCATTAAGATTTTTGGAGAGATTTGGTGATAGCATACTCTATTACTTAGTATTGTAAAAGAGTAGAATGCTTATTAACTTGAAAAGATAAACAATGTTGGAACTCTTGGAAGTTATGGAAATTGGAAATTATTGGCTTAAAATGCACATAAATTGAGGATTACAAGCTTAGAGAGTTGTGATTAAAATTTTGAACTTTTGACCCGCATATTAGGGCTTCAATGTTTTGCTCCTCGACCCTCTCAAGATCAATCTTCCTAGAGATTTGTCATCTCCTGAAAAACACTTTTAATTCCATGATCAACATTCTAAAACATCTTAATACTATAAACCTCAACCTTCAAATTTTTTTCTTGTGAGTTCAGTTCCTCAACCTAATTCAAATGTTACACCTTCATCAAGTTCCTTTAAAAAAAAGGAAAAATTAGAAATAATAATTCCAACTTTCATCAATTTTGGTAGAATAATCCCAACTTTAGATTATTCTTCTGGAATAATCTGAACTTTGGGGGTCTTCTTTTTCTTCAATCCCAAATACCGGTTACCGGTTGAACGGGTTAAATTTTTATTTTTTTTTTGTTACAGTGACACGTGTCGCAAATTAATTGGTTAAAAATATCTATTAAAAAAAAAACACGTGTCGCAATTAATTGGTTAAAAATGTAAAAAAAAATAACCCACCAGCCAAAGCCCCAACCACCTAGCCAATCTGGCAACCTGTCTAGTCCAACCACCTCCCTCGCCGGACTGTCGTCCCTCCCCCACCAGTAGAGTCGCCACTTCAGCGTTCCCTCTAAACCACCCTCCCCCTCCCCGAAACTCTTACGCAACCACCAATAAAACCCCGCCCCCATTTCAAAATCTTCCAACCACCACTTCGCTTACCCCGAAACCCTAGCGGCTAGGGCTTTCGACGGTGAGGAAGTGGCTGTAGGGGGTTTTTGGGTGAAGGGGAGGGGTTTCGATGGTGTTTCGAATGGTTAGAGAGGCTTAAAGGGAGTTTCGATTGTGGTTAGCGGAAAATTGAAGCGAAAAAGGAGGGGATTTGGAGTGGAAGTAGGTCGCAACACCGGCACAGGGGGTTTGGGGGGAAAGCGGTGCAGCATTGGGGCAGGGGAAAGGAGGGGTAGGCGTGGACAGATGGTGGTGGTGGTTACAGTTAGGGATGTTAGTGGGGCGGGTCAAGTAGGAGACCCGCCCCATCCCCGCCCCAGTGGGGCGGGGATGGGTCTCGGTTTGGCGGATGGTGGGGCGGGGATGGGGATAAAAACCATACCCACCATGGGTGATGGGGCGGGGGTGGATTTTAAGTTGTACCCGCCCCATCCCCGCCCCGCCCCACCCGCCCCACTTCATACCCACATCTATATATCTTTTAAAGTAAAATTACATACTTTTATACTATTTATAAAATAATTACGTGAAATACAATATTAATTATAATACTTTGTATGACACTTATATTATAACACAAAAATGTGTGTAGAATGTTTTATTTTATAATTCGTATTAATTATGTAAGATTGTTTATTTGAGATACAGAGATTAGGTGGATCTTGGATGGGGATTAGGCGGGTCTTTGGTGGGGATAAGGTGGGGATGGATATCCAAGTGGGGGGTGGGGCGGGGATGGTTTTGGAGTTGTACCCGGTGGGGCGGGGATGGGGATGAAAATTGGACCCGCCGCGGGGATGGGGATGGGGATGAAAATATTAGGTGGGGATGGGGATGGGAAGGCCAACATCCGCCCCGCCCCGCCCCATTGACATCCCTAGTTACAGTGGTCAGGTAGGGGTTACGGTTTATGGGTTTTTCTCTTTTTTTTTTTAATTTTTTGACCAATCAGGACTTGACATGTGTCAAGTGACCTAATATAATAAGTCATTGATTTTGGTAGACTGGTTTGGGATTGAAGAAAAAGAAGACCCCCAAAGTTCGGATTATTCTAGAATAATCCAAAGTTGGGATTATTATTTCTAATTTTTCCTAAAAAAAAATTAAAAAAATAAAATAAAATAAATGTATAACTTCTCAATTTATCATATTTACATCTTCTTATACAATTAACATTTCACATAGACATTCTATTGCCAATTGAGATCACAATTAAGCATTGAACCAAAGGAAGTCAGCCAGACTTCACAATCCACCGGCTTTATGGTTAGAAATAAGCAAGAAGACAATGGTTTGCCAATTTAATTTAAGCCTCAAAGATGCGAGACTACAATTTCTTACTTGAAAAGGGCATACCAGTACATCACCTTCGATGCAGTGTATGTAGTTCTAACAGGACTAATATAGCTGAAATTTAGGATCTCAAGGCTCATCTGCAAAATGCATTTAACATTGAAGCCTTGGGAAGTTAGGATACTTTTTTTTTTTTTTTTTTTTTTGAGGAAGGGGAGTTGGGATACTTAAACTATCTTCTTGGTGTCTAGTTTAATTATGTGGTATATAAAAATACACTTAGGGTAAATTTACTAAGAAAATTCTTTAAGATTGTGGGATCAATATTTTAATCCAATAGACCGTTACCTTAGAACAAGTTATATGCAAAATAAGGTGACTTGTTTCAAGATCTACCTCTGTATAGCATCCTAGTTTGGAAGTAGAATTTCCTCGTAAGTATTGGCCTATTCTTGCTTACAGACTATATACACCCCGATCCAGTATATGCATCAACCAAGGAAATCGCGTTATCACAATTTAGTGCATGCTCTCAATAATGTAGCATCAGCAGCATGAAAAGGCGTCAACTGATGGCAACTGATCAACTCAGATTATTAGCCTTCTCTAGTCCTGATAGAAATCACCTCCTAATTCCTCTTGGCTTGAATCAGCTGAAAATCAAAAAAGTAGAACACTATTTCCTTGGTTTTTTTAGAATTTGAGTATAGAGCAATGGCAATTGCAGCATATTTGAACTTACATAGGTGGTGCATTTACAAGAAGAGATAGGGCTCGCAAATCTCTATACAGCCATGATTCCTGTGTTCCATAGCATAAAAAATTATTTCATAGATATTGACTGTCATTTTACATGAGACGAGGTACTTGAAAGTCACTAGTCTCTTATTGGTTCTCACCCGGCTGATGTATAACAAAGGTACTTCCATGAGTTCCATCACCTCAGTTCAGTGTGCTAAAGTCCAAGGGAGGCAATTGACACAAGCCTTAGCTTTAAGGGTTTGTTGGACTATGCTATTAGCAAGTGGTCCAAATTGGCAAGTCCAACAAGATTGCAGGCTGATGATCTAGATGCAATGACAACACAGTTTGTTAAATGATTGTTTATGGCATTTAGTAATAAGGCTTAGATGGATTTATATACTCTGAGCTGCATCTCACTCAAGAATTCATGTAGCCTGTTTCATCTCATGGCATCAGAACTGTGATGTCTGAAATATTTCTCTTGGCTTACATTAATGGAGTTTTAGTTATAGAGTTCGAGTTGCAAGAAGATAGCAATGATATCTAGAATTTTTTGTCTGGTCTTTCTCATTACATAGTTGATTGGTAGAGACATGTACATAGTTGATTGGTAGAGACATGTAAATAGATGAAAAGATGATTTTTCCCATGGAATTAAATATACGTGCATTTGTTTGATTATCACTAACTCGTAAAGGTGGAGGAAGTCAATCACTTGCGTAGCCACCATAAGTAGAACTTCTTATGTTCAATCAAACAAATTTTGACATTTCCTATGATGTAAAATTTTCTCTTTCGAGGAAATTCTTTTCACCTCTAACCAAACGGGCACTTAAAACTATTTAATTGTACTTAAACATTATGGCCACATTTGGAATCCTTTCGTGAGGATTGTTTTCTAATGTTTCTTTTCCCAACCTTTTAAAAAATACTCTTTATGAATAAATAAAGCTTAATGAAAGGCAACAATTGATAAAGACTTGGCTGCCGTTGCTACAAAGATGGACGTGATCTTCACCACTCCAGTTCAAACCAACAATGTCTAATCTAAAATGTCCTCTAAAATATATTAACTAATAAAGCCATAATAGTAGTAATTAAAGAATCAAATTATGATAGGGTACATTAGTACGATATCATGTACTCAATCAACTTGTTATAATATTACAAAATATTAGTTGATGTCAAATTTATCCATTCTTTTCAGTTTAATTAGTTTGGTAGGTCTAAATTTGAAATGAAAAAAGCATGAAAGTGCCCGCTGAATTACACATCAATGACAACAACAATTAACAAACTAAGGGAATCTGTAAACCATGTCAAACTATTTGCCTTCTATTTTTGAGTATTTATATAAAGTCTGCTCATCATAACTTAATCATTCATTACTCTCTATTTTTCTCTCTCTTGTTGACAACGTTGCTGATCGTTATCATTTTTATCTTCAATTTCAAGAGCTTTATCAACAATAGGTATGGATTCTAATTTTCATTACGAGTACTTCCTTTGTTCATTATACGGAGTATATCACTACTTTTATTATTTTACGCTATTTACATACCATTTTTCATGATATTTTCACTAAGAAACATATAATTAGTCATTGTATAAACTTTTAAATTATCAAATCAAATTGTTACTTCGGTGTAACCTTCTTTTTTTTTTTTTTTTTTTTAATTTGACAGAACTTTAATTGTATGGCAATAGTTGGGCTTTTTGCAGAAAAAAATTAATCACTCACTCTCAATCCATTTGTCATAATGTCCTCTTGTAATGGTGAAGGATTTTTTTAGAAAAATAACTAAAATAAATGAAGTGCCATTGAAAATGTGCCATGGAGTACTTGAGTACTTTTAACCAGTTTAATACGAGTACTTCGTAGGTTATCTTTGATTGAAGACTTTTTTAAAAGACAAATTTTTAAGTTAGGACCATTCTGTATTATTTAAAAGTTAGACTATTTAAGATGTCATTGACGGTCTTGTTGGTATCAAATTTCTAAAATTCATCATTATGTTGAATTTAAACTCAAAATAAAACTTTTATGCGGAGTACAATATTGAATATTTTTTACATTTTAATAGCAAGATATAATTTCCAATACAAGCATATATCGATTAGGATTTTTTTTTTTTTTCTATATAATCCTTCCATAGATGTATAAGTATATTAAAAATACCCCTTCAATGTGTCGATAAGGTATACAAATTAAAAACACATAATCTCTTAGACATTCAAGCAAGACATGCAACAATGAAAAATTAATTAAGGTCAACATAACTAATATCCAAATTATGTCAAAAAAAAAAAAAAAAAAAAAAAAATTCTTTATAATCCTTCATATAATCATGTGCGCATTATTTTTTAAATATCTCATTTAATTTTTTTAGGTGAATTTTGATGGAAAGCAATAACCAATATTATGGAAATGGCAACAATACCAACAACAACAATAGTTGCAATAGCAACATGCCAACAATAGATGACACAAACCTTGATTTTTCAAACTTGGATATGTTTTCCGTTACAAACATGGGTGAACTTCCTCATAGTGCATCCATGGACAACATATTAGAGGAATTGCTGCAAGATACTCATGTTTGTGCCGATAACAATGCTTGTGACTTAAGTGAAGATCGCAACCTTACACATCATGATGACTTTCATTTGCAAACTATTGTGTTACATACGTCTTCTAATAATGAAGAGAAGAGTAGTAACAACGACGATTTTGTGCACATCAACGAACATAAAGGTAAAAAACGGAGAAGGAAAGATCAAGGATGTAATAATAGAGAAGCTGTACGTAAGTACCGTGAAAAGATAAAGGCACGAGAAGCCATCCTAGAGGAAGAGATTCAAAAATTAAAGGATTCAAATCAACAATTGTTAAGAGGCTAGAAGGTGAGCGCGCGTTGCATGCTGAGATTTCGGGGCTCAAGTGTTTGCTTGTTGATATACGAGGGAGAATCGAAGGGGAGATAAGCTCTTTTCGGTATCACAAACCATCTAATAATAGTCTTCATCGTGGTTATGATCATAGAATACTATGCAATGAACATTATGGAATTGGTGGAAAAAAGGTGCAATTAGATTCAGTGTTATATGATGGTGGTGAATCTATGAAGGTTAATTACATGAAGAGTAAGAGTCTTGGTACTAAACCGTCGAAAGACATTTTTATTTTTGGAAAAGAATTGGACAACCATTAGTTGTTCAATTGGCAAATTCAGCTATTCAAGCACATAAATATTTTGATTGATGTCGTGTTAGTTTTATCTTGATTTTCAAATTAGAAATCCCACGTGGATTATTAAAAATAAATAATACTCTCTCCATTCCTAAAAGAACGATCTTTTTGGCTAAATTTTAATCCCGAAATGTTCATCCCACTTACTTTAAAATATCCTCCAATTTACAATAATATTAATGCAAAATTAGCTTCTCCATATAAATTTTATCTCTCTACTTTTTTCCAAATCTCATGTAAATTTACCTTTTCAATGTATTTTTATTAGCTTTCTCATACACTTATATTTTAAGTTTCTTAATACCCGTAAAAACTCCCCAAAAGAGTCGTTCTTTTAGGGATGGAGGGAGTAATACACACTTGAACTTATTATTTACGGCTTTTTTCAACTTTTAGTGATTGCACGAGAAAGTATTGTGAAAGACTGGACTCACGCTGAGGCGAATATAAAATATCATTTTATAGCATCTCTATTTTTTCATATATTTGCAACATTTATCATAATTGATTGTTAGGTGCAAGTGTGAGAAATGTTTATCCCACGTTGAAAAAGAAAGTAAAGGGCTTTTAGTTTATAACCCAAGCGGGGTACTCATCTTATTACCAATTGGTTTAAGGATGGAACCTCGTTGTGGATTCTGAGTTTCTCTCCCTTGTGTTCCCTTGTGTTTGAATACTACAAAGTGTTTGCAACAAATGTTTTCTTTTCCTTTTTATTTGTCATTTCTTTCTATCTCTTCCATCATATGTTACTTTATTTTTCCCTCCCTATTTACCACTTACAAACAAATTTTACCAAAATGATAGTCAATGTTACATCGTTGCATAGAAATTGAAACGAAGGTAGTATACATTTTTGAACATCTTGATTTTTGAGATTTAGACATACTTCCTTTGTTTCATATTTGTCTCAATAATAGGCCTTACACAAAGTTTTTTTAAGGCGGATGAACTCAAGTACATCGTATATTTTTTAATTAATAATGACAAAATTTGATTAGGTTACGTCCATATATTCAAGATTCTTATATGTATTGAAGTAATTTAGACCATCTCTAATGGTGAGACATGAAAAAAGTAGAGAGAGAGTATATTTTTTTGCAAATGATACCAATAAGTTGGTATCTAAACTTAGAGTTTAGATACTCAACTTTGAGTTTCATTTGACAAAAAGTGTGGACTCTTTATCAATATTATAATATATTTTATAATTAATTTAGGTTTTTATTTATTTATTTTTTTTTTTTTTTGACAAACTTACAATATGGATTTGGTGGGGGCATAAAATGAAAGTAATATAGTATACTTTAGAGAGTCTCACTATTGGGAAATTAGACTTCACATGAGTTATTAAATTGAGAAGTGGATTAGGTATCACCATTAGAAGTTAAAAAAAATTAAAAAAAAAAAAAAAAAAAAAAAAAAAAATCATTTTGTATTTCAATACTCAAAGTTGAGTCTCACCAATGGAGATGGTCTTATAAAATTTTTTCATATTGTGAACAGAAGCAAAATTCAAGGTAAGATAATCAATACTCCATCCATTTCGTATTAATTACAACACTATAGTGTTCACAAAGTTTAAGAAAATTTATAGGGTGGAGCCCTAAAAGAGAATTTTTTACTCTGTATAATATATAATATTGTTAGTAGGAGAGAAAAATAATAAAAAGTACTTCCTCTGTTTTTTTTTTTTTTTTTTAATACATCACTTTAATTTTTAAACTATTCACATGCCATGGTTGATTTAATTTTTTCACCTTTATAGAATAAATAAATGTTATTATATAATACTTCCTCCGTTTTTTAATAGTTGCAACACACTATTTTTCACGATATTTAAAAAAGTAGGTCTCATGTGATTTAAAACAATTAAAATTGAGGAGAGAGATTGTTAAGAGTATAATTTAGTGAGTCATGAGATCATAATAAGAGTAATAGTACAACTTTTGACATAAAATACTTTCCAATTTTAGTGTGTTGCAACTATTGTGACATTTTCATTTTAGGAAAGTGTTGCAAGTATAAAGAAACGGAGGAAATATATCATTAGATTGGTCCTAATGTCTAGTTTTATAATATAATTTTATTATAATTTTTTACTAATGGACAATTAAAGATATTAATGGTCAAAATTGCATCTCAATAAATGTGCCGGTCAAACTGATGCAAATTTAAAAAACAGAGAGAGTAATGTAATTTGGGTTGGTAAGAAAGAGAATAATAAAATATTTGTGAAAGTAGAGTTAGTGGGAGAGAGAGTTTATAAAATAATGGTGGGTTATTTCCAAATACTACGTATACAGTATTGCAATTAACATGAAACGAATGAAAAAGAAAAATGTTGTGAATTAATATGAAACAGAGGGAATATAAAATAGAAATACAAAGATTTTTTAAATAAACTCGGGTGTATAGTACATTGAAAGGTAAATTTAATCGTTTTGATGACTAATCCCGAGTATTCCTAACTATCAAAAGGCAAAAACTAACGTTAAGTGCACCTTACACCCGAAATGTATCTACTTGTAAAAATTTTCAAACTTGGAAGGACTCACTTGTTCTTTGGTAGCCCACAACCACAAGTAACTCCTATACTGCTATACATCAATTAGCATATTACTCGGTCTTCTCATTAATTGGGCATTTTAGCATACAAATTCCAAAACGTTAAATTATTACTCCAATAGTTATAATATGCTCGGAATCTAGGAATGCTCCTACCATTTGTAAAATGTGTATCAATTTCTTTTCCTTATGGATTAATCAAAGGACCTAGTCAACCCAAGAACCCAAAAAGTTTTCGATGTGACCACTCAATGACCTCAACAAGGGCAAGAAGCCAAGAACACAATCTAGCAAAGTAGCACAAAGATTGAGCATAGAACCCCTATACAACTCGTTACAAAAAGTTGTTGCATTCAAAACAAAGATAATTCACTTTTTTTTTTTTTTTTTTTTTATCTTTTACTTTAAACAAGTATCCATAAATATAATTGTCGTATCGGACCGGAAACTCGAACAAACTTGATTATTGAAATTTTATTCA